>NC_059479.1:8990807-9642924 GCF_018139145.2 Gymnogyps californianus
AAGGCACAACACTTCAGAATGGTGGCAACAAAGGAAAAATTAGACTTAGCCTTCCAAAAAGAATTTCAGTGAAACACAGACATTTCAGTTAATGAGCTTTGACTGTGGGTATTTTAGCTCTAGGCAGCCTAGCCTGGTGCACTTTCAGCTTCATTCTCAGAGGTATCAATCACTTGAAACTCCAGATGAACTCAATAAGATCAGCAGCTGATGCTAGTCAGAGTCAGGCCCAGCGGTCCTGAAACGGTTAATCAAACAGAGGCATTAAAACATGTGAATCCACCAAGGTTTTCACAACCAGGGATTCATCTGTAATAAGACCAAGAGGGCAGCAGGACCCTAGATCCAAGGATACTCCCTGCCTGACTGGCAGAGCAATAAACAGAAAATAGAACAACTTTTGTTCTGATAGTGATATCCAAACATATTCTTTTCCATATGCAGCACTAGCTGCAACGTGCAGCACTGCTGCATGAAGAAGGGCCGTCCCTGGGCCTGGAGAGAGAGCAGGACAGCACCTGTAGCTGTGTGGGTTGCGGCTCCTGCAGAGAACGCAGCTATGGCCGGTGCATTCCTTGCTAATTAAATACAGTCCCCAGGCTGCCAGCCAATTACCCCTGCAACCCTCCCATGGCCACGTTTGCAAACCTCTGGTCAAATAAGGGATATGTGGCGAGCTTGGAAGGCAAGTAAACTCAAATTTAAAGCCTTGCTGCATACCAGATACAACCATAATATTTTTCTTACTCGTTTACTATTTTCAAGCAAAAGCAGCAAAGGATATCTGTCATCAAGCTGGGCTCTTACTTCCCATCTTGTGGAGCTGCAGCTCGCTTGCAGAGACTCAGAAAGCTGTCCGGTGGACGCTTCGCCTCTGGGCTCCAGGACCAGCACCTCCACAGCATGCCTGGCTACCGGGAGCTGGTGATGTGGCAAACAGGGAGGGCAATAAAATAAGGTAGGGCAGTGCCACAGCAATGCCACGGAAAACTGCTGTGCTCGCTGCAAGTATAACATGGAGACTCTTGCAGTCAATGCAACTCTTTGTAAAAGTACAAAATGAGAATGTTATCTTTTTCAAAGCTTTTCTTGAAACACTATACAGAGCTGCCTGTGTGCAAGCATTATACTCAGCTGCTCCTTTTCCCAGTAGATAGGCAAAAGAGTGCTATCTAATTTCATAGACCAGGTCTACACTATGCCTTCTGTCTCAAAATGGAGCTTTTCCCTAACACCACTAAAATAAAGCAAGCCCATCTAAGAAATGGGACTCTTTACGGACAATGGACTTTAGGGGTTTGCTAACTGTTCTTTCCTACTGAGGTTTATTTTCTCATCATAGCCTAATCGTTAGTTTTACAGAGGTACAGAACATACACATAACTCAGCAAGGCAGCTGGCAGTGGCCACATCCTGCCGCCTGCCAAAATCCACTTATGAGGATCTAAACAAGCTCGGTAAAAATCCTCATTTTGTGATTGCTCTCCAACCAAGAAAGCAGCTGGGAATGATTCTGTCACAACCAGGTCTTCCCACACACCCTGCTTTCATCTTACTTTTTATTCACAGGAACATGCAAATTTCCTGCGACATGGGCTGGAAATTGCTTCTGTTGCATTTCCAAAAGACATCGGAGGATTTCAGCATCAGTCACTGTGTCATGCAGGCCATAAAACAAATTTTAACAGACAATAGTGGAAAAAATCCTGAACCAATAACTAGCACGACAAACATACAGAGAAACTCAGTCCTCCCTCTGAAAACACTATTGTTTATTGCTGCCAAGGTCAATGAAACTATAAGCAAACTACTTTAGCAAACCCCACAGATTTCCGTATGCTGATACTTTGCATTGTTAGTTCTGAAGATATTTGAAGAACAGTTGAAATCAGAAGTAGGCAGGCCTCAAATAGAGCCGCTGAACAAAAACTCAGTGGGCTTGAGTGGCATCAAGGCCAACCTGCTGCTTCTCCAACAGATTCCCTTTCCTTTTGAATCCTGGGAGGGAGGGACAAACATGTCAATTTTCAGAGAACTCAGTGAAGAAAGTACGAATTTCTGGCCTCAAAGGCTCAGGACTACTTGCTACTCCCTCAAGGGGACCCAAACTTTATCCAGTGGCTTAAGCCATCCCAGATGTCCACCTCAAAATCCTGCAGAGCAAGGGAAGAAAGTCCAGTTAAACCCAAGTATTGCCAGACTGGAAGAAGCTCTCTGGACGAGTCCAGATCTGGTGTAGGATCATAACAAGTAAAACCCTTCTACCCAACCATAGTTATGGGCATGTCATACAGCTCTAGTAATAACTAAATTATTAGTTTGTGTGAAAGTCAAGCCTTTTGTATCTCAGCAAAAACTAAAGAGGGGAGCATAAACAACCAGCAAGACTGAGAAACAGTGATGCTTTCCTATTACTTGCATACTTGCCAATATTTTGGTTTAGTGACAAATATTAATCCCAACTGTTAAATAGTCATATAAACTAACTCACATCCAACATGCTTCACATGGTGTAAGTGTTTTATTCTCATCCACCGAGGGAGAAATCAAAGTCTAATCAGTAGGAGCCAAAGGCACTTTTGTCACTGAAAATCACCTTGACTGCTGTGTGCCTCCTTTTCTTCACCAGGAGGCATAATTTTGACTATGGATTACAAGTTTGATTTTTTGGGAAAAATTTTACACTTTCTGCCTTCTTAATTTAAATTAGGTGACATTTGCAGTCTGGTCTTAAATGACTTACACAGGGCAATACAGGGAACATAAGGCAGAAATGAGAGCAGAACTTCTATTTCCTTACTTACAGTCATGAGCTTTAACCACTCCTCAGTGCTGCCTCCCTTACTGAAATAGTAAAGTATAAATGCAGGCAGTTCCAGTTTTCAGATTATATGATCCCAGCCTTCCTCTTTTGTTGTTGCTCATTCATCCTTTTTATGTAACTGTTGCCTTAGCTGTGAAAACCATAAAGGTCAACTTGACACTAAACTCTATCATTGAGAAGAGTTATCAAAATTGTGGGCAAACCATAAAAGGTTGCCACCCATTTTCTTGATTTTTGGGAGAAAGCATGTTGGTAGTGTTATTCTAAACACAACTGCTCCAGTGGACTGCACTCCAAATACTTCTGCAATTGAATTTACTGCCTAAGATTGTGTGTGCAATAGGGGGAAGCTGTCAATAAATGGCACAGTCTTGCTAATGCCTGTATATAGGGCAGAAGTAAGGTCAGATAGCGGTGCTGTTGTTTTCAATAAATTCAGTGGATTTGATTTTTATCTCACATATTGCTATAATTTCAGTGGTATTACTTTATCGCCTTTTATCCTAATATAATCCAAAGTATCCCGATTGTACACTGTTTCTCTTAGTCAAAAATTTCTTGTGAGTGTAATAAGACTCCAGTGAATTTATCAGTATTACTAAAAAAAGTACAAAGAAACTAAAAGGAAGAATACACCAAGCGCAATATCTATGTTGTCTACACCAAACTGTGCTGTTAGCATTGTATTGGGGAAAGGAGCAACCCAAAGGCTGCATTAGGCCAGAAGTTTTATGAGGATCTGCGCTTCACTTATGCTGGAAAATCCTTTCCCATCAAAAGCCCACTTTTACTGTAATTAAATGCTTCAAGCAATCAATAATTTCGTCAAAATTTCATTTTAGGGGAAAAGCAAAAATTCTGAGAGCATCTGGTGTCTTGTTTCAAATATTTTCCCTTCAAAATAATTTTACTGTGACATGTAGCATAGTGCCTATAAATATGGTGTGTACCATACTGTAGTGCAATAGATTCTCAGTTAAAACAGACATTTCAATCTATCCATCGTGCCTTTATTTTCTGAACGCTGCACTCTTACCCCAAATAACAAACTAAACTTGACAAAACCAGCGAAAGAGATCTCTCCCTCCAGCGTTCATCGTGGAATTTCCTGGTTTTCTCCATTTCTCTCTGGAGCAAGGTGGGTGCAGTCCTGCAAGGACAACATGGCAGGAAGGCTGCTTTTGGGGCTCGCTCTCCATGAAGAGATTTGCAGCTCAGGCTCGCGTCACCTCGCTTTCCCCACGCTCGCTCCTGAGCTGGCACGCCGGCATCTTGCTGGGCTGCGCTCATCGGGCAGAGCTGAGGAGGAGGTGAAAAGCAGCATGTGGAAATGCAGTGGGAAGTCGAAGCGGGCCGTGCCGATTGCAGCGGGAGAGCTTGCGACGGCCGCGGCGTTGCGATGGCACAGCGGGCAGTTCCCACAGCAACCCGCCGCTCCCCGGCTCCTCTGCACAGGCAGCCCTGAGCTGGCAGAGCCTTGCTCTGAGCACGTCAGAAAATTTTGAGAGAAAGGTTACAAACTTCAAACAGAGATTATGCTCCAGCAGGGTTGCAGCTAAGCGTAAGTTAGCCAGCCTCCGCCTCCCCCCCCAAAAAACCCACCACCACTGAGCTGAGCCATCCCTTCCGCTGCACTCAGACTGCGTAGGCGGTGCAGGTCTGCGACTAAACCCCAGGGTACGCAGCAATTCTCCTGCCAGTCCCAGCAGACGCATGGGAGCTTCATCGCTCTCCTTGTCCCCACTGACGTTTTCACAAGTTTCAAAAGGGTGGTTATATCCGAGAGCTGGTCATCACACCAAAAAAAAGGAAATTAATTTTAAATAAATTTTGTTACGTTTGCTTTTCAGAATAAATGTAAATTTGCACCAGAACAACAAGCGATGTGGAAGGAGACTTACAAATGTGTTGGTACAAGCTTGCACATGAGGCAGTCACAGATGATTGATACGATGACTGATACTGTAATTTAGCTTTTTATGCAGTTTAAATGAGCACTCAATTCTGTACCCTTTAATCACAAAGTGGCATTTCATCTCATGAGTAGTCAGCTGTAGTTCAATAAAAGAAAGACTGCCCAACAGGAATAGGCAAAGTAGGCTGAGGCCTCCAAAAAAGCCCAGATCAAAAACATTATTTGAAAAATGAAATATTAATATGGGCAAGGCTTCCAACTAAATGTTTCCTTTGGTATTTGCTCAAGTGAATGTTATACCTCTAGTGGCAGTAGAAGTGAATTACTTAGCATAATGACTATGGAAAATTCAGACTACAGTTAAGTAGTTTCTACATCTTGGATATAGGTCTGTACTTACAAAAATGTGCATAATTTTTGAAAAATGAAATCTTAAATCCCCATGTCGGTAACTCACACTGCTCAAAGCCTGAAAGTCGAGCAAGACACAGGAGCAGGCCTTTCCAAGTTAAATACTGTAATTTGTCCAAATAAAATGACAGAAGGCAGGCTCACACCCAGTATTCGGATGCGCCCATGGCTTCTGCTGAAGTTACCAGGTATGTCCATTACCTCCCCTCAAAGGAAAGCTCGTTATAAAAATGCTAACGTACAGCTCGCCCCCGCAGGCACACAGGAAGGCAAACTGCATGCTCCAGCTGTGCGAGGAGACGCGCTGCTCTGGAGAGGGAGGCACACGGCAAGACTGGTTTCGGCTGCGACAGTGCCGGGAGTCTGTCTGTGGACACGTATCTCCTCCCAAATCCAGCTGTGTTGACAGCAGAGTCCTCCCCCAGCCTGCCCAGAGGCTGGCGAGCATTGCCCTGCAATAGGTTACCACCCCTCTGATCTGGATATACTTGTTTGAACACTCCCTAACCTCTTTCAGTGAAAATCAGCTGGGCCAGCAAACTCTTAGTACTTAAAATGTTAGGCCATGGTTGCACAGACATTTTTTCTTCCCTGCAAAGCAAGCTCCAGCTATTTCTACTCCCCAAATCTTCGGCTACGCTTTGTCTCTGCATCCCCCACCCCATGGGTCTATGCACTATTTTGTCTATTTTTATAAACCTAAGTCGTTGGAGGTTTTTTTTTAAGTTGGATTCCCCCCATGCCCCTGATTCACTTAACTAAATGTTACGGTCTGTGCCATCACAACAGAGGAGATGCCATGGGGTTGTCAAAAATGGCCAGGAGGTCCCTACATCAAATTTGTCTTCAGGATAAACGTCTTCAGGAAACCATGGTCTGATACTCCCTAATCCCCCTCTGAATTTGGCCTTTGGTAAACTACGTGACTTGAGTTATTTTACAGTCATCTCATCAGTGATCTCAATCTCTTGTTAGTGTCAACACTCTCCAAAATCCACCAAACTCAGTAGGATTTCCACAATCAAAGTTTTTTGGGGGCTGGGCCTTCATGTAAGTAATTTGGGATGTGGCTGTTGCTGAGTTGTGCCCTCCCATACACAGTTCAGAATATGCCCGGGTCACCATAATACCAGATGGAGAAATAAACTCTAACCACTGTGTGTGCAAATCGAGTACAGGTAGGATCTGTGCAGATGGTGTCCTCTTCAAGTCAGTGCACGTAGATTATCCGCACTGTAAACTTCGCAATCGTTGGTGGCAGCAAAGCCCAAATCCAGCAGCTTTTTGAATTTCCAGGTCAGAGATCAACTCCGGCCCAGCCGCCTCCCAGATCTCTCTTTTCTGCAGCGTGTTTGCAACATACCAAAGGCTGCACACACTAAGCACGAGACCATCTGCTTAGCAGCAACAACAGTTTCTTGTTCTCAACTTCTAGCCTTTTTGAATCCCTTGTCTTTGTCCTGCTGACCATAATAAGGAACGAGTTCAGCAGGAAGGACGAGTGGTTTCCAGAGTAATTCCCAGCAGAACTCCATGAGGGAGCCTGGAGCACGCCTTGGCGCCATGCTCAAGAAACAGAGCGTGCAATGTGGAGAGCCCTTCAGAGAGGGGCCAGGATCAGAAAGAGAAGGACAAACGGTACTTGCGGTCAGCTTTTAAAGACAAATCTAAATGTCAGGGTAGGCATTTGCTAACACGACAGCGAAGCCGTCAGTGAGGCTGCCCTGCCTCCCCGCTGTACAGCTCCACAAAGACTTAATAAGTTGCACACGTAGAACGCTTGAGCAGCAGAGGTGCAAAATGGATTGTATTAAGTGAAGCTTTTAATAAGATTTTGATAACAATGATTTTTATGTTAATCTCTAAAGAGTTTGCTTTTGTAACATTTAACTGATAAGCATATAATCTAGTTTTAATTTAATCTCTGCAGGTGTTTCCCAATGGTAAATGTTAAATTTTTATTGCTTCCTTAGGCAGTAATAATGGGACAAACGTCTGTAAGGCTCCTACTGTCCATTTGTATGCAGATAGCATCATATTTTATAATAGCTGTAAATCTGACAGGATAGCCTCTTACTTTTGAGATGACATTATAAATATGTGTCAACACTGAAGTAAACATCTTTGGAAGGAAAATGAAATAGAGATGTTATTAGAGGTCTAATGAAACAACCATAACTGCTTATTTATAAGAGATGTATGCACACATCCTTGAAAGAAGCAGAGCCCATGCTGGGTTTGCAGCTTTCTGATGAGCAGGACAATGGAGATTCTCAGCAGGGTCCTACAGACGACGCAGAAATAGATCCTACACTTCATAAAGATGATGACTGTCTATAAAACTCTAAATGTTTGCTCTCTCTGAGGTTTCTAAATGATTATAAATACCATGGTGTTTAAGACTCAATTATGGCTTCTTTCATACAGCTTCATGGAGCAAGGCATACGTCAGGAGCTCCCACATGAAGAACCGTAAGACACCAAGTACAAGGAAGTGAACCCTGATACCTGTCTGAAGTGTAATGCAAGTATACTTTGGGCAAAAGTCACTCAGTACAAGACCTGAGAGGGACTTGAATGATCGCTTAGATCTTACACTGGCCTTGTTCTCATGAAAGAGCATGCATGAAACCTGCCCTTGTTTACATTTATTATTTTAAAGACAGCTACGCTTTAGGCTATATTTTCCCCAAATCATTCTATCTTCTGCAGCAAATACGGCGCTCTGGCATGCTGTGCTCACCATGTCCACAGGCACATCTCAGGGACCCATTAGCACGGGCAGAGAGCTGAGCTAAAGGACTTCTAAGGTGGAACTGGCTTGCCTCCAGCCAGCGTGGAGCATGGGCAGAGAGCGCTCCAAGCTGTCTTTACTCTCCTGTATAGACATGCCCTGAAAGGGATTACACTTTAACAGAGGTGTAGATATTTCCTCAACGGTACTTAGATATGTGGCTCCCAAGGTCCACATTATTAGTCATAAAAACAAACAGTCTAATCTCTGACACAAAAAAATACATGCTAGTATGTTTAAGTCCCTAGGGACACGAAATGGGAATACAGCATGCTGCCACTGGGGGGTGGAAATTTGAAAAGCTGCCACATAAGCAACTCAAAAAAACCCTTTTACTGGTAAATTAAAGTTACAAGAACAGCTTGGACAGTTTAGGTTGAGCAATTCTTGCTTCTCTTATAAGTCAGAACATGTATGCTGCTTTAAGGTGGTAGTTTGAATGCAGTATTTTGTTTCTTTTGACAGCCCTTTAAAATGAAGAAAAGATCTTTTATGAAGATTTTTTTATAAATTGGTATTAATTAGAAAGAAAACTCAAATCATTTTCCACAGAAAGACAAAATGAAAACAACACAACATGGGTGTGAATGGAAATGCAGATACGTCACTTCATTTCCTGAGTTACTTTAAGTCAAAGAGGATCTCCTATGTTGTGCCATGGAGAAGGCAACTGTCAAGAAAAACAAAGTATCACATTAAGAATATTCACTATTAAAAATGAAATGCATTAAGAGCTATAGGTAAGACTCAGATACATAAAATGTTTAGCTCTCTCCTGTCTGTATGCTAGTTCTTTTCCTATCAGACTTTGTAAAAATACAATTTGTGTAACTGCTTCAGACTGAGGATTCATTAAAGGAGGCCCCCTCACAAAGTGTTTGCAGTCAGCCTCTCCAACTGCACCACGAGAACGTATGGGCCAATGTTACAGGCATACTGGGCTAGCAGTGGACGCAGAACCCAAGTGCCATACCCTCTGTATCTAAATACCACACAATGTCCTTATGTCATGGTAGATAAAGTGGAATTTTTTGCTAATCAAGTGTGAAAATTACAGGAATCAGGCATAATGCTGTGTTTCTCACAACTTCAGAAAATTTTCTCCATGATAAACGAGTTGAGAATCTCCCATATAAAGTATTTAAACAGATGGATAATCACCACAGCAACCAAAACCACGACAGAGTCATTCAGGAGCATTCCATATCTGCAGACTCCAGTCTCAGGTTTCGTGCTGCAAGGAGGCAATATTTTATGTAACAGAAGATTAGCCAATGCTTTTAGGTAACTTGCAGTGGTTTCTAAGGTAGGTAAAAAATCAGAGGACCAAATATTAGCTACAGGAACAGAATCTGTTTACACTTCAGGTCACACTTAAAGTGACCTGACAGACTTGTTGCAAATTCTGTACGGCATCTTATCTCTCTGCTCCTTTGCATCTGTACTTCTGGCTTCTTCTTCATCCACATTTTTCCCTCTCATCTTTTCCCTGCTCTACCAGCATCATAACAAGGACTGCAATCTTAATCTGCCTCTGATCCCAGAAATAATTAATTATTCAGGCAAAATAAAGTAGCCCAAGAAGGAGAAAGCAAAAGAAACAATAACCTAATGATAAAGGAGAGAACTTCCCACAGATCTGAGATAATTCTAGTCACTGCCACACATGACAGTAGTCTCCATCTCCCACATCGCAGATGAGCAGTCTACCCACAGTACACGGCACGTGGGCACACTCATATACATCCTCTCAATAATTTTTTCATCCACTTAAAAGCACCGAGCCTTGCTGGCAAGGCAGTGAGAAGAGCAGTAGGACTGTGCCAAGCCAGGCTTTGTGCATGCCCCGAACGAAAAAGCTCGGCACCAGTGAGTTTATCAAGCAGCTCTGTAATATTTTTGCATATGTCAGTGCCGGTTAAATAGTGATGGCACATATGTACCTTTAATAATGTCTGGGATGGGGCATAATCTCTCTCAAGGGCACATTATTGCACAATTGTCGGCGATGTGGGGCTTGTGCTCTCTGAAGCATCAGGCACTAGCAACAAGGACAGAGCACTGACTCCTACTTCTAAGCATACAAGTTTTCACAGTTAATTGGAGTTAACACAGGGCTTTTAAAAATAACAGAATAACCTAGAAACAAGCTGCAGTGATAGATGGGTGGAAGAGGAAGGAGACCAGCATGATTTCTGATTTTCAACAGGTGGCCAGTGGATGCAAACGTTATTAAATGTGTGATAGAAAAACCAAAGTTGAATCCTGGGAAACTTATAAAGGGAGACCTAAAACCTGCTTTTAGAGATTCTGAACTGTCTTTGTAAATGAGCTGGATGAACTGGAAAATATCAACTTGGCTAATTAATGTGCTTCTAAGTCTAGCCATTTTAAAGTATGTTTTCTCTAATTTGATCATTCTGTTTATTATTAATTTGACTATCTATGAAGCACGTCTATGTCTGCTGCTTCTCCTGAGACAGGTTTCCAAAATCAGGAACACCCTGCATTGGATTAATACTCAGTAAAAACAGTAATTTTCTGAATGTATCCTGAAGGCTGAAGTCTGATAGTCTGTTTAAAAACAAGAATTCCAGTTTATTTTTAAACATGTTAAACTCTATGAGCTGATTGACACTTGTCAAGAAAGAAAAAAAATACTTTACCAGTTTTCACTGCATACATTTTCAGAAATTCTGAAGATTCTAATTTCTATATAGAATTTAACTGTAATATTATGTAATTTGTGGCTGTAAGACTGAAACTGTTAATGAACTACTAGCAACTATTAGACCTGCAGAAGGTAGTATTTGGAAAAAGGTGAGGGCTAATACACACATCTTGGCTAAGTCACAAAATGGATTTTTTTTTTTAACGTCTTCCATGATTTTAAATAGACAAAATATGTTACTTCCTGTCCTGGATTGTTTCATGATGTTACTGTGAAATACTAATGGCTGCTGTGTTTATTTCACCATACAAGTGTGCTCGTTTCACTGGTGGGTAAAGCCTGGTAATGGGTAAAAGATTTTGCACTCCTGCTGACTCGATGGCTTAATATAAATCTTAATTATTCACCTGACTTGCAACAAAAATATTTTGCTGCATTAATAATCTTAAAGTTGGGGATGATCTTAGGTGGTGATTATGCTGCTGCATTTTTTTTTAATTATACAGGGCTTAAAAGCCCGAGTCAGGAAAAAAGCATGATAGTGGATACTGCATAAAATGAGCTGAAGTCCACAAATAGTTTAATTTAATAAAAACACATGAAGTAAATAAGAGGAATATAGAACGACGGTAACAGCAAGGGAGACAGTTTTCAGAGACCACATGCCCCATTTAAGCTGTACTGCTGTATGATTAAGAGGATCATGAATGTACATTCCACTCGTTACCAGTTTTATTCTGCAGTCAGACCAGGCGAGACACGCTGACCCTTCCTGCCGGAGGATTTTTAAGTGATCGGCAAGACCGCGGCGAGTTGGAGCTCCAGAGCCACATCTTAAGCAAACCTGAAGCCGGGTTTGGGAACCCGCATGCCAGGAAATTGAGCAGCCCCAAGGTCAACGGCAATGAGAGCCATGAGAGGAGCCCGGAACCCTTTCGGGAAGGGGTTACGCCTCAGAAACCATTAGATGAGGTAAATTATTCTTAAAAAACAACTTCCCGTACGAGAGGAAAGCCGGGCCGGTTGCAAAATCCCCCGCTTCCCGCCAGCGGGCCTCCCCTCGTTTTGCTGTCCAGGGAGCGCAGGCCGGCAGTGCTCCCCGCGCCCTCCCCACGGCGCCGGGATTCCCCAGAAGGGCGGCCCGGCCCGGCCCGGAGCTGGGCTGCCGGCTGGGGGAAGGCCCCTGCCACCTCCCCGCAGGGAGCGGGGAAGCGACCGAGGACCAAGGCCCTGAAGCCGAGGGCAGCCCGGACGCCTCACCGCTACCCGCCCGCCCGAGCCGACATGGCGGCGGGGAGGGAGGGGTTTGGTGGCGGGCGAGGGGCGGGGCCCCGTGACGTCTCGCGATGGCTGGCTGGCTGGCTGGCTGGCTGGCTGGCCGGCCGGCCGGCGGCGGGAGGGAGTCCGCCGCGATCCCGGCAGCCATAGCGACGACGCTACCTGCAGTGACGGGAGCAGGCGGGGGGGGGGGGGCGCGGACAAAGGGGGCGCCGCGCGAGCCCGCACCCAGCGGCCCCGGAGGGGGTGAGTTCGGGGCGGGGGGCGCCGCGCGACGCCCCCGGGCCAGGGCGCGGGCGGGAGGGGCGACACCCCCGCCCCGGGTTGTCAGGCGGCCCCGGGGCCGGGCAGCGAGGGGCCCTGGCAGGCCGGGCCTCCCCTCCCCTCCGGCGGGGAGCACGGGGCTTTTCCCCGGCGCCGGCAGCTCTCGCCGTGCCGGCTCGGGCGGGGGCGCTGGCGGAGCCCGGTGCCCGCGGTCCTTCCCCTCGGCGGGGCCGTGAGGAGGAGCGGGGCGGCAGCCGCGCTGCGAGGCCCCGGCGGCGCGGCGCCGCCTGCCCGGCCTGGCCTCTCGCACCCCGCGGGGCTCCTCGGCGGGGAGCGGGGCAGCCGGAGGCGGGCTGTCCCGCGGGGGCCGGGGCCGGGGGGTGAGTGCGGGCGGGCCGGCCGTCGGTGGGGACGGGGCTCGCTTGAACTTGCGGCGAGCTGTCGCTGGGGAAGCAGTGCGGGACGGTGCCGGTGCGAAGGTGCTGGCTGCGTTATCGTCACGGGCAAGGCAGGGCAGGGCGCAGGCTGTGGAGAGAGGCCGTTAGAGCGCAGATGCCTCAGCCTTTATCTCTGCTGCTCGTTGTCGGAGAACAAAGAGGATCAATTAAGTGTGTGCAGTTATTGCTGTTTCTCTGCCTTCAGTAGGTGCGCTTTGAGAGTCAAATTGGAATGCCTTTCTTCCCGTCATTCTCTGAGAGGAGTGTTTTTCTCAGTTAATTTGTGGCATCTTGGCATTTGAGCTGAGTATTTGAACCTGGTCTGAGACATGGAAAAAGGCCACGTAGCGCTAATGAGCACAATACACGTTTAAAAACCAGCCAGTTTAGTGCATTAAAACAACCTGAAAGTGACAAAATAGAGACTAAAGCAGATGTGCCCTTGAAAGTCTTCCATAGGATTCTTCTGAGCCGTATAGTGGAATGGATCAGAAGCAATGCACAGCTGTTATTTCATTTTTCCCTGCTTTTGCATGTCTCTTAGTTGCATTTGAATTTTTTTTTTGTTACTGTCACTTTTTCAGCATTTGAAAAAATAAAGGAAAAAAATAATGTGGTCCCAATAAATTTTGCCATCAGTATCAGCATGATATATGCCTGTTGTAGTCATCCATGCTAATAGGTAACGCTCTGAGACTATTTCATTTTACAGCATCCTGGAGACAGTTACTAATTACATTTCTCATCACCTCTGTAAAGAGGTAAACAGTAGCATATTTCGGCCCAGGCTTTGCAAAGTATCAGAGTAGTTCTGCCAGTTTAAATGTGACTATCCGCCTACTTAAATACTTTGCAGGATATGTGCCTTCATAGATTAGCAAATTGAGGTGAGGTTAACCAACTTGCTCAAGGTCATGGAGTGTCAGTGACAGAGTTAGCAATAATGGAATCCAGCCATCCTGGCTTCTGGGTCTGTGCTCTAATCATTGGATGACTCTCCCAAATAATTGCAGGTAGTTTAAACATTGGGTTGCGTAAGTGCACATTAAGGCCTTCAAAAACTTTGGGAGAAACAAAATGTTAATAGATCTGCTTCAGATCGTAGGCTGTATTTACATGTAGCTTAAAGTAATTGCTCAGCTTGACATAGGAGGGAATTTTGAAGAAGACTTTGTGGCTTGTTTTGTAAGTATGTGCTCAAAAGGCATCAGTTTTATTTTGTATATAGTGTAGAAAGGCTTATTGTGTAGATTTAGAGGGTAGATAATGAGATATAACAAAAATAGGTTACACTGTAATGAGACAGTTTTTAAAAGGAGAATGTGGACACTATGACTGTAAAGAGGTTATCTTCTGAATAAAGTGTTTACCAGATGACATTCTGTAGAGTTATTTGCAGGTGTTAGGAAAGAACCCAAACAAATGCATTTGGAAGCCATGGTGGTGAGGCTGTTGAGGGTTAAAATGGGAACAAAAAACTTCCTCACTTGATTGATTTTTTCAGCAGATACTTGTTAAGTAAAAACAAATCACAATCGGTGTTATTTCTGAGCCTAGAGAGAAGTTACGTTTCACTTTGTGTGTTTCTCTGTCGAGTTAAATTTATGAAGAAAGAGATTTCAAAGGAAACGCTGGCAGATCTGTGCTATTGTGACACCAGCAGTATATATTTAGTAACTTCAGGGAGGAAAGATCCTTATTGTGCTAAAAAAATATCAATGACAATTGTTTGTCTGGACTTCAAAGGGTGTTGGAAAGCAAGCTGGCATTGTTCAGGTGTTACGCTTTGGCCCGTGTCCTGTAATGAGCATTCTATTTGACAGATTCCTGCACCTGCGAGGAGTCTCATTGGCAGTACTAGGAGAAGCCCATCTGGGCAGTGTAGGTCACAGAATTGAGACCACAGATCTCGGTTTTGTACAGATTTGTTTGTGCTTATCTTTATGTTCTGCAAGTAATCATGGTGACTGTTGACTACAAAATGTAGTGATTGTGGTGAGAATCTGCTGCGCTGCAGTGCACAGTGTAGAGGAGCAGCAGCCAAGTTTCTTTTAAATGAACTGGCTGGGGTGTCGAAGGCAGCCAACTGCGTAGCCTTATTCTGAACATGAGTGCTGCTTTAGGGTTAATCTGTGCAGAGAAGTTGTAATGATACAGACTTTCTCTGTAAAATCTTTGCAGTTTCTGGCTGGCGAGTGCTGTATGAAAGGTGTGCTGTTACTAATACTAAACCATCAAATCTCCCCAGCATATGTATAGTTTATAATGCAGTCTTTGGGAAAAGTGCTTTTACTGATGTCACTTGGTGAGATATCCCAGCAAGGTGACTTCTAAGCCAAAATTATTGTCTCAAAAAGGATGCTGGTTGCTTGCGTAGAAATCCAGAAATTTATATCCTGAATGACACTGCTGTGTCAGCAAACGTGTCTACTATAGGCCTGGGTTTGCCAGATTTTACTTTTGCCAGTTTGGGCAGTAACTTCCTGCCTAGCCAAGTTAAATAAGAAAAGGAAGCAATAACGGGATATACTTTTTTAAGATTGGTGGCTTTCCACCTGCAAGTTGTGGAATCCTGGGAGGTTTGCACACTGTGTTTTCAATGGATGCGCAAGAAAAATGAGCCTGTTAATAGGCTTAGTGATCCATACCTCCACTAATGTTGTGATGAGTGGGTTTTTGGACACCTAAACGCTTGCCGCTGGCTGAGCTGAAGAAACTGGAGTTGTGGTATGACGCCAGGAATCAGAATGAAACAGTGCAGTGTTTAAATAAAAAACTGAAGCATCAAAATAATATTAATAATTGTAATAATATTTTAAATTTTTTATTAAATATGGTAACTTAAAAATATCTCACAGTAGTTTGCTATTGGTTGTATGGTAGTTTAAAACATTTATTAGGGAAAAAAAGCTTAAAGATTGCCTGTATTTCTGTTACGCATAATGTATGCAGTATACATATGTATGAGAACCAAAGATTCTCAGATATGGTTGCTGCATACTGCATCGAGCTAACTTTTGTAAAAAAAACAAACAAAAAAAACCCTTAATCTTCCACCTATGAGAAGTTTCAAAAGAAGTTATTTTGTATTTCTACAAGCTTGCAGTTTTTCCACATTAGCTCTTGATATATCTTAATATATTTGAATGGAACAATGAATGTCACTTTGCAGTAGTACATAAAGTTTTTGAAGAAATAATGCTTACACTTGCTGCACAAAGTGATTCCAGAGTTTAATTCTTCTGAAACAAAAGGGATTCACCAAAATTCTAAGAAGCACTTGGAACCCAAATTGCCACTTACAGAGCTATTTCTTTTTCTGGACTCTTCTTAATAAGGTAGCAGAACATCAACTTGGAACACTATCATTGGGGATTTGTTTTCAGAATATTATTAGTAGCATTTCAGTGAAGTGGAAACAAACCTGTGCTCTGAAAAGAAACTGGATCTTGGGGAAAGACATTCCAGTGAGAGCCATGAATATAAATTCTATAGGGATGATTTGCTATTTTAAAAAATAAATAAGTTTAAAAGCTTAGTTTGTGAATAAGAATCAGAACCTGTAAATCTGAAGATGACAGATATACTCTAGTAAACACCTAAACGTGTGTCATGTTGCAAGTATGAAACATGTATCTGGTGCTTGGACATGTGAACATCATGATGTTTAGAGAGCAAAAATAAGCATTTGGTTTTGATTGTTTGTAATGCTAGGGCTATTCGCTGCTAGAAGGTTCAGAAACTAGATTTCTTAAGGCAGAACCAAATCAGTTTATTAGACTGGAGAACAGCTGAAATGGACCTTGTTTTATAAAGCTTCGTTGGAAGTGGAAATGACAGCTAATGAGTCAGTAGGAACTTTTTGTTCTTTTAATATTTTCTACTATAGAATAAAGCTAAACCTCAAAGGACACCTTCAGTTTGATAATTAACCTATAGGAGCTGCAGTAAAATATGATGTTCTTGGGGGGAAAAATAAATGTAGCTGTTTCACTTTATTCTGTCTGTAGTGTGTAAAGTCAATGGTATGTGTGCTGAGGAGTCTGGCCTTATTTATTTTATGAATTATGTTTGGGATTGTTGCTTGGTCGGGTCATGGGTTCTGGTTTTAGTTCTGGAATGTCACTCAAAATAAAACAAAACTGTGGGGGTGGCAGAGGGAGAATTACAATGGTTATACTTTGGTTAGAGACAGTGGTGGTGGAAAACCTGTCTTATTTTTTAATGAAATAGTAAATCCCAAATCTATTTGGTATTATTCATCCCAGTTATTTTTCAATTCGTTGCCTGTAACTACCATGCAATTGTAACAAGAGTTTAGTTTAAACAAGGTGTGAAGGTGTTCCCCATTCTTTTGTTCTGAATCTCTGGGATTTGACATACCTCAGTGCCTGTGTGAGCAGATACCCAAGTTATTATACCTCATCCGGGAAGGTCACCACTGCAGAGAGATTCCTGCCTAAATGGTGACTACTGCTGCCTTACGTCTTTGTGCTTCCTCATTTCTGCTCTGTTTTTTCTCAAGTGTTAAGTGTCCTGAGGCAAGGATGGGATATCTTTTTGTTGTTGCTGTTTGGTTTGTATTGCAAAGACCCAGCATAAGCAACCCTAGTCATGGACTGGGACCCCAAAAGGCTGCCGTGATACACTGAAGAAGTGCTTATCCATTTATTTTATAGCAGTTTGTTAAATAGATGGAAACCCGATGCAAATATTTTTTCTATTTCCGTATTTTTGAAGGAAATTAAGTAAAGGTAGATTCATAACCAAGTATCACGTTTTATATTTTTACACGTTTGTTAACTGCCTCAGTTTAGTATAGACTTATGGAAATAATCTTCTTGCCTTTTCTCTTTTTTTTCCCCCTTTTTTCTTTTAGAATTGCCAAAATGCTTTGGAATTCTTAAACGATTCAAAAACTGAAGTCTCTGAGGATACAAAATCATAAGAACGCAAGAAGCAGCAAGGAGGATTCAGTGCCAATGCAGCAACAAAAAAGACAGCCAGAGTTAGTGGAAGGAAATCTTCCTGTTTTTGTTTTTCCTACAGAACTTATATTTTATGCAGATGACCAGTCAACACACAAGCAGGTGTTGACTCTATATAACCCCTATGAGTTTGCCTTAAAATTCAAAGGTGGGTTTCTTAGGTTAAGTTCTATTTAAGGGTTAGTTGGTGATCTTGAACAGTCCAATTATAATTCATGTAACAAATCATATTTGTGACAAAACCAAACTTGTGTCTTTACGTACATCTGTTGATGAAGTTGGTGAGATGTTAATTCATGATTTGTTACCACTACTGTCCTTTTCGTTGCAGTTCTTTGTACAACTCCAAATAAATATGCGGTGGTTGATGCTACTGGTGCGGTGAAGCCTCAGTGCTGTGTTGATATGTAAGTAAAAGTTGGTTGGTTGTTTTTTTTTTCTTATGTACAATATTTGATTATCTTAATTTCTTTTCTTATTTAAGAGGTAGTAAATGACAGCATGCATAGTATAAACTAAGTTAGATAAAGATATAATATTTTTCTAATCTCCTATATTCTTGTGGCTGTCTGGTCTTTGCTATTCTTTCACTCTAGGGCAGAGTTATTACAATATAGGAGATATTTCCTTCTTTAATTTTGTCTTTAGGCATAAATAAAATGCTAGTAAATGCATCCTGTAGTATAGTTTGTAAACCAGCAGTGAGAGTAATATGAGCCTCCTCTGAGTACTTTTGTATTAGAAATAACAAGAAAAGCAAGACACCCAGGGTTGGGATGTCTTTGTGAGAAATATTTGTTTGCAGATTGGCAAAATGAAAATGTATGCAGTTCTACTGAGCACACTTTCCTGGGCCATGTTTAATAAAGGTACTTTTGCCTGCCTTTCGCCCTGACTGCCTCTCTCGTTCTCAGATCTTCTCCTGTCAGGTCCCAACCCAGTGACAGAGAAAATAAGAAGGCCGGTTAAGTGACCACAATAATGTATAGGGTCTGTAGGCTGCTATAATTCAAAGTAGAGTAGCTGTATAAGCTAAAATAGACTGCCTTTTTTCATCTTCCATTTGCCACTGTGCTGATGTACAGATACAGCTGAAGAAAGTATGAAGTACCTAAAAGAGCAGACTGAGCTTTCTGAATAGAAATTTGCAAACTGGAAAACACCTTCTGGAATCTCTGGCTAACACATGGCCATATACAAAAAAACTCCGCTATTGAATGATCCATCTTTTGTCAGATAAATAATACTGTGCTTGGGGAATGGCTCTTTCCTGTAGACTGTTTTCCTTAGGTGTGATTTGGAAAATTCCAAGGACTCACCAAATAGAAAGGAAGTTTAAAACATGGAACTAAAAAGTTTCAGTGGGCAGTGGCAACAATCCTAAAAATGGAACAAAACAGGTCAGAATATACCAGTGTATCAGTGAGCTATTCCAGTCTTTAGTAGACATTTACACAAGCTTGATTACATTTGCTTAATCTTAAACAAATGTCTTCTATTAAATAAAGGAAAATAAGACATATGCATGTTTCCAAAGGAATTTTTTGTGCAGCAAAACCCCCATCCCATTCCAATGGTTGCTGTCTAAGGGCAGTGTTTACTGCTAGGATATGAGCAGTACTATGCAAGTATGGCCATTTGCCAGATAAACAGATATTCTACAGAGCTTCCAATTATGCAATGGTCTCTAAAAAGAAACAGGAGAATGTATCTGTTTATAAGGGTCTGCAGAAAAGATCTCTTTTCTTGGCAGCAGATGCATGTTCTCATAGCACAGTGTTATGTAAAGGTTCTGTTTAGGTTGGTAGTTAGTACCATGGTACTAAGAGTAGAAACAAAAATTTAAAAGGAAGTGTTAAAGGAAGAAATAAGAGTTGGCTCTGCTGTTCTGATATGCTGAGAGTTTTATGAATTAGGATTGGGGGGGGGGAGGGGGAAGCCTTTTGTTTTAGTGAAGGCAGTTGCCCAGCCAACACTCAGCTTGCTGAAAGCCTGTCATAAGCACACTCTTTTGCCTCTAAAGTGATGTAAAACTATGTACGTTCCTGCAGCCTTCTCCCGTGGGGGATGACTTAGTCTCTGTTTCCTTGTTGAACAGTCTGTTCAAACCAGATACCAGTTATAAGCACTGGCTGTGTGTTAATGATTTTAGAGATCTTGATGTGATATAGTTCCTTTAAATGAAGACTGAAACACAAAAATCTGTTTCTTGCAGCATTTTAATGTATATATTATCACGAAGATAGTTTTCTTGAAGCAATTTTAAGACTATTATCCTGTATTACTAAGGGTAGAATAATTTTTTTCCCCCTCAGGAGATGGCAACCTTCTTGAAGCCAAATCACTTATATGTAGGTATTTTTTCAGATTAGCTATAGTTATCTTAAAAATTTAGAATAGCCTTTCACAAAAAAAGTTTTCCACTTTGGAAAAATAATTAAAATCCGTATTAACCCTAAGAGCTGATATGACTTCAAAACCTAAATGTTATAGCTTTTTAATGCTAGGTATGTATTTTCATAATGAATCATAAATGCAGAGAGGAGGCAGTTGAGCAGAGCACTGCTCAGAGGTCTGTATTGCCTTTGATCAGTGTTATTTTAAAACTGTGCCTTTTGTAGGTCCCACATACAATTTTTCCCATGAAATGCCATAAAACTAGAAGGAATGCAACAACTATCACCCTGTCTTACTGTTGAAGCCATCTTGGTCAATGTATTCAAAACAGTAGAGCAACAGAGTGGTTACTGGACAGTGAGAAGGTTTACCAAGAAAATAACTGACTCTCTAGCTGTAACTCAGAGGATATGTCTACACTGCAGTCTGAGTTGTGATTGCAGCTTGTGTAGCTACACCCGGCATAGCTCTTGGTAGCTAGTGAAGTATCTGCAGCGTCATGCATTTCAATGCAGGCTATGAAACGTGCTGAAAGTAGCTAGACTGATGAGCAAAGCTCTGACAGCACAGAGCTCTGCTATTGATACCCAGATTTACTCACTGCAAGACAGGTGAGAAATGTTTATGTAGATACATAGCTGTCATTTTTACTGCACCGTTACAGGCTTGTAATGGTGGGCTTCTGATTTTGAAAATCCCTTTACATCTAGCTGACTCTTGTCCATAGAGGGAATGAGTTTTGCTTCTGAGAAAGTATAATTATAAAGTTTTGAGCCTGGTTTCCTCAAAAAGCTAGACTTTTGCCATCACCTGTCCAAGTATTTGGCAGTCCTACTTTTCTTTTTTCCTTCCCTGTCCACTCCAGTCCCCCTATGCCTTTTAAAATCATTGGCCAGCATCAAACTACTTTGATAAAGGAGGAGTCATCTTTCAGATAATTGACGTTTCATGAAAATTGGCAGCTAGGCCTCAGATTGAGGCAAAGGTGCGCCTGAGATAAAGAATTAACTGTTCTTTTTGGCCAGCCAATTGGAGCGTATATATTTGGGAACCAGAGCGAACATAAGGAGGGGAGAGAGAAGGCAAGATCAAATCTTCAAGAACATTGAGTGATGGAGGAGGTAATGGGGATCTGGACTATTGCAATGTGTAGGGGGAAAGAGGGAAAACGTTGGGATGTAGGATGTAATTCCACAGGAGACATGCTTCTTATTAGTTCCTCTGTTTGAAAATGTTGTTTTCCTCTGCAGTGTGATTCGTCACAGAGATGTTCGGGCTTCTTACTATGGTGTGATAGATAAATTCCGTCTACAAGTGTCTGAGCAGAGCCAGAGGAAAGCATTAGGGAAAAAGGAGATTATTGCTACTCTACTTCCATCTGCAAAGGAACAGCAACAACAAAAGGAAGAGGAGGAAAAACGAATAAAAGAACACCTGGCTGAAAGTGTCTTTTTTGAGCAGACTTTGTGTCAACCAGGTAGCTGAAATCTTTTACCCCTCCTGTCTTCTGAATCAGTTACAAGTAGCTCAAGTGACTAGAAAGACTAGACTAAAATAAATTTTAAAATAATTCTTTTTACTTACCTGTAAGACTGCTGTCTTTATCACTGAGGGGTGATAGTGTCCAAGAACCCAAACTATGGCTCTTCTGCTTATGGTGTCTTGATTAATCAAGACCCTTTGCTGCCCCACATTTGCATGTCATACCTTGGAGAGTACATCCTCTGTTCCTCTGGTGCAGAAGTTCTGTTACAGCCAATGGGAATTTATCTGCAAAAGGGTGGTAGCTGTTTTTTCCCTTGGGCTCTTTCAGAACATATGCCCCTTCTGAGTTTGTTCCAAACCCTTAATCCTCCATTTTCTGATGAGCAGGAAATATTGCCAAAACATCCTCTAAAGTGCTCCTTGTTCTGCGCCATCTCCTTTGTCTGTCTCACAAGTACAGCAAAGCACAGTTGCTAGCTGAAAACTCTTTGCACGTTTCATATGTGAGGAAGGGAATCAACAGTCTTGGGCAAAACCTGGACAGAACAGTTAAATTGTAGTGGTAGGGGGAGATATAAAAAGTATCAAGTTTTACGGGAACTGATTCTAAACTGATTCTTGACTTGACAGTCTACCTTCTTGTTACTTTTACTGATTTGTACTGTAATATTCTCGTCACTGTTTTATTTTTCATGAGGAGAACAAAAATCAATTCCAGAAAATAGATGAACCTGCTTGAGAGTGTTCCTCTTGTTAAAACCAAACCGTCTCACTATTTATACATAGTTTGTTGGCTGGTGAAACACCTTGTACTAAAAAAAACCCTCAAGATGGGTATTAGTAGGATACACGGTTAAAGCAAACCCACAAAGATCTCTGGGCTCACAGAACAAAATGTTACTATGACAGTTGTTCCGGTACAGAGGGTTTGAACCATCCTGAACCATCTGATACTGGTCTTAATCCAAATGCTGTTTCTCTGCTTAAAAACCTTGTTGACTACATTATATTGCTGGCTTACAGAAAAACAGTAAACAAAGCAACTACAGTCTTTGCATATAACCTGCAACCTAGAAATAACAGATCTATGGAATTAAAATAGGGCACATATTGCTAGTCACTGAGGATAGAAAAACTTAATAAAAAACATTGGCTAATTTCCAATGGGTCTTAAGAATTTGGTTAGAGGTATTCAACTAACATGTTAACAGCTCTTTTCAAAGATTACACAGTGTGCCTTTGAGTAGGTTCCAGCTGTTAAACTGCAGCGCAATAAAGAGTATGAAGGACAGTTCATCTATAGTTTGCGTTTCCTTGTTCTGGTGATATTGGACTGTCAGAGTGGTTCACTCTCATAGTTTTTAAAGTAAGATTCAAGTATTACTAATTTGTGGCATATAAACTGGTTCTGGCAGGTGCAGCCCTTGAATCCTCTCAAGAAAGAAGGGGAACTCCTCTGGCCCAAGAACCTGTGCTCTTGCTGTAGCCAAGTTTTGTTCTGGAGGTGTAAGCAGTTATCTGCCTGTGCAGCTCTTTTAGGTGTTCTTTCCGAATTGGTTACTAATCACTGCAGGAACATATCAAGGAATGGAGTCAGGATGCATTGAGGTGAAACCTCAAGCGTTGCTGAAACATCCAGCTGTCATGAGTGTGTATATATATAGCTACTGGGCCTGGCAGGCTCTGTTCCTCCAGAAGGGAGGGGTTTGGGAAGTCATGTGAAAACAAGTTCCAGCATCAGAACAGGCAGCAGCCTTCTCCACTGCAAAATGCAGAAGGTTTAGAAGGGTGGGTTTAAGAGTTGATTTCCACCCCCTCCAAACTCCAAAGGGAAAAGAAAATCTCAGGATATTGCAGCTCCAATGTACCACAAACATTTTTGCAGAATAGTTAACATTTATATTGGTTAGATGTTCCTTATAATTGGTACTATCTTGTTTTTCAGAAAACAGAACTGCCTCGTCGGGACCTAGTTTACTAACAGTCTTCCTAGGAATAGTGTGTATTGCAGCACTAATGCTACCTACATTGGGGGAAATGGAATCCCTGGTGCCTCTCTACCTCCATTTAAGTGTGAATCAAAAGTTAGTAGCTGCTTATGTTTTAGGTAAGTATTTTGGATTTTGTAAATGTTTTCTTGCAAATTCTGTGATTTGGGAAACTTCTCCTGTGTTTGCCAGTGGCTTCAGGAAACTTGATGGAGACAAAGCACCACAGTACATTTTGTTTTGCATCTCCATTCGCATTTTAACTCGCAGCCATAGTGATATCAGGGTAAATTAGTTATTGTAAGTATTTTAGACCAGATTTTAGTTGATACTTATTATATACAGGCCCCTGAATATTAATTTCACCTTCATTTGATGACTGGCCAACTGTAGTCGTCTGCCAACAAAACTGAATGGAATGTGCTGTTTCTTATTCTTACATTGAAATGGAGAGTTACTCTATTGCAGAACCAAGATCTCTCCTGTTGTTTTGTTTCTCTCTCCAACCCAGACGAGCTGGTCTGAAAGGCTCCATTCACTGCCTTCTCGATAAGCAGTTGAAATGTGTAGAAATACGTTGTTGTAAACCCTTCCTAACAGACCACTACCATGCACAGTTCTTCCTGATTTGTAACTTGCTCCTGAATTAGCAAGCATAGATAAAAGTTGTACATTTAATTTCTTATGACTATTTTTCTATAACTATTTCAGATTTGAAGAACAGTCACACTAAACTCAATTCTCCTGTCCCACTACCTGGCAGAAATGAGGATTTAAAGGAAACGAGCTAGGCAGCTTCAAACTGATAGCTAGAGGTGAGGTAGTGATGGGAAAAGATGCAAGTTCTTGATGGTTAATGCGCACCTCAGTTGACTGACTGACTCGTGCAAGTCAGTCTGCTGACATGGTTTGAAAACTCACTTGTCGCTCTTTGCCTGAGCCGATGGTGATGTATTTTCAGATCAGGACCTTGCAGTAATCCTTGCTTTGTTTTTATCCCTAGTGTTGAAAATTACTCCAGTTTCTGCTGGTGCCAACTATAGTACTAAACCATTTGACTTTATACATTTGCAACAACTTAACCTGTTTCTAGATTCACTATGAAGTTCTTACAGGTTTTGATTCCTTTGGTAGCAGCGGTTTTAGCGTTCATGAAAAGACTCTTCTGTGTGCAGCTCTTGCTCATGTAGAAGGTTGATTGCTCTTGAGAAGATGAAACCACTTTCTTCCACAATGCAGTACAACTGGATTGTGTAGCGTTGAGTTGAAAAGGGAGGTTGATGCCACACCAACTGGGCTATACGACATTTGAGAAGTATTTGCTTTACAGAAATGCGTTAAACCCTTTATTGCCGGAAGGTCCCGTAGAAGTGGTATAGGCTGTCCTGTGGCACCTTCCAGAAGCCTCTGTTATTACTCTGCGATGATTTAGATAATCCAAGCCAAGGCCCACAGCAGTTGGGGTAGTACTGATTATCTAAGCTAATACAGACCTTAAGAAATAGCTGAACTGTAATTCCTCTTTAATGGATAAATTGCTTATCTAATGGAAGGCAGCGTTACAACTCTGTTCTGTCACGCTTCTATCTTCAAAATCTTTATAAAGTAAATAAGTTAAATCAGTACGTAGTGGCAGGATAGTAAAATAGTCTCAAATTTCTTTATCTATGGTGAGATCTGTAGGCTTCAGCTAAGCTCTCTGCAGTGAAAGGCTGTTACATTAACATCATCTGAGCCTGCAAGAAAGTAAGATTGCCTAAGAACTGATAAATTACTATTTTGATGTTACGGAAGGCTGGAATTCAAGGAGCCCTAATGTTTTTCCGTATGCCTCTTCGCCTTGTGCAATATAACTCACAGCTAAGAACTGGCAGATTTGTACTTTTTCCTGTATCAGCACATAATTAAAGTGAACTTTTCAGTGTGTCACGAGTAGGTTTATTAGCCCCACACTTCCTGCTTTCATCTGTTTTTGATTGTTTTTAACCTCTATCAGAGCAGGGTTTTTTTTTTTCCCCTCTTTAAAGGTTACAACAAAGAGTCTGTAGAAAGCTCCCTATGCAGACTGACAAGGAAGCTTAACATCTTTGTCTAAAACTAGTCTTTGATCAGTTACTCTGCACAGAGCAGAAACAAAAATGTCTTGGGGCCTTCAGCTAATCTGCCTTACTGATGATTCAGCATTTGAATTACACTGCCCATAACTAGCCCCCATGAAAACTGGTGGCTTGTGTGCTACTGTTACGCTTACCCAAGTCAAAATCTCAATGTTAAGATTTTCCAGTAGTGAGATCAATAATTGTTTGGAGTATTTATAACTTCTTTGACATTTAGTTACTAGATATACTGCACTTCAGTGACTTTTTTTTTTTTTTTACACAGTTTTTGACTACATCAAAATTTGGAGCAATACTTCCAATATTTAAGTGAAGTGTATATATAAATTCATTCTGCATGTATTTATGCGCTTTTACCTTATTTTCTGGCCTGTGACAGGGTAAACTGTCTTTATTTTAAATGTTTTATTCGGTGAAATTAAAGCATTTAGTTCTTAATTCTTGTCTTTCAGGTCTCATCACCATGGTTATTTTGAGAACATGAACAATGAGTTAATAGGATGTCAAACACCTTACTGTATATTCACATCATGAATGTGGACTGCCTTTTACTCCCGTTTGGCTCATTAAGACGCTAGCAAAACTGTTCAGTGATTTAAGATACCTTCAGAAGTGTAATATATTTTAACTATGTATAATAAATGAAAGACTCAAAGCACTTTTCGGTGCTTCTGTAACAGACAGCTATGAAATGTTCGGTGATACCTGTGAAAATAATTTGAAAAACTTTTATATCTACGCCTACTGTAAAAAATCCTTATTAAAGCAACTTTTGTTATTTTTAGTCTATGTTCACATCAGTGCGTGATCACTATAAAAGCAAACTGTCTTATGTAAAATGTTCGTTTGGTTCGTGGTTGTACATGCTGAGGCTGGTGCATAACACTTCTGTATACATACCAGAAGGATGAGAGTCATGACTAATCACTGAAGCAAATGAAAAATTCCATCAGTGAAACTCTCAAATAAACCATGAATTTTAGGTGAAGAAGTAATCCTCAAATTCCTTACTTCATCATTACCAAGATATCGTTGAGTGCTCGTTTGCTTACCTGGGGAAATAATTTCTGCAACAGCCATTTTGTATCACAATTGTAGACAATAAAAACAAGTTCTGTAATCAGATCCTTTCATTTCTTAGGGATGCATGCAATATGTGAACTCAGTGGCATTAACAGAAGTTGAACTCACACTAATATAAAATTCACCATTTTTTCTATTTTAGAGACCAAAGTAAGTATAGCAACAAACACATTCCTCTACACCATCCCTTCCCACCCTCCCCAGCTCAGATAGGGGAATTCTTCTGTATCAGAAACTCCTGCTCAAATTCCAGTTTTATATTCTAGGTGGACATTTATCTTGTTTCATATAACGAGTATTTCCCTTCATTTGACATTTCATTGTTGAGGTGTTAAGTTTAAAAATATTTCTACTGAAGGGCCGCTATTACTGCACTTGATTCATACACACAAATCTTTGTTTTTAAAAAGTCTATACAATATGCTCTGATCTGTATAAAAAAACATTCTGGAAATTAAACCTTCTTTCCCCCTGCATGTTATGGGTCACTTTTCTGCTTATGCATGGAAATACAAAGAAACCATGCAGATAATTGTTGCTTAGAAAAAAAAAAAAAAGAGGGAGAAAGGTTAAATTCAAGTTGTTAATCACTGTACATTTTTTCTTATATATAATACAAGTAAGTCTTTAAAGGGCAATAAAGTGTTACTTTAGTTTGATTCTCAGAAGAACTGAGATTGTGTCATCTATCAGCGTCAGATGATAAAAGTCAAACATTAACATTCGTTAAAAAAAATAAATGTTACTAACTGGTTTGAGAACGCTGTGTTCCGGAGCCCGTGCTGCAGACACAGTGCTTGCCTCCAAACACGGAGATCGTGTTTGGGTCGCGGTGTTTTTCCTGCCACTGTAGAGCTGTATTCTTGTAGCTTCAGTGTTATTTTTAAGTACCTACACTGTTAATTCTGATTTTCATGAGGTGGTTTAACCTGCTTCTTGTTGAGGAAGGGCGAAGGAATCGAAGAGAAGTTAGATAAACCTGCCATGTGGTTTATTAGCCTGGCTGTTATGTATTAAGATATACATTTTATTGTGCCCAAGCTGATTAAGAAAAAAAACCAAACACAAAACCACCTTTTCCCCCCCATATCCTGGAGTTCCAGTCACGGGCCAGCATCGTGTTTTGCCAGGCACTTGCAGAAGTACAGAAGAGCGAGAATCCCACACGTAGGAACTCAGAGTCACTATAACCAAGTCTTAACACCTGCAGACGCCTTAGTCCGGCAGGACAGTGCACGCACGAGGCTTGGGAAGTGAGATTACAGGAAACAGAGACGCAGATCGCCAGCGTTCATTTTCAAGGAATTTAAAGAGAAGCGATTGGTTTAGAAAAACACCTTGACCAAAGAAATCAGTAACAAAAAGTTATCAGCAACTAAAAAGACTAAAACATTGGGCCATTTCTTTTTCAAGGGCGAGGAGCAATACACAGATAAAAAAAGATTAAATGCAGAGTGTAACTCAGCAGATGCAGATAAAACTGGTGCTTGGGCAAAACAAGTATGACAAATGTGAATTTTGACTTCTTTCTACTTCAGGGAGATTACAGCACGCTGTATAATCACAGTGTTGGGAAGACAAGACCCAAGGACAGTTTCAGTTCAGCCCTGTGAGGGGGAACATATCAAATCATGTTACAGCATGGTCACAGGGAGACACTAGTAAAATTTTACCGGGTGGATACGCAAGATTTGTAAGATATTTTCTGATGTGCATGTATATATGTATATATGCATGCACACACCTCAAGTACTTACTTGATAGGGTTACAGAAACACCGAATGCCTTGGGAAATAAGACCTGAGACAGTGAATATGCCTCCTCTTAAAAGACCAGGAAAAACAGTTAAGTGTTCACGTCATTTCCCATTCCTGACTCTTAACACAAACAAAACAGTCATTTCCTTGAAATGGAAAAGTATTTTCAGCAGACAGTTAGGAGGGTTTTAAAGATCATCCAGCAGAAACAATCATCTTGTTTACCCAGCACTTGCTATGGCACCGGTATCTCGAACAAGCAATGCTGGCAGGCAGGAAATGGGAGTGCTGCTGAGATCACTCTCATGAGCGTCACTCCTAGTAGCTATAGGCTTGGTCATGATCTGCTCTAGGTGTTTGCACTTGTCTGGATCAGAAAATGCTTAGACATCCCTATTTTCTCTAAAGGAGTGAATCACAGAATGCTTAAAACTACAACAGACCCAATATAACTGTTTCAGAGCTCCAGGGGCAGACGGGGCTTTCAGATAATCAGTTCATTTCACCAGGGATCGCAGCTGATGGAGGCCCCCGAGACCAGAGAGTGGGTCGAGCAGCCTCACGTGGAGATCACCTGGAAACAGATCCAGTCCCTGCAAAGGGAAACGCTGCTGCTGACATTTCTGAAAGCATGCCCCAGGAAGAAAACCAAGCGTGCTGTCAGATGGTAACAGTCACTGCTTTTATTTCAACAGCTTAACAGTGGCATTTGCAGCAGCTCCAAGAGAAGCCCATGCACAGAACTGTGCTTCAACAACGAAGCAGAGAAATCCTTCCTGGAATCAACTAGCTAAGAATTGTCAAAGTCAATTGTATGTTATTTCATTTTATGTTCACAAGTATCTGATAACCAACAAGCCTAAACCGGAAGAGGCTGCCGAATAGGTTTGGCAATAAGTCACCATATTTTAGTCCTCATTTGTATATTTAAGATACCTCGCTTTCCTTGTAACAGCTTTCCTTCTAAATGCCAAGTTCCATCACCCCTTTCCTTTGTCAGGAGTATGAATCTCGTACTTAAGACTTACATGCATTGGCAATCCATCCCATTGGTAGGGCAAGACTACAGAAGGGAACTTGCCCGAGCCTGTAAACCAGATCCAAGAATACTTTGTTTACAGGAAAGGAAGTTCTCAGGTGCCGAGTGATCTGCGTTTCATAGCACCTGTGGTGATCCAGGGCAACCTCAAAATTCAGGGACCAAACTGTATAGGAGGTCTTAAAAAACCCCAAAACCTTAAATCATCCTCACTGCCAGGAGGGAGGTTGAGTTCTCGGGTCAGAGCAGTTCAGGTACTTTGCCCTCTGACCTTGTACGAGACCCTCCTGGCCAAAAAAAGTAGTAGTAAGGGAACAGACGGCAATACAAAGCCTGCAGGGCTGAGTAATCCTGGTATTTGATCCTTCTGCCTCGCTGCGTGCTGAGATAGGGGCTGAGTGGCCATAGAAGAACAGGTTCTGTCCTATGTCCCTGTGAAAGAGGGCACTCGCCTCCTCACAGTAGTGCTAGAGAAGGCACCATCTCTCATTAGAGCTGGAGGAGAAACATCCGAAGTTAATGGTGCTGGCAATGGAGTCTATCTTCCCTGTAGGCATAGCTTGCTGCCTGAGGAAATTAAATTAAGACTGAAACTGTTGAAGGAGAGTGAAGTATGCTGTTGCCAGCAGCGTATCACTTGCTTAGTACTGCTGCACATAAACTAGTGAAGATTGGGAAACCATTGCTACACAGCCTAGCAAGAGCCATTTAAAGATAACGAATGTAGGAATGAAAGGAGTCTAGAGAACCTGCGTATCCTCAAAAAATGAGCACTGGAGGAATGAACGCAGGCAGGCGACACAGTGCGACAACTAAAGCCAAGTAAGGGGATACACTCACTTTTTGCTCTATTTTTGTCTTCTATAGAAGCTCTCTGCTGTATGCTGACTAGCTGTTTACTTTGGATAATGAACTGTAGCTAATGCCTGTCAGCTCTTGAAAATTTGCAAAGCTCTATAACCACGCTGACAATATAATGTGGAATTACATGCAGGCAAAGTAACGCACGCTGGTCTTTGAAACAGCAGAGACTCTGCAAAGGAGTATTTAAGCAAGAGCACAACCATGATTACAGCAGCACAATCAAAGCAATGGATGATCTCCTCACTATGAGGAAAAAGGCTAGTAAGAAGGCCCACCTGAGTAACTGGCTCCCTGTAATACCTCTGTTGTGGAGTATCAAGTCAGACACACGTAACTGCAGTCATCCTGATCCTAGCAGAACAAGAGATACTAAGAAGGAACAAAGATGACTGATAAAATGCATATCAAAGACATGGAATAAAAGAACCAAGAGTCTGTAATGGAACTTAAATCCATGTTTACAGTTTAAAAAAAAGAGGAATTAACAATACAATTTACAATAACAAAATACAATTTACAATAACAACATGAGAGCATTCTTCTCTAGGAAACTGCAGATACTCTAGGTGGCTTGAGGTATGAACATCAAGGGATTAGATGAGCATATGCTTTGACAAACAAGAAACCACCATCAGGAGACAAATAAAACTTTGCAGTGAGGCTCTGGAATCCCGTGTTCCATCAACATCACCAAACCCATTAGCGCCTTTCCCTCGGGAATCTGCCAGGAGTCTCCAAAAATCAAAACCTACTGCTGAAGTGAATGCACTTAAAATGAAAGGATCTTGATTTATTTTTAGCAGGAAGTTTCTCGCAGCGATTTCAGTGCCACACAGCCTGATTCAAGCTGGCTTGAAAGGCAACAGAATACATTATTTGCCACAAAAAAACAATACATAATACGCACATCATGGTTTTGATTTTTCTCCACACAAGGGGAAAAAGTAATAATGAGAACCACATAATCACGAGAACCAAAGATTAGTACCTTTGGCAAAAACTTCTCCCACTTGAGCAGCTCTTCCTACCTAAGCTGACATCCAGCAAAATATAAACATTTACATGCCATTATTAATCACAGAAGGAAATCTTAAATAACGAGCATTTTACAAGGCTCTTACGAAGCAAGTAAAAGAAGAGGAAACTAAAGTATTAGAAGAATTTTGACTCTGATAAATGCCAGACTTGTCTGAGGGATCTTCATGGGAACAGGGAAGTCTCACCAGTTCCTGGAGAGACACAGGGGAACCAGCATGAAGAGGCCATGTTTGGTTTTGGTTTAAATGCACTCAACTCCTCCTCCCTCTGAAATTTCTGTTCCTGAGCCAGCTGCTGGAAATCAAACGAGGTTGTTCTCCTTCAGTTGTGTATTTTGTTTTCCTCTCCTCTCTCATGCTGCTGCCACAAAACCCCAACAAGGGAAGGAATCTCTCCCTTCCAGCACGTACGCGGGGTCTGGGTCTTTTAGAGGTAGGGTAGCTGTCTGCTTGGAGCCCACTGTGACCGAGGAAAGGCATCTCCTGACCAAGACCTAGGCTGGCTCTCAACCGGGCTTGAGTTCATCATGCAGATGCCGAGATCAAACAAGGATGCTCAGTTTCAAAACCCTCATACCAAATACAGAGAAATGGGAAGACTCTACTGTTACAGGTAAAATCATGCAAGACATACCCTTACAAAACGGACACCAAATAAAAAACATGAGGTGACAATTTTTGCATCCAGTTATTGAAAAGGACTCTTGCAAGCCAAGCGCTCCTCTTTGGATCAGTAAGGTTTTAATTATTGTACTGTAGCTGTAAACATTCAATTACATTTACAAATATTTTAACTTGGTGCTTCCGGGAGAAGAGGGATCAACTTAAACTCCATCTGCCAGTTGGTGATGAGAAAGGTTGCTTAAAACAGGATATGAAGAGCTCACACATTTTAATTATGACTCCTGAAGCTCTCTATTTTAAGTAAATGAGTTACGACTCCAACATATGCAAGAACACAACAGCATAAAGTGAACATTTCTCAAATGACTACTGCTAAGAAACGCACAAGCTGTTCTCAAGCTGGAAGCTAGCTGATGGAGCTCCAGAGGTCACTCCCGCCTTTAGTCACTTCACTAGCAAATCATCTCACAATAGCAGGGCTGGACTCACAAATACAGCACTAATATTAGAACCACAATACACATTTATAAATCAAAATATCTCAGTCTCACCAGTACAAGACTTTGGAGACCTGTTTTGTTTGTACGAGCTGGCGATCATTTACACTCATTTTCTGAAGAAAGGTGGAAAGAACGAATTTCAGATGAAGTTCTCATACCAAGCTCAGGAGGACCGTGGGCAGCTGTTCAGCTGAGTATTCAGATCAACTGGCTTGCTGACAACACACAGAAGACCCTAGCAAGTTAATCCGGCTGATGCACAGGCTCATTTTTCCTGGCATTTGTACCTCTCTTCCAGCGTGAAGTATCTATTCCTCTGCTAAATGCAGTAACCACCGAAGCGCTCATTCCAAAAATACAGTCCCCCTGAGCACTGGCACGGTTATCAATGTTCCCTCAGCAACTATTTCATTCTGGAGAAGGTGGAAGGAAGAAAAACACCTACCAGTTGCAAGGAAGACGCACTGGCCCAAGACCCGATTTAACTGCCAACAAATCCTACCGGATAGTTTTCAACCAGACCCATCAAGTGCCGATCACAAGCATTGACTTTGGAAGGGTGCTATTCGGGAGTGGCAGAATCCCAGAGAGAAACAGCTGTATGCCCCAAAAGAGTTCCAGAATAAAAGAAGTTTATATATAATAATAGATACTTATATACTTTTTTAAATATATATATATGATCATAGTACTTCCAATATGGCCTGAGACAAGAAAGCTGCCCATTTCTTCTCGGAGGAAGACAAAGGCATAGACACTTGTAATATAAACTCAGATCAGTTACGGAACATTATATGCAATAGTCCCGCAACCGTGACACTTAATCAAGCAAAACTTCAATATTCGTTGTACATCAGTAAATGGGGAATTAGCAAAATAGAGGTAATACTAACAGCGTGAGTTACTATGCAAGTGCAGGGCTGATTATGTGCATTGTATAACACCCTAATTCCCTGAATTCAGACACACATTTTGCAGGATAATTTGGTTCCAAAATTTAGTATTTCATTTAAGTGGAAAAAAAACTATAGATGTCTCCTGACTCCAGGTGCAAACCTGCAGCTTCTTGATGGCATGGACGGACGAGAAATTGAGATGCCTTTTCCACAAGTTCAAAGTGATTTCTGTTTTGCAAAAGCAGGGAAAGGAACAACTGCAGATATGTAACTATTTCTCTCTCCTCCACCAGCATGAGTTGCCCTATTAAGGCAAACCACAAAGACTCCCCGCTTCCTCCCAAGAGGTAAGAGCCCCAGTGCTGTCCAACCAGCCAGCTGTAGCTTCTGTCTTCCAAACTATTTGACCACGACTTCCTCTAGGTATAAACTAGGGACACGTTTAGCTATCAAAGTCTTTTGAAAATGTTTGGGTTTATTCTTCGGTTTTCCTAGAGTTGTCACAGAACTTTAAGATAGCATTGCACTAGGAAAACAGAAAAGTCTGCTGCAGATTCTAAGGCCAACTTCAATGTAAACTAGACTGGGTGGAAGTGGGTTACAATAGACATTCTGATTTAAAAAGAAAAACGTTTAGTCACAGATGAAAACAAGAATATGGTTACCTCTCTAACAAAGTGCAGAAACAGCAAAACACATTTATTTTTCCATTTATTGGCACTTATTTGAAAAATAGCATAAATATTCCACAGAAAAGAGACAAGTTGACCCACACGCAACTATTAAACCCCTCTGCTGATGCATCTTTTAAAAAAGACTGAAAGAGACACCAGGAGGTTCATTCTTAATAAGCAAGATTTAAAAAAAAAAAAAAACAAAAACAAAAAAGGCTCGCCCTCACCGCAAAAGAGTGAACGCACAGCAACTCTTTGGCACATACCTGAAACTGCAAAAAGAAACTATGCCACATGAGACAGAGAGCAAACAGACATTAAACACAAGCTTGTCCATCTGCCACAGGGATGAAGGGCAGCCTGAATTTAAAAAGGAACTGCAATCAGTAAGTTGACTATTACAATAATTTAAGAGGAATGAAATCAGAAGTAAACCATGTCACCTCTTACTTGAACCGAGTAAAACTATTAAATACATTCTATTTTCTTTCTACAGTAAGGACATACGGAAACTGGTCATTGGTCCTCAGGTCACCAGGTCTTTGCACCCCAAGTTGTCCATTTCTAATTTTGATGGCTGCTGTCAATCAAAGCTTCATGCATGTGGATCTTTCACAGCAGAGTTCACAGTGGGCTTTTCTCCTACTTGAGGAAGTTTCCATACTTTTCTCACTTTATTACACATTACAAAGATTTAGTGTTTAAAAATAAAACATTTTGCTTCATTATTAACCTCTCTGGAGAGAAGGCATGAAACCACATAGTACAGACGGCTACACATGTACAAATGGGGACCCAGCTGGGGAAGTTCAGTTGCGTAACAGGAGTCAACAACCAAAATGAGGTTGCCACTGGAAAATCTGAAACAGCTGTCTATGGTGGGGTTTGCAGATTTTTCCTCTTGTTTGGGGAATTTCAGAGTTGAGATCAGGATGCCTCAACCCACTGACTTTTCAAATATAGTACAAGAATCCTGAAACATCTCAGATTACCAAATTCTAGGCTTCCAATCAGCATCTGAAGTTTTCAGCAGCAGAAATAACTCGATGCCATTGTTTAAGGAAGTGACATCAGGAGATTAAACACAGATTAAACATGTTTGATCGCCTCAGCCTGTAAAAAGGCATTCAAGATTCCTCACTGTATTTGTCCAAAAGTTATATATGACGATGAATACTGTCTGTTAAAATAATGCACTTCTGAAGTACTAAATACTAAAACCTCAGGATTTAATGTTTTGTTCCAAACATTATTACTATTTTTCCCTATTAGAAGACCTTTAACAGAGCATCTACCACTCTAATACATCATCTAAACGGGGAAGAAAAAAACCAAAACCACAATACAAAAACCCCAGAAGAATGTTCCACACCTAACTTGGATTTAGTCACAACAGCAGTCATGATCATGAGTAAAACCCAACATATAAATTTAAGTTGACAATTCACCAACTTGTTCTTTTGACATCTATTAGAACACAGAACTGATTAACAGCCAATCATAATAGAACACAAGAATCAATTCCCCCCCTAATATTCCCATTTTCATATGAACAACAAAAAATATAAATATCTGGCACTCGGGGAATAAAAACAAATTAGTAAGCTGCTTCATTGGTTTCAGACTGAGGACAAATGTGAAAGGTATCTGTTACTACATAAGCACCACTTTACATTAGTGAGGACACTGCCTGTTGGCTGATGGAAAGCAAAGTCTTCCACAAGCGGAATGTACATACAGTATTTGTTACTTATGCCAACAAGACAATATCCGTTGTAAATCCACAGCTTGCTTACTGATGTTAGCATCAAATATGTTTGCAATTCAAATGCTTACTGTATTTTAGTAAATGTCATACAAATCACTAGAAACGTGAATTCCTCCTCAAGGAACTATTCTGGAAGTTTTCTAGAAATAATGACATTTCTGGAAGTTCCTATGAGGAACAGAATCAGTTACACACAACAGAAAGTCTTATTGATATCCAGCCTGTTTCTTGGTGTCCATTAGCAGACTTCTGCTTCTCAATTAATAGGTAACTTAGCTGTAAGATCTACTGGTAAAAAAGGAGATCTGGAGTCAGAAAGTGAGACTGGAGAGTCTGTGTTGGTGCCGACTTCAGCTGGTGAGTCACAGGAAGAGCCTGCGCTGCTTCTGTTGTCATCAAGAGCATGTGACGACAGACTGAAAACAGAGTAACATCAGGATATGACAAATGAGGTACTCTTTCTGATAAGTTTCAAATACTAGCTTCCATTCATTATAAAGCCATTTTAAAAACAAATGTACATCTTTGAAGGAACAGTAAGCCTTACGATTTGAAATAAATCTGCAACTACGCACCTTGCAGTCACTTCCAAACAGACAGATAACATTCTGGCAATTCCCTCCTTCAGCTCACCCAGAAATGAGGTACCGATTAGAAGCATCGGGCTGAGCAATTCATTGCCAGCTTTACCCCATCTCCTACAAGGTCCTGGGCTAGCATATATCCAGAGGCCTCTTTTGTCAGGGGTCCTGGGCTAGCATATATCCAGAGGCCTCTCTTGTCAGGAGAGCCAATGATAAACTGTACATACTTCAGTTGTACCATTCGCTACATATTTCACAGGACACAAAATTATAACTATAGGTGATCTACCATCAGTGATAGCATCAAAGTGTTTTTAAAAAGGTAATTTTTAAGTCTCCTAAACCAAGATGCGGCAACTAAACCTGCACTGCTATGTCTACTATGAATAGGGTGTGCAAAAGGGTATGTTTTTAAAGTACCTTTAAAACATTTATTTTATTATTGCCACTGCAATGGGCTCAAAGCTTGTGCACAGCTATGTACATTGGCTGAGAGGCAAAAAGGACAAACGTACTGTGAACAATCCTGTCTTGACAGTTGTGTGGGCACACCCTACGTATTATTAACCTCTTGACTAAAATACTAAATCAAAATCCCTTGCTATTTCAAGTTGTTATGATTTTTTACGTAGTACTTTTTATCTCCTCCCAGCAGGGAGGGTCAGAGACTAATTTTCCTGTATGACTAAGAGCAAGGGGAAAAAAAAAAAAAAAAAAAAAAAGACAAAAACCCCCCAATCTGCCCACAAGCATTAGCATTCATATTTGATTGCAACTTGAAACTAGAGTCCAAAAATTGCCAGCCATGAGGTATCTTTTCCTAAACATGCTCAACTCCCATATACGTGAAGCATGTGAACAGTCAGTCCTAGAAATTGTAAAACTGTAGTGAATATTACCGTCTGTTTATTGTGATAACTTCAGTGCTTCAAAATTATGGGATGTCTGCATTAATAATAATAAAACCCCCCAACTTCAAGCATGATCATTGCTAGATGAAAAAAGACTTGTAGTGCTTCTGATGAAATCGATACAATAAATAGCACAGCATTTACCATCCCCCAAGGTCCGCCTGATGTGAAACTTCAGGGGTAAGCATGTTGGTGGATCCTTGGAATAATCTTTTTGGATGATCTTCTATCTCTGTTACACCTTTGATGAGAGAGAAGGAGTGATAAAAATTACTACTCATTTAAACTAAAATCTACTTTCAATGTACTTCTACAGAGCAAACAGAATAGAGGTTCAAACTTGTTACAATAGATTGTTATTTTATATGTAAAACATAGAAGTTTGACGCTGAAATTTTAAAGACATTTTAAATGAATTAGAATTTTAAAGAAATTTTGAAATTTCTTGGAAACATTTTAGTCCAAGCTTCAGAGAAATTTAGTGAGTTATGAACTGAGGTTTAGACACCAGATATTTATTCTTCAGTAGCGAAGAATAATCTTTTTGGTTCAGTTTATTCAGCAACCAGTTCACTGAGTAGCTCCACCAAAGCAGAGAAGCTGAGAATAAGGAAAGCTTGTTTTCCTCTTGCAATCAATAAAAACAAGGTCCAGGATTATTACTAAGCTTATATATTGGCTTTGATTTCCAAGTACACTAGAAGAAGAGAGGATAGATATATGCTTAAATAGGCTATGACAGAACTCAGATAAAAGTATTTTAAAAGCTGTCTCAAAGCCAGAAGTGTTCTGTTACAAAGGCGAAGCATGAAGATATAAAAACAGATGCAAAAAAATAACCAGGAGCTAAACTTGAAGAAAAATGTAGGAAGATAGAGAAACATTTTCCAATAAAGCTGTAAGGTGCCTGCCAGGTCTCTGCATCAGTTTTTGGTTTTGAAGGGTGATTTTAAACCTGCAGCACCTGTGCGCTTCAGTTAGCCAGGACTTTCAAAATTTTCTATTTGTGAAATACACCAATAGTTCTATTTCTTGTTTTGTTACGCAGGTTACATTAGTTTCTTATCAGATCTATATGATTACAGCAATGGAGAGGCATTAGAACAGAACAACTATTAGTTTTACGGAATAGTAAAAGCTAATTTATCTATTTGTCTGTTTTATCCCTACAAACAGTTCCATTTATTTGTAATGGTCATCTGTAATACCGTCTATTTCTAGTCACTCTTTGAAGTATCAGCCAATTGAACAGAATTATGAGGAAAGCTATATGACTTACCATAAAATTAACACATTAGCATATTAGCCAAAACCAAATACTGTACCTTTTCTTTTTATTGACCCAAGAACACTTGGTCGAATGCAGTTAATTGGACTCTGGCTTCTCCTGCTAAAAGAAGGCATATGCGATACTGATATCACCATTAATAAAGGAAGCCTGAAAACATGTAAAGAATCAAAAGATGTTCAGATAACAAACTACTAAGTGGAAAACACTAAGAAAAGAAGCATTAGAACAGCTTATCCAAAGTAAGTCCTTTTTGTTTTCCTGAAGACAGACCTTAACGGAAAAACTTTAAATCACATTATTTCACAGCTGGGGCAGTCTAAAAGCTCACATCTAGGCACTGACTAGATCTCAGTTGACAGGCAGTACCTTGCTGAACTGCTAGGGCCTAATAAAATTTAACTGTATGTCCACATCACTCGAACCAACATCCAATGCAGCTAAAACCAGAATCAGTAACAAACCCTAAATCTGTTTGTTTGGGTTTTTCTCCCCTTAGAATTCAATTCAATTACTTGAGATGTGATTAAGGGCAATATAGAGACTACACCGAGAAGACAGATGCCACAATGCAGCCTACTTTCCCCATGTTACGAGACAAAGATTTTAACAAATATTTTAGAGCACTGTAAAACCTAAAGTTTACATGAATATATAAAGTTGTATTTGTGATCAGAAATCAATTATCTATATAACAAATTCTGGTATTTCAAAAGCCTACTGTGAACAAGCTATGCCAATTTTCTATTATTGATATGATCTGGTACTTACCTTGAAAATCGCCTTGTTGGACTCGGGCTAGGACTTGGAGGTAATCCACTGCTACTCACCAAACTTTGCAAAGATGGTGAGAAACATTGCTGAGAGTAAAACAGTTTGCGTTATTTATGTATAAACACTGTATCACATCCATATGGTAACAACTGATCTTTATCACAGGTAAATAAGCAACCCACTATCAATTTAAGCAACCAGTCAATATGGCTGGGTATACTGAGATACCACTTTTTGTTACTGAGAAAAAAAATTTTAAAAAATTGGACAGATTCCATTTTCATGCAGAATACATGCAAGTTGACAAGGATTTATTTGACCATAATCCAGTTAAACAGACTACAGTTCATAAAATAAGAATGTACGCCCCTTCCTCTTATTCCAAGAGGAAGGCAAATAAAGAATAAGGTTTATTAGCCACAGATTAACAGTTGAACACTCCACAGAAATGCACATCCACAAGATGTGCAACTGCTAGCTGGTATTTTCTGGTTTGGGGTTTTAGAGTTTTTTTTCTTTACTCTCTAGTTTCTTGTTTGCAGCTGGGGTAGAAAGGAGCAGGTGGCTTAATCTTTTGCTACTAATTTGGTTGAATTTATTTAGCACTACTGAAGATAAAACCATTATTACCACATTTTGCTCACCTTCCCTATTCCTCTGGTAGGTGAAGGAGCTGGAGAAACTGGGACAAAGTCTACTTGCTTTGGTGATGATGATTTTTCAAAATCATTGTCGCTCTGTAAATAGTACATATAATTAATCTTATGAGCAAGTACCTTAACATGAAAAGGACTGATTGGTGTGGAATTGAGTAAGATTCCAAAGTTATCCGCCATCATATTAATAATTTTTAGGTACCCATTTATGAGCTTACGCTCAACAACAGCAACAAAAAAAGCCTTAAACATTACTTGGTGAGTATCAGAACATGGAAGAAAATTTGAACAGGCAGACATCCATGCAATTTTCTTTTGACGTACTAGCCCAAGGAACCCACATGTATCCTCGAACAACTGATAATTCTATGCCTTGTTAGTGTGAAAAATTGCTGATCAAAAGCAGTGATATACTAACACCTTAATTGTAGGTCAAACTATAAAAGAAAATGTTGACATGAGAGAGTCTCTAGTGTCCTGATACTGATAACAGAAACACAAATTAAAGCATGAATGCATTACCAGGCTCAAGCTCTCCTCCCATGAGTGGCTCATCTGCATTGCTACTTGCACTTCTCTATAAAGAAGAAAAGAAATGTATTGTCCCGAGCCCACAGAAGACTGCATTAAGTATTCTAGTTTGCCTTAATGCTTACCTTTCACGTACTGTTTCTCTGTTCATCAAATTCATTCCTTCTTCCTAAAAGATTAGCAGATGAAAAAATAAGACCAAAAAAAAAAAAAAAGCTTTGCTACAGCAAACCAGAAAAGCTCATTTCATTTCACTTTGGTATGTGGAAAATTTAATTCAACTCATTAAGCAACAATAACCTTAAGCTCTCACTACCTGAAAAGGAGTGAGGGGGAGAGGATGGGAAAGAGATGTAGCAAGACACACCATCACATAAGAAGTGCTTATGGGAGTTGGTTGTTTCTCAAGCAGCTTTTTTATTTTCATTACTTTCGAAGAGGTAGTTACAAAGCTGAACAATGATATTCTGCACATGCTAGAGTATCTTTAATCCTCAAAAGCACAGCTGGATTCTTACCTTATTCTATGGATTAGTAACTAACTAGACACTTGTCAGCATTTCATTTGCAATACAGTGCACTGTACACAATGAATTTGGGATTTAGTGGTTTTTTTTCTAAAACATCCATAAAATATTACTAAAATGGATCAAAGATGCAAAATTTAACTTGGTGTTAACGTTTAGTTGAAGTACAAACTTGACTGAATCTCCTTTTAGGTAGACACCATTCCTTAAAACTCACTGAATGCTATCCAGTCTGTTGAGTGAATGAGTAGATTCCCTAATTCAGTCCAGTTCAAGAATAAAAGTTCAACTAAATATCTTCACAATCTTCATCATATGCAGAAAGAGTCTTACTAACATAGTTCAACGGTGTGATTATTTGCTAAGATTTGAAAGAGATCAGAAATAAATCACACAGGTTCCCATCTGTGCCAGTAAGTATACAGGACATGGAATTTCAACTTGTGAATTTAATGATCAAACACAAATTAGGAAATGTCATTGTTCACTTTAATAAATGTATGGAACAATTATGAATACAGAGGTATTTTAAAAAAAAAAAAAGAATCATCAAACGTTACTTCATGTAATATAGCAACAGAGCCACAGTAGTTCATCCCCTTGCTCTCATCACATTTACATATTAATCCTAAGCTTTTTTTATATTGATAAAAACAGATCTACAACTGACTTGAATGCTTCAGGGTCTCTTTAAGCCAGTAAATTATTTACATAATGAAAGCAAGCAGTTATTTTCTTCAGGATTACTATGCATGCACCTGAAATATCTGAGGTGGGAAGCAGAAGTGCCTCCCATCACTCCAGACATCATACCCTGAAAATGCTGTCTGAAGCATTAAATTGTTTTCTTACTTTTCACCGTGTAAAAATCAAGCCTATCCATTGAAAACTAGCAAGCTAAAAAAATTATATATAAAAAAAAAATCAAGCCTTTTCAAGCCAATTTTATAAACATTCTACTGTCAAAAAGTCAACATTTAAAATGGCGGAGCCACAAGAGTTTGAGCTTGTTGATTTTAAAACTTGAGTCTTTAGACTGCGGTCTGTTGTCTGGTAGCAGTGCTATTTAAACCTACTCAGATATTTGCCACCCCCCCCCCCTTCCTAAGTGTTTGCTCTGGTGCCCTTCCCCCTCCGCTCATGCTGTGACAGCACAAGTACAGTGATCTGGATAAGAAAATTATACAGATGAAAAATAGCCTAGCCAGAAGAGTCAAAACTATTTTTTAGCCAGAGTGCTTCCTTATCCAGTTCATTTTCTGGCTGCACAAAAGTCTTGTGCCAACACAAGTTAAGGAACACTTTGTTATTGGCCCTGAATATTTATCCTGGCACTGCTGCCAAAAACTTGGTGAAACTTTACCCTAAGGGTTTACATTAAAGGTTTCCTTTATAAAAATATCCATTTGCAGATTTCTCTCTCTGCTCAAATCATCTTCTCACTATAAGATGCCTTCTACTTTATGAAATTTAGAACTCTGCAGACAAGAGACAGCCTTTACTTTTGAAAACACCTTGAAGCAATAGACTGCAGGAGAGTCTGTACTACAGTTTCAAAGTAAAATCTATAGCCATTTGAAGGACATTACACATTAACTGCAAAAAACCCAACCACCTATAAAAATTTTAAAATTTAAAAAAATTTAGAATCTATGCTTACCTGTTTGATTTGATGAAGACGGCTGCTAGGAATACGGATAGGAGATGATGGCACAAACTGCAAAACAAAGCCACATACAATTGAAACACACTTAGAAACTACAGGAGAAGGAAGGGAAAGATGCAGGAATGTTAGTAATCACTCTATAGTGCTATCCCAAACTAAAAAAAAAAAAAAGTACTTTAAAAAACCCAAACCATTTATAACATTCTCAGTATATATAAACTACATTAATTACTTGCAAGAACATGATAATGTGTATTTCCATATTATACTGCTTTGTATGCTCACAGATGCTAATTGATATTAGCATGGCTTTCACTTCACTTCCAGGCAACTAGAACTCACAGCCTTCTCTACAGAATGAAGCTGCTTTTAACTAGCACACTGCCACCCTTAATATATATGGCTGCATAAATATTTTCATTTAAGTGATCCAGAATATTTTCATTTAAGTGATCCAGAAGGCTCCCCATTAGATCCTTTAAAAATACAAAGCCAAAACAACACATTGTGCAAAAAGGTTTCTGGATTGTTGCTTGCCTATAAACAAGTATTTTGGCAGGTGAAAAAAAAAATCAGCTATTAGAAGGCTAACAAAGAGTTAAATACCTTCCTTATGGTTTCTCAAGAGGTTCACCAATTCGGGTGAAATCGGAGAGGATGTCACTAAAAATGGTCTTCTGTTAATTTTGTCAGTTTTGCATCAAGATCTCACTGGAATACTATGATCTAAAACTGCATACTCAAAATCAAGTAATTAAAAGTGATTATTTTCTCAAAATATAATTTCCTTTCATGTATTTACCATCCCTCAAATGTTTGACCCTCAGTTGACTTTTGTCATAACCCATTCAAGGATCAAAAATTCAAAGCTAAAGCTTTGAATAGAGGTTTAACTTCTCTGTAAGCTCACAAGCCCTCCAAAAAAGAAGGTGTCTTTTTAAAATGGATGTGTTCAACAATTAAGGTTTGTATTATTACTAAGTGTTTATATACTTTATGCAGTATGAGGCTTCATCCGCTTCAGAAAACATTACTAGAGCTCTTCAGTATGCTAAAGTTGGAGAACTAACAAACATTCAGTTAACCATTTATGGCACCATCTTCTAATCAGTGCCATGGAGAATGCAAAGATTTTGCTGCCTTACACAAAAGGTTATGGTAAGTTATCACAGACTATTAATGCTTCATATATCCAGAATCCTCCCTCTAAAAAACCAAACATCAAGACATCACGCCCTTCTTCTCACAAAAGATATTAGCCTATCAGACTCATACAGAGGATGTCTAACGTTTGTGGCAAAATTTAGTCATCATAATATATACTACTAAAGTCTAACGGCTATAATGTCTTGATTTGCTACTTCTTAAGTCCAGTTTAGGTCAGCTTTACTATTATACCAGGCTCCCAGAAATCCTGTGCACCTAATAAAAATTCCTCCAAGCTGTACCAGCCAATGCGGACGCTGATTCTCACACAGAGAAAAGGATTTGGACAATAGTATATTCCTGCCTATTCACTCTGTCACTCCACAGTAGAAACGCATTTGTTCCACTCATATTCTAATTTTATGACTGTGATCCACATACTTTAATGTTTGACATTAACAGAATATATACGAAACCAGTGGCTCGCAGGGTAAAATAAAAATTACATAAACGACAGTTAAGTGTTCCTCTGCAGGATCTAACGCACTAACTAAACCCACTAACTCTGAGGATCCTACATCTCGTCTCCAACAAGTCATGATCCTTGCTTTGTCAATGCTTAAAACTCACTTTTTCCCTGTTCGTAGTCCTTTGATTTAATTCTTGTGAAAAGAAGCCTCGGTCACTTTTAAAGGATACTTGCTAAAGCAGACGGAACCCATTTGTTAAAATTATGCTACTCGAATCCCCAATGTTTTAAGAGAGCACAAAGCTTAATAAGAAACATTACAAACTATTAGACTATCACATGGAGGAGAAACACCTTCCCCTTCCCCAGTATGTTAGATAATCTTTTTCACTGAAGGTGAAGTTTCAGAAGTGCTAGTCTAGCAGGCAGCACAGCCAAAGCAAGCAGTCGCCTGCCCCTGGGCCTCTGCCCTTCCATTGCCGTCCCTGCAGTGCCCCCTGCCTTCTGCCAGCACAAGCCTTTGTGGGGCCACACAGTGAACCGTAACAGGGAACTCAGCTGGCTTTAAAAAAGAAAGAAAAAATTAAAAATCAACTTTTGCTGAAATAGTACCTAAACATCTAACCACAGACTAAAATGCTTTGCTGAAACAACAAAACAAAACCCCCAACCACGCAAACAAAACAAAAAACACCAAAACATTTACTCAGTAGATGCCACTGATATCTTCTGGAAGGAAATAAACAGCGGATACTGAGCCTAGTTGACCCTTCCTTGTCAATTACATATAGTGTCAGAAAACTGCAGATTAAGAGCCAGCCAAAATGGCATAGCTGCCCCTGTAGTCATCATTATAAAAGAGCTGGAGTCTGAGACTTGGAGAAGCTACTCAAAAAAAGAAAAGATTTTAGAATTCAGCTGAGCAACTGGGACAACCACAACAGCCCTGAAGATGGAGCTAGATGGAGTGTGACCTTCAGTTATCAGAGCATTTTTAGCAACTCCCATTGTTCCCATGACAGTGACCACAACACAGATTAGACAAATACTAATCAATTTTTTCCCCACAAAGTTTAACAAAACATAAAATTTTAGCTGTATTTATAATAGTAAATTAACAACGTTTCAGTCACTTACTGAATCTTTTCACCCTCTTTATTAGAGCTGACACTGCAATAAAACTTGATTAGTTCTCCTAAATACAAAAAAGTGGTTTTTGAAGTACACTTTATCACCTACTTATTGTAAAATTTAATTGACCAAAACAAAGTAGATGTTACCTAGCTCCTTAGAATATCTCTAACATCATAAAATTACACTTAATTCTTTGCTATAGCAAGAATACCACGTGAGGTTGCTTAGGGTCCTTAATGCTGAAAGTTTAATTATTTTCACAAAATCATTTATCTATGGATGATCCTGGTTTAAGACCACAGAAGGATGAGATAATCTCTAAGCTCCTTTCCAATTCCATCCTCCCTGCCATCTTCAACAGAACCATAAACCAGACCATAATTCAAAGAAGTATTTCAAAGTGGACAAGGCACTGATCTAGCAGTCAATGGGCACTTGATTTTTAGCATAAGTAAAATTTCAACTGTATTTTGTCAGCACCTGGTCAGCCAGGAGTGAAGAAGAAAGTTAACTTTCAGGATGCTTTTTAATAACCTTAAAGTGAGGTGAAGGGTTAAGAACATCATCCCATAAAGATGGGAACACGGGTTCAGTCCAGAAGACTGCAACATCTGTTAGGGGCAGCCAGAAGAGCTAGCCCATCAGTGAACTAGCTCCTGCTTACCAGCAAGTTCTGGGCAATGCACCCTAAATTAGCATCTTTTTTGCCCAATGATTGAGGATCTTCAAGAAGTAAACACAATAAGCTGAGCTTTCACCTTTGTTTGTTTCTCCTTTCATCTGACCACAAGCGTAAACAAATTTACCCTAAGTTGCCACCCTAAAAACATATATGAAGAAAGAGACTGTTGTTTAAAGAAATGTTTACTGGGATATGTTCTATCAGGTTTTATATCCTAGCAGGAGAAAGGCTTTTCCACCAATCTTCCTAGACTTTTACATAAGTATCCCAGTTCTGTTACAGATGCAAACCTTTGCTGAAGTAGTTGTCTATCTTGATTTCAAAACAGTATTTTAGCTAAGGGGCATCAGTCAAGAAAACAGGAGAGCAGTATTCTTCAACCATTAACATTGGGCTAACAAATTCTTTCTAAAGCATCTTCAAATGGTAACTAAGAAAAACAGTATAACTGCTATTAGCATTACAGGGACTTTGTTTCCCATATTTCAAAGAAAATTGATACTGCTCCCCTCCCACCCCAACATAGCTTAATTTTTCCAAAACATTAATAATCAACTGAATGCAGCTGGATGTTATCCTGTGTCTACCTGTTTCTTAAGGCTGTCTTAGGGGAAAAGTTACGTTTCTGGTTATACATGAAAGTCTGACCAAAAGTCCTTTCGGTTAGAGGAAATAACTACCCCATGTACCCTAACCCTTTAAGCAAACCATGCTGTCTATGTGATCCTGTGCAGGTGTTCTAAATCAGTCAAAGTCACAGCCTTCTACCATAATTTGTAAGATATTAAAACACAAGATGTGCAGTATTTTCTCTGGGTTGAAGCACCACGGGTTTAGATTAATATTTTAAAAATTCAGATTTGGGGAGCTGTAATAACAGAAGTCTGACAAAAGTTGAAATTGCAAATGAGCATCTCTAAGAGATACGGAATCATTCATTCTGGAAGTCTCAAGATTCATGTTCTATCAGCCAGTTCTATCTTGTTATATCAGTTGTTGATTACAACAGTCTATTCTGTCATTACTATATAAAAGACAATATCAGAGCATCACTGCCCCCCCCTTTTTTTTAAACATCCGAAATGATTAACACATTGATTACTGAACAATACATCTCCGTAATTAGTTTTCTTTGCTAACTACGTTTCTTACTCTTAGAACATCTGCTTGCATTTTATAAACAAAGTTATGATCACAATGAAATATAAGTACCCTCCAAGGCCAAACGGTCTATAAATAACATTTCACTATAGCTACAGTGTATTAATGTCATAGTCTAGAGCCTTGTTTCTGAAAACATGTGGTATTAGTTTCACAGGCTACAATCTCATTTTCTTCTTTAATCCTGTTTGCACACTTCTGCTTTGGACCTAATGCAGTTGGTCTAATAGTTTTCTTACCAGACTATGACGATTCATAACTGTGGTACTGTTCCTGCGGGTTCGCAAAACGTTAGCCTGGAACACCTGTGAATTATCGCTGTGAAAAGAAACACTTGTCAAATGCAAAAGCCATTTCCTTCCTATCAAAAAGTACCTCTTAATATAAGCTCAGTTTCAAATGCTATGACAGCTATCATTTCAAGACAAAGCACTCGAGAGACAGGGATGTAAGAACTCTTCTAGCTTGTTGGCAGAGGGGAAACGAAATTTCTTTTCCCCCAAGTCCCAGCTACTTCAAGTAATGATTTTAATTAACCATATTGAGTCTTCAGAATAACTGAAAAATTGTTAAGGCTGATCATTTCTGTGGGAATTTATTATGTTTGGAATGGCTGCAGCTTGCATATTGCTTCAAACGTCATTCGACAGAACAAATTTGTAAATGGCATATAACCAGTAACTGAAACCAGCTTCAATGCCATAGATAACATAGAACAAAAAAAATACAGTATCTTGATAAATCTTATCACTACGAACATTTAATAAGTTCTGAACTTTTTTCCAGGAGAGATTAAATTAAACATACAGTAAAACCAGTTTTTAAAGCCTTAAGACTTTTGACCACAGTCACGCTTCTAACCAGGAAGCATCCATTTAAATAACACAGGATCAGTTATTTGATATAAAATGAGCTCCTTTCTCAAGGCAACTTTAGTTCTATTGATTCCTAAAGCAAATTTCACTGGTCATCACTAGTGTTATCAACAGCCATTGATCAGCACTTAATGAATGCAACTGCAGAAATCAAGTAGGTTTTATGGTCACTAGAATAAAAGTTTTGAGCTACAATCCTACAATCCCCATGCCTAAAAATCACCAAGCAACTGCACAGGCAAACAGATCCAAATGTAAAATTGTAATTAGATCCAAATTACAAGAAGTCACTGGGTTGTACCTTTTTGTTTCAGCTGCTAACTTGGGATGAACAAAAGCACTACACAAATACAATTTCTTAGAACTAATCTGACCAATAGTAATACCTTGTTCTAAAGACTGATAATCATAATGCACTTTCAAGACACATCACTATCAGAATCCTCCGGTTTAAAATACCCAGTTAGACACGCAAGTTTTAGATAGCTTTTATCTAGCTGTAAATAAAAAATAAAGAAAGCTTACACTGTGAAATAAAAGCCAATAGCAATTGGCATAAGAACTGTGCTTTTTGCCAAGAAGAATGCATTGACTCTTTCTCTAAAACGTCAAGTACAAATGACCAGACATCATTTACAGTTTTCAAAGAAGTTTCACTCAGTTTACACCTACAAGAGATCAAACAGTTGCCATTTGATAGGAGGTGGAACAGGAGAAATTTAAGGGATCCATGATGTGATGTTTAGAGATGAGATTTACTGGCTGAGGCCAACAGCTACAACTTCTTTTTAGTGTAAGTGTACTGGTTGGTATGCAAACACATCACAAACAGTACATCCTGAACGCCAGGGTTTGACTGGAGAAAACAGATTGGAATGATTCTGTAACACACTACCATCGGCTGAGTCCAATATTCAGGGCTAACTAGAAGAGAAGAGAGGGAGAGAAAATAAACCCTACAATATCCTTACATTTAATCTCCCTTGCAAAAAACACCAGAGCTGGTCAGATCTCAGACCTAGCTTTCACAGAAAATTCTCACAGTTCCCATTAAAAATCAATTTTAATTGGCATGAAAACAAGAATCAAAAGTTCTGTGAAAGGTAACTTCTGTGATCCAAAATATTCCACTTAAAAACGTTCTCTGGCTCTACGGTGACTCATTCTCCAAGCTCCTTACTAAATCTGTTAATGAAGAAGTCAAAACAGGAGGCAGAATAGAAAAAGCAAGCTGTTCAAGAGCAAGAGCTTTTGTTTCGGTTTACCCAACAAACCCATTCTGGGAAAAACTGAAGTTTCTTGCCAAGAGCTGCAATCTTCCAAAAACAGTATTCTGCTGGAAAATACCTAACTAACAGGCAAACCACTGCAACCACCTCAAATTATTTCAATGCCATTTCAGTTTCATTTGTATAAACACCTAATGTATAGTGTATGTACAGTTTCAAGGCAAGAGCTCAGGCTTACCATTCTACCTGCCCAAACCCTGAACTAAATAATTTGTTTACAGCATGGTTCTGGGATGCTTTTTTTTTTTTTTTTTTAAAAAGAGTCAAGGGTCTCACAGTTTGTAAGACAACTTATAAAAGGCTGAGAATATAAAAACTTCTCATCTCAGTTACATAATCAGTTTACCTGCTCAGAAATCTCCCAGAGGAACAACTGCCATTCACAACACTTCTATACTGCATGGAAGTGTAACCTGATAGTTGTTTCATTATGATTATGTAAAAGAATCACAATTATGTTTACTTAACATTAAATCGTGACTGAACAGGCAAAAATTAGTATTTCCTTTGAACTGTAATGTACTGTTAAGCATCTCATAAGATTTATGAGATTTGTTCGTCACTTGATATCTAGTACCTGACAGAAACATGAAGTTTAAGAAAACAAAACAGAAAGTACTTATCATGTATTATACTATGTATTATACTGTTATACATATATACTATATAGTAGTATAGGTATATATACTATATGTATTATACTATGTTTTATGAAGTTTATTGTCAATATGCTCTCCCAAATGGCAGACATACTACTAGTAGCAGCACATGGACCACCTTGAAGTTAGATAGTAGCCACACTACGTAGCAGGATTGGGGCATCTCCCAACTTCACGACAGCCCAGAGTAGGCAAGAAATAGCACTTTGAGTTACAAACTTACCCAAACACAAAACTATACAAGAGACCAGGCATATCTGAGAGCTTTCTCCCTTGCCCTTGCCTGGGACTGCCACTGTCTCTGCCCTGTCAGCTGAAGAGAGCTAGACCTGGAACACATGGCAAACATCCAACCTCCCTTGCAAAACCCCCTGCCACAGGCTGATAGCAATATCCAAGCAAAACTGTCTACACAACTCCTTGTGTTTCTCCCCGTATTACACACTAACAAAATTAGTATCATCCAGAAAAACTCCATGGCAACTGACACATTGTTTCACACTAACAGTAAAACTTATGTATCTTTCAAGGTCCCATGAAATGATCTTCTTCACCGAATTCACCCGATTGTTCTGAAAGCATTTACTGCTGTAAGCATACACAGCGCAGTGATTTTTTTTTTTTTTGGTCAAATTTGAACCATTACAGAAATCACAGAGATCGCTACTTTATCTATAATAACGGCTGCAACCTTGACGCTGTGTACTGTATGTTTCTCAGCTACACAACACACAGCAGACCTAGACGAAAACGCACAAAGCGTTTTAATAAAGCTACAGCCCGTCTACCTAGGCTTCCTTGCAACCCTCCGCACTTAGAGGGATATCTTGCCTAAATCCCTCCCGGCTTGGGACACCGGTCAGGAACCCACGCTTCCCCATACGCCCAAGGCGCCCCAAAACATCACCATCGCTTTGCGCTGCAGGACGGGCGGTGAGGAGCGCACCTCCCAGGCCGGCCTGGATAAACACGGAGCAGCCCCGGGGGCTACAACCAGGGCGGCCACGGACCCCGCTCCCGACACAGCGGCGGCCAAACCCCCACGTCCCGGCAGCCTGACCCGGGGCGGGCCCCGCTGCTGCCGGGGCTCCGGGGCCCGCCGCTGCCGCCGCGGGCCGGGCGGCCGGGCCGGGCCGCGCTCACCTGAGCCCGTGGATGAGGGGGGCGCTGTTCGATCTCCTCAGGCCGCCGCCGTCGCTCGGGGCCGCGGCGCTCCCCGGCGGCAGCTCCAGGTCCAGCTCCATTTTCTCCTGGGCCATCGCGGCAGCGGCGCCTCCGGCTCCTCCCGCTCCGCCGCGACGCCCATTCACTGCCGGCGGCCGCAGCGGCTCCTCATGCCGCCGCCCCCGGCCAGCCGCGGCGCGGCCGCCCCTACAGGCCCCGCGGGCGGCGCCGCAGGCAGAGTCCGGGGGCGCGCCGGGCCCGGCGAGGGGGGCGGCCCCAGCAGCGCCCCATGCCGGGGGCAGCCCGGGGGGCGGCCCCTTCCCCCACCCGCTCTCGCCGACGGACGAGCGCCCCGCGCGCGGCCCCGCTGCCCGCGCCGCTGCCGCCGCCGCCGCCGCCTCCGCAGGGGAGCGAGCGCCTCGGGCCGGACACCCCCCCGCGCCCGCCGCCGCCGCACAGCGCGCATGCGCCACAGAGAGCCCCCGCACGGCGGGCCCAAGTCGGTGGGCCCGCGGCGGCGAGGCGCATGCGCAGAGCGTTCCCGCGGCGGTCGGGAGTGAGGGTAGCGGCGGGGCTCTTTGCCGCCGGGCTTGCGGCCAGCCGGGCGTGTGGAGGGGAGCGGTCTCGGTGCTGCTGTTTCCGCCGAGCCCCTCAGGCGAGGACAACGAAAAGTCATTGGGAAGACATGAGGTGGGATGGAAAGGCACAGCCTCCGCCGCTGAGGTGAGGTGACCGAGGGGCCGGCGCGGCCTGCCCGCGGGACTGCCCGCCGGGGGCGGGGTGCTGTCAGGGGCCGGGGCTCCCTTGTGCCTGGAGATGTACAGCCGCAGCTCCAGGCGGTGAGAAAGCTCAAAAAGGCGCGTGCCCCCTCCCCGGGGTTGCCTGGCCCGGCTGCTGCCTGTGGGAGAGCCCAGGCCGGCGGCCTGGCCCGGAGCCCCCCCGCTAAGGGTACAGGCGTGGAGCTCGGCTCTGAGGCACAGGTACTCAGTGCTGTAGAAGACATCTGTACCCTTATTTTTCTATGCCGTAGCAGTGTCTGTCAAGCCCAGTCTAAACATTTGTGTAGAGAGCAATTTTGCCCCCATGCACTTACTGTCTTATGTGTCAATGTCAATACTCACCTGTCGCTGTGTACCCATCCATCTAACTGTAGTTAAATCATTTTATCTAACTGTAGCTAGATGTTTACAACTCAGATGTAAATATTTTAGGTGTCTAAAGTATGTTCATTAGTACTCTCTTGCTAAGTGCTACAATGCTCACCTTTAAATATTGAAAACTAAGCATCTGAGTTAATACCTAACCATTGTCACTTCTCAGAAATACAGTTGATGGTTCTTTGCAGGCCCAGACATCTCTTCATCAGCTTATATTCCAGGTGAGATTTTCAGGCAGTCTTTAAGAACAAAAATAACCAGATAATAGATAGCTAAAACATTTTTTTGACAGGTCACATGCTTATTAATTTATCTAAGGCTGATGGCATTTTGTAGCTTTGAGTGGCTGTGTTTATTTCACCCATGGGGATATTTCCCTGATACTATTAAATATCTCCCACATCATCACCCACACCATAACTTTATGCCCACCAGTCCCTATGTATCACTGTACCCACCTATCTCATTCTCCCAGTCTCTGTTTCCCCGCTTTGAATCTCCATCCTTCACCTGTATGCTCCCAAGGCTCTGTTTAACATATTCTCTCCTTTCTTAATCCCTGTTGCCATGGTCATTTGCGCTGTTTCTCCAACTCAGCTCTCTGTCGTTTCCTCATTTCCATCTTTCACCTCATTCTATTCCATAGCACAACTCTCCCACAGCCCCATCCCCTTTTCTCTGCCTCACTACCCTCCTCGGGCCTTTGAGGGTCACCCTGACAGTCTTCACTTTCTCTTGTATATATGGTCCCATTAAGGTTCTCTTGACTATAGTAAACCCTGGGTGGGCAGTAGGTTGATGTGTCGGTTCCTGGCACTGAAAACTTTGAGTACATGGAGCAGATGTTTTTGAGCTCTCAGCCACATTTTGGATATCGTTGACTTTAACGGTATCCTGGTACAGCATTTGGAGCTTTTTGCTGTCCGTAGTGGCAAGGACATAATATAATAACTCCACAATAATAATAAATAGTAAAATCCACATAGTTTGGTGATGTAGTCAGATTTTGCAAGTGGCTTTTGTATTAGCAGAGCCAGCATACAGGTGAGTAGATTTCCCTTCAGGGCTAGGAGTTTCGCTAGATACTGTCACTTGAATTGCCTTTTGGGCACTCTCCAGCTGTCATATGAAGTGCTTGTGCTGAAGTGCTAGACAAGGAGAATGGTGCAGGTTCTGTATTAAAGCTCAAAAGTGTGGTGTTGCTTTTAGTGAATGGTGGCAGTGAGAGGTGATTAACAGCCTTTTCCTTTTGCAGCAACAGATCTTAATTTTCCAGTAACTGATCATAATGATTAGAAATCAAGCAAAAGACAGTTTTAGGTTATTTACCTTGTTTATCTTCGGAGGAGATGGCAATTCTGTATCATCTCACAGAAAGGTGTCATTACTGGCTGTGATACATCATAGTGTAAGCACTGGCACGGGACTGTGAATTGTTTTCCTTCTGCAGTAATACAAGACAAGGAATTTTGTCTCCAGGTTTTTCAATATAAATACATACTGAAAAATCCTGAAATTATTTAAAATGTAATCTTGTGGGGCTGTTAACTCCTCTCAGGTACCTAATAGGCACAAAGTTCTTCGTTAATGGTGTCAGTATAATGTGAGGAATGTGAGCGTCAACAAAAACAGTTGATGAGACATACACACTGTCTCTGAAGGTAGAAAAATGGAATACACTTGAGTCAGTCTTGATTAACAAAAAATGCAAGGAGGTTCCATAATAAATAGCCAGCTATATAAGCAATAGTTCTACTCAGTTATCTAGGAACATCTCCCTTCAATCGTTTTGAAGTAAAAGAATAATTCATGTAGCCATGTTCCCACTTAAGAAACTTGAAATGATGAAAAATCCTAACTTTTCTATCTTAACTGTTTCTGTACCTAGCGCTCTGGAAAAAGAATTGCTGTTTCCCAGGAGAAAATGAAAACCCTTTTAAATTTGGTGCTGGTAAAGACCCTGAAGACCCCCTGCATGTAAGAGACAAACGTGTATGTTGCAATTGTTATTATAGAAAAATATTAGAAAATAAAAATCAGTAAGCACAAACTTAGACACTTTGATCACTTGGAATGGAGTTGTAAAGGTCAGTCCAAAACCTAAATACAGCCAAGAACTAGAATCACATGTCTCATAATGAACTTTTATGCCAGATTTCTGAAAACGGCGCAGAGGCTCGCATTCTCGTTACTCATTAAAAACGCAGTACGTTCTTCAGCAGCAAAACAAAGCTGGGAAAACCACTGGAAAAGGCTGCGTGATGTCAGTCGAAGGGAGAGAACCTAACCCTGAACAGGGCTGCAAAGCCTTTTCACCGCTCACGCTGCCTCCGGCCCGGGACTGACCCGGTTCAGAACACGTCGAGGCTCTTCGCGGCCGCCGCCGGACTCGAACCCGCCTACCCCGCCAGGCCACGCCCCCGCCTCACGCGACGCGGCGTCTCGGCGCCCATTGTGCCGTTTCAAACACACGCCCTGCCGCGTCAGCCAGTGGGCGCCCGCTGCCCCTCTGGAGGCTCGCGGGAGTCCCTGCGCAGCCGAAGCCGGGACGCGGACCTGATGCCGGTCTCGCGGGCATGCGCAGTGGCGGGATGCGGTTGCAGGACGCATGCGTTGTTGAAGGCGGGTAGCTTTGCCTCCGCCCAGCTTCCCGCGCATGCGCGCTGTGCGGCGGCGGCGGGCGCGGGGGGGTGTCCGGCCCGAGGCGCTCGCTCCCCTGCGGAGGCGGCGGCGGCGGCGGCAGCGGCGCGGGCAGCGGGGCCGCGCGCGGGGCGCTCGTCCGTCGGCGAGAGCGGGTGGGGGAAGGGGCCGCCCCCCGGGCTGCCCCCGGCATGGGGCGCTGCTGGGGCCGCCCCCCTCGCCGGGCCCGGCGCGCCCCCGGACTCTGCCTGCGGCGCCGCCCGCGGGGCCTGTAGGGGCGGCCGCGCCGCGGCTGGCCGGGGGCGGCGGCATGAGGAGCCGCTGCGGCCGCCGGCAGTGAATGGGCGTCGCGGCGGAGCGGGAGGAGCCGGAGGCGCCGCTGCCGCGATGGCCCAGGAGAAAATGGAGCTGGACCTGGAGCTGCCGCCGGGGAGCGCCGCGGCCCCGAGCGACGGGGGCGGCCTGAGGAGATCGAACAGCGCCCCCCTCATCCACGGGCTCAGGTGAGCGCGGCCGGCCCGGCCCGGCCCGCGGCGGCAGCGGCGGGCCCCGGAGCCCCGGCGGCAGCGGGGCCCGCCCCGGGAGCGCCCTGCCCGGCGGGGCTCGGCTGCTGGAGCAGCATGGGCCGCCGCCGCAGGCGGCCGGGCCCCCTGCGCTCTCGGAGCGTGCCCAGCCCCGCTGCTGGCCGCGCTTAGTGCAGGCCCCCAGCTCGCCCTGCGCCGTGGCTGGTGCGTGGTGTAGGCCTCTGAAACGTGTCACTTGCTTCTCGGAATGCTCGAGTCAAGGCGGCGAGTTACTTCTTGCAGCTGCGGAACCGCAGTGTGTGGATCTCCACGGGCTGGCAGGAGGAAAGCGCTTGCTGGGCTCCTTCCGTGAAAGTAGTGCTTCTGTTGAAATAAAACGGGTGTTTTCAGTGCACTGGAGACTGGAGCGTGTGTCGTAGCATTGTGTAGTTTTAAGTAAAGCACGCCTTAGAAAGTTGTTCACAAAACTTTTTTTTCCCTCCAGTGACAACTCGCAGGTTTTTCAGCCTTATGTCTTGCGAACTCGCAGGAACAGTACAACAGTTATGAGCCGTCACAGTATGGTAAGGAATCTTAAGCATGTTTTGTTTACACCCAACGAGAAATAATTGGGCTGGAGAAATGAAGTTAGACTTGATTTGTATTTGCACTAAGCATCCTAGCAAGCTTCCAGGCTGCAGAGTATGCATTTTTTTTGCCTGTAACTGCAACCTACAATGAAATAATACTGATGTATTAACTGTATGTCCCCAAGAAGACAGCAGTAGCTGAAGCTATGTGTGTGTCCTGGTTTCGGCTAGGACAGAGTTAATTTTCTTCCTAGTAGCTGGTATAGTGCTGTGTTTTGGATTTAGTAGGAAAAGAATGTTGATAACACACCGATGTTTTTAGTTGTTGCTAAGTAGTGTTTATACTAAGTCAAGGATTTTTCAGCTTCTCGTGCCCAGGCAGCAAGAAGGCTGGAGGGCACAAGAAGCTGGGAGGGACACCATCAGGACAGCTGACCAAATTGGCCAAAGAGCTATTCCATACCATATGACATCATGCCCAGTATATAAACTGGGGGGAGTTAACTGGGAGGGGGATCGCGGCTCGGGAACTAACTGGCACGTCAACGAGTGGTGAGCAATTGCATTGTGCACCACTTACTTTGTATAGTTTAATTCTTTTAGTATTGCTATTGTCATATTATTATTATTATCATTATCATTGTTTTTCATTCCTTTCTGTCCTATTAAACTGTCTTTATCTCAACTCACGAGTTTTTTTCCTGATTCTCTCCCCATCCAGGGGTGGGGGGCAGTGAGCAAGCGGCTGCGTGGTGCTTAGCTGCCGGCTGGGGTTAAACCACGACAGTGTGATTCCCAGTATTAAGTACAGTCTTGAAGTTGATTTGGGCCTGACCAGGGGTTGGAAGAGAAAACTGCTGTCACAATTGAAAGTCTTGAATGGGTGTTTTAATTTGTTGTAAAAATGGAAGAGAGTGTCACAAATCTTCATTGACCTCTTTGTTTGACATGGCCACTCTTTTCTTGCAAAGGCTGAACACTAGACATCAGAAAATCATTTAAAGAAAAGTAATTTATTTGCTGCGTAATATTCTACCCTCTATTATATAAGTCTGGTAGTATACAGTACTGCAGTTTTTTAACTTTTCAAAGGTGTTGCATTTCTTTTTTTTCACCCTTTCCTTGTCAACTCAGGGATCTATATGCTCTTTTCCACTAAAGTTTTTCTTTCTCATCTGAGGGTAGTGAAGATTAAGTATTGCTTTTCTCAAAATCTCTAGAACTTCAAGTCCTGGATTAGGTTTCTTCTGTGTCTTCTATTCTGTTCAGAAAAAGCGAGATGGAATTTTAGTTCAAAGTCTTCTGTTATGAGATTTCTTAAAAATAAGAATCCAACATTTTTGGACTCAAATCAGTAGACACATGTGTATCCTGAGTGGGAACTGTTGACCCATTTGTATGTGATGGTAGCCAAAGTTCCAGAGGAATTAGATGCATAAAATTGTATGCAATTGAAAAACTGCTAAAGTAAAGTTTTAGGGAGTGTTGTTCAAGACTGAGCTGAAACATTGAGGTTTGTCCTTTATAATAGCCAGCTGGCTGAGTAAGTTAGTACAGGAGTTTGTCGCCTTACTGTAGGTAGCAGGGAGTTGTATAATGTTCGTAGTTTCCTTTATAATATCTCACTTGTCTAAAGGGCATATATAGCTATTTGTGTATTTGAGACACTAAGCAGTATCTTGCAAGCCTGAGATCTGTGCCACTTGCTGAGTGATAGAACGAATTTGTAAGTGGTAAAACAAGTCTTTTCTCTTGAAGGTCAGTGTTTTCTTTTTGCAACATTATTTGAGTCATCCACTTGTAGTTGTACAGCTCATTTTTAATTCACTAAGAATGTAGGTGATGGTAAATAGGATGTATGCAAGCGATTGATGTGTGATTTAATCATTGTGGCTGTCACTTTTTTCAGTTGTTGTCATCATCTCCTATTCGTATTCCTAGTAGCCGACTTCATCAGATCAGAAGGGTAAGTGTGGTTTTTATCTGTATATTTAGTAACAGAATGAAAAGTGTTATATAGTATTGAAGTACTTAGATAGTGGGCGTTTCTTTCCTATTGAGTTTTTCAAGTACTAGAGGAGACGGAGTCTTTTTTAAGACTTAATTTCAACCAGGAAGTGTCCTTGCAAGGCTTATTGTTGTCATGTTTAAACTACCTTGCATTTTTGAAGTGTTGTTTCATTCAAGAGAAACAGTGAGTGGGCTGGTAGCAGTCTTTTCTTTCTGGAGTCTTTTCTTACTGTTCGTATTTCAATTCTAATGGCAAATTGTTGAATCATGAGTGTTGTTGCAAGTACCTGTGATGAATCAAATGTTATGGGAAAACTTATGACGTTTATCTCCTACAGGAGGAAGGAGTGGATTTAATGAACAGAGAAACAGCACATGAAAGGTGAGTGTTATTGAAACAAGATGATAAAATAGCCAGAGTTATCCTCTTTGTAGCTACTGATGGGATTTTTTGTATTCTAGGGAAGTGCAAACAGCAATGCAGATAAGCCAGTCATGGGAGGAAAGCTTGAGCCTGGTAATCTCTTTATAGATGTTTCCTATTTAACTCTACTTCTACACTCAACTGACGAATTTAAGGGAAAGAGAGGAATTAACTGTGAAAATAATTTAAGAAGAACTTAAGTTCATCTGCTTTAGCTATTTTGTGCATTTGGCCCAATGACTTTCCATTAGAAGGTTGTGCCTTGGATTCTAAGGTAATGTCCTGTGCCAGTGTTAAGTCTGAAACCTTGTATTTACAGAGCGACAATGACTTGGACAAGTCTGAGAAATCTTCCTCTCCAAAGAGGATAGACTTCATTCCAGTTTCGCCTGCACCTTCACCTACAAGAGGAATAGGAAAGGTAGGATGAGTGAAATACCAAACTGAGAGAACATTTTAGAATTTTAGACCAAGGTGAACTGTGAAGACGTGTAACTTCACAAATTGTTTGATAGTTTTAAAAAAACAACAACAAAACCCCAACCCAAACCCACGTTTTATTGGTTTCTAAGAATCAGATGCTTACCATCTTAGAGCCTGCAGAGTTTAAGCAGTGTGCCAGTTCTGTCACACTGAATATTTTCAGTTGCTGCTATTTGTGCAGCATTTGGACAGGTTCTGGTTCTAGGGAAGCTGGAAGAGGTCGTTAATCAGATTTGGACGTGATCTTCAGCTGCATAAGTGGGGGGATGCTGGGGAAGAAGCACCAAAATTGGAATGTATCGTATGTGTAGAGTAAGAGTGTAGGCAAAGACCAGAAGCTGCAAATCTATGTGGTGAGAAGGATGAAAATATGTCCATCAGTTACGGAAAGGAAGGCATAAACTCACTGTGAAGAAGGACTCGGATGTGCTGAACTTGCACCGAAGACTGACAGCAGATGCTGGAGAAGGGGAAGAGGTGGATCTTAGATAAACTACTTTTTCCAGTGAGGACTGGAAAACTGAAGTGTAGCACAGAGAAACTGGCAACTGTGTTTAAAGATGGGCTGCTTGACCTTGTTTTCACCCTCTTTTGCGGTTCTGCTTTTGTACTGCTGCTATTTCATTGCATGCCTCTACCAGTATCGATGCACGGAGCAGCCACGTACTAGTGCTGGGTAAATGCGTTCCTAGTATAACACTGATGCTGACAGCTGGTCCTGTACCTTTGGAATCACAACTGTAAAGCAGTAGTAGATAACTTGACAGAAACATTTTTGTGCTTCGCTATGGGCATTCGTGGGCTAAGCTTAGATTAGCTGCAGAACCACAGAGCGAAACACTCTGTTCTACTCTGGAATACTGTGTTAAATTTTCAGGTCAGATGTATTTTGAGTAAACTCAACTTGTTTGTTTAACAAGCCCCTTGAAAGAAGTAAGTCCTGAGTATTGTACTGCTGCTTCTAAATGTAACAGGAAGAACAGAAACAACCATCTTGTTTAGAAAACAATGTCTATTTCAATTTCGGATTTCTTGTGGGTTTGAATTTTAGGTTAATCTGAGCAGTATTGCATTAGCCAGTGTATTTTTGCAAGTTAAGTTTTAATGCTTCTAAGATTGCGTTTGATCATCGCTGCCTTATTCTGTTACTAGCTTTTCTTTAACTGGGGATGTTTTGTTTGGACAGTGGGGTGAAGCACCTGAGTATTTAAAATGAAATTCTGAAGCGTCTTAATGTGACTTTTTCTGCAGCAATGTTTTTCACCATCATTGCAAATGTTTGTGAGCAGTAATGGATTACCTCCAAGTCCTATTCCTAGTCCAACAAGGCGATTCTCCAAGTAAGTAACATCTGCAAGTAACAGGTGTACATTGGCTTAATTTCCAAGGCTAGCACAAAGATTAGTTAAAGCTGATGTTAAGGCATTAAAAGAGACTTTAGTTTTACAATAGCTGAAGTATTGCCACATAAAAATGCTCTGAAAGTTCAGCCTTTACCAGTGGTAGCTTTATGTGGGTGCTCTTATAGGAGCCTGTGTCAGCTTTGAACTCGACTTGGTAACTTGTGGGGAAATTCCTAGGTACTTCAAATGAACTTTATTAACTTTGTCAGCATATCAATTTTATATAAATATTACACACAATTTAGAAATTGATTGAAATGAGGATGTGATGCACTAAGAGAAGGAGAAAACCCTAGAAAATCTGCTACAACTTTGTGTGGCAGATAATCTGCTCTAATAGGCAGCACTTCTTTGTTATCTATGTATTTAGATTCCCTAAGCATTCCAGTTGTGCAGGAATGTTTTAAAGGACGTTTCATATGATGTGGTTGTGTTGATTTGATGCTAGGTACGGTGATGTTCAGACTTGGAACCTTTACAGGCCTGACTGAGTATCAGTATTCTCTCTCTCTAGCAGGAGGAGTCAAAGTCCAATCAACTGTATCAGGCCCAGTGTTCTTGGCCCCATTAAAAGAAAAGGTATGTGTATTTACATTATCAGATGTTTTAATACGGATGTAGTTTTGCAGCTGGATACACTTCTCTCTCTTCCATATTTCTTTTTGTTGTTCTTTAAATATAATGCACTTGTATCCATGGTGAACTGGAATTTGCCAGTTGTAACTTAAAAATACAATGTGAGGTAGCTAGTCTAAAACACAAGAATGAAAAACTTTAAAAGCAGCTGCTGCTTGAAAGAGGCAAACTTTATTACACGTCAAATTAAATGTTATGAATATTCGTAAGCCCTGACCTTCGTAAGAGTACCACTGTACAGTGCACACCCTTCAGATCATCTTAGGAATGTTGCTTATCATGCAGTATCTTCTAAACTTAGTACTGGATGTTTGTTTTTACTCTGAAAGTTCAGAAGGTGAGTGTTTAGAGAAATGGAATAGATCAGTGCTCTTTCCTCCTGAAGGGGGAAAACTGCATTCTTTCCTGGAAGTATTCCATGTTAAGGATATTCAAATTACATCCCAGAACAAGTCTCCATAGCAGAACTGTAAGACTGAGATATTTACAAGTGTGCCTCTAGCTATGCTTATCCTTTCAGCATTTTTTTTTAACTTAGGCATTCTTAACTGCACCAAAAGCATGTCCTTTTATTTTACAAGACTCATATTTAGCCTTTGAGAAAAGTTACTGGACTGCTTGTCCTATCAGATAAAGAATGTTGTCTAATTTGTATTGAATTGATAGGAGAGAGAAAGTTTTCTCATAGATGCCAACTCTATCTTGGCTGTTATTTTCTATGAATTTTAGGGGCATTAAAAATTGAACAAAAGTTTATCAAGCTCAATGATAAGTAGGGAATAGGTGTTCATACTGCGTTGTTTTACTTTAAACGTTTTACAATAGACTTTACACAGATTGTATTAAAACAGTGCAGGTAAAGGGCAGGCTTTCCTCACCCTATCCAAGTGCTCTTGTGGAGCATCTTTTACAAAGTGGAGATGTGAGTTTGCCTTTTTTACTCAATGTCAAGGAATTTTCAAAATGTTACTTAATTTTAAAACATCTAATCCATTTAAAGGAACCTAATTTCTTTTCCTAAATACATAATCCTGTTATTTTCTGAATTTTAGCAGTAGTTTTACAGTTCATATTCTACAGACATGACGTGGTAACAAATTGGTACCATGATATGTGGGGCGGAGGGAGAAAGCAATGTATTGAAGAACATTTCACTGCTATAGGGAATTAATACTGGGAGACTGCGCAATGTGTTGTAGCAGTGCAGATTTGTCTCTGTGAAATTTCGAGTGGCAAAAGAGTTACCTAAGTTAATGGTTTGGGTTTTCTTCATTTTTGTATAAGACCAAGTATTTCATAAATGTTTTTTGCCCATTCTGCTTGATAGAAGCTGTTATTCCTTCCCTTCAAAGAAGGGAATGTATCCCCGTGGACTAAAGGAAATAGGAAATTTGGGGGTGGTATCAGTCTTTTATAAAATGAGTGGTAGTGTAATTCTTTTGCATAACATATATTAATATATACTGGTTTGCTGTAATGCTTAACCTCTGTCAGCTTTTCAAACTGACACCGCAACTACTGTGAAGTGTAGGTAAAAAGGCAGAAAATTTATTTCAATTTCATATGTTTTTGTTGCCAAACTAAAAATTAAAATATACTGTAGCTGAGAGGGTTTTCTTTTTTAAAGCTTGTTATTGGCAAGTTCATGATATTTCCAAATGCGTCTATTGTACAGAAGCTATTAATGAGCTAGCTCGCTCTCAGGGCAGATTATACTAAACAGATTATATGAATTCTCCCCGTCATGTTTAATCTTTTAATGTCAGTAGATGATTACAAGTACAAAGATAGTCTGATCCGTGATGAGTAAGTGGAAATGCATACACATGCCAAATTTTTTCTATTCAGCTTTTCTGTAAAAGTATACATATGCATCAGAATTTGTTGTACACAGGAGGGTGAAACTGTGAACCAAGCTGGCATTCCTATTTTCATAATCACTAAGAATTTTAATCTCCACATTTTGGCTTATGTCAGTTGCCTCGTCTCAACTGCTTAAAATTAAGTCACAGTAATTAGTTTGCTTTAGATTATTTTGTCTGACTGTAGTCCAAGTAGCAAGTGCCTAGTTTTATGTCTTTGAGATTGTTGTAGCCCCTCAGATACTGCTGAAGCATTAGTTAAATTAAGCAGGGACTGGATGGTTAAACAACAGCTAGCATCAAATTAATGTCTTACCCAAGTGCATGGTTGGCTGAATTAGAGGACTTATGTTACAAATGCAACCTTGCTCTATTGTGGGACAAACCTCTCTTTTACAACAGACAAATGTTAAATCGACGTTCCAGAGACTCAAGTGAGTTTGATTATTTGCACTATTTTCCTTAGGTGAAATGGAAACTGAAAGTCAGCCAAAGAGACTTTTTCAAGGAACAACCAACATGCTTTCTCCAGATGTTACACATCTGACAGATCTCAGTTCATGGTAAAATATTTCATGTGCCCTGAAATGCCAAAACAGGGAATGTGCATTTATCACAAGCTTTCTTGTTTTGTGGGTTTTTTTCCAGAAAAAAATACTTTGTGTGTAGCTTGCATATGCATATTACTGGGAACTATTCCTGTGGTAGTGTAGTGTGACAATGTTCCTGCTCCTTGGATCAATTCTTCCTGAGCAGACTCCAGCCTTGTTTTTGTGTGTCAGAACTTTTATACTGAATATAAATGTTACAAATCCGTGTTGGTTCATAAGCAAAGTTACTTCACCTCAAAGATGCTTCATCATTTCAGTATGTTGTAGGTAGTGGTCATATAGTATCTGTGATACTTATCTGAATACTTAGAAAATGTGTGTGTGAATAGTTACTACAGTTACCTAGTTCATGTTGATACATTCATGATTTTTAGTGTTACAGTCTGTTTCCTTTCTGTATTTACGATCATAAAAAGCTGAGTTCTTTTTTGTGTCAAGAGTCAGATACTAAGTATTCTAAAATATCAACTGCATATTACTATAATTTCAGTTTACCTACAGACTTGAAACTGCCTAGAAATATTTTTTGCGTGTTGCTTCCAGCTAAATTGCAAAAGCATCAATTTATGTGCCCTCTGGAATCTTGTATCAAGACTTCAAAATCCAAACACAGGAATTCCTTACTTACAGGGGAAAAATAGGTTTCAAAATCTTGCTTTGAGTAGTGCAACATTAAAGAACATACTAGTTAATTAATGACATCTTTGCTGCATTGCTGATTAGATTCTTATTATTCCTTTCCTATAACCTTTTAAGGTTTTATTCTCATTAGTTGTCACCTCCTCTCTGTGACTGATTAAAATCAGAGTCATAATTTATTCTGCATGTTAAAAAAAAAAATAATAATTCTGCTCCTCATTCCCGTAAGGAGCATGAATATATATATAACATGCTACAGAAAACAAGGAGTCTTCAGGGCTGCCAGTCTTGCAGTAAAGACTGAGTGGTAGTATAGGTCTCCTACATCTTCTCTACAAAGGCGAAAGTACGTTAGCTTTGTACACAGTCATCACGCCTGTGTTACTAAACAACCTTTTTCTTTTTCCCCAGCCTGTCTTCAGATATTCTTGATGGGAGTAGCAGCAGTGTTGGCTCTTCCTCTGATTCACTGACTAAAGGCAGCATAACCACAGAGTCTCCAGTAACGTGCTCAAACTCATGCTCATCATTCATTTTGATGGATGATCTCTCACCTAAGTGACTTAAGTTCCGAGTCAGTGTCCGGCTGTGCTGTTCCCTTACTGTACACTTGTACAGAGAAACGAACTCTGATCCTTGAACCATTAACGTGAGGATTATTAAAAGGAAAAATTATTGTAACTGTAATCCTTGGCAACTTTCCAGTGATTTTGATTTATCCATTTAATGGACATTGTAGACCATATTAATGTCTGGTTTTGCGAATTTATTTTTTAAACAAGATGTCTGCTCAGATTATACTAACTTTTTGCTTTCAGGAACTTGCATACACTTTTTGATTCCAAGAATAGGTATCTACCTATTAGTGTTGCAATTTTTAGGAAAATACTTCTATCAGTATCGTGGTCACTATGTCTAGGGAAATAATTTGGTTCGGAAGGATTTGAAAATACTAATTTATTCTCTGGCACTTCTACCATTGAGTAAAACTATTCTCCTTGCTTTTTTTTCAGTCACTAGCCTCAAATTCTCTTATGGAAGGGAGAAAAAAAATCTTTTCTTTTCTTAGTGCTGCTAGTCGTTTTTATTACAGAAGACCACAGTGGGTGTGGAAATCTCACTCTATTACATTTAAAAAAAAAACCAAACCCACAACAAAATAACTGATGACTGGCACTTTTGCCATCAGTGAAGAAATAACAATACTCTACGAACATGATTAAAATAGCTGCATAGTTCTCTCCCCAGATCCTTTATCCTACAGATTGTATGAAATAAGGTCAATATTCAGCAAGGTTTGGCCAAGGAAGATTAATCCACGCCTCGATCTAAGACATACAGTGCAGATAACCAAGTTATTTAAACTACTGTGTAGGAGAACCATGTATGGCACCATCGATGTCTCCTGTGGCATTGAGGTCATAGGTATTTTTGTGCCTTAGGGGACATTGTTACAAAATTATGGAATGTAAACCAGAGGGGTGGGTGGGAAAAGTCCTTTGTGTACAGCTTGTTTATAGAGTGCTTACCGGAATCTGTCGTCGATGCTGCTTTCCTTAGTGTTCCTTTCCGAGGTGTGTGCTCCGTTGCAAGGTGCTGTGGGCAGTCCCAACTCTGCTGTGAGATGGCAGCCAAAGTAATACCCTTTGCAGCTGCTGTGTACGGCGTTTGTACCTTTGTTGGTCATGAGCAGGGCAAACAGCTAAGCGAACATTCAGTTTCTAAGGAAAGACTTAAAAGTTTGGATAGAATACGAGCTCTGCAAATGGTTTGGCTAAGGACTTATATTTGAGCTATGAGTAGTCTTGATACAGTACCTTGGTCAGTCTGAGGTAAGACAATAGATATTTTACTTTTTAAAGACTTTAACGGGGCAAAATAAATCCGTTTGTAATCTACTGTGTTATGCTATTTATTATTTATAACTATGTAAAAAGTCTGTGGTGATGAATTATAGTATTTTTTTATGATTGAATAAGTTTTTTATGTTCGGTAATTGCTGGCTGGTTTGTATTTAATACGCAACATTGTCTGCCAGAATCATAAGCTTCCATTTTTGAATGTTTGTAACATAAATGCTTTTGTTACCTAAAAGTACAACTTCTGATCTTTCTGAAAGAAAATAGCACTGAATTTAAAGTAAGATTATGTGCTTTAAAAGTGAGCACAATCTCTGGCAATACTGTCTGGCTAAAAAGGGGAGGGGGAGAACCATAGTTTTTTCTGTTCTGAAGAAGCCGTTGAGTTTCCAGAAGATGTGTACATACCAGATTATTTTTAAAAGTGTTTCCATTAAAATGTAAGAAGTACCATAACGGGCCAACAGTGGCACCATTATTTGTATTATCGTTTTCACCTGTGGAGCATTAGTTTCCCACCTCAAATAAATGTGCATATTGTAAAATATTGTCCATTGGTGCCATTTTTAAATGAGCTCTACGGAACTGAATGTTAATTTTATTTGTATATGCACAGTGCTATTTCTTGAATTTTTGATGTCTTAAATCGCTTAATTATTTTTTTATTCATGCTTGTATCTTCTCTGCCTTCTTGATGCTAAAAGAAGGCTGCTTTTACATTTGCAGAATATTGATAAACAGTCTGTGATAAAATTCAACCTGTTACCTGTGCCCCAGTTTCATTATACCGTGCTCTTACTGGTACTGTGATTTAGAAATCTGAACAAGGGGTGGCAGAAGGGGGAAACCTATTGCATGCTTCCTTAAACCTGAGAAGAGCATAGCTATTGCTTAGTTTTGGCTGACTTACCTGTACAATTGATGTATTCCAGATTTGTTTGTTAGTGGAGAGTCTTATATAAGTGCTGGCCTTTGTAAACATTAGAATGTAAGCTTCATAAAGCAAACGCACAAATATTCACTCTTGTTACAGCATTTTTTTTTTTTTTAGTGTTCTGGCTATTCTCCACTCTTCAGAAGACATTGCTCTTTTATAAAATATATACGTAATGCACACACTGTGTCTTGTTTGAGAACAAATGTCATTGTGTGATGTAATAGGTCCCATCTAGGACCACGTTCTGTTTCACACATGTAGCTGTAAGACCACGTGTTCGTTTTAAAACTAAGTTTTCTAATACTCTGATAGCTGATATTTGCCCTTAACTGCATGTGAGTTGCTGCTGCTTACAGAATCCATCTTTATTGCAGTGTAAAGGCTAGTACAGCATACTCTGACTAAAACTGACTAAAAGTTGGATTTCTGGATTTGTTAACTGTCTTGTCTGTAATGAATTAGATACCAGTTTGGGGAAGAAGGCCAGCTGGTGCTGGTAGTCAGCTTTAATGTGTAACTATTGACACACTTAACAACTTTTTTTTATGACTTCACCAGACTTACTTGTGCTGAATTGCCATGATGAGTGTCTGAGAATTCCTGTCTTTCCTCCCCCTCCTTTTTTTTTTTTTTTTTTAAATAAGGAACCATTAATGCATATCTATTGCTGAGAATCACCAGTGATGACTTACCTTTAATGTTGTAACTGTTGAGAAGAAAGTTAGAATACCAGCAAATACCAGTGTAATTCAAGCAGCATTTTAGATGGACTATTTTTAATACGTTAATTAGCACAGCATTACGATGTTGATCTTTGTACGGCTCATTGACTAGCACTGCCTTTAGATCATATCCGAAGCACGCTGAATCCTCAATTTGTGGGCTTAAAATACTGGAAGGATTTTACCAATGGTTTAGAAAAATGTGTGTGTCAGCTGTGGAACTCTGTATGTTTTGATAATATCAAGTGTTCTGAATCAGGAAATGGATCACAGTATGCATGTTTCATTCTCCTTCATTGAATTTCAAATTGGGGATCACGGGCCCAAAAGCCTGTATTTAAGGGGCTGTTTTTCTGACTGTATGTGATTAAATACTTTCTCCTACAATGAAAGTAATTAAACTGTCAGTGGGTGAGGATGTAAATCTGAGTCCTGCAGACTTTATTGGAAAACTCATTCTTGAAATGCACGAGGAAAGCTATACTGTATAAAAACAGTAAAGTGGATTTTTTTTTTTTAAAGTCATGATAAAAATAGAGTACTCATTTTAACAACTCAAAATGCTAAAAACATTTTTAAATGTAAAGCTTCAGCTTGGCACATTTCTCTAAACAGAACCACACTGGGGGCTGTATGCAGAGGTTAACTTGAGCAGGCTTAGGCGGATTTGGAACTCTCATATTCTGGTGCACAACCACAATAGACTAGTCTTGGGAAATTATTTTTTTGCAAATATTCACATTCTTATCTGTAGACCCTGCTAATATGTTGTGTGACAACAAAGATGAGAACTTGTTTTTCCTGGAGGAATTTCATCTGCATATAATCTTCCCGGTAACTTCATAATAAAAAAGCTTTGCATTAATATGGGTTCAAATATTTCATGAAGTCATAGGACTGTTTCATTTGCTTTTTTGGAGTAAAGGCCAAGAAATATTTTTGGAGCTATTATATTCCAAGGCTATTATATAAATGGCAACTGTCCATAGTAAGTGGAAAGAGACTTTGCCTACCATTCAATATTAAAGTCTCTCTTGAGATCTGTTAAATAATCCTTAGCAAATTCGGTGACTGATGTAAGATGGGTCACTGAAGGTACCAGATGACCCAGTGAGAAGGATGTAGTAACTAGCTCCTTTGACTATAAATTAGAGTTTTAGCCCTGAATGTAGACCTAGCTTACCCAACTAATTTGCAAATGAAAAATGCATTTTTCAAGCAACTGAGACTTTCGTGAGGGTCTGTGCTCTTCAAACTTAGAGGAAAAGACTCCTTGTTGGCAAGTCTAGGACTGTTTTGCTCAATCCACCCCCAAAAGAGCGAGCTATGCTTGCCAGTCACAACTAGAGTAGCAGTTGTCTCAGTTTTAGCTGTCTTTGGAGAGGGCAGGGAGTTGGTGGTTGGGTTTCCTTAAGGGCTGGTTATCTAATTCACGGCTAGGACCTTTGTCATCAGGCTGAAATCAAAAGTAGATGTTGTTTTAGGGCAAGTCTGTTTTCTGAGGGAGTAAACAGGCTGCAGAGCTGGTTTAAGCATGATAGCCTGGGTTTGCTTCCTGCTGCGGATGAAGAGTCTTCACGTAGGCGGGTTATAGTGACTGGGCTGCTGGCTTGGCGCTGCCATTCCCGTAAATACAAATGCACACAACTTCCACTTTTAACTTGTACGTGTACCTCAAGGCTATCCTTTTTATTAGTGTACTGGGCACTTAACGGAAGTCTCTTGTTTCAATCCAAACCGTTTTGCATTAAAGCTGCTTTTTATTACTTGCTTTTAGATCTTAAAGCCTTTTGATATGGGGCCTATTGGGCCTTGGGTTTGAGTCTTGCCTCTGATTAGCATGCCAGGGCCAACATTTTCTTTTTAAACCTGGAGCAATTTGTTTTGTTCTTCTTGCGTTATAAAGTTTGGAAACACAAAGTAGGTAGGTTCTTGCTGTTAACGAAGAATGCATGTTAGCTTTGGTGATCACAAAAGATTGTGGGGTTTTAGAAGGAATAAGACCTGAAAACACGGAACAAAGAAATACCTGTTTTCAGTGAACCAATTCAGCTGGTTTGATACCAGGCTCTTTTTTTAAATGCAGGCAATAGTCTTTTGAACATATCATTAGTAACAGCAACAAAATCCAATGTGCTGTCACCCCCAAACACTTCTTCTTACTGTAAAGTAATAACTTATTGCTGAAAGACCACAAGTTTTGTTCATCTCTAACAAACAGAGGGCATGGCCTCTCTCAGTCTCTGAATAACAGTTTGCAGTGACAGTCCCCTGTGATTCAACAGGCCCGTTAGTGACACCAGGCTGTCTAGCAGTTCCTTTCTGTCCGAAAAGCATCATCTTAACACTGTACAATAATTCTAACACCTTTAGTCTCCCTTAGCTTATTTCTGAGGGCCAAGAGATTTTTACCTTTTATACAAACACAATTATTATTTGCTGTTAATTACTGTGGCTTGACTGTCTTCCTAAATAGCTGTGGTAAAATTCCTGGTAGACTTCATGGACTTTTGCATGTCTCATTTTGGGATATAACAGAGTTTGGGATTTTTGATTATTTTTTCAGATAATGCAATGTGTGTTTTCTGGAAGAATTATCCATTGTGTTTTAATTCTGCAAGGCATTTGGATATAGTTTATGCAGAAGTAACTCCTATTTAACAACATGAGTCAAATGAATCTTGGAGACAATGACATGCATTTGGTTTTTTTAGAAGTTGACTGGTTTAACCCTTGCATCACCTGAGGAAACCTCCTGTATTCTGCTGCAGTCCCCACCACTTTTGAACTTTCACCAAAGTTAAGTAAGTTGGCAGAAGCACCAGGCTATTATTTGTATTGGGGTAGTTTATAAAGTAGATTATGAAAACCCTATTGTGCTAGAACAAAAAGATTTTCCTTGCTCCAAATAATTTGCAATTTAAATTTGTCGTGAGAACTGTAATGGTTTATCAGTGCAATGCATGGTCAACAATTTTGTCAGTATGGAAAAGTTAGGATCTGTCATACGCAGTAGGAAGCAGGTGGTATCAAAAACTATGGGCCAAAGTAGAATAAAGAATGTAACTAAAGTTAACTAGTCCAGAATCTAAATCTAAATGTTGGATCTGGCCTCTGACAAAGCAAACCCTTTGCTCTACAAGCCCTTAAAATTTTGGAAAAATTATGCTACTGCCATGAACTTAGCAGCTCAGTCTCAACCCTAGTTAAGTGTCAACACTTCTCTACTTATGACCAGAACCTCCAAGAATTTGGAAGAAAAATAAATGTGAAAGGGGGAGCTAGAATAAAAATGCCTCTGTGCCTATGATGTATGAGTATTAGTTTGAAAAATGATACAGAGAACAAAGTACAGTGAGTTGGGACAAATGTGCTTTAAATAAGAGTTGAGGATGTGCTACATCTAGTACGTGTAACATCTTGCTTGTGTGCAAGAACAGACTGTGAAAGAAACAGCTTTGTGTGGGAGAAGCGACATCAAAGAGCCTGAAAGAACTAGCACTGTAATAGGAAACATTTGCCTCAGAGGACTGTTATTGCTGCTGGTCACTTCTTTTTTTTTTTTTTTCTTTATTTTTTTCCCCTCCTGTATTAAAACCCAGCAGCGCAAGCAATGTGAGGCAGCATGAGTAGGGTGGGCCAGATGAGCAACAAGGAGTGGTACGGAGGGCTGGCTGACTGTGTGGACTTTCGCAGCTTCACTCATGCTCCCTTTACACTGAGTTTGCATCAGCCTTGAAGGTTATCGTTGCATTTATCGGCCAACCAAAGCAAGGCTGGATGCTCAACTTCTTGTCTTTAGCAGCATAGTTACTGAACAGGATTGCCAGCTTCCGTCAAATATGTCCTAGACATTAGTGGGCAAAACTTTTCATGGGGGGAGAGGGGAAATGAGAGGGGAATTGAGGATGTAGGAGTGGGACAAAGATGCCCAAAAAGCTGTGGGCGCAGCGGGAGAGCATGGGGGACCTGGTGGGACAAGGCACTGTAGAGAGAGCACCATAGCGGAGCGGGAGGAGGAATATCACCCATCAGGAAGGAGATGGCGTGGCGTGGCATGGGCATGGCATGGCAGGAGGCTGGTACGCATGCTTGGTGTGGAGAAAGCAATGGTTTTCCTGTGAAGTTTGATGGTTATCCTTGTTGCCAACAGAAGGCTCATGCTGAGGAAGAAGGGTTGTGGTATAGCTGTATGCAGACAGCAAGCCAGCCACGCCACAGCCACATCTTACCGCTTGCACTTATTGGGGTTTATCAGGTATTTTTTGGAGAGTATCTGAAGTTTTTCAGCCTTGCTTTGCATCAGCAACGAGGAACATAGTGCATATAGTACTTACGATGAGCATAAGAGCCTGCATGCACGCCGCATATCTAGCTGCGTTGGGTGCTTTGGACCAGATGTGAGAAGTTACTGGTGATCTGGATGACCACAGGATGGCGTATCGTGGCTTGCAAAGCACAGAACGATATTTGATGAGCAGTGGTAATACTGGCTGAAGTGCATCGGAACTGCATTCATCCTGCACCTTCTATTGCTAGAAATTTGTTTTCTAAAATAGTGTTTTCTTTCTTTTCACTCGCAATGTAACCTCTTCCTTTCAGAGTAAATGCTAACTTTGCAAGAGTGAGGTTTGGACTTCATCGTACTAATAACCTTAAAACCGATTTAAAAAAGGCAGATGCTCTTTGGTTATAAGAATAACACAGTCCCATGCTGGAGGAGACTTTGATCAAATTTACTGACAACTTGAAATGAATGAAAAGGCCCTACTCGCAGCAAGAGAGCTTTTCTAGGAGTATATTGCATATTGGCTGTTTTCCCACTCCGTGAAGTCTTTTAGAAGCATGCTGTGGCATATTTCAATTGGTTTTAGTGAATTGCAGTGTACAAGCTGGGTTTTTTTCCTGAAGCGCTGATGCTACAGTGTTCCCATCAGACCGCACGCAGGAAGAGTCTTTCTGTTGTTTCTCTGTGCGCGCACACGCAGACCTGGATCTTGGAGAATTTACAGTGGCTTCGGCTTTGTAACCTGCAGCGCAAGGGGAGCATCTGCCTGCACGGAACGAGCGTCCAACCTCATAGCTGTGCTCCGGTGCCGTGTCCAGGTGAGTGCTTGGGTAAGGCTGGCTAGAACATGTCTTGGTGTCTGCTGCTGCTTTTGACATAGATTGGATTATTTACTGAAAACCAAGATGTAAAAATAAGCAAGCACCAACCTTGGCTGCGTGCTGGAGAGCTGCCTGCAGGGTTACGGCGTGGGTCTGGGAAGGTCTGACTGCTGCCCTTCCAGCTCTGCGGTCTAACCCAGTCTAGCAAGGAGGTGGGGGAAGATGGGTGAGCCTGATTTTCTTCACAGAGTGCTTTGAGATCTCTCCATGGCAAGTGCTGTGCAAGGGCTGAGTACTATCAGCGCTGCTGTTGCTGGGAATTCTGGTTTGGCCCCCGGATCAGCGACTGGCCCTGTTATGCCTGTGCTGCGCGTAGTTTTGACTTGAGTTGGGAGCGGTTTCTCTGCTCTTTCATAGTTTGCCTTCTCCTTCGCACGTCTCCAACAGGAAGTGCAGATTCAGCAGGCATTGTATGCTTCAGCAGCCTGCCAGCTGCCTTGCTGAAGCTAATTCACAATTCAAGTCACTCCTGATAAGTTTGCAAACAATGTGCAGTGATTTCTGAGCTAGATAGCAGCTGAGCTGAACTCCTCCGTTTCCAGCCTGTCAGTTGAATGAAGCTGTGCATTTACTTTGCAAAGCTCATGGGTCAAACCTGGTCTTAACATTTGGTGCTGCTGTGATGTCTCATAATTTCTTATTTGTTTAGGAATAACTTTAAGTGAGTGTCATCGTTATTACTGAAACTCTCAAATGAGTGTGTGGAGGCACAAAGAGGGCATATGGCTAGTGTTGGTTTAGTATGAGCTAGGAATTGAACCCAGGACTTCTGACTTGCAGTTTAGTTCTTTGGATAATTCTGCTACCCCCTTTATAACACACTGAAATAGCCTGGGAATAACTCCAGTGAAAACAAGCAACATTTTTTCTTAGGCTAACTTCATGTGGCAGTCACTGAAAGCGTGCGCTGAGGAACTGGCCCAGAGGAAGCGACTCCGCACTCGTGGCTCATCAGCCCCGGCAGGAAACAGCAGGTCAAAGTTAGAAGGAACTTACTTAAAAGCTAATGAGTGAGTGGTGCAGCAAACATTGAGAGAAAGCATGGTTCAATAGCCAGCAGAGGAGCTTGGGGTTCTCTGTCTCGGTCCTTATTCCACTTGCTCTCTGCTGGTTCACAACTGTTTAACCGGAGAGATGCATGCCAAGGTGATGATCTATCAGATAAGGATTTGTAGGTGAGACTGTGCCCTCTCCTGATCTGCGCACAGCTCTCCCTGGAAAATGGGGTCAGTACAGAACACACACTATTTAATCTTACTCAGTATGTTTTTATGAAATGAAATCCTCATGACTTCATATCTCAGCTTGGCAGATACTAGTTTTTTCAGACGTGTGTAAGGTCAGTAGTCACAAGTGTAGCAGCCTAGAACTGCAGGATGGATTTGACCATTCTGCGCAAAAATTGGTACAATACAGTGACAAAAGTAGGAATATATATTGCTTCTGCCAGATGACAGCAGGGTTTTGTTTATAGGTAAGCTTGGGGAAGCTCACCTTGGTGCACTTTCCAAAGGGCATGAGGTCACAACACAGGCAGACTTACGTTTTGAAGTGTATTTGTCACTGTGCCGTATGTTGGGGTTTTTTTTACTCCTCCTTTAGTATTGGAATTGGAAATTCAAGTTGGAGAAATGTGAAAGCAATTGGGCCTAAACCATTCCTGTTGTTACTCCTTTTGTTTTCACTGGAGTTACTCCAAGGCTGAATTCAGCATATGATGAACAACTTGTTCTCCAAAGTTGGAACTTAGGGGAGAAGGTTTTAGGGATGAACACACAACTCTGAGGCTCCTTCTCAAACAGATGAAGCTCCCACAAGAGGGACAGTATATGGTGAGTTCGGGTTATTGAGATTAGTACAACATTCTAGTAATAAGCCCTCTAGTCATAATAAGACATTATTATCCATTAGAACAATTACTTGAATGAAACCCAACTGCTAGCTCACTTAGATGGGATGGAAAAATCCTAGCTGTTGATCTCAATTGCCAGTTAGCTGAACAGATACTAACCATGAGCAAACAACAAATTATTCTGAGCCTGGTAATCCTCTTCCTGCTTCCCTTTCCTCTCACCTTTTCTGGAACCAGCTCCTCCAGGGTTGCCACTTGTGAAATGTTGCCTGCTCTTCATGCATTGACCATCTCACCTGCAGCCCAGGAAAGTCTCCGAAGAGGTTACAAGCCCTAGGTCTGTTTTGGTTAGATGGAAGAAGGAGCTATAAGCTATGGAGAAGCTGCACATTACCAGCTGAGGACTAGGTGGTGTTTGTTTGGGTTTGGTTTTTTGGCAGGAGGGGAGATACTTCTGTTAAGAACTAAGATGAAACTCTTCACAGATCTGCAAGAATGAACCAGTCCTCGCTGCTGGTTAATTCCTCCTGTGTTCCTGTGAGCCCTTGGAGGGGTCATGGCAGACACAAGATCCCCATGGTAAAATTAAGCTTTTCTTTCTTGGAGAAATAACCATTACTGTCTCTCTGGCTCACTCCATTTCATTTACTTTCTAAACAACTTAGATCACAAAGGGCTCCAGGAGGGGTGCAGCGCTTGCAAAGAAAAGGCCTGCATGATTTTCTTCATTTAAGAGAGTCTTGTGAAAGTTGTGCTTCCTGCTCTTGCCCAGAGAAGAGGATTTATAACAGATGCTCCTGCAGTCTTCACTGTGTGTGATTTGGAGGGTGGAGGATCCACCAAGCTTGCTATGCCTGGGAGGCCAGAGTAGCTTTCTGCTGAACAACGTGAGTCCTGTCTGACTAATGGAAAATCTCTCTGTCCCAGAGCCCAGCTGACACTGAGACAGGAGATCCCCTTCTTGTATCAGCTCTGCCATGTTGGGACATATCTCCTCTGCAGCTCTGCTCAGGCAGTTTTCAGTGCCACAACCATGGTACATTCTTGGTCTTGCTGAGGTTGAGCACTTCTCTGTTACCCTTTGGATATCATCTTCCTCCTCCTCTACTTTGCTTCTGACCCAGGGAGTGAATGCTGGCTGCTCTCCCTACTGCTGCTCCTTCCAGACCCTCTCTTTTTGCAGTGATCCAAGCTGCAGTTAGTACCACCGCAGCCGACTGCCCTGACTACCAAGGATGGTACAGAGCATGCTAAGAATAGAAACAGCATTACAGGAAGGGGCATTTACAGTGTTTATTACAGCTAACTGGAAATAGAGGAAGCGCTTCCCTAACACCTTAGCTGATGCACAAGGTAAAATATTTTCTTCAACAGTTATACACTTAGTAAGCAGGGAGGAAGAACCCTTCGCTTTTAAAACCAAAATAAAGCAACTTCCAGTCTTACTTGCCTTGACTTGTTTCTCTCCACAACAGAAAAAGCACCACTAATAAGCGGGTCAGTGTAATGGTCAATGAGATGCTGCTTTGCTTAGATCTGAGGAGGTTTCAGGGAGAAGGCAGAAAATCCGATGTATTCCACACAGTTACTGACCTCAAGGCTCAGTAGAGCAAACACCAGATAGCCAAGGAAAACAGAAAGAATAGTTAAAATCTTACAAACCACAGCGTGGAGGAATTATCACACCAAACTTTGGTTAAAGTTCACATAGCAAAGAGGATCTCTGTCTTTCTAGCAACTACAGCTCCTACTGTTTGTCAGACATGCTGGTCCAAGACCTAATCACTTCCCCAACTTTACTTGGTCATCAGGAGTGCTGTAATTTGGACCAAGACTTTTGGAAGACTTCAACACTAAACCAAGAATCTTATTGCCTAGCTTAAGCACAGGGGAGGAGGGGGTATATTTTCCCTTCTGTGGCTGTATTTCTGCAAGGCGCCCAAACTCGATATAAATGTCTGGATTTATACAACACAGGTTTGACAGAATTCAAAGGTGGGACCTGCTCAGCCTCCTGGTCTGCAAGCCTTGCCTTCTCTGAGGGCCCAGCACCAGGTAAGACTGTAGGCTTGTGCCTCCAGCCCTGCTGCACTCTTATTTTGTCTCCTATTTGGGTTTTTGCTTCACTTCCCTTTGAGCATTTGGCTCTAGGAGTTGGGGCATCTCATCTTTCACTTTGAAACTCTCTGTTCCTTCTAGCTATTGAGCCACCTGGGAATTGCAGATCCTAAGAGTTCGGAAACTAGAAGATTAAAAAAAAAAAAAAAAAGAGCCATCAAAAACTGTATTGTCTTAATTCCTGGAGGAGGCGGATTGTAACTCGTGTTCTTGAATACTGTGGTTAGGTGTTCAGCCCATTTCTCCTGTAAGCTAATTTTTTTTTCATTTGTTTTGCCCTATGAAGTATTTGCCTAAGGACTTTCTTCTATTCCCAGGTTAGTAGTAACGCCTGTGGAGAAAGACTAACTGCTTCTTAAAAAACTGAATCCGATCTGGGTGGAGGACACAGATAAGCAGCCTGGCGTGGAGAGTTGGTCAGGGTGTTTTGGATGACTTATTCCTCCTCAAGTGACATGGTCCCACACTGTACTCGTTTGATTCATGCACGAACTTTCCCGAAACAGGGAAGTTTGGGTTCTGGGTTCAGCTGAGAGCGCTGAATATCGCTTTCCAGATGGGCGTCCGTGCCCCTCCTCGAACAAAACCACAGCTCAGTCTTGGCCATCAAGGCACCAGATTTCTTCCTTGATGCTCTCCTTGAGCCCCACGAATGCTCCCTGTCCCAGAGGGGCTGTGACCAGCTGGTTTGGGGGCTGTTTGTCAGACCTGTCTGCAGAGGCCGCTGGAAAAGAAAGCATCGCGAGGTGCACCTCTGGGCCAGGCCCTGGCAAGTGCTGTGGATTTTTTTTTTTTTTTTTTCCCCTTGAACTTAGCTGAAATGCACAGCCATGCCTCAGGACCTTCAAGGGCTGCTTCTCTAATCTCCCCAGAAGGATTACTGCTGCTGGAAATCATGAGGGCTTGGACTAGCTATCAACTTTATCAGGAAAGCTTCTTTCCGGCCAAGCTAGTAAGAGCTTTGCTAGGCAGGAATCTTGGGTTGAAGCTGCTCTTCTCATATTTCACAGATGGCCTCAATGAATGATTTACTAGCAGAGTAAAAGATTAGCCAGATTCCTCCAACTGCATCTCGAGTCGTATAAAGCACTGGATTTTATTGGGGCCTAGGCAATTCCTAATTCTTTAGCCTTGTTAGACTGTTTTACAGTGACTAATTGCCCTGCGCTCCCTTCCCTGCGAATCAGGTGTCTCCTGGTGAGGAACCCAGGCTCCTCACATGAGCCTCACCCGCGGCTTTGAAACAGTCATGCCAGTGAAGGCTTCTCCATACGGTCATACCCAAAGACCACAAGACGTTATGTCTCTAGCTGTATTTATTGGAGGAGTTAGTATGCTTCTGGGAGGGAGATTGTAAAGGGAATACTTAAAATATGCAATGAGGTGTTTCCATAAAATTATCAAAAGCTTTGCAGAATCTTCCTATGGAGAAGAGCCATCGCTGGAGAGTTCATGTGAACAGTGGTTTGGGTAGGGCAAAACCTCTAGCTTTAATGTTTTAGCTAGTCTCCAGGGCTTGGATGAGCTCTTCTGGGGGAAGGGAGATTACCCCATGTTTGCCTGTTATGGAGTTTCTCACATTTTTCTCTTTTACACTTGGCAGCCAGAACTCTGTCTGACTCTCTATGGCAATTCCTACAGAGTTTGGCTGTTTTAAAGGACTGCAGTACTGATTTAGATGTCCAAATCGGAAAAGCAGGGTTTAAAGTGGACCTACCTTTTCCTTTAGAGTGCGTCTTGTTAAAGATCTTTGTTAAATTATTTACCAGTGGTCTCACAAGATCAACCGATCTTTGCATTTAATCATTTGCATGACTTCCATCATGATTTTCTCCCCTGTCCTCTAAATAAAACAACAATCATAAGATCACTAAAGGGCTTGCAGGGATGGGTTACCCGTTGCTATCGATATCTGAAGTGCACGCACTGTGAAGTGTAAAGCAATATCAGCATGTGCTGATCTCATGTAAACAGTCTTTGGTTTATAGCAATCAGAGATGAGAGCTCTGAGACTCGCTGGAGGAATCAACCCCTAGCAGAAATGTTTAAAATATTTGGGTTTTAGCCAAGAGGCTAAGAAAAGAGGTTTTTGTATCTTCCTTTTTCTTTGCTGTGATCTCCCCACATACAGCACTAAAAGAAACAGGGATGAGAAGAAACAGCCCTGACAGTCTTGTCCCCAAGGCAGCAAAAGAGGTCGAAGATGCTCAGTCTGCCCCAGAGGCACAGAGATAATAAAATTTGCTACTTTTCTGATTTTTGCGTCACCATTTATACGTATAAATTGGGGCTGAACCTACTCCCCTGCGGTCCCTTTTGGTTGAACCTATGGCATAAAGGAGACCGAAGCAGCCCCTGGAGTCCCCTTGATAAAAGCTCCCCCACCACAGTTCTTCAGGGCTAAAGTTTTGCCACAAGCTATAGCAGGGTGAGGAAAGAGTTATAAAAAGTACAGGAATGCAAAATTCTGTCCTCTTCTCAGTGAAGGTAGAAATAAAACGTGTGCGCCCGTTTCCAGGATAGAACATAATCTACCATCAGTTGTGTCTAGTATAAAGGAATTGTGCATTGGCATCTGTTGTATGTACAATTTTTCAGGCATATTAGTTCGCAGAACAGATCCTGCATCGTTTATTTTGAGACGACTGTCTTCCCCACAATGCAACTGACCTGTAGGAACAGGATATTACGACTAAACATCACTTTAAAAGCAAATGTGATCCTTTGATGTTTAAAAAAAAAAAAAGACAGTATTTGTCAAGCCTGTGTTTATGAGGGCAACACCAAATCTCGGAGGATTACTCACCATGGCAATTTTTGAGGATATTAAGTCACTCACCCAGATTTTATCCGTAGACTGCCAGAGCACGGGGATCCCTGGGGTTGCCTGAGTGTGATCTCCTGTCAGTGACCATCGAAGGTCTCAGAGCCCTGCAAGACCTCATCAAAGACTGTGCCTCCGCTTCTCACTGCCAAGCAGATGGGGCCATTGATAAGGGTTTGAAAAGGCACAGTCAAAAGATGGAGCAATTAACAGGAAGAATTCAGAGTCATGAGAAGAGGCATAAAAGTGAATTTCCTTGATTTTCGAATATCACTCTCATTATTTTTAGATGTACGATCTTTTTGCCAGATGCACCGAATGGACGCCTTGGATCCTGAGGTCCTACTCTGAACAGGCGTCAGGCCGTGATTCCAGCCTTTTGCTGTGCATCCCACCATGTTTGCGAGTTTGGAAGTCTGTGTTGGCAATGGTGGGACAGCTGTGCAATACACTGCTATAAAACATTTCTCTTGCAATGTTGTCTTGCTTTTTATTCTATTCTTCCTGGAAACTGTTATTGCCAATGCAACGGCGGATCTGCTCCTACAGAAAGGGCTGTTTTCTGCATGCCTGCCCTCATCCATGCACAGAGACTGAAGATACTCCTTTCCAAAACCAAACAGAAACCGAAAAAAGTAATGAGCTAAAAAGGAAATTAAATTGCTAATGAATTTGTGAGATTAATTAAAATGCTTATTTCTCACCAGTTTTTATTGCACTTGGTCAGCATCCCATCTGAGCATGGCCGGGAGCGCGGCAGCCCCGGCTCGCTCACCAGGATGAGGACGATTGCTCAGCGGCAGAGACAGGCAAGGGTAAGAAAGGAAACAGCTGTGATCCCTTTTTGGAGCATTTGCTCTTATTCATCCCCTTAGATGTATCTCAATGTAAATAACCTTTCATATCACTTTACAAAGTAATTGCTAAGTGGGACGGAGGAGAAGGTATTCTGTAATGTAATAATTTCTGTCTTTTCTCTTTATTTCCCTGCTTGGTCATAGAAAGGAAATCTGGCTGGTTGTTAATTTGAAAGCATTTGTAGCGGTGATGGCATAATAGATATGAAAGTTCACAGGACTCTGGCAACTACTAATGCATCGAGGCTTTCAGATGAAAAAAGGAAAGCTGCCTGTAAAGGATTCCCATTTGTCATGAAAACCCCGCAATACCATGGGACAGCTGTTTGCCTGGGATCTGTGTATCAGATGTAAGGAACCAGAACAGATATGTGCTCTGTTGTACAAAGACCATAACCCCAGAGACAGGTAAATCATTCTTTATAAGGAAAAGACATCATACAGAATTAACGTTTTCTATAAAAGATGCTTTTCAGGTTTTGATTGCTATTCGACATAATCAAAAACATGGCTTAAAATGCATAAATTATGGTCTTTTATATTCTAGTGCTCTAGTAACTTCCTCTGGAGATGGATTTGACGCTGCTGCAAGCGTGGCTGGATAGCCAGCGGGGTCTGTTTTGGGAAGGAGCTCTCCTGTTGTCGTACAAGAGCACAAAGGTGAAGCAGGTGGCAAAAGTTTCCTGGGAGATGTTGGGTCCAGAGTCGTTACTCCCCTCAAGCCACTCTGTGCTTTGCCTCATTCCCCATATCAAATAATTTGGTGAGTTTTCATTTGAAAATCAGAATGAAATAAAAGTCTAGGGCTGAAGCTTCACCAAGCAGCTGGCAATTAGGAAAAGCCAAGCTGTGATGCAAAGGTAACACAAATTTCATGCAAAGGGCGAGCTCGTGGAAAATCTCCCCCTGGTTGTCTTGGTGTGCTTTTATTTTTGACATGGTATCTTTGCCATGGCTTCAAACACAGCATTGGGCTTAAGTGTGACCAGGTTGCTTGGGAGGCTGTCAAGCAAAGGTCTTCTAACAAAACACAGGTATTGCTATGAAGTTCAGGGAGGAGAAATAATTCCCCCCTGAGCTCCCCGTGAGCCTCCCTGTTGGTATATTTTTAGCAATGACTCTTTTTAGTTCATTCTGCGTCAGGAAATTCTGCACTGAGCTTCCTGCTGTGCCACGCTGTGCCGGTACGTCACAAGGGCAAAGCACATCTGCGTGGAAGATTTTACCTAATATGAATTTCCCTAACTTTGGCAGCTCCAAAGATTTCCTCCCATCCTTCCTTCTTCTCTCCACTTTTTGGTTATTGCTTCAAATGAATAAGACGGCAAACCTTGTAAATAAGGGATGACAAAAATACGCAAATAAAATGGCAAGATTAACCCAACTGTGGGCTCAGTGTGTGCAGGCATAGGAAAGTGAAAGAATATTGAACGAAGCTTTCAGAACTTTTGTTTCTTTGCCAGAGCTCAATCTCCAGACACTAATTTAGCTGTACTAGTAATGCATTTAAGTGTGTTCCTCTGTTAAGCAATATATTCCCTGCAGAGCAGCTCTGGAGCAGCTGTTAGCTACAGGCTTTCTGCAGGCTGAGGTCTCTGGGTCAGAAACACTCTATCTTCCAGCAGCACATCCCCCTGAACTGCTCCACACATCGGTGATCTGTCTTCAGGCAAGGTGAGTTCCAGGTTTCAAAGTGCTTTAGCTCAGTTGGCGACGCAGAGGCTGAGGTCAACTCAACCGCTTGCTGCTGCTGCCGGAGAGAGCCATCGTGTCTGGAGACTCAGCACTGTCCCTTGTCGCATCTCAGCTGAAAATAATGCCGACTTTGCTGCGAGGAGCTATACTTGGCTGCTGCATGCTCGCTGCAAGTTGCGTAAGCCGCTGCTTCCATGCACTCAAACACAGACACCTTATTTTCTTTAAGGTGGTGCAAGGTCTTCCTTTTCCAACGTCTTCAGGCATGAATTCATGTAAGTGCACCCCATGGCTTGCAGAGTGCCCATGGCAGGCTGAGACACCAGGGCTGAAGGAGGACAATCTTGACTTTGTTGCTGCCAAAGACAGAGATTATTTTTAATGTAAAAGTTATTGTCTCGGGTAGCCTTCATCTCACCAGTGCAGAATTTCAGAATGCTTTAAATTAAGTCTGGAGGCTAAAAGTGTGTTAGTCATTGCCCATACATCTTAGGGGAAGCAGGGCGCTCTAAAGTTATTGTTAGCATTAGGCATCTGGTTTGTGTTTATAATGATTTATTCAATGATGGGAGACAGGTAAGGAACCATCATGGAAGACAAGCTAGAAAAGATTGGGGTTTTCAAAGCTCCGAAGCCATTGTTAAATCAAAGTTGTCTGACTTCAAAAGGAATATATAACTTGATTAGGTTCTTTAAACAATGTACAATGCTCACAAAGTTGGCAGATATTATTAGAGGCAGAGTTGGTAGCACAGCCTGCTCTGGAGGTTGCTTGTCCCTTCTAAGTGCAAGATCCTGTTCTTATGTCATGACTCCGGCTTTTTCTTTTTTTTTTTTTTAGAAAATTTCAGCCAAGTACTTCAACTGCCTGCGAGAGCCAGGGCAGAGAAGAATACATTGTTTTTTCAGTGTTAGAATAATTCAGGAAATCCTTTCTTTGGAAAGATCTAATGCTTCCATACTTTGAAACAGGGACTTGAAATCCAATGGGGGAAGATAGGCTTTGTGCTAAAGACGGGCGCGTTGCCATTGCCATAAGGATCTGACCATGGTTGTTTCAGTTTTATGAGCCTCTGAAAAAGTCTAGTTTGTGTATGTGCAGTAGGGCTTTGCAAGAGCTTAGCTAAGATTAGAGAAGAGTCTCTGCTCGTGTCTCCCAGTGCCTGGCCCTCCCTGGCCTGCGCAAGTGGTGAAATTGGTCTTTCCTGGTAAGGAATACCTCTCGCTAAGAGCAGGACTTTGGGAGGGAGAAGAGAAAGCCCATCCACTGCGGCTCCTGGCATGCTGGAGCAGAGATGGGGACCGTGCCTGGAAGCAGGAGCTGGTGGGACAGGGCAGATTGGGAAGGGTAGGCTGAGGGGTGATGGATCTGTGCCCGTTTGATCCCCTCTCCCCAGCCTGATGGGGTATTGCCTTCCTCTCCTGCCAGAAAACATCGGTGACACTCACAATCCTCATTTCCTCCAGGCCCGGATGCAGGCAGAGGGTAACACACCACTGCTGCAGCCACCCCAGGTCGTGGAGTACCCGCCCCAAGGGGGAGCAGGGCAGCCCCAGGCACTCAGCGGGACATGGGCAAAAGCTCCATCTGGAGATCCTCAACTCTTCCTCCAGCTGAACACACGTTTGTTCATCTCACCCACTTTTCTGGATAAAAGACGCTGTCCTGGGTTGCAGCTGATGCGCTCAGCAGGTTCAATTCTCCACAGTGGAAATCCCAAGCTGTTGGGCAGGGGCTTCTTGATTTTCTTTCTGCAGCACAGAGTGGATAAATCATTGTTATTGCTCTACCCTCTGCCTTGTTTCAGAGCAACCCGCCTTCCTGCTGCAGAGACACGGTGAAGGGACGCGTGGGGCTGGGCAGCCAGAGGTGCCAGCTGCCAGAGCAGGCTGGAGATTTCCAGTGCCTGCACCTTTCCTGCAGGATGAAAAACAGGTCTACACAACTAGAACTGCACGCAGGCATATATTTACTTCTCTTTTTTTTCCTTTTTCCAAAACACACTTTAACCCAAGGGATGACCCCGCTGGCATTTACCAGCCTGCCAAGGAAGGAGTTCAATGAAATGTTGTGGATTTTGGGGCAAAACACTGCTCATGGAGAACTTTCCAGGGCTCTGCTATAAACTCAGCACGCCTGTCCCACCAGGTTCAGCCAGCCCTGGGTAGTGTCACCTCCTGCCATGCTGCTGAGGACGCTGCAGCGATGTGCCCTCCCCATGGGGACAGGTTGTTGGGGGTGACCAACATCTGTCAGACCTGCAGCCACCCCAAAATGGCAATAAATAACCCACATTTTGCACTGGTGCCTTTCACCTGGGGCGAACCCTACATGCACCGACCGGCCTGTTGCTCTTTGCCCTGGCCAAAGCACCATCTGACGGACATTCCTGGGTTGGGGAAGAGCACAGGGCTGGGCACGGCACACCCTGAATGGCTCTGAGTGACGTGCACGCAGTGTCACACGTACGGCGCGAGGACCAAACCGACACTCGGCGTGGGAAGTTTGTGGAGCTGCTGGAAGAAAGCCAGCAGCTCGCGTCTGCTCAAGTTAGAAAAACGTCCCAGCGCTGGATCCACCCAACTCAACTAGAGCAGGGCTGCTTGGCCAGACGACAGGCCTGGCTCTCTCTCCAAAGTGGACGAGCGCCAAAGGGGATTTTTAATTTCCAGATGCTTTTAAAATAAAAATAAAGACTCTGCTGTAAACTGGCTTTGAATGGACGCCTCTCCTTCAGCCAAATAGTTGACTGATATGGGCTAGATGACTGGGCAATAAAACCTTTCATTGCAATCTGGTGCATCGTGAGTGCTGGCGAGCGCCGTGCCGAGCCAGGCAGCCCGGCCGTGGCTCCCTGCGTAGCCTGTCCTCCCCGCCGCGAGGCGGGCGGCCGCTCTCCAAGGGCCCTCTGTCTCCAGATAAAAATCTTTACGCGCTTTTTGGTTTCTTTTTTGTTCTTTTGGAGGGAGGGGGAAATGCTCTGGCAGAAGACAGTTGGCAATAGCGGAACGGGAATTAAAAGGTTTGGGGGGAATATTGTCCTGAACATGCTGTAAAGTGCCGCCGGGAGCCGGGCAGGGCTGGTGACAGGGTGACATTGCAGGACCCCTCGCTGTGCACCTTGCTTCGGATCTGGCCACAGACACATTTCTAAGTCAGTCCTGAGTGAATCCCTCTGCAAGCAACTTAAATCTGGCAGCTGCCAATCAGCATAATGAGACTGGTGAATTAATTTCCAGTGTCTGTAGGGGTGTAGCTCCCAGAGAAGCCACCCAGCTCTCCTCTGGGGCCCTGGGAGCTGGGGCAATTCCTCTGCAGCCCCCCGTAACCCACATTTTACCTGCACGCCAGGCATTCGGGCATCTCAAGCCTGCAGAGACGGCTGTTTCACATAATCTCGTACCTACAGTGCAGCTGGAGGGTGCTTTGTGAACGCAGCCTGAGACGTATGGTACGGCTATAGGAACGCGAGGGAGACGGCTCCTATGTCCATGCCGATGCCGGTCAGGAAGGGCCGTGGCAGGGAGGGGACGCCCAAGGCTGGCTCTGCAGGCAGAGGACCCGGCAGCCTGCTGCCCACTCGCTCACCTCCTGCTGCCAGTCATCGCCTCCCCGAACCGAAGCTCACCCCCTCCCTGGCGGCGCTGCCAGTTGCTTTATCAGCACAGATCTTGATTAATTCCTTACCGCTGCAGGCATGATTGCCTTTTCTGGCCGGCTGGGTTTCTCTGCACCATGTTTTATCCCATTCCCGGCACCGAGCCGGCACGCGCGGGAGCCAGGCGAGACTGGGGCAGCGGAGCCAGAGATGCCAGCGTGGAGGGAGCACGGGGTGATGCGGGGTGATGTAGGGTGACGTGGGGACAACGAGGGACTGGAGCCTGCTCCAGGAGCTGCTCCCCAGTAGGTGCTCTTGGAAAAAAAGCCCGTTTGGGCTGTTTCCATGCCCCATGTCTGGCCGCAGCAGGCAGGGAGCGAGGACAGGCTCGTTGCAGGTAACACCGGGCTGTTTCGGCAGTGCCAGGGCTGGCTGGGCTTGCTGGTGGCCATAAGAAAACAGAGCAAGCCTGAACCTGTTCCACTGTCCTGGAGCTCACTGTTCCCAGCAGAAATGCCCACGATGGACAGCTTCACTTGCCCATCTCACTGACCCAGAGGAGGAAACACGGCTATTGCTGATGGCCTTCGGGGGACAGAGCCAGCCCCGTAACCCAGCAGGACCACCAAGGACCAGTCCCTCCTTCCGTCCTTCTTGTAGCTATTTTTTTTCTTGTTAAACTACTTGCATAGAGGCAGCTTTCGCAACCCGTTCTCTGTCTAACTCCTTTTATTCTGCATTTCCTATAGTGATTTTGATCCGGAGCCAAGGGAAGCTGCTCTGCTTGGTGCCTGGGAGGGGGTCTGTCCACACCTGGATGGGGCCACAGCAGAGAAGCACGTCACCTTGCTTCTCACCATCACCATCTGCGATGGTGACCTGCGGTGACACCACAGCCCCGGGCAGGGACCAGCCACATTTTTCCCCCAGAGAGCAGGGAGATGTAAGGAGTCACTGCAGATATTTTCTTCAGCAGCAGCACCAGCACCAGCATTTTTGGTGTCTCTGCGGCATCTCTATTTGACATTACCTTTCTGAGGGCCAAGGTGTTTGCATGGTCCTGGTGTGACCCAGGACACGTGTCCACAGCCATGCAGCCCTGCGTGGAGCAGACACCCAGCCAGGAGCCATCCCTGGACATCCTCTCACCTGGCAAAAGGGGTTTTTGCCCCTCTCCCGTGGGCTGGGGCCGCTGACTGGGCAAATACGTGCAGCTTTGCTGGGAAGCCACGTGTTTCAGAGACATCTTTTCATGTGTGGGGGAAGGCAGGGGTTGAAGGTAGCACACCTGGGGTGCAAGGTCCCTGCACTCCCCTCCTGCAGCAAAGGTGATGCTGGGGTGTGCGTCATCTCTCCCTTGCAGCATCCTCCGCAGATCCTCTGCCCAGACATTCTGCAGCTGACACGGGGGGTTTCTAATCCTCGGTCCTGTTTCGAATGTCATTTGATTCCTCGTGGCATCTCACAAAAGACTGAATGGGCAGCAAGCATAAAGGCAAAATAATCCTTACGCTGGGAATGTCTTTGAACAGCCCTGACCTGCCTCTGCAGGCATCTGCCAGCGCGGGGGATGCCACGCAGCTCTCATGTGCGTCTAAAGTTTTGAAGATGGGAGACAGGATCCTGCCTAAAATATTTGCATCCGGATTAGACTTTCAAATGCCAGAATGTGCATCTGTGTTTGTCCACATTACTCATTTCTTCCTGACTTGACATGCTGGTCATTGAGTAAAAACCACAACAAATTTGCTTTTTTTCCCTCTCTTGTTTGGCTTATTAATTGCACCTCCTGTTACACTACACTCTGGCCTCAACAGATTAATTTGTGATTCTCCTGAGATATGCATACTGTAGCAGCAGATAGTAGCATATAATCATTTAACATATGAATGCTGTCAAACAGTTTAATCAAATCAGAAATTGCCTGCCTTTGTGCCCTGCGCTAACTCGTTGTGACTGCAGAAAGTGAGCCCAGCTCCCCTAGACAAAGAGCAATTGCAGCCCGGCTCTTTGTCTACTCTCTTTGCATAATTTCCTGAACCCTGCCCTGTTCCACCTCCTCACTAACGTTAAGCTTATTTATGGATAATTTATATGCAGCCCACTCTGCAAATGCACCCTGGCAAGGATTTTTTTGGAGGAGCTATGGGAACAAGCCTCTCGCCACGCATGTTCCCCTCCTGTTTTTAAGACCCAAAGTCCGAATGCTTCATCAGCACTTCTGAGCCTTCCCTGAAACACCAACATGCAAAAGCACAAGTGCTCTAGTCCTCACGCCGGCACCCCCGCCCCGGGCTGCTGGAAATTCAAACGCTCTTTTGGGGGGATGGAGGATAAGTCGCAAATATTTTTTTTTGTTATTTTTTTAACAAAGACGTCGGCAGGGCGGCTCAGTGGGATGCTCACCGCTCCAGCTCAAGCCACGTCGAGCGCAGGGGGTTTCTGCAGCGCTCGTAACCCTGACCTTGGGGCTCTCAGAGGAAGCACGCGGTTCCTGGAAAGCATTGTTCCTGCGTTTGTTTGTTCCGCGTCCTCCCAGCAGCCGCTGAGAAGAAGCAGAATAAAGGGCAGTGTACGGGAGCCGGCTCCTGCAGAGGAGACTCGGGCAGGCAAACAGGACTGCATGCCCTGGCTGAGCCCCCGTGAACTTTCCTGGGCACAGCCTGCACGAGCACCCCTGCCTGCGTGGCAGAGCCAGCACATCTTGCTGCTGGTCCACGCGTGAGCAGATGCCTGGATGCATGGCGGTGTCCATCGGCCCCAAAGGCTCGCCTGCAAGGGGAACAGGCAGAGCGTTGCTGCCGGAGGGTCTCAGATATGAGCCTAGTGCAGCTGCAAAGCCGAAGGGATGCTACCACATTCGGAGGAGCGCTGTTTCTCTCCCAAATTGCCTCTCCAGGTGTGCCTGGTTTGCTCCATCACACTTTGAAACGTGAATGTAACCTCAGGCCAGCCGGGCTGACGCTGGTTGTGTTGCAGGAAAGCCTCTCCCCCTGCTCTCCCCTTGCACTAATTCTTCAAGGCGCCTGTCGCCCTTCTGGGACGCCGTGGAGGAGGCTCCCAGCGGCTGCCTATTTGGCCCATGCCCGGGGGCTGCGGGGGCAGCCGCCCCCCGTTCGCCTGGAGCAGAGCGAGCCCTCGCAGCCGCCCCGCGGGGAGCAGCTATTTCAGGCCAGCGGTAATCAGAAGCAGGACTGCCGAGCCGGAGGCAAAGGGGTGTCTCCCAGCTCCCCCGCTGCGCTGCAGGGATGGCTAGAAATAACGTGTGCGGTCTCTTGCCAGGGCCCAAGCTGCCTGTGCCAGGGCTGCCGGTGAGGCCCAGGTCACCCAGCCACACTCCAGCCCGTAGGCAGCAGGACCGTCCCCTGGCCAGAAGGAGCTGGCCACCCTCAGAGGAACCGTGCCAGTGTGGGTCAGCCCCGAGGTGGCGGTTGCAGCCGGATGTGCTCGTTAGCAACTGTCTTTGCAATTAGCCCACTGGTTCCATCAGCATCTCTGGGAACAAGGCTTGCCCCGGGATGGCTGCAGCAGAGGTGGGGGGCAGCGCGGAGGGGGATGCTTGCTCAGCAGCCACCGTGGGACACCGCCTGCTAGGGCTGATGCTGGGGCACTGCAAAGCTCTTTTCCACACCAAAATCTCTGAACCTGACTCAAGCAAACAGCTCAAGCAGGTGCAGCCGGTGCTGCCAGGTGGAGCATTTCAGACGCAGTGGGGTTTTCCTACAAGGCAGAGCCCAACAGAGGCCCCTTCACCCACTGAGCGGTATTTCCCACCAGTTCCCCAGGTTTGCTGTTGAAGAACCATTTGGTGTTTTTCAAGGGTCTCTTCAGCCATCCCCTCAAAAGCTGGCTCGGTAACGCACCCCGTACCTTGAATGCCAATTACTTTTGCTCACAACATTTTACAGCCCAGCGAGGAGCCCTGCAAGCAGCAGCATTGGTCCCTGCCAGAGGCCGGACACCCTCCTGCGCTCCCCAGCCCTCCAGGCACCCCTCTTTGACCAGGGGCTGCAGGGCGAGAGCGGGCAGCCGGTACACAACCCTGGCGGGGCCGTGCCGGTGCCTGCCCAAGCTGGGGAGTATCAGCACATCTTGGCACGCGGAGCGATGTATTGTACCAAAAATAGGGCTCCCCCATTGTATTGTTACGCAAACATGTTCTGGGAGTAAATATCAAACTCCCTGGGATTTTCCAAGCCGACTGCCTGGGATTTCTCGGGGTCATTTCACCCCGGCTGCTGAGCACACCGAGACCCCAAAGCACAAAGCAGCCCTGGGAAAGGGTGGCCCAGAGGGGGTCTCCCCACTTGCTGGCCTGCCCCAGTGGGCAGAGGCAATGCTGTGGGTCCCATCGACCTGCCACCGAGGAAATTTCTGTTTCTGCCACCAGCATGAGCAGGGCTGCTGGCTGCCCCTGGCACACGCATCTTCTCCCAGTCCCCCGGGCATCCCCGCAACCACCCCTGGGGCTTCAACATGGCCCCATGCAGGCTCTGCCAATGCTGCACCTCCTGGGACGCTCGCTCCAGGCAGGCAGAGCCAAAAGAAAAAAACCCAGCCTGTCTGCTGAGCAAAAGGTCCAGGAGGAGGAAAAATAAACACAGGAAAAGCCACAACGTTCAAGAACGTCGCTGGATACTTAAATGATGCCAAGGTCCTTAAAAGCTGCTTGTGTTTGCAGAAATGCTTCAGAAATGGCATAAATTTTTCATGAAATAAAGTATTAGCAAGCAAGATAGCGTCACAGATAGTATCTGTCTCTAGCACTCATAACAGCACTGCTGATGCGGTCACCTCCAGCCACAAAGCTCCCAGGTTCTCAAACAGCACAGTCATACCCACCGAGAGATGGGAAAACCAAGGCATGAGTGTATGCTGCAGCTTTTCGCGCCAAGCTGGCAGCAGGAGGGAACTGCCCCTGGATGCTGGCCTGGCACTCCATCCTGCCCCCTCCTACCCCATCCCCATCCCCATCCCAACACACTCCATCCCATCCCATCCCAACTCAAACCATCCCATTCCATCCCATCTCATCCCATCTTATCCCACCCCATACCAACCCATTCCATCCCATCCCGCACCATCCCACTCAATCCCATCTCATCTCATCTCATCTCATCTCATCTCATCTCATCTCACCCCATCCCACCCCATCCCAACCCATCCCAACCCATCCTATGGCTTTCCATCTCCTGGCCACATTGGACAACCCTCCATGCTGGGGACTCTCAGGGACGTCCTGCTCCCACTCCAGATGCTGCACCAGCACCAAGGGAAGGACCCAGAGCAGCTTTTGTGGGCTGGGGAGCTCTGCAGGGAAAGCCTGGACTTGACCCAACGCGGCACAGCTCCTGTTGAGTGTGCACCAAAAACTTCTGTTTTCCAGTGAAAAAAGAACTTATTCATGGTCTTTTTTTTGTGTAGGGCATGAATGGGAGTATGGGGGAACTGGGAAGGACTCTTGTTCCCAGTAGTTGCTGGCCTGACGCGGACAAACGACTCCTTAAAATATTGCAAAGACTATTAAAAGTATTACTGATAAAAGGCAAGAAGCTGGGAAAACAGACTAGACTGGGCTATTTTTAGAAGCAGTGGCATCTGGACAGCATGAGAATTGCTTCGTACAAATTTAGTACAGCTGATGTTTCAACAAAAAGTTTGCTGGCTAAGCTGAAATCACCCAGCGCAGCCACCTAGAGAAACAGTGACCGGCCCAAACCACCGACTCCAACACAGGCAAGAAAAACCCACGGCCAAGCGTTGCTCAGGGCCACCTAAAACAGTGACAGGAGGCTCCTACCCGGCAGCCAGTGCTCGGGGAGGCTCTGGCTGAGGTTTTGCCGTGATGCTGCTCACTGTGGCGGGTGGGGATGGCTCCCGTGGCCCTTGGCAGACATGTCGTGCCACGGTGCCACTGCAGCAGTGCCTGTGCCAGCGGCCAGCTGCTCTGCTTCAGGTGGATTGGGAGGGGGAGGCTGTGCAAAGCTTGTGGCCTAACAAACAAACACTGTCAGCATTTAAAATAGCCAAACTATTTAAAAACTAAGTGCTGGTGACTCCTGACCCCAGACATTTTTGCCTGCCTGCATTTCTGCAGCAGCTGGGCTTGGAAGAGGGAGAAGTCCTGCAAGTGCAGTGCCGTGCTCCCCGGTAAGGGGATGTATTCGTCTCATATCCAGAGAGCCATTTAAATTGCTGAAGGAAACCAGACATTGCCTGGGATGTATTTTCTCTCCACCCATGCAAGGAATGAATCTCTCTCATGTGTCGCTGATACATCCCTCTTGTTTTTATCCAGCAACTATTTGGATTTGAAATCAGCCTCCGACTGACTCCAGGTGTGACTGAGGGGACGTTGGCCTGAACCAGTGATGTCTGAAGAACAAGTGACACACCTCCCCGCTGCAGACTTGTCCCTGGGCAAAGCCCAGGGCAAGGGATGAGGAATGTGGGAAGACCCAGCTGGGCACAGCTGCTGGGTGGGCAGCTCCAGGGGCTGCAGCCCCCCTGGTTTGCAGGGCAGCAGGCAGCAGGATGGCCAGCGCAATTATCCCCTGCAGTGTGTGGGACTGGGCGCTGCAGGTGCTACATGAGGCCCAAGACCCTTTAGCTGCCCACCCTAAACCCAAATGCCAGCCTGGATGCCTGTGCGCCCCAAGAAGTGGGGTGGTCCTTGTGCGATACGGCAGCAAAGTCTTTCAATAAACCTGCGTAGTCAGGGCGGATGCCAGGGGCCTGGTGAACAGCAGATTTGCTACTGTGATCGGTTCACAGGTGCTGGGCCCTGGCCCGATGCGTCCCCATCCCCACCAGCTCCATCACCTCCCTGCCTCCCTCCCTGCCTGGCCCATCTCCTTCCCTATCCCTGTGGGACATGGCTCTCAGACAGGGCTCTTACCCTGCAGATCGGACCCCCTCCCCTCCCTTCCTCTCTGAACACAGCAGCCCCTGCACTACTACTCCCAGTATGGCTATGTATACAGAGATTGGTCCCAGTCCTGGCAGGGAAGGTGCAGGGGCTGCCTGCAGACCCCAGCCAGGGCACGGCATGCCACCGAGCCGGAGGTGAGACGGAGCCCAGCCCTCCAGTCACAGCGAAGGCAGCAGAGACGCTCCCGATGGCTGTGTCACGACAGCAGTAATGAAAAAGCGCTTGAGTTAAACTCCTGCCATTTGTCTTTGTTTTGCTAACCCACTTCTCCGGTTGGAGCTGGCAGCTCGAGACTCGGCTAGCTATGGACCTTTTCCAAAGGTTGTTGAAGGCAGTATGAACCATCTTGCCATGGCCGAGGGCTCCCAAGGCAATTTCTTAATGGAAAAAGCTCTGGTTGAGTCCTAGACACAGCACTTGGACATGGACTGGGTAGTTGTGTGCGGCCGGGAGCCCTTCGGAGCCAGCGCACCCTGGTTTGCAGCTCACCAGCAGCAGAAGGGGCAGGCGTGGGGAGAGGGAACCGGGAGCTGGGGAGGGGGTCTGGGCGTAAAACATCCTTTGCATGGCCCAGACACACTATGATCGCAGCATTCCTGAGAGACCTGACAAGTCCCTGTCCCCTTGCTTGGTGACAGAAATGGGGACAGAGCAAAGCCGGGACTCCCCTTCCCCAAGCTGCGTTTTCTGTGGTTCCTGTTATTCATTGTTTGTATTTGGACAACCTCTGGGTATTGGTAAAAGCACTCGGAGCCGAGACTCACAGAGTCTCATATGTTTCAACACCAATGATTATTCATCCAGAAAACTCAGACCGCAGTGTGGTATTCATTATTTGCTACCCTTCAGTCTCCTGTTTAAAATGTTCCCAGTCCAGGCACAGGAACAACCGCCCTGTGCCCAGACAGCCAGGCACACAAGCACCCGCGGCAGAGCTCACTGGCAGCGCCCTGGCAGAAAGTACTGTCCAGACCTCTCAGTGAGCCCCCGGCACGCGAAGACAACCCAGCTCTGCTCAGAAACCCTTTTCTTCCCCCAAAGGAGACTCTGTTTGCTACGATTATTACCTCTGTCTCCACTGACAATCATTATAATAGAATATTTATTCTCTATCTTCTTCTGTTCACCCTGGAGGACATGATTGCATCCCAGGGTCAGCAGTCCAATAATTCCTGTCCCTGCACACTGGCACCCCACAAGCAGGAGTGATGTTGTCCCAAGGAGATGGCTCCAGCCGACGGAGAGAGCCCCTGAGGAGAGGCTGGATCCTGCAGCCAGGCGAGGGAGACTGGGCTGGCTGGGATGAGAATGTGGAGCTAGTTTTGGGGTCAGGGCTGCTCTGCTGAGCAGGAGGTCAAAACATTTTCCTGTGCTTCCCTGCCTGCACGTGGGGGAAGAGCATGAAAAGAGTTGATGCAGAGCGATGGTGTGTCGCTTTTTAGACCCCTGTTTTTCCCTATATACCCTTTGCAACAGCAGAGCTGCCACAATGCAGGTGTGACACGAGCTGACAGCACGAGGAGATGCATCTGAGGGCAACCAACTTCCATGTCGTTCACAGGCCTCCGCATCCCTGCACACAGCTTGCTCCTCACGCCTGTCCAGCTTTGCAGGTCCAGTATAAGGGACTTGCAGCTCAGGAGCTGCACGCAGCGCTGGTAGCTCCACGGAGCCTGAACAACGAAGGGCAGCAGATGCCTGTTCTGGTGTCTTAATTTTCAGCCCAGACCCCACCGGAGGATGCCCTGAAGAGCCCTTTGTAGGTAAGGCTGTCAGATCTGCCGCCTGCCCTGATTTCGCATCCTTACAGATGCCCGGCGTGCGGGGAAGAGCCATGTCACCCGCCTGCCTCGGGCCACTCGTGATGGCAATGCTTAGTCAGTTCCTGAGAGCACATTTGGGCTCTGAGCAGAGGGAACAGCAACCCAGCCGAAATGTTATGCTAAAAATAGCCCAGTGTCTGGGTGGAAGCATGCTGTGGTTAGCCGGAGGTTTCGCATCCCTGAGAAAGCTTGCGCCGAGCAGGGTCCCTTCGCTCTCGTTATTGTCCACTTTCCCCCTCTCCCTCTGGAGACACCCTGGGGATTAACCAGCAAATAAATGGCTTTACACAGGACAACAATGGCTTCTGTGATCAATCTTCATGAAATGTGGTTTGGTAGCTCTGCAAGAATCAAGCCAGCTGCCAATACGGCCCAGAATAAGTAAGAGGCTGCGATGGGGCTGTAGGGATGGAGAGGTGAAACGCCGGGGCCAAGGAGCACAGCCCGGGCCACCTTGGGGACACCACAGAAACGGATCTGCCCAGGAGGGAGCCAGGGACGGGTGACCGTGGGGAGCTGCAGTGTTGCTCGGCTCTGCGGATGCTGCAGAGGGAAGAAAATCAAGAAAAGACAAGTTTAGAAAAGTGCTGATGAGAGGAGCTCATCTCAGGGCACTTAATTTTAGCAAAGAGTCAGGCTACCAAGTTTGTGGGTGCTTGTTCAGGAGCATCTATAACTTACCCTGATTTGACTTGGTTGGTTTGGGTTTTCATGAAACTCCTTCCAGAGCCACAAAAGCTAAACTCCAGATTAACCAGAGTTTGCTGCTGCCAGTTGCTTATGTCAAGTTACAGCACTCGGGCTTACGGCTGAAGTCTGCACCGGACCTCACCCACCTGGATTCTCCATACAGAACCCCCTGGCCTTCCACTGTCCAAAGGGAAAATAAAGATCAAGGTGGACGCAAAGTAACACAGACTGTTTGCCTAATTTCCCATCTGGACAGCCTCGGTCTCTGCTGGTACCTGTTAGCCTCCACCTGGGACCCCTCCCGCCCCATCGGTGCCTGGTGTTGAACCGGCCCCGGCGGTCTGTCTCTCCCGACACTCCAAGCAGCATCCCTGGAGCTGCCTGCAAAGCCTTCATTACCGAGGCTCATGCAATGAAACATGAAGGAGGTGGAGTAAGATTTCATAAGCAGCAGTTCAGGTGTTTCCTACCTTTCCAGCACCTGTCCTGGAAATCTTACTCGATGCAAAGGAGGGCTTTCTGCACACCGCCGAAGGTCGGGCACTCGCCCAGGGGCGCGCCTGCGGTTTAGGCATCCATTGTATCAGAGACTACTGTTTCCTAGGGATGGTGCCTCGCTGTCACAAAATATTATTGCTGGTGGAAAAAGAAGTTTGTTGCTCGCTCAAGAAAAATAAATCCTTGACCCTTTACAAGACCTGTGCAGTAGTGGCGCCGTTGACTCCTTGTGAAAGTGTGTGGGTGGGAAAATCGTCTACGCTGACTTTTCTGCTAGCTATGTGAGCTGTGCGAGACATACAGCCTTTCAATAGATGGCTGATAACGCTCAGCTACTCCTCTACTCACAGCCTGCAAGCCCCTAAAGAACCACTGACTGCAAGCCTGGAATTAGAGTCTCCCACTCATTATTTGAGAAGGATGTGCCTTTCACAGCCAAGTGGCCTCTCTTTGCTTGGGGGGAAACATGTGCTTATCTCTTATTTATGTGATTTATTTCTTGAGATTAATGCATCAAATTGGCTTGCTCCCAAGCTCTCAGTAAAGTCTCGGTTTTCATGGGACTGTCCCAAACCACGCAAAGTTTCGCTGCTTGTTTTCTGAAACTGAGAGGAGGATTTTTATCTCAATCGTAAAGCAGAATTTGGGGGTTTTGCAGATGTAAGGCAGCCAGCATTGTTTTGATCTGCAAGCAAATGATAGCCTTCTCCGAGTTCAAGGAGGGCTATTAAATCAGCCCTGTGGAGATAGAGCAAACAGAAACAGACGGAGCAAAGGAGTCGAGGGGGAATGTTCCTATTCATATAAGAAGGCATGAAAGCAAAGCAGGGGAGGCGAGTTAATGATCAACTCATCCAGGGTGTTTACTTTTACATGCCACTGGGGTAAACAGAGCCATGTCATCCCTCCAGCCTGCTCTTGTTTATAAATATACAGTAACATTTACAGCTGAGCCGGCTGGACTCCCCTGGGTCTGGGCTGGAGAAGGCGGAGGGGTCTCGTCTCCCACTCCTGTGTGGGACAAGCCCTACTTCTAGGGCTCTACTGCTGCAAATCTACCTTCCAGCTCTGCATTTGCCTGTGCCAGGAAGGCACGAGCCCGTCTCCCCGTGCAGCCCCTTGGAGATGCCCCATTGGAGATGCCCCATTGGAGATGACCCGTTGGAGATGCTCCGGCAATGTCTTTCCCACCCGGTTCATGTGGATACTTGGAGCCATCCCTTTGCGTTGCTGGGTTGAGAGCAGCAGCAGGTCCCAGAGCCCTCATGGTGCTTTACAACAGCCTGAGTACATACAGAGACCAACAGGCTCATCTTCGTGTCAGCCAACCTACCACAATGACAGTCAGAGCAAGGATTTGAAGTCATTGGTGTTATTGACTGCAATTCATAGTTATCCTTCAAAGAAATCACATTTCACCTAAAAAATAAAGTTCCTATAGATGCTATATACATATATAAAGTTCCTATAAATGCTGTAAAGTTCCTGCGAATGCTACTATTCAGTGAGACCCAATGGAGGAAGCAGAACAGCAAACAAATACTGAGTGATTAATCCACTGCAGCTGACGACTTAGCGCAACTTTTTTGTCCTGGATTCATTGATCACCACAAACAAATCTTAATGATCTCCCATTTTTTCAAGCTTCTGCCCTAGCTCTTGGTGCTGACCTGGTTTGTAGTCAGCACAAAAGGTACAGCGTGCTGTGAGTTTGAAATGCGACCCTCCACAAGGACACGCCACGCAGGGTTTGTCTGCACGCAAATTTGCATCGGCTTAAAGACACTGATGCAACTTCCTGCACAGACATGATCGTGGTGGTTTAAAGCAGACATTTTTTGTGGCTTACTTAAAACCCACTCCAAAACAATTTAAATCGGACGTATTCTAGCTTAGAGTAAGACGTACTGGTGCTCATACAGGTTTTTTCCCCCCTTAAATGTTGCATCTGTAGTTTAATCAGTGCAATTCCATGTGTGTCCTTAGATCCATATTGCGTGCAAAAAGATGCATTGAATCTAAATTACATTTCTATGAATAGTCACTGATTTTTATTATTGTTTTGTTAAATAATTCTGTTGACATATTTTTGCTAGAAATTGCATAGAATGCAACAAGTTCTGGTTCTGTAAATGGTCAGTGTAAATACCAAGGACTATTCATCCTCATTTTCATTACTAAAACCATAATCCCATAACGATGGAAAGGAACACTGCGGGAATAAATTGGTTTACACGGGAGTATGTGTTTGCAGAAAATTTTTGTTCACAGTGTGCACAGGCCTAACAAACACATCTCCCCATTTGCATCTGTCCCCCGAGGGGGACTTGCAGAGCCCTTAATAAAATTAAAAATAGTCAAATGGGCATCAGTGAGTTGCATGTTTCTGAGAGGGAAGCAATTCTGGGTTGCTTGATGTTCCTGGCCTATAGAAAGCAAATAATGCCCCAGCTGGCATGGATGCTAGCTCTTGTCATCACACTGCTGCATTTCAGGCTCATATCAAGATTAGCACAGGATAAATACTGGAAAAATGTAATCACTAATTATTATGCAATGAAAAAGAAAATGCCAAACTTTGCACAGAACCTTATTCACAACAAATTATACAACCAGCTGTAATCAAGGTCATTTCAATCTGAAAGCATTTTCTATTGAAATCCACAACAATATTCAGGCCCCGTTCATTGCCCAACAGCGAGAAAGCCACAATTGCTCTTGTGTGTCTGGATGCCCCAGGGTGGCGGGGCTGGGCCCCGCAAGGATGCACCCACCAGAGCCCTCTCGCCCGCCGAGGAGCTGCCGAGGAAACCAGCACAGCCTGCACATCTCAGCCTTTTTATCTTGAATGTCAGACCCAAGCATGACTCACACATTTCCAAAACTGTCATTCCCTCCCGCCAGCATTAGCTCAGTCCCTTTCCTCCGTACCAGCTTCGAGCGGATGCACGCTTTGCTCTGCAGCTTGTGTTTTAAGCCGAGGAGGTCCTTGGGTCCTCAGGTCACTCTTACTTCATGGACCTCATGCATAGCGTCACCTGCACCCACACCGCAGGGACCAGCCCCTGGGGTTCGGAGCTGAGCTTCGGTGCTGGGGCAAGCCGGACCCTGCCTGGCTCTGCACTGCTGGAGCTCAGCTGGTCTCTGGGAAATTTGGCTGGGGCTCAAGCTTTTCCAATGGAGGTTTATCCATGCTGTTGCCTAAGCTGGAGAGAGTGGCAGGGTTTCCAGAGGGACACCCACAGCAAGTGCAGGAAAGCTGCTGGCAAAGGGTCACAAGCAGGGAGGGGGATGCTCTGAAACCTATTGCTTGGCCCATGGAGGACTGCAAGAGATGGTTTTGTAGTTAAGGCTCGGGCCGAGGCCCCCAGAGACTCGAGCTCAGCCACCGCGAGCCTCTGAGCAGAGCTCTGCATCTCCGCGCTTGCACTTCCCATCTGCAGAATGGGACAATAACTGTCCCTCGGCGCCCAGCCGCCAGTGGGACAGTCCCCCACAGCAGCTGTGACACGGACCCACTGCCCTGCTACGAAAAGCAGCCAAAAATGTAAAAAATGCTGGCTATGCTTTCCTAAATAAATCCTGAAGCTTTGCTAGACAAGACCTAGCAGTTCTCCCAGCGACGGCACCAGAAGTAACTGTGCAAACTCCCCAGCGCGATTTAATTCCTTTTCTGGAGTGACTAACACCCCTATTATTCCCATCTGACCTCTGCAGACATCCTGCCACGCAATTGTGTTAAACTCCGTGGTGAGAAAGATAACCAGGCCTAAAATTAAACCATCCAGCACGTTTTTAATATTAGCACAGGCAAGGAGTGAATTCCTCCCGGGTGGAATTCACCTCTTCTTGAGCAAGCAAGCAAAGCCAGCCCTTGGAACCATACCACCAGCAGTGACGCGCTGGAAATTATTTATCTTTTTACTTTGTGAGCCCCTGTGATAGCCTGTTTTGATTGCCTGGCCCAGGTAGAGCCTGTTTGGTGCAGGGACCTGCCCTGCTGCAGCTGCTGGGCACAGGGTGCTGAAGGAGGTCCCAGCATGGGCATCACATTGCAAATGCAGCTGGAGACTTATTTGATGCAGACAGGCAGGCTGCGGACACTAAATGTGAGAGCAGATACCCCCCGTGTGAATAACCTGGTGTAAAGTGGAGCCTCATGGTATCTTTGACTCTGGAAGAGAAAGCGTTGCAGCAAGAAAGGCAGTGCCAAGCCGCAGCAGAGATATCACCAGGTCCTTTGGCTCCAATTAGATGACTGCTCTGTTTTCATTCAAATATAGTTTTCCATCAAAAATAACCCCCCGGCCTTTGCCACAGTGTCTTTTTCACAGTGAACTCCAAGTTGGGCTCAGAGATTGCTGAAACCCTTGCACGGCCCGGAGGGCAGCCTGGCACTTTGGGCTGCACCACGTACCCACTGCCTTGGGTACCCAACCCCCGGCCCCAGCAGCAGGCACGGGTTGGGGCAGGAGGGGTTTGCTCACTCCGCAGCATTCGGAGGAGAAGGACTCCGTTTTGGGGGACAGAAAATCTGAACTGAAATCCAACCTGATGAGCCTGCAACGCCGCTGCAGAGCTCCGGCTGTGCCGTGCCTTCCAGAGAGCTGCAGAGTGCCTGTGCAGGCCGCGTCCCCAGCACGGAGCCTGTTATCTCCGCTGTCTCCCACCAGATAATGTGGCTCGGGGAGGCTGCTGACGGAGAGCCCGAGTGATGGAGGCTGCCCGGGCACCGCTCAGTGCTTTCCCTGTAGATGCCACCAGCGCTCGCTGACCCTGGGGAGCCCCGTGGCTCTGGGATGGGGTGGCGGGTCTCTCACCCACAGGGCAGAGCAGCCGTGGGGCCCACACTGGACCAGCGCACACCAGCGCACACCAGTGCAGCCGAAGCCCTCGTCCCCTCAGCTCCCAGGTGGGATTTTTGCACTCTTGTGCTCCCTCTGCTGGTCCTCAGCCCGGCATGGCCAGCACCGCTCCAGCACCGCTCCGGCACCGCTCCGGCACCGCTCCGGCATCGCCAAGCCCCTGGGCCACCCCTGCTCTCCAGGGCCAGCAACACCCCAAAACATGTCTCCGAGCCAGCCTGCAGTGAAGGAGAGGTGCCCGGTGCCAGCTGGGCAGAGGGGTGCTGCTGGAATCGCACCAAGCAGGGCATCGCAGGATCCAGACGGGATCCACGCATCCTCAGAAAGAGCACAAAAACCTTCCCCAAAATAAAAGCTTTAAAAAGCACTATTGGGAGTGATACTGCAACACACGGCTGTGATGAAGATTAGACAAACTGGACCGGTACTGCAGGCATCACTTTATTAAATTGTCACACACAGGCACAGACAGGACACTGTGGATTTGTCAACCCATTTTTTACAAACACACTGTGCAGCTTCTTGCACCAACGCTTCCACAGCTCGCGCTGTTTGTGCAACCTGTGCAACACGCCACCACTGTCAGAGGGGACCTGCCTCGCTCTTACAGCGCACAGGTACAGCTGGCCACCAATGTGCCACCAGCGGAGAACGAGGACAGCAGCACGGAGCAAAGGCTCGGCTCAGTGGCCACCAGCCCACCGTCCTGCCGAAGGGGACAGGGAAGCACCAAATGGGGCTAGGACATTGCAGTGCAAGGTCTGGTTTGCAGGCTGTGCTCCATGATTTCATGTGGTTCTCCTGTGTTTTCTGCCTTGGCAATACTTGCCAGCTTTATTAGAAAGCTGGTTGTTGTTTCAAGGCTGCTTTCTAGCGGTTATTGCCAACTAGGGACAGAGGTGGGGGAGCTGCACTCTGCACGGCATAAATGACAGCTGCCAAGACACCTTCTCCAAGGCCCCATAAAAGCCCAGTTATGGCTCAGGCCGCCTCGTCTCAGCCAGACATCTCGGAGGGTGAGCCGGCGCAGGAGGCTGCTGCGCAGCCAGCCCTCCTGGCTCAAAGCCCCGTGTCCCCATCCCCTTCCCTGTCGATACAGCAATGTCCGGCCGCCTCACTCACTGCCATGGTTCAGTCGCGCTCCTGATATTCCTGGGACTTGGAGAGGAGCTGCTGCTTAGCGAAGGAAGTGAAATACCTGCCCCAGGCGAGCTGAAACCCTCGCTGTGCCCCAGGAGCAGCCCACCACGATGGGGAGCTTCAAGGCAGGGGAGAAGGAAGAGGATGTAAATTGAACAACAACAAAAAAAGAATGCTGTTACTCTTTCCACACAGCCTCCTCCTCCTACCCAGCACTGCCACTGCACCCCGGGAAGCCACAGTGACCCACCGTGCATTGCCGACTGTGGAGGCTGTGCCAGGCACACGCTGCACCCCGGCCTCTGCCACCACCACCCCAAAATCTGGGTGGCTCCACGCAGGGTCCAAGTCCAGCCTTCGCTGGGGGCAACGAGCAGCCCCGCAGCTCCTGACGACGCACGCTGGCGTTTGGGGTGTGCAGACTCGGCATTTCAGAGCTGCTTTCCAGAGCGAACAATAAATCATTAAAACAAGTGTGGGGTTCTCTGAAAGTCGCTGAATTCAATGGCTGAGCCCGGCAACAAAGCCTCTTCCTGAGTGCGGTGGCTCCCTGCCCGCCACCCTCCCCAGGGGGACGGCAGAGGCGGCAGAGAGGAGGTGAGCGCTGGCTCAAGTTTGTAAACTGCGACTGCTGGAGAAAACAAAACCTGTCCAGAAGTTTCAGCAGGCGCCGATGCCTTCCACTGACGTGGCTGGTCCCCAGAGGTGACCGGCACCATGAGCTGGCTTTTCCCCAGCCCCAAGGCACCCGCCTCTCTATGGGGCACCCTATTGAACCCTCCTTGGGGGGAGCTGCCAGCGCTTCTGCCAACACCAGCTGCAAGTGCTGGGTGATGCCCCACAGAGGTTTCTTCTCGTGCAGAGCTCACAGTTGGTTTCTGTGCATCACGGGGATATTCCCATCTAACCACCACCCCACACTCCAAGTCCTTCTTAGGTGTCCTGCTCTGCGTTGGCAGCGCTGGCAGGGGACAGCCACCCATCAGTGCGGGCACCCACCCGTGATCCCTGAGCAGTGCCACTAAAAGGAACCAGCTGCTTCAGCATTTTGCAGATTGGTCCTTGCCTGCGAGGAGGTGAAACTCCACATCCGACCGACCGCTGCAGAGCCATAGCAGGCTGGACGGGCGCAGCTGGTGACCCACACCATGGGGCATTCTCCAGGTGAAGCATCATCATCAACCCTTTCGCTTTGCACAACTCATTAGGCAAAATATTTTCCAGAGAGCAATGCCTCATCTTTCAAAACTGATCCCTCTGCTTTCTGGGAGCATTTTTGTGGATGCAAATGAACAGTTAAACACATGTAGTTGTCTCCCGTGTTAACTTCCCTTGGTATCACCGACAGCTGATAGCCTTTCAGTGCATGAAACCACAAAGCTGAAGTAAGTGAAAGCGTAGAAGAACCAGGGCTCGAATGGTGAAACCTTCCCAACAAGAGGCTGATAAAATGAAACAGTAAAATTTTTTCCATGGTTGAGAATAGCCCTGTTATCTCTCAGGGAGGCAGCAAACCTTCCTCTCCGAGGAGTAGGTGAGTCAGTAGTGCCAGGCCAGGCAGCCCCGGCACGCACGCGCTTGAGGAGAAACGCTACAATATATTGCCATATACTGAGAGATGCAAATAAACTCCATTACTGTAGTTAATTCTGCAGCGAAATTATTTTTCCAAATCTTCCCCAAACCATATGTGGAAATATTTAGCTACCTCTGCACTCCTCCAGCCCCGAGCCTGAACAAAGTGTTTCGAAGCAGATGAGAGGCAGGGGGAGGTGGAAACCGTGACTGGTTTCAGCGAAACTCATGGATTTCCCAATTCATGGTATCATTTACTGACATCATGAAACTAATTTGGGCTTTTTCTTCTGTCTCTTTACAGTTAGGTATTTTCCCCAAGAGGCTGAAAATTCTCCTTCTTTCAAACAAAATTGGATTTCTTTCCTGTAAGGAGTACAGAAACGTAGATCCTGTTCCCAGAAGCAAGATTCAGAAATCATTATTTTTTTTATTAAAATATTTTATTAGATGTAGTCAGTGCAAAAGACTAAACTAGAAGGCAGCGGCTCCAATAGACCATCTCATCACCATCTCTCCCAAATCACATACCAGACTGGAAAACAAAAAGGAGGTCGCCTTGCTTCCCTCCTCGGCTTCGCCCCGTGGGTTACACAGCCCTGCTTCTCCGCGGGTTTCCATGTCTCCCGCCTCCTTGGCACGCTCCCGTGAAGCCGGGATGCTCAGGACCATGCGATGCACATGTCTGCCCAGGCGACGGGCTTGCCGGGAAGGGCTGAGCAGGGCTGAGCTAACCCTGGGTAAGGAGCCGGCCGCCCTGGGGACGCGTGATTTGCAGAGGGTATGAAGCTATTGGGGAAGCAAATAGCCAAGGTGGCCATGCAAGGTGGTCACAGGTTGGGTGACACGATGGTAGGTGAAATTCAGTGTGGGCGAGAGGGAGCCACGCTCGCAGGAGGAGCAGCCCCTGCAGATTTGCCCCTGCCTGGGGCCAGGCGTTTGTGCTGCAGGAGGGCGTGAGGAGCACTCGCCTCCGCGGCAAAGCTGCACGTTGTGGGCTGCTCCGGGCATCCCCCATGGGCAGGGTCCGGCTGGGGCAGCGTGCCAAGCTGCATCATTCCCGACCATGCAGGCGGGGAAGGTGCGTCAGCAGCCGCCTCCCTGGAAGCCGATGCCTGCCATGCAGCCATGGCTCTCCCACCACCCTCCTGCGCTGCAACCAGGGCGCAGCAGCGGGAGCCAACCCACAAGACACCCACCTTCGTGCCTTGCCCGCTGGCCACCCGGCTGACAAACCAGCCTCTAAGCACAGAGATCTCCCTTCTGCAAACCATTGCGGCAGCAATCCCACAGCCGAGGAGAGCATGGCCTCGTTTTTGAAGAGCTTGATTTTCCTTCTCCAAGCAGAGATCTCCCTGCCCCCTCCATTAAAAGACACTAATTATTTCTCACGGTTTTCAGCATCCACTGAAATAAATAATGTTGAGCAAACTCAGACACTGTACGCACTTTTTAAATTGTGCAGCTCACAAGGTGGATGGGGACTCTGCTGTACGCAGAGCTTAGACGTACGTTTGCATTTCTGCAGGCAGCTCTGCTCCATCCCGTCACACCCGGTTGCGTCCCCCCCACCGGCACCATTCAAAAACAGACCCATTTCCAGCAGGACCGGCTTTGGGGCTGGCATGGGGCCCAATCCTGCACCCCATCCTGAGGGCAGCCCAGACTTACTGCCCGCACCCTCTCCTCGCTGCCTGCACGCCCTTCTCCCATTCCCCATGACAGCAATGTGTTATCACACCCATTTGACTTGACATTTCATGAAGGCAAAAATGAATGAAAGATGAGCACTGACAGCAGAGAGAAGCACTAATTTAGGAAAAGTACTAATTAAACATATTCTGGGTGGTCTCATTTTGGCGTTCTGCCTTTTGGGTTAGACTGGTTTTGCTGCCGCTTCCCTCTCTCCCACGTTTTCTCCTCTCTCGCCTTTCCCAGCGCATTCGCACCTACAGCCGTCCCCGCAGGGGATTTCCACGGCGGCTGGCCCTGCTGCCTGGGGGTTGCAAAGCCCCGCTGCCTGCCCCTTGCTCGGGCCCAGGGCAGGAGTTTACCTTCATTTCCCCGGGGCTGCGTTGCATCCTTCCCCTGCATGCAGAGCTCTGGCCGCCTGCAGCCCTGCACACAAGCCAGGGCAGGTCACAGGTACAGAGACACGGAGGCGTCACAAGCCCCAGGAATCACTGCAGCGTTCGAGTGACAGATGTCCAGCGATGATGTTAAGCATATATATATAGTACTTCTTTCTCTACGAATAATGCTACAGTTTGCAGTTTCGGTGGAAAGCATAGAGCTATTATTAGATCTCACTGGAATTGGGCCAGATGTGGCAGGTAAGTGTCTGGTCTTCTGTCCCAAATGGCACTATTTTAACTGCATTTGCAAAGCAGTGTGTAGTGCAATCACTCTCTGCACTGCATGCACATTTTGGCCTCCCACACATGCAACATCTCCTCTTTGCACCTAGGACAACATGAGAAATACAATTTGAAGCCTGTTTTGCCGTTGCTTCTGCACTGTGCATTGCTGAATTAATTCCTGGTGCAAGCCTGCAGTTTTGCACAGAAAGTCAGATCCTGTGCGGCTTTAAATTCCAGATTCACCCCTGAAGCCTCCCTGCAAGTTGGAGGCACCATGAGACAGAAAGCTCTAGAAGAAGGGAAGATTTGAACGAAGTGCCTCCCCATGAGCTCTGCCAGCGCTGACGTTAGGGTATGAATGAGCAACGCTTCTTCATCCTCCTCCTCAGAGTGGAAAACACTCTGTTGTACAGTAGGTTCAACTCAGCGTACTGAGTAATTCAGGGTAAAAAGCATGTTTAAAGGTATATTGTGCCCTGGCCATCCAGAAACCTAATTAATGTTTATCCCCAGGAGCAATGCTCGTCTTCCTGTTAAAACTCTGCTAATAGGACGACTGGCGCACAGTCAACCTGCGCACTCGGTGCCATGATTTCCTCTCCCCCCCGGAACACAGCACAAGCAGCTGGGATCAGGCGCCATGGCACAGAGCGGCTGTCGCTGCTTGAAGCTGCCTTATTAGAAAGCAACACTCCTCTTCGGGAAAACGAGTGTCGCCAACGAAAACCAGGATGGGGATTTTCAAAAGCAATGAAGACCGCTATGGGAGCTGGGTCCCCTGAAAGCCCCTTGAGTTAAACTTCCCCCAGGTGGGGGTCCAAGAGCCACCAAAACAAGTGGTCATGGGCTGGAGGACCACAGATCTGCTGCGTGACCCTTCCCAAAGCCTTTCCACTCCTTCTCAGGGTGGGAAACCAGGTACACGCCAGCAGTCAGAGTGCTTGGGACTGACCCACCAGGCTCTCTCCGGCATGTGGACCCTCGCTTCTGTCCTCCACAAGCCCAGCCTTAATTTTGAAAGCAAACCTCTGCCAGGGACCTCAAGACCTGCTGGAAGGGCAGCGATCACAGTCCAACACCCAGCATGGGAACGAGCTGCCTACAGACAGCAAAGGGCAAGGTGCTTCTCACAAAAATCACAGTGAGAGGCTTAAAACTCAGCTGCGAGCACACGGTGCCAGCATGCGGGCAGGCAGGGGCTGCTCGGGAGCCTCCCCAGCTCCCTCCTGGTGCTCCTGGACTGGCCATGGACCTGGAGCTCCTGCCCAGGAGCAGTCCATGGGGCGACTGGCGGCTGAGAGAAATGTGTTTTCCTGCTAGCTTGTTGGATGTCAGCTTTCAGAGATGCACAGCTTCGCTGCTTGGGTTTTCTTTTCACCAGTCCTAGGAGCTAGCCTTTAGGAATTAACATGTCTTCCAGGTAAAAAGCCAGGAGCCAGACTGTCTTTCCTAGGAGGAGGGCCAAGGCATCTAAAGACAACCACTAACCTACCATTTCACAGACTCCTCACATTTCTAAGGGATGCCTCCTGGGGCTATTGCCTTGAATTGTACAAAATAACTCTTGGACAGTATAATTTAATACTACGTGTCATATGGCAGAGGTCCATGGGATGGTCAAGGAGCACAATAAAAAAAATATTCAGCTGGAAATGTCAGTTTTCCTACTGTATCAGCATAACAAGGGCTTTTGCAAACATCTGATGTCGGGACTGGTTTGTATTGCAAATGTCCCTGTCTAATCTACAGCTCTGTATTAAATAACACATTATCCTATCATGACATTTTGCTTTGCCAGGAGAGCACAATATTTATACGTACATGCCCACAGTACTGCATTTCTGACAGAATACCATATTAATGACAAATTGCAAGTTTGGTAACACAAGTCAGAAAAAGTTTTAAACATGCCGGCTTTGGGGAAGCTCTAAACGAGCTTGTTTAGACATAGAAAAATCGCAACAGCAGACAAAGTCATCATATGCCGTTTGAATAAATATTGGTCTTCAAAATTGTTAACAGCTTTGCACTTAGAAGCTGGAGAGCTGCTATAATAGATAATTTCTCAATGCTATTTCAAATGCATGAGAGTAGCGTTGCTTTCAAGATGCGAGCGGCTCTTCACTCACGGGTCAGCCCATCTTCTGCCGATGGCATTTGCTTAAGGACGAAGCCAGAAGACTTCTCCACGGCCAACATGCTGGAGAGCCATGCTTCTACTTCTCACAGCGAGAGAAAACAAAGTGGAAAGTGCTCCAGCCCTTTTCGGAGTGACCTTGACGCACAACTCCCCTCCCGCCCCTCCGAGCTCTGCTTTTTGTATCCTGCCTCCGTCTCCTCTCACGCTGCATCAAAAAACTTCCGCAGCAGTTTCGGGTCGTGTCTTGTGCAGCAGCATCTTCTCCTCTGCCCTCCTTTCCACGCTTGCTGTATTTGCTGCATCCATGGGGAGAGCTCATGCTCCAGCCAAGCTCTCAGACCCAAAAGGGCTGGAAATATCCAGGGAAATGGGTCTGAGCTGACTCCAGGCTCTGCACAGGCCCAGGTCGCAGCAGCAATGCTAAGGGTTTGCCTAGGACAGGCTGGAGTATCTCACTCTTCCCCGCCCTGAATTTACTTAGAATATTTTACAGGCAATTTTCTATCGAGATGTCAGCCGCACTATCAACCCACCCCCTCCCCTGCACATAATCAAAATATTTTGATAACCGAAAAATGTTAGGCAATACAGCAAATTTTTGCAGTAAATAAATAGACCAAATAACTGCAAAGACAAGGAAGGGAGGAGTGGGGAGCTGGTGCCTCTGCAGAAGGTTTCCATCCACAAACAACAAAAGATCCTTTAAAATTACTGTTTCGACAAAACCAGTTATTTTCTACAAAAATAACCCCCGTCTAGTGGATAAAGGAGGCTGACAGTAAGGAATCTCATGCTGCTGATTCACACCTCTCTGCTTTGGAGGGCCAACACTCCCTCCAAGAGCACGGCACAGCCCCACGGCACAACCACGTGTTGGCCCAGCAAACGCCAAGCTGCTCTTCGCAGCAGACAAGTAGCGATTAGATGAATCGCCTGGCAAACGAGCCCTCAGCGAGATACTAAACACATACCAGATATGTGTGACAAATTGCAATGACAAGGTTGTGCTGGCAGGCTGGATGGCGGGTAATGAAATCCCTGTCCAGACAGTGCTACGCTCCGGGCACCCTTTGAGCCAAGAGAAGGCAAGAGATGCTGCCAAAAACCCGTCGGCGCGACCACCACACCCATTTTCCACACTGCAGCGAGTGGCCGAGGCTGCCACAAACGCTGACAGTGCCCGGAAAGCCGAGGTTGGGACCGCCACGCCACACACAAAGCTGGGGGGGAGTTGCAAAATGCCAGGGCTGGTGCACAAGGTCGGATGAAGGAGACCCACGAAGCACAAAACCAACCCTTCGGTCTGGCTGCAGGGGACCCAAATGCTGGAGGAAGGGTTAGTGCAGAAGCCAGAGCTCGAGATGGGCAGTTTACTGCGCCGTGTGGGGTAATGCAATAAATCAAATGCATGGCTCCCCGTTCCGCACATCGGGAACCACAAGGTGCTGAGGCTGTGCACACCCGCGCTTGCTCCTCACCACCGTCCCCGGCACCCCAGGCTGCCCACCCGTGCTCCCTGTGCCCCACACAGCCCTGCAGACACAGGGACCCCCTTTCCCATGCCAAACACCAGCGTCGGGATGCTGTTTGGGGCTGGCCAGACACTCGCCCAGAAGCAGCCGCAGTTTATTAGCCCAGTAGCTGTGGAAAGTTTCCAGGCTGGGCAGGATGCTCCGGCAGCGAGCCGGGGGGGGTGCGGGGTCCGCACAAGGCTCTCGCTGCAACAGGAAAGCAAGGGCAGCGCGGGCAGCACAGCTCTCAGATCCCAGGGGCTACTTTTGAAGAGACGTCTCTCTTCAGCCATTTGTCACCTCCGATGTCCTCTGTGCCACCAACAGCACTCCTCAAAGGGCACATAACCTCCAAGCTTTTTGCTTTATTCTCCTTCCACTTGCGAACAGCAAAGGTGAGCCCAGCATTTAGGCTGGTGCTGGACAAACAGAATTGGTCGTTTCAAAGAAAGTTTCCTACCTTTGCCAGCAGCCTGCAGCCCAGAAGGAGTGGCCACAGCTCGTCCCCACTGCGAGGAGCAGAAACCTTTCAGCAGGCCACGTTTAATATGTGCGGTGTGGGGACGTTTATTTTTTTAACCGGTTCCGTAGCTGCCACCCCTGCAAAGGCATCACATTTTGACTATTTGACAAGCCTCAACCCGGCCAGGTATCCGTATCCTGCGGGCGACGGAAAGCCAGCGGGCCTCGGCGCCGCTTGCCACTTTCTCTGGAGCGAAACGGCGATGCGCCGAGAGCCGGCGGCTGCCGGGGCGGCAGCACCCAGGCAGGGGCCCCGGCAGGTGTGCTCGTGGGAGGGCAGCATGGGGGAACGCAGCAAACGGCTTCGCTGGGGTATTTTGGGCTCTCTGCTTTCAGCCCGAGTGATCTGGGAGGCGCATCTCTGCTTGAAGAAGGCGGCCGTGAAGCATCCATCTGCAAAAATACCCCAGCAAACACAATCCCTCGCCCTCCCCCCCGGTTTCTGCGAGCAGCATTCATTCCTTGCTCTCGCTGTAGATCCGGCACGCCGAGTCCTTTCTCCCCAAGAGTATTCTCCCTTTACAAAGCAAGATCATAAAGCAGTGACATAATCCAAGCTTGGCAAACACTTTTGCTGATGTTAAGCCAGTGCCTTTCGTGGTTCTCACTGCAGCTTTTGAGTCCACAACATAGATGGTGCAACCGGCTGATTAAATGTGCAGGAGCCTCCCAAGATACCATTTCATTTGAAACGCTGACATTTATATTTGACATTCCAATAAGTGTGGGGCTTTTTTTTTTTTTTTTTTTTTTTAATTAGTTCTCGCAAGGGTGCGGGTCAGACACAGCTACACAATGAAGTTCTCCATAGAATAGGTATGATTCAAACAGATGACTCCTGGCCAGACTTCCTAACCCATCTACCTTGCAGCGGAGCCTCGAAGCCAAATTAATTAGAGGCCACCCACAAGTAGATGTGAGAGGTGTAGGTGAATCTCTTTGCCCATTCATTCCCCGCCACATCTGCTGAGATCTTGATGTACACGCTAAGGGTGAGTGGGAGGGCTCTGATGCTAAATAAATGACTCGATTCCTTTCGTTTTGGCACCAAAACGCAGCCAGTCAGCGAGGCCGAGTAGTAAACAATAGTAGTAATGCGGAAAAAAAAAAAGAAAAAAAGAAAAGCAGCATATAAGATGCCTCAATGAAGAGGTGTGATTGTTGGCAAAACGTGTCCTGTTTGAGTTTATGGGATGTACAGAGTCTTTTTATTAGGGATACTTTTTGCTATTAGCGTAATAAAAAAGGACCAATTGTTTCTGCCATCTGAGAAAACTCTTGGTGGAACAGGCAGAAATCCAGGAATAATTAAGAAAATAATAGTGCACACCCAACAAGAAAAACATTATTTGTTTAAAGATGAAGTCCCTCCAGAATACTTGGTAGTGATTGCGTTTCTTTCAAAAGGGGGGAAAAAACCCTTCTAAATGAAAAGCAGCAGCCATCAGCTAGTTTCTAAGATCTCGAGTGGAAAAAGCGCAGGGCTGTAATACCCTTCAGTGGTAAGACTTTTTCCGTTTTCACTGCTCTTATCAGCCTTTGCAAGTTGCAAAATAATAGTGTTTTGCCCTTACATGTTTCCATCAGAGGATCAGAAGCGCTTCACAAAGCAGAATTAATTGAGCTTCACTGCTCACCTGTGAGAACAGAGCAATTATTTAGCAACAGGGTTTGGGGCTTTTTTGCTGTTTGGGGTGGAGGTGGAAGTAAAAACTGCAACAGGAAGGTTACAAACCCACCAAGCCAACAAGAGACTTCATGGATTTGCCCATTCCCAACAAGGGACGCGACAAACCTGGAAGTTTCTGACCTCCAGATCCGGGCTCTGCCTTTGGAAGGGACCGCTTTGCCCCAGCATCACTTTTCCCCAGGCCTCAGCTTGCCAGGCTTCCCACCGGCACAAATCCTCCCAAGCTCTGACTCTTCAGATTAAAAAATCTTCAGAAAACCGTGTCTCCAAACCGCCCGTCCTCCCTACAAGTGTGTCGTGGCACCATCCCGCACCCAAGATGTGGGCTCCAAAATCCTGCTCCCATCGCTCCTGTGTGACTCCGGGCAGGTTATAAAGCTGTGCCAGCCACGCACGGGAACACGGCGGGGAACATCTCCTGAGCCTGTGGGTTGGGGAAAGGAAGGCTGGGGATCAGTGTTTGTGGAGAACTCGAGTATCACAGTAATTGGGGGGAAAACCCCCGATTATAAACGTCACTCTGACATCCTGTGCAGTGCATGGACAGAGCCACACACTGAATACCAAGAAATCAACTTTTACCCAACCAGGACTGAAAAAGCAACCTCCCTCCTCTGGATGGTTTAGAAGAAGCCGTAAACCACGGAGGGAAGAGGCAGTGGAACGAGCCGGTTTGCATGAAGGGCAAAGCGGAGGTTCCCCATCAATCCCGTGCAGCTCTTGCGATTTATAGAATTATTTTTTTTTCCCCATTGAGGGTTTTCTTCCGCACGCAGCTTTTGGCCGCTGCGGAGGCGCAGAAGCCCCCACTCACCGCGCTGCCACGGCAGAGACGGCACCGCCACGGCAGGAGAGCCAGGGGCAGGTGAAGCCACCCCTCCCGGGCGCCTCACAGCCTCCGGCCTCCGCTTCCCCCGGCCTCGGTGCGCGACCCGCGAGGCTGCCCTCCGCCGGCCCGAAAGGCAGCCAGCCTCCACACCCACGCGGGAACATGCCCACGGGGATGCTCACCTCCCGCCCCTGCCGTCTCGCCCCACCGAGGCCGGGACCGGGACGCGCCCGCCCGGCTCCCGGCGGGAGCATCGCCCCGTCCCGTCCCGTCCCGCGCGGAGCCGGCCGCTGCCGCCCCGCCCCGTGCCCGTCCCCGCGGCCGCGGCCGTCCCCGTCCCGCCCCGGCGGGCGGTGCTGCCGCCGCCCCCGCTCCCAGCAGCCCTTGCAACCGCCTACAATGAAATTTGCGAAGTTTTTTCGGTTTCGGCGCCATTTTCGAGTGGACTCGGAGGTGAGGAGGGAGGGCGGGCAGGGCGGCGGGGCCGGGGCGCCGCGGGGGGCCGACCGCCGCCCCCCCCCTTCCCTCTCCCCCCGCGGGCGGGACGGCTCGGCCCGGCCCGGCCCGGCTCGGCACAGCGGGGGGGGGGGGGGGGCGGCACGGGGGGCGGCGGGTCGGGGCGCGCTGCGCTGCCCGCCGGCGGGGGGGGGGGGGGGGCACGGCGCGACCCCCTCCCGCCGTCTCCCCCGCCGCACCGTGGGCGGGGTCGCGCCGCTCCCCGTGGTGGTGGGGGGGGACACGGGCCCGGGAGAAACTTGGGGGGAAAAAAAGGGGGGGGGGGAAAAAAAAAAAACCCAAACTATAAAAAAACTTTTTTTGGCGGGGGTGGATGGGGAGAGCGGCGGCACCAACAGCGCCCCCCGCCCGCCCGCGCGGCGCCGCCCCGCGCCGCACAAAGGCGGCACCGGGGGGGGGGGGTGAGGGGGGGCGGTGGTGCGGCGGCCCGTGACGCAGCGGGCAGTGACAGCGGGAGCGGCCGGGACGAGGGGGGGCGGGCGGGGCGGTGGCCCCCCGCCGCCGCCGCCGCCGCCGCCGCCGGACCGTTAGGGCGGGAGCGGCGCGCGGCGCCTTCCCCCCGCGCAACGGGCGTCCCGCGCGGGGGGACGGTTCCCACGTGGGTGCGGGGCGCCCCGCCGAGCCGCGCCCCCCTCCCCCAACCCACCCCACCCCCCCCCGGGACGCCTTTTCCTCGTGGGCTTTTTATTATTAATTTTTTTATATATATTTTTTTGCGTCGCGGGGAGCCGCGCCCGCCCCCCGCAGGTGTGGCTCGGGGTTGGGGTTGTGGGGTTTGGGTTTTTTTGCCCGTTTCGTTTTTTTTTAAAGAAAACCGGGGAGCCCGGGGGCTGCCGGCCCCCACTTCGTTCTGGCGTCGGGCCTGCGCGCTTCCACGGCCACCCGCCCTCGCCCCCAGCTCCCGCCGCCAAAGCGGGTGCACATGAGAACATAGTTTTATACTTCAAAAAAGATACACTAGTGTAAGCAAAAAATAATTCGGCGCAATAATTGAAAATATTTTTTTTTAAAATTGGCACCCAGCTTTTGCTATTTTTTTTTTTCTTTCCCCCCTTGCTGGTTACTTGCTTTGTACAGGAAATTTGAATATCCTGGCAAAGGCCGACTTCCAAGTGCAGCTTTGCTGCGCTCGGTGAGCTGCGGTGATGGGAGCAACGCGCGCCGCGCTGGGGGTTTTTCCCTTTTTAATTTATCCTGAATACAGTATTTTTCCCACGTGTGCATCAGGTAGATAAAGACAATTTTTTTGCGTTTGGAGAGTGAGTTTTCCAAGGTTAAAACGTGAATTGCACCCCCCAGAAAAAGAAATAAATTGTGCTTGTGTGTTGTATGCGTGTGTACGTGTGTAGGTGAGGGACCATCTGCCAAGTTTCATCATCTTCTGCTCTGAAGAAATCCAAAGAACTCCATTGCTCACCATCAACTGCGAAAGTCTGTATTTAGTTAATCCACTTTGGTGGGAAATACAGTAAAACTGAACTGCTAATGCAATAAACATTTATGAAATATAAGAGGGAAGCTTTAAGTAATGCTTCAGGCGAACTGACCCAAATATATTAAAAAAAAAAAAATTTACTGTGCGGTTGTTATGTTTTGAATTAATGTTCATCTGACAAAAAAAAAAAATTATTTTTTTTTCTGTTCTTAACAAATAAACTTTATAGGAATCGGGCTTCCAGATCTGTCCCTTGTTGTTTAAAACTGGATGAGATGACAATGCAAAAAAATGGAAGTAACAAGAAGCATCATACTTTTCTTCTCCTCAGCAGTGTTGAGAAAAAACTGTGGATCCTGGAATTTTACTGTGGATTTTACTGGTTTTCTGGAGTACTGTAAGTTGAAGTCTTATCCCGCAGGCCTTTGTGAGCATCAGTAGTGCTCTGTCGTATTAACAACCTCCTCTTGATAAATGTAGCTGATCCTGCTAGTAACAATATTGGGGTCGAGTTTCAAATCGAGTAAAGTTAACGAATTAATTTTTTGCGTTATTTGCATTTGCCCTTTGTAGCTGCAGGTTGGTTTCGGGTGTTCTGCCCCACCTAAGAGCACGTTAACATTGTGTGGTTTAACGCGCGAAAGGTACGCCATGCTAAAATTAAAATGTAGCTCTGATATGCTGTTATTTATATGAAATACATGCTGCTTCTCTGACCTTTTTCTGGGTAAATTAGTGAGGAAAAAATTATTTTTAATAAAGTGTATGAGAAATTATCTGCTCTCTTAGCTTTGACATACGAACGGGGAGAAAATATATTTTAGGCATTTATTTTGCACCACCCAGGAAGAAGTCTTAGCTGGCTAAAACGCGCGTAACAGCGATTTTCGCGTGACGTGTGCGCGCCGAGGAGATGCGCTGTAGTTGCCCGTACAAATGAAAGTAACTTGGCTGCGCGCGGTTCCCACGTCTGACTGTTAGTGCTCTTTAGTAGTCGTTTCTCTTCTCGCAGCCCTCGCTCGACTTCAGCAGCCTTGCGAGGCAAGTCGTATCGGAAATGTAATAGCTGGAACCATTTGGTGGTTGTCGATCAAGCATCGGGTCTGATTCCAGCTATTAGCCACATCTGTAAATATTAATATGTGACTTTTGTTTAAATTTCATTGTTCAAAGGGAGGCAGGAATGAAAGTGGTGTGATTTTTCAGACCCAGGCAGATACGAAGTGTTTCGGTGGAGCTACTCGCCCCCTTATTTTCGTTTTGTTACCGTAATTGTGTCTCGCTAATTAATGTCTGGGACCTTCAGCTGTAACGAGGTGATTTATTTTAGTCTTTTTGTAAAATAGTAAATGCCTTTTTTTTTTTTTTTTTTTTTAATTCTTTCAAATGAGAACAATGACTTCAGGATTTGTTTGTGCATGTCTTCTGAAAAACTGTTCGATAGCAGAGTTGGGGTTTTTTTTTCCCCTGTGCTGAGAGAAAGAGAGAGAGAGAGAGGAAATGCTTAATATTTACTTGTCTTGGAGCTTACCTAGCCCTGAAGTGTGCGAGTCAGTGAAGGCTCTATGCAAATCTGTCCTGTCATGGGCTCCTATATTTATTTCCTTTCCTTTCCCATGGCGCTCTTTCTCACTTTTTTTTTTTTTTCTCTTTTTTTTTCTTGTTACAGTGTCAGCGAGGAGGGACTCGGTTGTGTTTTAAGGGAACCCTGTATTTCAGGGTGAATTTGTTTTGGTTTTGTGCGTGTGTATTGGCTTGGGGCAGGGGGGGTGTTTTTTACTTAATTGCCCAATATACTTTGGCAGGCAGAAGTTGCATTGTTTTGTGAACTACATTAATGGATTTCTGCGTGTTCAAATTCCCCAGTTATTTGGGGGATTTAATTAAACCTCCGTAGGTGGCTGGCTTACGTAGATGACAGGTAGAAGTCTCGATTTCTAGAAATAGCTGGTGTACACGCTGCGGGCGTGGAGCTTGTGGCGGCAGAAGAGCTGTTGCGATGCTTTTGCATTGAGGTGGAGCTTTTGGGGCAGTTCTGTTGGTATTTGGGGCTACCAGTACAGCGGGACACCCCTGTTCTGGCCATGGTGGGGTGCTGCTCGAAGGTTGGGGGTGCTCCTGGGATGCTGCCTCCCCCCGGCAGCAAGGGGCTGAGCACCCAACAGTGCCACCACAAAAACCCCAACCCCCAAATAGCCTCTCTGCATCTTACCTGCTTGTCCTAGGGGTGGTTTATCACCTAAATCAGCATAAATAAGATGTTTCCTTTGCTTCTGGTCTGCCGAGACCAATAGGTTGTGCTGCTGCTGTTTTAACCCCTTCAGGGAGGGGAGGTGGGCTTGCTGCCGGCCGTGGTTGTGCCCAGTGGCTTTCCCACTCACCCCTGGAGCTGCTGCTGGTTTTATCTGCAGGAGCTGTGTCGTCCCTCCTTGCTGTACAGCGCCCGCGTTCTGATTCGGGGTTACCAGTGCACCTTGGGTGCCACTGCCCAGAGTCACACTCCTGGCAGCAATGGTGCCAGAAGCCCTGGCTGCAGGAATGGGGAGAATGGGGAGAGGAGGGATGCGGTCACTCTGTAAGTGCTGCTTTGTAGTCTGCCCTATCTGGAGGTGAAAACTTGATTTTTATTTTTTTTTATTTTTTTTCCCCCTAGTTTTAAAATGTTTGCGCCCATCTGAGCCTTTGTGGTCTGTGCATGCCTAGGGAGGTGACCGCTCTGAGGCTGCCCGACAGCCCCCGTCCCCCCTCCCGAAGCACGGCGGTGCCTCTGCGAGCATCTTGTAAACCTTTCTGTGTGTTGCTTTCTAGTTCGCGTTGAACAGCGATTGCCTCGTGTCCAGGGAGAGTCAACGCAGAAGGAGCCGATGCGCCTGCATTCAAAGGTGAGTTGGGAAGGTAAGCTCGCTGTCCGACCTGCTCCGAAATACCTGCAGCATCTGCATCCCTCTGGATAAATGCAGGTTCCTCTGAAGCACGTATCCCTTCTTGGGCACTGCACATAACACCTCGGAGAGGTCGAGATAAACTCAAATCGTCCTGTTCAGCTGCCATCTTTCTGATTTAGTATTGAGAATCCAAAGCACAAACTAGGTTTGAAAGAAGCTGAAGTGTGAGATGGGATGATTCAAACACAGAGCTTCGTTGCTTAAAATAATTATGCTGTCATGTCATAAACACGCATATTTTCTTAGATACGTATTTCACTGCCTATCCCAAATTTCCACTTGCCCAATACTCAGCATGAATGTTGATTTTTCTCTCTGTGCTAGAGAATAGGCTGGTGGAGGTGTATTGAGCCCTCACTTTGGAAAGTCCTCCCTGCTGAAGAGAGCTCTTGCCCCCTTTGTCGAACTAGGATAAAGACTGGTTTATATAAAAACATTAATTAAAACGTGAACCTCAAACAATCAAAATGGATTCTAGAGCTGAGCTTGTTTGCTGTTGCCTTTTTTTTTTTTGAGTCACTTGAAGAGATGAAAGAAATAAGATTACACAGGTACAGTCAAGTAAAACATTGTTACAGAAATAATTAATGGTAAAATTACGTGGGGGGGGTGTTTTGTTTTAGGTTGTACAGGTTTAACTTTCTCTGGGTACTTGTTGGCATTGCAGTAAGTAGCAGTTGCTCATTAGAGAGTTGGACCTGGTGCTATCGGTATAGAGGACACTGAAGTGGTGAAAAAATACTGCTTTTTTGTTGGCAAATATTTGATTTAAAATCTGCAATAATTTGGCACGGGTCACAAGAGCTTTTGAAATTCCTATTTTTAAGTTTGCTAAACAGGCAGGGACTAGGAGGAGGACAAACTGGAACTCAGCTAAGCAGCGTGTTTAGCGCAAGGGGATGACACAAGCATTTGAACTAATGGCGTCGTTTCTGACATTGTTCAAGTTTTTTTGTGATGCTGCTTTTTAAGAAAATGAATTGAAGGAAGTTGTCACATAACTGGGGAAAAAAAAAAAAAAAACAAAGGGAAACACAAAAAATGTCAGGCTATCTGCACAGCTCCTGTACAGCCCTCGCAGGCTGGTGTGTGAGTGCCTCTGACAGCTCCGTGCTTCAGAGCTGCAGCCTCCTTTCTGCCCTGCGCTGGTATTTTGCTTCTCTGGTACAGGCAGGGGAGGTGGTGAAGTTCCAGCGTTATCTCTGATTTCTGGTTGCATAAGCTTTGTCCATTGAAATAGTAAATAATCATAATCAAGTCTTAAAAAAAAAAAGTGATATTTTAGATTTCTCAAAAGTCAAAACGAGCCAAATAAAAATATTTTAAGGAAAACTTAACAGGTTTGAACTGTTGGAATCTGGATTTAAATGTTAACGTTGCAACTCCCGGAAAGTCCTTGATGTTCAGCAGCCCCTAAGAGGAAAGTACGAGGTAATGTTTCCCCAGCGACTGTTTGGAAGGGCCAGGAAGGTCTGCAGGATCTGCTGCAAAAGCAGCAGGTCTGCTAGATCTGAAAGTGTAGATTTGCTGAGGCCCGAATATTTTTGTGGGTAGGGGGAACAGTTTATTTCTGATTTTGTTTCTGAAACTGGTTTGTTTGCACTGTGTAACTGCTTGTTCTCTTATAGTTACAGACTTTCTGATAGCACCCGTGAAGAAAAAAATATGTCCCATGGTGGTAATGCATGCACGTTAAATGTCTTCATTGTAGAATGTTCTTCAGTACCTTATATCATGGTTTAAAAAATACATATATGTATTCAAAATACCATTTGGAATGTCAACATTCAGTGGGCTTTGAGGAGATGTAGCAGCACATCATGGTTTGTAGGGACAAGGAGATACAGACCATTCTGGGCTGCCTCATTACCTCAAGGATAAGACAAGAAAGTGAGCTTCTGGTTATCATAGATGTGGAAGCTAACACATTCCCATGTATCTCTTTAGTTCAGTTGAACAGGTATGTGTAGATAAGTTCTCTTGGTGCTTATGTCTGTGCACATCCTTTGCAGCTACAAATATATTCCCTAGGAGTTTGTGTGTGTGTATGTCTCAGTGGGGCTGGCCCTGCAGGCAGGAAGGACTGGCAGCTCCTTTTTGTTCTCCAACATGGGCATGGCCGATGTTGGCTTGAGCACTGTGCCTTCAGCTGGCGCCTTACCCCTCGCCTGTTGCTCTTCGGTCCTTTCCCCGGCAAAGGTACTCTGTTGCCCCGTGTTTGGGGGGGAAAGGGGCGGTCTGGAGGCCGTGGAGAGGCACTAGGATGGAGAGCTGTCAGCAGTGCTCTAGCAGCACGTAAATACTGGAGTTTGGGATTGCCTGTTGCTCTCCAGTATTGCATTGCTGCTTTAGTGAGGCTGGAAATCGGTCCCTGCCGCAGGAGCCGGGGCTCTGGCTCTCGGGGTGCCTCCTCGGCACCCCCACGGTGCCTTCCACACTGCTGCTCGGGGGCTCTCATCTCCCACACCAATAAACCACTGCGGAGGCAGCAACGAACGAGGGCTTGGTGTCGTTAATGGGGAGGGGGCGGGGGCAGGGGGCTGCACCCCGACACCCCTGTGCTGGTGGGTACCCGATGCCCCAGCCCAGGGGTGGAGCGGGCAGAGGGCACTGCCGTGGCACAGGGGCCTCGGCTGGGAGACTGTGCCAAGCCCTTCCCCAGCATCTCCTGTGGGGAGGGAGGGCCTGAGGGGGTGCATGGTGGCAGTGGGGGACGAGGGGTAATGGTGGCCCCTGGGTGCTTGCCCCTAGGTGCATCCTGCCTCCAGCAGCTGGGGAGGGGATTTGGGGGACATTGGGGGGGTGTGAGGGCTGGCAGGGAGCAGAGCTTCAACTGAGTGGGAAGAAGGAGGGGCCCCATAGTTGTGCCTGGGGTGCTCCTGGGGAAGCCCTGCTACGGGAGGGATCATCTTCACCCAGACCCATGCAGCTTCCCCTGCCACTATCGGGGTACCGAGGTCAGGCACAGCCAGGGTGGGGGGGCTGCCAGCACCCATGCAGCATCTGGCAGCACTTGAGTTTGGTGGGTCCAGAGGGCCTGGGGTACGTGAGGGTTTGTCTGCAGACCCGTCACTGCAGCAGTGAGCTCCTCCAGAGCGAGCCCAGCTCCAAGGTGAAAGGTTTTTCCTTTCTCTGCCCTTACCATTGCACCACTCGCAGCTTCCCAACCCTGGTGAGAGCACGGGATGGACGCAGGGACCACTGGGGGGTCAGGGGTGCTCCTCCTGGGGAGGGCTGGGATGGTCCCTTTCTGGTCGAGCATCCATCCTCTGTGGTGGGAGTGGGGTCGCCTGTCCTGCCAGTGATGGTGCATCATTACCAGCCCTGATCCTGCAGTCTCCCGTTGAGCGCTGGTGGCTGCGAATCCCAGAACGTGTGTTTTTTCAACTATTTTTAGGAATTAATAAATCACGGTCGATAGTTGCAGGGCAAGGGGGTAGCAGGGGAATAACCTCTTGCTGATTTACAGCTTAATTGCGGCTCCAGGTCTGCGTGATGAGCATCGGTACCACCAGGAGATCGGCACAAGGGACCCCCCAGCACCCAAATGTTTCTAGCACAGGGGAGGTGCAAAAGGTGTGTGCGTGGGTAGGAGCAGCTTTTAAAAGCCTCTACCTGTAAACAGGTCAAAGTCACGATATTTGGACACACAACCAACCCATTTTAAATCAGACATTGGTATTCTTTCACTTGTGTCTGTAAAGCAGTTTATTCCTGCTTTCTACAAGTCAAGCCCTTAATTGCCATATAAAATACTGCTTTCCCTCAGGAAAGCAACTTAATGAATAACTTGGTTTACAGGGAAATTGGTCAGTAAAGTGATAAATTCTGTACTTCTATACTTTTATTAATTTTACATCACATTTTTTTTAGAAAACTTTTAGAAAAGTTTTCTGTTGTTAGCATTTATAGGTGGAGTGTAAGAGTTAAAAATCAGGTTTGTTCCTTCTTTGTAGACCTTTCTGTTGTCATCAGTTTTGATTTTACTCAGCTAGAAAAAGAGATTTCCACCTCATTCACAAACAGAAGACTCCTGCTAAAACTGTGTTTTCAGGCTACAGTCTCCTGCCAGGATCAAACTGAGTTGACAGGAATGGGAGAGTAAAAGCACCGCAGAGTTTTCAGAGCAGCGGGCAAGAATAAAACTTAGAGGCTAAATCAAGCCAATAGGAAAAAACGATCCCAGGGGAGATAGGAAAATGCACACGTGGAGGTGGCTGTGCTGTGGGTAAGCAGCACCAAGCCGAGGGAGCGGTCCCTGTCTGACCCCCGGGGTTCGGGGTGATGGATGTGCCGTAGCCGGGGCGCAGGGATGTTGGGAGCGAGGGCTGAGGGCGCAGCGTGGGGCTTTGCATCTGCCGCAGCAGAGGACCGCGGCGCCTGGCGGGCAGCGTTAGCTCCCCTCTGCTGCTCCCAGTACCTTGTGAGCGTGTCTCTGCTCTGCTCCAAATATTTCAGGATATTGCCAATTATTAATACAGAAAGCCCAGGGGGCAGTCATCCAGCTGTGCTTTTCTGTCTGAGAAGCTGGGGAAGCTCCTGTCATTTTTTTTCCTTAAATGTAAAAGTTTGCCTTCAACGTGTTCGCAGGTTGACTTCACTACCGCATTTGAGCACAAACCACTTGAAAAAAACAGCAACAAACGCCCTTGCAGAGCATCCCTGGTCTGACTTCAGTCACCCGAAGACCCTTATCGCATCGCGCTGCCGCAGGCACTGCGTTGCCCGGGGCAGCTCTGTTAAGCGGTGTGCAGCCGTGCAAAGGGGCAACAGCACATGCAAAGCAGCTTGGGCAAGCTTTTCTGTCTGTATAGGATAAAGCAAGATGTACTTTTTTGTTTAAATGTGAAGTCTGCTGCATCAGGAACATATGCGACCACTGTGGAGGAGAAGTCTTTGAGCTTCCTCAGCAGTTTTTGGTGTGATTTTATAAACAAGCTGGAAGGTGGCTGTTCCCTGTGGTAGGTAAATACATGCAGCACATCATTACACCGCTGTGTGGCTGCTGGGTTTAGTAGATAGACACTAGACAAGCTTATTAATCGCACACTTCTACACCAATCTTTTTTTTTATTTCACCCAGACCGAAACCCTCCCACATACTAAGACTGAGGTTATGTTACGCTCACAGAACCAAGTACCTCCATTAGAGAGGCGGTGGTGTGGGAGCCAGATGAGGTGTTACAGATTCCTGTAAACACTAAAAAAGCAACCCAAAAAGCCGCCTTATCTACCTTCAGTGTTTTCCTGCTCACCTCCTTTGATGCAAAAGGAATTTTTGGCAAAGGTTAGCAGCGCATTGTGGTATCCAGCATTATCTTGCTTTCCTTGCACTTCTTGCCCACCCACCTCATCTGCTTTTCCTCAGCTCGCATCCAGCGCGCTCTGAGCCAGGACTGGCTTCTGTAGGTGTTTGTGCAGTGCCTTGCACAACAGCAACTCCCAGTGCTGGATGTTAATAAGTTCAGGTCTTGCTCTTTGCGCTACAGAGGAGAAAAAACACTTTATATGTCTCGCTCTCTCTTAGCAAGGGTAATTCTGGCTAAGTAAGGTGACTCTAACCAGGTACCCAGTTACGCAGCTGGCTTCAGTGGGAAGCCGCCGGTATCTCTGACGGCTGCACGAAAGACAAAATCTCCTTGGGTTAAATTAAACGTGGCAGGTAGCAGCCACATGGCAAAGCTGAAGCCAGCTCACCCGCTCTACCAGTAAGGGTTTGCTAAAGCGAGAGTGCGATGACCAGAGCAACCGATGGCGCTGGTGCCCTGATGACTCAGTGGTTCTTGGCAACAAACTCACCAAATGGAAGAAAAATACAAGTTCAAGTCTTTTCATTTCTGAAGCAAAGTGTAAGACATTGCTCTCAACAATTTCTCACGTACGTCAATTCTTGTGTGTTGTTCAAGTAACAGAATATTGAAAGTTACTCAAAATACGATTCAAAAGTAGAGCATATATTAATTTATAAACTGTCCAGAGTGAGTCCTCATGCCATACACTCTGCAAAAGAAAATAGCTTTCCCCTTATACTGCAAAGAAATTATTTGAGTGTGCATGACTGCTAGGCAAGGTCTGATGGCAGGACGAGGACTAGGTGGTGTGGAAGATGCAGCTAGACAAGAGGGGGGTTGTGGTTATTCTTTACTAGAAAGCACAAGATGATGGTTTTCTAATTGCAAGCGTAAGGAGTTTACACTGCAAAGGATATTTCTACCTCGTATTTTGTATTCTTTGATTGCTATTGGGTACTTTGCATTTTGTGAATGGAAGAGAAAAAATCGGCAAGAAAGGAAATTGAGGAGAAAAGATCTGATAAAGGCACTGCAACGCACATTTAAAAGTGTGCATGCACACCCCCCCACACACCCCCACCCCCACCCCCTCCTCCTCCCTGCCTTAGGGCTGGCTTTATCACGTCCCAGCTCCTCAGATGGGAAACAGGCAAGTGAAGCATCGGCATCGCTGCTCCGGCGCTTCCCGGGCCCCACTGGTTACGCAGCGGGGAGCGCAGGAAAGGCAGCGCGTTTCATCAATACCCAGAAAGTTCGTTCCCAGGGAAAAGGATTTTAGCCCTCTCCGAACTGAAGGACAGCTAAGCCAACACCTAGTGCTTATGACAAACCCTGCCCCAGCCGCTTCGCAGGCTGCACGCCGGCCGTGCTCGCAGCGGCGCAGCGTGGCAGAGGGCGGCCTTCCCGGCAGACGCTGGCGCTCAAGGAGCAAACCCAGCCCCACGCCAGCATCCGCGGCCGCCGCGCAACGTACAGGGCATCGGCACGCTCCCCCATGCAAAATCGATGGGGAGACATGGTGCTTTCAGCGGCGGGGTTGGAACAGGTGAAATAAACGGGGTTACTTCGCTGCTGTGCGTAGCAAAATACTGTGGGAGAACTGAGTTTTGTCTAAGTCTCTTCCAAAAGCAAGCCTGTAGCATTCCCACCGGTGCTCCCGAGATTTCAGGATTGTAAATTGGGCATGGACGAGCTACCCAGCTGTAAGCAGCCTGCCTAACAGAGCTGGGACTGGAGTTGGAAATAGATGGTTCCTTATTTAATAGCTGGTTCCTTATTTATACGCACACATACACTGTCTATTGGAGTATTATTTTCCTGACTACATTTGTGAAGGGCAGGGGTGGGGAATCACTGCCTGTAGGAGGGCACAGACTGCCTGGGAAAAACCCCCACACCTAATGCCCAAAGTTGTAGCCTACACACACAGCAACTCGCTGTAGGCAACCTGGAGATACGCAGAAGACAGAAGATGGCTGGTTCCCTTTCTGGTTATAGTGGGGGAAAAAATACAGATGCCACCAATAATCACTTGTTAGATAAATACCAGCCTCTTACTGAACAGGTTGATCTACCTGCAGCTTGATTTACTCACCGTCACAGGCGTGCCTCTCCTACCCGGTTCTGTAAGGATTTCCACTTTCTGAGATGTTTCAATTCACCAGTTGGTGTTTTATGGGAGCAGAACAGCCTGGAGGAAAGCCTGTACACATAAGTACGTTTGCAGCCATTCAAACGTATCCCCAACATACACCTTGCACCAGCCTTTTATCACTTGGCAGTTGCTAGCATGATCCCTTTCTCAGCTTTCCTAGGGATGAAAACCCTCACTGCCAGTTCTTAAATCGTGCTGAATCTTTGCTAGCCCTACCCTCTTCACCTTGGTGTCTGCAGTGACTATGACCTTACTGGGTACTGGCATCTTTACAGGGCTAGGAAGCAATTTCCTCATTAGAATAGCCATCAAATGACATCTGCTTGTGAAATTAAATAAATTTAAATAAGTCCTTAAACACTACAAAAAGAAAAAAAAAAAAGAAAAAAAAAGACCACTGTGATGTCTCATTTGCTTATAAAGGTACTTGCATACAGCTGAGATCTGAGTTTGCAAGGTGCAACCTGAATGGGAATTAAAGGCAGGCAGACACGGCAGAAACAGTCCTTTAATGAATTGTGAGTAACCAGCTCCCTGTAAGCAGTGTCAGATCCTCACTGCTGGATTAGTGCATGCTTGACAGGATTTTCAGAGCATAATAGACAATGAAACACCACCACCATTTAATCAGTCAGGATACACAATTACAGGGCAACGTAAAGATCCTCATTTGCCTCCATTTTCAAAACCAGGATTCACCCCCCCCAAGTGAACTGCCAGCTCAGTTCACGTAAAGACTTTTCACCACATCTCCCAGCTCTGTCTAGAGCACTTTAGATTCGGGTCAGTGTGAATTTAAAGCAAGAAGAATAAACACTCCAAACCAGAGCTACACATTTGCGGTACCAAGTCAGGCAGCATCGCTGGCCTGTGGCAGGCGAGAATTATCAAAGTGTACAGAAATGCCAGATATCACAGGGTGAGACAGTATAGTAAAGCCCATAAATATTCAAAATTATTTTTGCAGCATATATTTGTGATTCATAAAATGTGGAACTATAATGAATTTCAAATGCCACATAAATGTTCAAATACAAGATTTTCTCTGTGCTTTCATTAATGCTTTAACAATATATGTCTGGGTGGCATAAAGTTGGCATTTAACTTGCAAAGGTGTGACTAAAACCCCAGCCTTTTAACCAAAATTACTGAATGAAAAGCAACAATTCCATGTTCAACTTCTTTCAATTTATCTTCCTGTAGTGCGTGCACAGGTGCTGTAAAAGGCTGCAGTACGTTAGAACTGTTCTAGCGAGGGCGAGAGAGTGGATAACTTTTTCTCTGAACAATTTTCATGGCGAGTAACAAAAACTTTTGAGCAAGGAATCCCTCTGGGGTGATAAACTTCATCTGACAAGCGCCTACGTGAAGGAAGTGCAAAAAAAGAAGTGCCTGTTCCCCAGCATTTGAAATGTGGGAACATTCAGTAAGGTTTTTTTTTTTTTAATATCAACCTTTTCCATCAGACACAGGCGAGGTTTGTTAGAAGGCAGACCTGGGCTCCTGCAGCATCGCTCCTGGGGTCAGCGTAGCTCAATAATATCTTCCCAAACCTGTGACACCACCACATGCACGTGTCCATGCAGTTCCAACCCCTGCCCCCAACAGACGAGTGATTTCCCCACTCCAGCTACGGTTTGGAAGATAAACCCCTTGTTATGACTAACTCAGCCTCTCCTCCCGTTCCCAAATCACAGCATTTGAATAATCGTCTTAACCAAGACAGGAAAACATTTCAGGATAGACTCATTTAAGGGTTTAGCCCTAAAAGATATCAAACATCATCAATTCTCATTGTTTTCATGTGTAAACAGGTACTTCTAAGCCACCTCTCTAGTGTAATCTCTAAATGCCATGAAATTATTTTAAAACACATTGTGAAGTAGGAACTATGAAGGAGGTTGAAGAAAACACTGCTTTTTAAGATTAGACCTTAAGTTCAACCAGAACTAATGAAAACTTGAGCAGATGTAATAATTCTCGAGTGGGTTTATATTTTTTCTATGTTGCTTTTGTGTTTCCTCTTCTTGGAGATACATCATATATTTCTTGCAACAAGTCGTCCCAGGGACAGTACAGGTTCTTGAAAAGGCATATACACAAACATTATTTAGGGTATCGAGAAATACAATTAGTCTTTGTAGTGCATTTAGAAAAAAAGCTCTTTGGAACATTAACTATAACATTGCAAAAGTATAGTATAATCATGACCGGTGTTCTAATATTTGTTAATGAGAATTTTGATTTACAAATAGATCTCCTACACATTGTGGTCATTTGATCTAAATTACATTGTGTGAATTATTCATATTTTAGGTCTGCTATAACTACTACAGTTGTAACTGGGCACGCCATGGATGGACAACAATGCATAGTACTTGGAAAAGTACAGAAACATGACTCAAACTTCAAAACCACAGAAAAATCTGTCAAAACAGGCTGGCAAAAAGTTAATCATGTATTAAGCACTGAGCAGCGTTAAATCCGAGCATACAGTGGAAGAATCCATGCGCAGAAGTACAAGACCCACGTCAGCTAAGGGACCGAAAAGCACGGCACAAGGACGAGGTGGGAGATGGGCTGCCATGTTTAGAATTAAACTTGACACGAACAGAGGTGTTAATGAAACAAACTCAAATGACTACTTACAAAATGGTTGCGGGTTTTTTCCCCACGTGTATGTGTTTAATGAACATATAAACTCCACTCTTCATTTTTGCCAAAACAGAACAAAGGACAGGGCTTAAGCCATTTTCTCTGAAATCTAGTTTGGTTATAGAATATGCAAGTGTTTCAATATTTTCCCTCAGCACTTTATCATCTCTCTCGTAGACAGGATAATGTTGACCAAAAGCTCTACAAAGATAACAAATGCAGAGTCTGCCTTCGCTGTCAGAAACGCTTTTGAAAAATATTACTGAGAAGAAAATTTGAAGAGCATTGTAACATACAGAATGAGTGGCATAGATGTATGGGGCTTATTTTAAAGAGACAGCCTTTATTTAAAGTACTTTGTTTTGTAGATCTTATAAAGTAAACATTACAATACTTTTTCACAAATATATTAAAATTGTTTAAATTTAAAAGGCAATTCCACTGACTGATGGATATTTTTAAAGGAAAAAAAAATCTAACAGAAACAGGCAGCTCAACTAAAACTAGATTTTAAACATTCTGTTTTGTCATTCCATCTCCTTTTAAAAAATAAAAATTAAAAAAAAAAAAAGACATTTTTCACCCAGACTTCCTTTACAGCAAAAAGGCAACTCCAGGAGATTTGAATCACCTCCTTGGAGATTACAGATACTGTAACTGGCTGCTCCTCATGCTTTATAACACCCAAAGGTGCAACTATCCATTAATCACAATCACATCTGTGCATTAAAATATAAAACTTAAATTACAGATTTTAAAAATATTACTAATAGACTTCCCTATCATAATATGTTTTACATTTACAGTACTTGAACTATTTCAGTTCTGGGTTGATGAGGTTTAAGCAATTTACCACTGCGAGAGTTAGACTCTGGAGCTCACAAACAGCACAACCCAACCAGGGGCAGCAATAGTCGGTAGAGTCATAGTGCAAATCAAAATAAGGAGTGCAGAATTGCACTAGTTGTTTACATTTCTAAAATATAAATGAACAAGACGAGCTCTTATATTGTACATGCAATAAATTATAGTAAGCGTATGACAATGGGGCTGGGGCATTCTACAATTTTAGCTGGTGTACCAGAGTTGAAGCCTGTGAAAGATAGGACTCAGTAAACAAAACATTTCAAAGCTCTGTTGTCATAGCACTTGAACTATGCTTTCATGCTTTGTACTTCTGCTTCCCCGTCTCGCTGATCACACAGATATGCTGCAACAAAATAAAATAAAAAGCTCCTGTTAGAAAAGTAATGTAAGAGACCAATGGGTTACATCCATATTCAATAATGTGCTTCTGGAAAAAAACACAAGCATGCTGTACACGTTTCCGTACGAAAGAATCTTGTGATACTCTTTATGCAGAACAACTTCAGCCTTTTTTTGCCCCAAAATCTCAACATTGCCTTCTTTCTCCTCCCCCTAATTGTCCCACCCAATGTCTGCTGGGTCTGGTGAGACCCAGATGAAGAATTAATGACTCAGAATAAAAAGTGAACCCCTCTTAACTTCCAAGGTCTCTCTTCTCTAACTCTTACATATCTAAGCAAATGCACTCATTTGTTGTAGACATCTGGTAAGATAAGAAACTTCTATTTCAAAGTTGACAGGAGATGTGTAGCCTCCATTCTGCATGCAGTAAAATAAATTTTAGTTTTCTAAGAGCTCCAAAACGCTGTCCTGCTGCTCTAGGGTTTGCTCTCATCATTGCATCACCAACAGAACAGATTTGCACACGAGGCATCATTTACAGAGGAGGGAGAGTGATGTGAGGAGACTTCCCTTCCCTCCTCCTCCCTAGTTTTAAATCGACAAAACATACGGGAAAAATTACTTACATTCAAATCTCTAAAGTATTCATTGTAATCTAGGGCGTATCCCACAACAAATTTGTCTGGCACTTCAAATCCAACAACTGAAAAAGACCATAAGTCACCAGTATATTAGAACAGAACTTCCGAGAGTTCACTAGACCTTTTTACAGAGGCAATCTGGAATTTTATAGATACGTAAGCATCCTAACTCATTTTATTTCTTCCATTCAAGTACCCTCAGATTAATACTTGAGCTATTTTAAAATTTTAACTTACTTTGTTGATTTAATTTATCAACTACAGCAAAATTAAATAGATGTATTTATTGGTTCCCACGCAGCAGCATGGTGCTAGAATGCAGTCTGCAAGAAATGAATGGAAGCACTTCAATCTACAGACAGGGTATTATTATCAGAACGTAAAATTCCTTGAAAATTTCCTGCAACTTTGTAAATGCATACAAAAAGAGCCAATACTTCCCAGCACTTCCTAGATGCTTGACGTGCCAGTGCAGACGCAGTCACAGCACACCAGCAGAACTGGTGAGCACAGCACATGTCACCCTCACAGCATCATTCAAAAGGCAACAGCTCTGGGAGCCGGACCTGCGCCTCGGGTAGGGCTGCAGGAAGGGCACCCAAAGGCGTAATGAGCAGGCAGGTTCACTCGTCAGCTCCTTCAAAATTATGGATGTGCAAGTCCAATAGGACTTTCTGTGAAGGGCTGGGAGAGTGAGAACAGAATAACGTGAATATCAGAACCACAGTTATTGCAGGGAAACCAATCCTTCGCCTTTGAGTAACTGCCCAGATGGACTCCATTCTTGCGACTTGTAGACAATGATCTGTTATGTGGGAATATACTATGACTGCTAAAGCATGTCTTAGATGCTGATTCCATGGTATAGAGAATAGTGAAGAGCAAAGAGCACTCTGTTCTTTATGGAGTCACTTGCAGCTTTCAGAAATGGGGGGGTGTGGGGTGTGTGTGGGGTGTTGTTCAGTTTGGTTGTGGTTTTTTCCTCCCAGAGAAGCTGCCTAAAAAGAGGACATCAGCTATTCCACAGATTGTCTGAACAGCTCTAGCAGGACAGTTCATGGGTGGTCAGGCAGTTAGCAGTCCAACCTGTCCACACACACTATAAAATTACCAAAAAAATATTAAATTATATAAAATATAACATTTCCAAACAGCTTTCTCCCCTCATGCTAAAATGAAAGACTCCTGAGCACAGGAAAGCTGCACAGTTTTTCTCTCCCTGGCTACAATGACGGTCTGTAAGGAAAACAGGGAGATAAATTGTACAATTCAAAGAAAAGGCTGTGTGCGCTTTGGAAAAATTACGGCAATGTTTAGCATCTACTTGGCCTCACAATACAGGGATAAAATGGAGGACCAGCCATTACTGCCTTGTTGTCTCTTCTTTCAGAGCTCACGTGTCCTGCACTGAACAGGTTGTCTCTGTGGACAGATGGCAAAACAAGTCATCTGCTGCAAGATGCTCACAAGGCAGACCATTAACCCAGCTAAGCCTGTAATAAGATCTCAGGAATGAGGGGCATCCTTGATTGAGGGGAACACCTCAATTAAGCTTTAAGGCATTGAAAAACTTCAGTTCCAGAATATTGTACAACCTTGGCAAGGAGGAGGAAGAGGATGCAGTTCTGCTGCTAAATCCACTCCACTTCCATAGTGAAAGTACATGGTCCAGATTAACAGGAATTTAGCCTCTGGAACAGGGTTAAAACACATAGCCCTTCCCAAGGCAGGAGGAGCTGTCACTCTGGTACCAATGTCTGCTGTGGATGCTACTCCTTTCTTTACGGTCTTGGGACAGACAGGAGAAGACAAGAAGGCAGTAATTCAGATGCCTAGACATAACCGGTTTTGTGCCAACTTAGGCATCTTATCACCGTAAACTTTTATCAGACCTGCTACCCTGTGTGGTCCTCCTGCATTCCTGGGGACATCCAAATGGCATGAGGTGGCTAGGTTTAGGCACCTGAATCACTCCCAAAAGGGCCAAAGGTGAATCCAGCAGATTCTGCTGACCAAAGCATTTGACTACACGCAAGCCGGGAGAATTTGCACATGAAAAGGGTGTAACCTGGACCAAAATATCAAAGTTTGCTTTTCATATAGTAAAATGTTACAAAAAGTTAAGAAAAAAAAGGATCAGACCAAATCCAGATTAACTCTGTCAAAATACATTCCAAATATTTAAATTCCCTAAATAAGAGCAAAATCCATCAAGAATGATTAGTGAAAACCTATTTGAAACATCCTTGGACTTTGACCAAAGGGTACACGATACATTGACACACTTTTAAAAATTAATAATGGTTGTCAAAAAGTCACTTACAGTCTGGCCGATATCCCACACTTCGAGGAGTTCTTTTTACCAACAAACTGTCAAATAAAACCAATGTAAAACTGAAACATGGAAAAGCACCGGGTACGAATATATGAGACTCTTTTGATGACAGACAAGCTGAATTTGGCCTAAATGTGCATAACTGAAAGCAAAACTACACATATTTTAAACTATTATCTTATTTGCAGGTGCAGCTGATCATAACAAAATCAAAACTTCCTAGAATCATGAATGGTTCACAGCCTAAAGGATAACTAACAGGTCTGCAAGAAAGAGGCTAGGAGATACTGATCTGAATGGATTTTCATTGTGAAAAGTGACTTCATGGGACCTTATGTGTGTTAGGAACTTCAGGCACAATTTAGCTTATAGGTAAAGAGGCAACAACTTGGGATCTGGCCAGACCAACTGAGCTCTTTTCGAAAGCATTAGTATTATGAAGCAAAAGTTCAGCTGCTTAAACGCAACCTCAATTGCACTTGCGCAACGTGTCCTCAACTGTTTTTCACTGGCAGTACTAATTACTCCCATAAAGAAAATGTAATTGGTTCTGATGATCAGGTGATACAAACCAGCTCCACTTTTCCAGAATTAATAGTGAGAGGTGTAAAAAGCATGGAGATACAGAGTTGGGGGTATTGTAGTAGAGAGAAATGCCATGCGAGTTTGATTTGATTTGCTCATTATTCAGTTGAGCACTTCTATCTCTTAGAAAACAACCCCGCAGGCCTGACATTTGCCTGTCTGAGATACAGAGACTTTGGGAGGAAAAGAAAAGGTGGTCGATGGCTGAATGTAAAGACAGAGGTCAGCATAATTCTGTGCATTAAGCACAGACCTCCTTCCCTCCTGGATCACCCCTGAAGGCAGGGCTTCATTTGTCAGAGTTTCAATTTTAGACAGTTTCTGAAATTCCTAGTTGTAAGACTTAGTTTTTGAGAATTGGTATACGATTTGATCAAAGAAACCCCAAAATTGTATTAGCATTAATTCACATCTCCCTGCTACAACTGCTTAACTGTCAGAGAGAAAGAAAATTAAAAGAAACAAAGAAAGAAAGAAAAAAAAAAGAAGAAGAGAAGAAAGAGAAGAGAGGCAAGGGAAGTAACTAAGAACATTACACTTAAGACTACCTAGAATGATCACGTTTACCTGCTCAGGTCTTTGGCAGACCCAAATTACTGCAACAGGTTTAAACAACAGGAAACTGGACTTTGCTCATACTGTATTATATTCATGATGTACACTGCAGTGTTAGGGCACTATTCAGCAACAAATATTTAAAATTTGGCACGCTTAATCTGGCCAGGGAAAAATCCTCAACAACCTCACCTTCAGCAGGTCACCTCCAGATTATCAGCAAGAAGAGCTGTTCTCGTACGTCTAACAACTGCTTTGACATTGTTATGGCAACACAACTGATTAGATATTACACACAGCTCTGCTTTATCTCTAATCCCCAGCAATCATTATGCTTTTATTGTAAAATACACAACCACAGCATAGCAGCGCAGAAGATGCCATTTAAAAAGAAGCAGGAAGAACGTTGATATTGGTTAATAATATAATATTATCCTCAACATTTCATGTTAGTTGTAAGTTATTTAATTATAAAATGTTTTGAAACTAATTGATTAAAGATGTAACTAAGTAGAAAAGCCTGGAAGAGCATATGGCTGGGTGACTCTCACAGAATGACCTCTAAAGCTCAGCTGCACTATGCACACTACACAAACAATAATGTTAGTGTGCAAACTAACTTAATTCTACAATTAAAGAAGGCAAACTAAAAAAAGGTCTCCATTGCACAGGTACACCACTGCAGTATACTGAAGTTGCAGACAGCGCAAGCAGAAACAAACATGTTTGGATAGATACTACATATACGTAAGTGACAACCACTGATTTTTTTATATCTTCTTCTCTAGTAAAAGTCTACATTTATGAACTAAATTTGTGTTGAAAATACCTCTGCCAACTTGACAGGGTATTTTTTTTAAGCCCAAAAGATTTAAATTCTTCCATATACTTCTAAACCTAACTTGGACTTCAGTGCTAAAACCCCACAATCTTACCATAATATGATAAGGCAAGACATGTACCAGGCATGGACAAGCTATCCCCTTCTGATTCCAGCAATAAGACCGGAAAGAACAATGTTTCCGCCAGCCTTAACGAACGTATGTTCTCATAACAAGCAAAAGTGCTTTTGGAGTTTAAATAAATACTAAACTCCAACAGATCACATCATATATGACTCCTATGACTTCTGCAGAAATGTCCCCTCCCGTTTCTCTTCCATGGAAATGTATTCTATGCCTTTTTTTTTTTTTTTTTTTAAACACTGTGTGTCATTCTTAAGGTGAAATACAGCACAAATAATCATTAAAAATTTACCTGGCTACTTTCACCATCTTTGGATTGTATTGCTTAAGTAGAGACAGCAACGTTTTCATTGTTTTACCAGTATCAATTATATCCTGAAAATAAAAAACTCACGTAAGAAAGAACATCAAACACGTCAGAGTAGCATTTTCAAGTTTCTACCACAGAAATTGCTCATCTGCAATAGCATGAAAATATGCCAAAATACTGTTCGTAATCAAATACAGGTGACACGTAACACCACGTTGTGCTTACACAACTATGCTCAGTAAAGTGATCACGCACATGAACAATAGTTCTTAATTGTTGTGGATAACCATGACTTTGAAAGCAGTTACTGAACTATGACCTTCTTGGCTCCTTTTGGAGATTTTATGGCTTGTGCTCCTTGCAGCTAATAAACAAACAAACAATGTTTAATTCGAATATGATAAAAATAACATTAGTCTTGCTGTTGAACTCCGTTACAGAGACAGATGTATACAACAGAAAGAAAAGTAAGACAGGAAAACAGGCAGAACAACCCATTATTGCAATTAAAGAAAAAGGAGTGTAATTTACATTACAGATCCAAGAAATAGGCGAAGAAATTGCACTGGGAATATCTGGGTGCAGTTCTAAAGTCTATACTCAAACACACTAAAATGAATTTTGACACACCATTTTAATCCCATCCACTGCACATATAAGCAGAAAAAAGAATATATGGCTTACAACTGAAGCATCAGAAATGGCCTCCTCATTTGGACTGAAATAATCGCACGATCTTTAGAGGGACAGTCCTTACCCTGGCCTGAAATCAAGTCTATTTGAAGTGAAGGAGGTAGATAACACAGAAGCAGCAATGTCCTGGTTTCAGCTTATTTTCCCATGACTCCCAATTAAAATAAAAATCAAACAAAAAACTCAACAGAGCACTCGTCGGCAATACCATCTTTAACACTCAATGCTTCTAATCATGGTTATAAACTCAAGAAAAGTTAAAGACATACAGATACATAGATAAAAATAAAAGTTGGCAAATAAACAGAAGTAGCTACTTCCATACTTTAAAATAAAAACAGAACCTATTCCTGATTTTGTATCATGTGATTATCTGTTTATTGGAGGTGAATCTCCATTTTGTTCAGATTTTTTTGCACATTAAAGGGATGCTGTATAGAAAAGCCTAGTGCTCTGGTGCACAAGATATTAAACCTACAATAAATGTGCATTTTTATTGTTTGACAGTTAAAACTGTGATCGGTAAAAGGGTTCATATTTGACAGTGTATAAGACAAGTCACTGGACAGATGATTCACTGAACAAATGAGAAACTAACCTAGTTATCTGTCTGGGACTTTAAAAAGACATACATTCATCTGAAATGGAGCAGATACGTAATTAAATGCATCTGCCTATCTGAAGCAAAATATACTTCAAAGGACACCACTGGTCACACAGATGACTGCTGTATACATACTATTTTGGTAGGAGTTTTGGAACTGAATGTGCTTCCTGTGGAATAATATAACCTTCTCAAATTAAAAAAACCCCAGACATAAAAAACACATTTTATGAGAGGAAACATCCTTCCCTTTGGCTGCTGAATCAGTTGCCATAGCTGTTTCTTTGCTTACAAACAAGCCATTTCCATTATTTGTAGCCTTAAGACATTATTTGATTGCACGTCCATTTTTCCTGTCTGCTGCTGCTTCCCTATCCTGAAATTGGCAATCTCACTCAAGAACATCCTTTGTAAAAGTGATGCTTACTGAACATAAGCAACACTGTCCATCAAGAAAGAGGTATGAAAGCAAGAATTAAGCAACAGTACCTACTAGGAAATCAAACTGAGGTGTACTGTACCTGGTATCATCCAAAGAACCACAACAAGACAGAGGAATGGGAATTTAGCAATTGCAAAATGCTCATTAAGAATTAGCGTTCTCTGTGTCACTACTCTGTAAACAAATTAGACACAGGGACATTGGGCTTAGATCTGTTTTTCACATATTTTAGGATATTCCTACTAGGAACCTCTTTCTACCCCTGCAGTTTAATTTCCTAGCTTGCTGTTATAAACCCAGAACAATAATATGCTTAATATCACTTTGTTCAGGCTACTTTTTAAAATTAAAAAAAAAAAAAAAGATGACATTTTAGAATTGACAGAATCCCCGAAAACTGAAAGCAAATGCAAACAATTTTACATGGATATTTTTCTTGTTAAATTTGGCAGTTGAATGCAATTTGAGAATTCACAACACAGATAATTTCAGATTCAGAGCCCACTTGCAAAATTCAGGCCTGGAATCAGAAGCTGGAAGCCCTGAAACCAGAAATTGTAGGTTTTCTGGCTTAAGAACAACTTCTATTAGAACTCTTTTACCAGTCACACATTAGAACTTCAAAGTGAAACATAATACTTACTTCTACAATCAAAACATTCTGGTGGGAAGAAAAAGAAAAAAGAAAAAAAAAAGAAAAATCCATTAATATCTAGAGAATATGCCATTTCTTTTATATATATAAATCTCTACAACTTATTAATTTTCATTGCAGTTAAATGTTTGTACCACCATTTATGTATGTTTACACATGTAACAGCAAATTCTATGTAGTGCTTTAATGATGCTCTAATAACAATTAGCTGGCAATGGCAACTCAGCATCTCACACTGAGTACAAAGTGGTCTTTAAATTATTTAGACTTTGAGAATTCTAGATATATGCAAAAGAGATCAAAACAGAGTCTACACAATTTGTATTCTTCTAAAGCAGAGAGTGTCATACTATAGAGACATGTACAATTCTGTCATACCTACATCCTTTATATTGAACTGTGACATACATGCCTTAAAGATCACACATGTGTAAGGACAGGGGGAAAGGAATGTGTTCTGACAGATCAGGAGGCACTGATGCTTTAAGCCCAGACATCTGGCGCAATGATCTCCATAGAGTCACTGGAGAAAAGCAGATTCCCAATTTACATTCTCCGATTTCCTTCTCTTGTCACTGCCTGTAACAGGAACCTCCATTCCTAACCTGGGCTGCACGTTACATGTCTCGACAGTATGAATTCCCTTCACTACTTCAGTGAAAGACCAATACAGCAAATAAATAATGCCACTCTCTTTTAAAGGTAGTTTGTAGACAACAACCCAACGAGATTATTCTTCTTGGGCACTGCAGAAAAACAAATCTCCTAAAGCTTTGCTGATACTGAAGATGGTGAATAGGGTTTTTTTTCTTAAGTTCAGACTAAACTGATGGCTTTGGTGGGGCTTATCCACTCTCCTAGCATACAATGGCAAATATTTAAATGAAAGTCTTCCGTTTTCATTTTTTTAAACTCTGTAATCTTCACACACTAGAAGAGCAGCCTTAAAACCACGCAGGTATGTGGGTTCTTCAGTGGTTTTGTTTGTTTGTTTTTAAACATACAAAGAGCCATACCTTTCCAGTCAAGGTTGAGAGGTCATCTCCACCAATGACTTTTATATCTCCAGTTGACTGATCATTCTAAGAAAGAGGAGGATGAGCATTAGCATTACCATAATTAAAATAACTTTTTCTTCCAGCAAATATCATAACTGCAAAGTACATAACCAGTGAATGTTAATGCTTTCAGAAACACAGCACCAACAGCATCTATTAACTAAGAAATTACAAGTGATCAAATGCAAAGATGGTATTTCAGATTAAAGATTGTTTGACAAGAGATCTGCATAAACGCATGCACCATCTCTCATCTGTGACCATTATATATACATATATATCTGAAAAGATATGATTTGCTATGCATTCCCTACAGTTACGGAAATAAGACAAAAAGCACTTCAGTTTCCAAACTGCATTCTGCTATATAGCTGGTAATTTACATTTTAAACTTTAATGCTTTAGAAAGCCTTACTATTTGAACAAGAATAAGCAATCATAACAAGAATAGCCAGCAAACAAGGCACAGATTAATATTTAGAAATATAAGCTACAAAAATAGACAGAAAAGCTTATGTTTGCCTAGTTTACAACAAATATTGGCAACAAATCAAATTACTTCTTACAGTAATTGAACAGCAACATAGGTACACCATCACTACAACACAGCATTTTGCTTCAGTAAAACTAAACTTTGATACAAACACAAATGAACTGTTATATAGGAAAGTTAAAAACAGCTGCTAGGAGTGCCTCACAGATCTTTGCAGTGTACTGAAAGTCATTCAACTGACTTTAAACCTTGACCGTGTCTCACAGTTCGTATTAGATGCGATATGCTTATTATTGTACTACTTAGAGATGACGACACTATTCCACAATTTAATCATTTCAGTCAAAGGTTAATATTGCTTATCAAACTTTATTCTCATAGCTCCTTACCACGTATCTTCCTTTTAGAAAAATGGTATTATTTTGCTGCTGCACCTTGAAGCCCAAGCGTGCTTCACAACTACGCAGACACGCAGCAAAACAGCAGTTCCTTCCCAAAACCCAGAAATGACAGGGGAACCTGTCATGTGAGGGCATCACAAGGGAACAGAGAGACAGCCACGTACAGCTTCCTGTTTTTACAGCCGCATGACGACCGATATTCGTGCTATATGAATTGTAGGCAAAAACTAAAAATGTTATCACAAAAAAGGGGAAACAAATTATTCAGAGGCACACACCAAGTACACGATAAGTAACACTGGGATGACAGTAAAGAGAAAATGTATTAAAATCCTTTGGACAGTGGTGTCAACAGTCTAGGATAAAGAAGTGCTGACAGCTCTAGGCATGTAAAAGCAGATGATAAGACTAACAGATACTTTCCTTTTAAGATTCCTATGACAACATAAAAAAAACCCAAATAAATTATTAGAAAAAGTATCTTTTCAGTTTTACCCCATGTGTTTTAAAGAAAACATTAGTTTGAGTTACACCACTCTGAAACTACACTGAAGTGCCATGTTTCATTACTACAAGGAACATTTATTTTTGATAAATAGTCAACTGTTTCAGTGCTTCTGTAACAGTGCAAACAATAACTAAACTGAACAGCATCAATGTCACTGTGTTGAAAAAAGTCCAAAACCAAAGATGTCCAAACTGATTGCTGCTTGACCCAGCAGATAAACACACTGCTACTGAATGCCTGAGATACTGGCTAGATCAATCACAAAAACGTGATTCAGTTAAGCACTGTATTCATAAAGCTAAAGGACATTTTCTGTGTTCACCCTATCTTAAAATTATCTTAAATTACAGCTTCTTTAAGCTTTTCCTTGTTTATGTTACAGGATTCTCTCTTATCTATTCCTACACTAACAGGGATTTCATGCTCCTTCCATGGAAGGATGTAAAAAACCATCATTCCTTACAAAACAATGATGGAGAAAGATGTTACAGGTAGTTGTTCCATTAAAGTGATGTGCATAGACGACAGATTCGTAGTCCTCGGTATATGCATAAGATCAGGTTCCTGATGATCTGTTTGACTACAAAGCAACACACTATACTCGAACCAGAACAACACAACACTGTAGGTTACTGTAAACCTTTGGATTATGCACATTAAAGTATGATGATCAGCAGAGAAAAAACAATCTAACCTACAGAAACTTTCCTGCTCCTTCCCACCAAAAACCATACAAATTGCTACACTTCTTAACACAAAACATAAATCTTCACTGGCATATAAACCTGCATTCCTATGCAGGTGCCGAGTTCCTGAGCAATTAAAGGATAAAAAACAGTTAAAGAATTTCCGACACTGGTTGTAACCAGATTTCCATTGGAAAGAACTTTGTTTAATAATTAAGCAATGTTTTAATTATCTTCAGGAGCATTATTTCTGATTTCAGTACTGGTAAGACTTTAATGCTTTGTGGTTTAACACATAAGAGTTTTACTGTTTAGATCTGTTTTCACTGCCTCCCTGTTGTCACTGCTGGAAAACAATAATGCTTTACAAGATCGTAACTCCTGACTCAAGTGACTCCAAGCTCACCCTTTAAAAAGGCATTTTAAGTTCCTTACAGTATTTGCTGTAAGGCTTGGTTAACAGAGATCTTTCAGAATACTGCTGTGACTAGCCTAACCAGAGTTTACCGTGTACTCCACTGAAAATCCCTATTTTCCCAAGTGACAGTGCAACACATACATTGTCTTTTGGCTGCAGTATTCATGACTACATAAGCAACGTTTGCTCATTTCCAAGTTTAAATGCAGGAGACTGGTGAAAAGCCATTCTTCTTGCAGCCCAAACAAAATAAACTGTTTGTCAAGAATACTGAGATCTGGGTCTGTTCACAAACACTATCTTTCCATTTCTTAACAGCTTGCCAGATCATTAAAATTCATCTGTAAGGACTCAGAAAGCTGGAGTTACAAGCAAAGTTTAATCACAGCTTGATCATGTCAGTATTCTTAGAGAATTATTTTTGGGTGCAGAACAGTATGAACTTTGCATTGCAACACAAAAAAAACCCCATATGCTTGTAAATACTAAATGATCGGTTTGAAACAAGAATAGAACCGCAATTACATCAATTTCAGAACCATTACACAAGTTCAGCTGCTTTGTTTATGCGACCATGGTATTTTTAACATCTTTTATCCAGTCTGTAAAGGCCGGCAGCATGATCTAGTAATCACATCCAAAGACAGTGAGCAACAAGAGAGCCAGCTCCACTTTCAACTGTCCATTACAGTTTGTGATGGTTTTCACATCACTAAACACAGGTTCCTCCATCTAGTAAAGCACAGACTAAAAACTACAGAGCAGATTTAGCATTCTGACACTATTAATGATGGAAGACCTAGTCAATCTGTTACATACATGTTCGTGTTAGGACAATCTTATCCAGTCTATCAAGTTATGCAATCTAAAGGACGTAAGTCTGGATATTAATAACCACCTAAGAGAGTCCACAGAAATGAAATGCTCGTAAATACTGTAGTGGAGGCATCAGGTAACAGGAGCTCCTCACTCATCTAGAACAAGAAAACATTCTTTTATAGAATTGGCTGACAAAACCAAAAACCCTGAAGCCAACACCTCAAGGAAAACATTCTGCTTAGACAGCTTTCTGTCTAAAGTTCTCTGCTTTTCTCTTCATCTATTAATTTTTACTACAAAAACAGGCTTTTAATTTCCATTAAATTTATTTTGCTGCTCACTCCCCTATTAATATCAAGGTGCTGTGGTTCCGGGGAGTAATAAACAAAAGCAGCTGTAGTGAAGAAACGAACCAAAGCATGCCTAACAGACCAGTATGAGCAAAGAAAACATGCATATAATAAGGCAGCCTTGCTTTTTAACAGGGGTTTTTTCAGGTGTTTCAAACCATTTCTCCAATAGTTTCTTCCAAGTTAGTCAAAAGTGGAGAGACTGAAAGGATGTAGCCTTTATATTGTTTTTTAAACAAGCCAAGTAAGTTATCGGAAATGCTCCTTGAAGAAAGCAGAAGATACACAATTTCCTCACCAAAAAAAAGGTGGGAGTCATCATTTCCTACTCTTTAACATATTATCCTGTAAGAGAGACATTCAGCTTTCTGTTGTGGCTTTTACAGGCAAAATATATGGGCATGTGGTGACTTAGTGGTTAAGCAGACCGACGGCAGGAGCCTGAATCTTTGGGGGGAGCAGAAGGAAAGGGTGTCAAACAGCTCTCGCCCGTTGATTTAAATACGGTGCCCAAGCACAGAGAGTGCCTTGTGAGATACAACCAAAGGCTGGCATGAACCTTTCTGCCCAGCCTTGCCTTCTTGTCAAAGAGCATAGCTAAATTACTGCCTTGCGTTCAGCAAACGTGAACGTGGTTTCCAGGTAAGCCATGGATGGCCAGCCATGTGTATGCCTCGGGCAGCCAGGGCTGCTAGTCCTGCAAACAGACTTGACCAAAGCCCCACGCAGTTCTGGGCTTCGCTGTGAAATGTTAACAGATCACTCAACAGCAATCATGGATTTATGAAGTTCTTTGACAGTCCAAACTAAGTCTGCAAATAACTCCATCTCTGGTTTCACAGTTTAATGAAATGAAGGATGAGGCTGAGTTTCCAATTCAGTAATCTCTATTTTTTTCTACTGGAACAGGCACTCATCTACAACTGTGACAAGTAGCCTATACTGCTGACTTGAATGCAAAGTTGCTGAGACAGAACTAACAGCATAACCTTACGAAACAATTTATTCAAACACTCTAAACTGAAACCAAAAAATGTAATTACTTCCATGCTACAGATGATCTCATGGAACAAATCATAAATACCATCCTGAAAACATGAGACAAGGCTGTTGGTAAGTCAGGAAGCATACAGTACTAACATACATCTGCTTCTTCCTTTGACCTGCACAATATAACCTTGTGCTTCCTTCTATAAACTTACACGTTACCTCATGTGACAAAATGTTCAATTTCCCTATAAAGTTAAATCTTTGTGTTCAGAATGAAAATAAATTGTTTTCCAAAAATGTAAACCCAAGGCAACCTATGCCTAGTATTGAAAAGGTAGTGTCATATTCAGTGGCCACTAATCATAAATTTATGTTCATGAATCTAGTATTTCCTCCAGGCCAAACACAACTGATTTTGTTCATTGTTTGCTTGAGCCAAACAAAAGACGAGATAGGGAACTCGGGTATAACCGTTTTTGCAGCTTTCAAGTCTTCCTGTCCAATTAATGATGTCTAAGCCACATGAAAATTTCTAGAATTAAATTTTTGTAACCACAGTTGCAGGAGAATCCTCTGTATTATTCTAGAGCCATAGCTTTAGAGATGGGGTAGTGGGCAGACAGGAAATTGTTTAACAAGTAAAGGACATGGAAAAGGTCTCTCTGCTCTGCATAAGGACCTTACTGGGCTGCGGAGATATCAAGGTCTAAAAGAAAACAGATTATATAATAAGGCAGAGAAAGAGTAAATTAGCTTGTGACTCTTAATTCCCTTAATTATTTGTTTAATATTAGCACATTCTGGCAGCAACAATATTAAACCACCTCTGTTAATAATTTGAAGTTAGTCAAATTTATATAAAAATTGCACAGTACTGCAGAGATACTTACACAATAACTCTTCAACCTAATGAAGTCGACAGTCATGGGGATTGATTTGTCACTGTTTCTGTTCAGTGCTTTGATGTAGTCTAATAAATCAGCAAAAAATTTATAGCCACCCTTGAGTACACAGAGTGCTACAATGTGGTGTCCTCCCATGCCCTTCATAATTTCTCGTGCCAGTCTCTCCGTCCTATACAAAACCAAGAAAGAGTTAGCTGTCATAAGACATTTTATTTGCTTACTATAGCAGCAGCTATACATTTTATACTGCTATAAATTTTATACTGCTAACAGCAGCAAACACATGCATCAAACTTGGAAACACATTTTGCTCTGAAATATTTGCCTACCACTTCAGTCACTTTTACACGTTATTGGTCAACAAAGTTTTGCTTTTCAAGGTTAATCTAACAGTAGCACTGCCAAACGCCTTTGTTTTCATACGTCACGCTCAGCCAAAGCAAATCTTAACACCCGAAGCTGTTTCACTGTCAGATACGCGACATGGTGTGTTTTCTCCTTCCAAAGATAGGTTCAACTTCCATGCAAAGGGCAATGTAAGCTAACACAACCAAAAAGGCAGTAGCCCTCACTAACTGAGGAGCAAGAAAATTCTCAAATTGTAAACTAAAGAGCTTATTTGCCAATCTAGAACGCTAGAAATTTGTCCTAACTGCAAAATACAATACCAACGAAGCAGAGCAAGAGAACACTGCACCGTTCTTCTGCAACCATTGTTTCTAAATTTATCTTATTATTTATTTTAGAAAGCATGGGATGTATTTATTGTGTGCCAGCTGACACCAGGTTTCTCAGAGAAAGCCTACCATTATAAACTTTACGTCAATTACTTAATGACATGTACTTTGTCCAATTTTTTCCTCTATATAGACTTCCAGTGCAAAGTTTTTACAATATTTAAAAAAAACATTTTATAGGAATGTTTATTATATCTAATCAAACAGGACCACGCAAAATCTAGATGCATTCACAACATCTCCAGGAAGATCCACCCAGCACCACTCTTAAATGGTTGTGTGTCTCCAACAACTGCTTCACTGCATTTGTTGTTCATTCTCTTAAAGGGAATTAGCAACTATCAAACACAAAGTAAAACAAAAATGCCTTGTAGGCTTATGCACCCATTTCTGATCACACGAGATAAAACTTCCACAGCACATCACAGTTTTCAGCAACCACAGAAGTGACAGACTGATATTTGCAGAGGCTAATGTCTTTCCCAGAAGGCAGGAGAAAGTTGGGTATTACTTACCCACCATACAAACGTGAGACGGTCTAAGATGATGTGATTAATAATTTACTTTTATTAATATCCTAAGGAAATTCAAGAGACTATAATTGTTTTCAGACTGAACTGGCACATCTTCTAATTAGGTTTTAAGAAGGTAAAACATCGAAGAAACACTGGAAAGAAAGCCATAGATTCCTACATACCACAAAATTTCGCTTGAGAATTATGACAAATTTCCAAACAATAGCATAACTGCAAAGGTACAAACTCTTAGAAGCCAAACAAGAAAGAGTTAATTAGCGCTTGTACTTCTTAGGCTCTAATTAAATGTAATCTATTTAGACAGTCACCAGGCAGCAAAACTATCACTGGAAGATTGTTTATTCCAGTATGATGGAATCAGCTGGAGCAGTGTACTGTCTGAAGTCAAACCAACCTGTCCATGATGAGTCCGTGAGGAATATAGACTTTTTCCAAATCATCTGCATAATGTTTAGGTATGCAGAACAAGTCCAGGTCGTAACCTTGTTCATCATCGCCAATCTGAAAAGGAAATAAGGTGAGATTTCTACAAGCCTTATAGAAGGTCTGTGGCGAGAAACTGCAAGTCCTTTGCTTTATTCAGTAAACTATCAAACCCATCTCACTCATCAGGATCACCTTACTTTCCCTCTCTATAAAAACATTAGTCACACTGAACACAGCGTAAAGTGTAATCTAACAGAACCTACAGTTCACAAGAGTTGCTTGAAATACCACACGAGCTGTTGTGCAATACAATGTGGGGAACAAATTAAGTCCTAACAACATTCTCCTACATTGGAGAGCGGGAAAATGAAGCTACTACACCTCAACGAATCTCTTTATTCCATTAAAAAAAAAAATGAAGGAGTTTTTTAACACCTTTGATTTTCCTAGTGTAATGCAAAATCTGCATTTGCAATTAAGCAAGCAGAGGTTTTGACATGGACATCTTCCAAATCTCCACAACACCAAATCACAACAAAACACATGAGCCAGTTTTCAGGACAAGACAAGACAGCTACATGAGCATGACAAGTTATGCTGCTGTGAAGCAAGCCTTCTCAGACCACCATCTGCAAACCATGGAGGCTGAAGATCTTTCAGAATCTGACATGAAAGCCCTACTTCAGCAACCTGTTCCTCATGGGCAAATTCCCTGTATGAAACAGCGTGCAACATTAGCAAGTGTACATTAATTAGGACAAGGGATTAGCATACGTATATAACTATACCAAACACTGCTGAGGTTCAGGGCATATTGTTGCAACAGCATCAATAGCCTTCCCCGAACCTTAACCCTGCTGCAACTTGAAAATGACGATGTGTTTTAAAATTACTTCACTCTCTTGTTATGCAGCTGAACGCTATTACATGTAAAATGAAGTAAAGAATTTCAGAGGGAAAACCAAAGCTTATTACTGACAGTTCACCAGGGCAGGCATTTTAAGTATCCATTTTGGCTACTGCTGCCCTTGCAGGACACAATCTTATTTCGGTGCCCAAGGAAGCACTTACCTGGCCTGTGATCAGCCAACTGTTTACATGGGTTTTTTGTTGTGTAACCCCTAATGAGTATTTCACCCTCCCATCCAAAACAGACCCTGTATGAGCTACCCACGCACCCAGCTCAGGCACTGAGTCCTTGATCAGGGTCCCTGCAATCCAGAGCGGGCTGTTATTTTAAGTAATACGACAGGTCCCTCCCAAAACACATGGTATTTTCCTGTGGTTCAGACCCATCATTATATCTAGCGTGTCTACTAAACCTTCCTTTCTGCATTTGGTAGGGAATGGGCCTTTCCTACAGATTTTACCAGGTTTTTTATTGACTGCAGGGATTCACAGTCACAACCCTGCAGCCGGCACAGCTCTCAGCCATGAGACACCACATGTATCTCATGAGCACCCGGCACCGGCTTTAAAAAAATAATATAAATGATATGTAAGAGCCTTAGCAGATACGGCAACGATGCAAAAAAATATCCCCCGAGTGCTCTTCCTCCAAAAACACACCCTAACTTCAACATTTAAGCGACTTGCACCGCACTCCCGGCTCTCCCTAACAAACCGGTGCCTCCCCAGCACGCTACCAAAAGCAACAGGAATAGGAAGTTGTGCCGCGCCGGGCTCCTATCTGGTGGGAAGTTGTTTCACCTTCATTTCTGCGGCGGCAACTCCGGCTCTCCCCGCCGTCCTCCGCGTTTAAATCCTCCCGAGACGCTACCCGTGACCGCGAACCCACCCCCGCGCTGCCCGGCCGCGGGAGGGGGCACAGCGGCCCCGGCACCGCTCGGGGGAAGGGAAAGCGCCTCGGCCGGGGGGCCGGGGAGGGAACCCCGGGCCCGGCGCCGCGAGGCCGGGGCTCCCCTCAAGGTGACTCCGCGGGGCGGCGGCTCCCGCCGCTGAGGGACAGCCCCCCCCGCCCCGCTCCCTCACAGATCACCAGATTTCTGGGGGCAGGCGGGACCCCCCACCCCCCCTCCCCTCAGCCGGCGGCGGCAAGGCGGGAGACACCCCCTCAGGCGCCCGGCAGCCCCCGGGCCGGCGCGGCGGCAGCGGGCAGGCTTCCCCGCGGGGGGGAGGCCGCGGCGGCGCCGGGGGCCGCACTCACCACGATGCAGGGGCTGGGGGTCGCCATGGAGCGGGGCGGCCCGCCGGCGGCGGCTGCGGGCGGCGAGGAGGAGCAGCAGCGGCGGCGGGCGGCGAGGAGCGGGGAGGCGCCGCGCCCCGCAGCGGCCCCGGCGCCGCCTCCGCGCCCTCCGCGCTCTCCGCGCTCCCCGCCCTCAACATGGCCGCGGCGCCGCCGCCCTCTCCGGCGGCCAGAGGCCTGCACCGGCCCCGGCCCGGCGCGAGGGCTGGCGACGGGGAGAGGGACGGGGATGGGGCGGCCCCCCCCGGGCAGCCGCCTTCCCGGAGGCGCGGAGAGCCGCCCTCAGCCCCGGCGGCGCCGCTGCCCCGGAGGTACGGCGCGGTCCCCGCCCGGCGCGGGTCCCCTCTCCTGGCCGGGGCCGTCCCCATGCCATCACGGGTGCCCTTCCCTCGCTAGGGCTGTCCCCGTCCCAGAAGGCGTGCAGGTGTCCCGCGGGCTGCCCCCCGTCCCTGGGTCTTCAGAGTTGATCTTCCCCTCCCCAACACGATGTGGGGATGTCCCCTGTCCCTTCATGTCTCCCTGAGAAGATCACTCCTATCCCCAGGGGGGAACAGGGTGTGTAATTGCTGTCATTCCGAAACCAAGGACAGGGGATGCTCTTCCCTCGCGTGTTCACGTCCTTGGAGGGGCTCCACAGACGGACCCCCCACGCACGGCAGAACGCCCCTCTCCTGTCAGGTGTTGCCTAGGCTCCTCTCCTCCATCACCAAGGAAGGCCTGTCCTCCACCGCGGCTTTGTGCACCTTGAAGGAGGAAAGAAAAGGGACTGTCTGCATCGCTTCAGGTCTTCCTCCGAATCACGGGATTTGGTGGAGCCTCATTCTCCCCAGGCATAGGAAATCCAGCCCCCCCAGCACAGGCAGCTGAGGGCGTGGGGAAAATGCACCTAAATGCCCATCGGACCGGCACACGTGGGTACTGGGGTGTTGGGGCACCACCAGCCCTGAGGGCCTCGGGCAGGGCAGGGTCACCTGCCTTGACCTCAACACGCTAATGACACTGTAAGCTTTGTGTCAGGACAATTGTGATAAGCAAATCTCATGCTTCAGAGCTCCAGTTGATCGCTTGCAGGGGTTGGGTCCCTGGGTGCATAACTCTGAATACATTGTGGGATTTTTCTCCTCTGCTTTCCTTTGCAGCATTAGTGTGGTCACAGCTAGCAACCGACCATCGCTCTGACATGGTGCAGGGAACCCTTCACAGATGCCACTCCACATCTGACAGAGCAGGCAACTGATTTAAAAGTAGGCCTTAGTTGGTAACAACTGTGCCTTTTCACTAGGCAAAGAAAGTGACAGGTGCCACTTTCCCATGCACAAATGAAAAGGGATCCCCTGCACCCCGTCACCTCCCTGCGCGGCGTGGATAGAAGATGCGCTTTCCATTTGGTGTAAGATAAGGCTGAACTGTGCCTCCAGATGCTGTCCATATCTTTAATTGTCTGAAAGAAAAAAATGATCTTGAGGTAAAATAATAAGAAAGCATGGAAATGGCTGGATAGCTCCAGTGGTCTCAAATGGGAAAAAAACCCCAGTGTCAACTTTTCCTGTAGGTCTGGCGTTAAGGACAATACAACAGTGCAAATGGAAATTCATGGTTTCTTATATTCAGCTATTATGTACCACCTGAAGACTTTCCCCTTCTTCCTCTAAGGGGTGGAGACCAAGTTTTATTTTATGCAGCATAAATAGTTGGTGTCAAGAAAAGAATAATGATTCTTAAAAATAACTTTATTCATAACGAGCTGTAGCAATCAACTCCTGATACACATCTAGCGTTATTACTGTCAGCTCAGAAAACACGATGAAATAAATTTAAGTGTTCCTTTGTATGAAACGACCAATTTAAGCAAATTTTAACTAAGCAAATAGGCACGATCGCTAGCGAATGCGGTATTATTGCAGCTAGGTGTTCAGCTACAGTTTGAGCGGGTTAACTCTGTGGGAGTGGGAGGAAGGAGCCTTTATCAAATTGCCTAGAGCAGCAGAATGAAATACGCCCTGCAGCGAACTAATATCAGGAACATGTCATAGCTGGCCTGTTTCCAGAAGGCCGGGAAGAACAGCAGCTGCCCTGTCAAGTTCAGGGAGAGCCTGACATTATTGGGCAGTGGGCAGTATCTGTCAAGATCAGATTTTATTTTAGTTACTGAAGACATTTCTCATTAATGACCGATATCAATGTCTGCCATTAAAAGTAGCATCCAACGGCACCTTTCTGATTGCATGCAAAAGTTGTTGGCTTGACTTCTGTGCGATTTCTCCCCAGTGGACAAAAGCATTAGTCCTGTTTTGCCCTTCTGGGTGAGCAATTTCTTTGTTCCTCCTGCCAACCAGCACATTCCTAGATCCAAAGCATTCCTGGTCCCTCTGGCACCCCGTTATGGAGGGAAGAACAGATTTACAAAAGCAGAAATATGTGCTGATATTACAGGAAGTCGGTTAGCTGAGATCAGCAACAGATTTAGTAGATGACCAGTTTTGTTCTTGCTGGTATGGGGGCCACCGAGGTTTGCAGGGCAGGGTGAAGGGAGGGGGTTCAGAGGTATCTGGGAGCTGCACTTTTTCTGGTTAGATGACGCATAAGGTGGGAGAGCCAATGTCCTGATTTCTCTGGTATGCACAGCTTTTTAGAAGGCAACATAATTTAATAAATATGTTTTGTCTCTGGGTAGATTCCTGATTTCATCATTATTTTGTCCTCTGTTGCGAGTCAGGCATATCTCAGTGCTCAGGCCCAGTGAACCATGGCCTGTGTGAGCACCAGTTGTATGTAACTTCATTAGCAAACTTAAAAACCTTGCTTGGTAACCACATGTCCCCAGCGGCAGGATACCTGGAGATAATAACTGAGTGTTCGTCGTTTGGAAACACTTGAAATAGTGTGCTCTGAGTCAGATCTTCAGGTCACCGCCCATTCACCAGTCCCCCTCTTCCTCCCAGTTTTTTCCTCCCAGCTTTGCCATTGCTGCTGGTGACTCACAGGGAATTAGCAGAATTTATCTGCTGTTTTTTTCACAAGACAAGCCTCCAAAAAAAGCAAAGAGCACAATGAATTTTCAGCAGATTAACAACTGAGACCAGCAGGACTCCCTTGTGACCAGAAATTAGTCTGTGCAGACAGAATGGGAAAAAATGGAGAATTCAAGGCATATTAACCCAGTCCTGAGATGAGCACCAGCATTTTTAATCAAGAGGAAGATCAAAAAGGGATATCTCATTAGATGATATATAGAGCATTCACCAAAATATGAATTCAGCATGCAAGCATCCCATCTTCATCATGGCTACAGAGAAATCCCTCCACTCTGGCCAGTAATTTAAATAGCATAAAATTATTTTTCTAGCCCAATGTTTCAAATGGGAGAAGCCAGATGCACCAAAACAACACTTAAAAAGAGACACACCCATCCTAAGAAATAGGGAATAGATGTTGTTTGTTGCAAAATACCTTTTTAAATAATGTTATTCCTGTTCTCCGTCTTGTTGACTTTTGCAGAAATTAGTCATCAAAGGGATTCTCAGTGGTGACAGTCTCCATGGATTTTGGAACGTGGTGTCTATCTACTTACTTGTTTCAAGACTGGGACTTCCTGGATGATCAGAGTTTACCAAGATTTCTCTCCCTGCTCAGCTAATAAATGATGATTTACTTATCAAAATGAAGATAAGCAAAACCTCTGACCTCCTCTGGAGCTGTAGGTAACTTCCTTTTTCACGTATATCTTTGCCTCTATCAACCTTTGTAGGGAAAAGGTTTTCACACTCTAGGCAGGGGGTTGGAGGAATTACAGACATTTTGCTCTTCATTCAGTAGTGCAAGGAATGGTCACTGACACAAGAATTACACAATTACTACAAAACAGTCAGTGTTGGCTTATCACAAAATGTCAGCCATCCTCAGAAACGCCGACCTGGATTGACGCAGACAACACCACATTTTGGGCTGGTATTTATAGCATTTATCGGCTTTTGTTTGCAAACATCCGTGAAGAATTATCCCAGTAGTCTTGGTTCAGCAGGACCAGACACGTGACGGCATCTGTCACAACACAGCGGAGAGGGTGGCGCTTGGCACTACGCATACCTAAAGACACACCGAAGTCCTGCCTGACAGGATTTACTGAGTGCCAGCGTGCTGCCAAGGTCCAGCTAGCCTAAGGGCCTGCAGAAATTTAAGCAAGCATTATCTTAAAATGGCAGAAACCAAGCAAAGGCAGATCCCGTCACTGAGGCAGAGCAGCTGGCGTGGGCTCAGTGCTGCCAGACCTGCAGCACAACCCCGTGCCATGGGGCCTTATGGCCTTGGAGGCACCCAAGACTTCCAGTAGCCCAAGCCCCGCTGCCGTCACCGAGCACGTGGGGCGCCCACCTTCCCCGCAACAGCTCCGAGGTCTGGGCTTGCTCCTCTTCCCACTTTCCAGGGAACCTGCTCCCTGGGCACAGGAGAGCTGTGAGAAGCGGCATGGACAGGGAGGAAGGCACACCTGAAATCTGGAGACCTGCCCAAACGACACTGTTTTTGTTTGAACCTGTCCTGACACAAAGGTTGAAGCCTGAGCAATGTAACTACCAGGAAGGTATTTTTCTTTTTTTTTTGTTTGAAACAGCTGTTTTTCAAGCTCAGCTAGACTCACTGAACGACGCGGCCTGATGGAGTTGCTGACTTTTCGTGCAGCAAAAGGTAAAAAACCAGGAGGTTTTCTTTAACATGACAATAGCTCTGTGCTTGCTGCAGAGCAGCCTTCAGACCATTTGCTGCAAGTGTGTGTGGCATCCCTGCCACCACACCAGGGGAACCACCAGCGTTTTTTAGAGACGTTGTCACGTGGCACTGAAAACCCCGCGCGCAAGGACGCTGTAAAGCCCAGGCTGACCTCCTTTTACTCCTCCCACCCATCTCCTTTGACTGCATGCATTGCTCTTCTCACACTCAAGAAGTCACCTGAGGTCCCCAGCAATCCCTTGCAAAAGCAAAGCAGAACGAAGAGCAGGGCCAAAACTGGTCATGAAAATCAGATTCCTTCCTTCACTGTGCAGCAAGCATTAGTGAGAGGTACATTTTCTCCATGCCAGTAACAAGGAAAACTCTTCTGCTCCTCTCATCCAGCAGCACTTGCATCTACAAGATACCTGGGTGACCCAGAAGCTTCTGTGTGACACATTTCAGTGCAAACCCCACCAAAATTAATGTGACTGATGGCAGCCACGTTACTCTGCTGGCTTACTCAAAATTAAATGGTCTCTGGGAGCACAGGAGTGGACAGATGTCCACATTGCAACACACGTGCAGCAAACTCCTAGGACTACACAGGCGTAAAAGGACTTCTGGGAGATGGGCTGTGCATGGAAAGCGCTCTTGCTAAAGTCGAGCAGTTTATTTTAGCCAACAACTTATTTCACACAGCCTCTGTTTTTTCAGTCAACGTTTAGATGAAAGCATGCTAGCAAGAAACCAAGGGAACCCTGCAGCAGGACTTCAGCCCAGCATATCTGCACTGGAAGCTCGTTTCTACTGTACCTTCAACTGAAGTCTGAGGGAAGGCAGAACGACCCCAAATGCAGGCGGTTGGTGCTGGCAGGAGGTCTTCCCACCAGGGAAGGGGGAGTGAGGGAGAGACGTGGGGTTCCCCCCCTTGCTCAGTTGCTTTCTGAGGAATGAGCAGGTTAATCTGCTTTCACCAGGCACCTGAGTGCAGGACCTGCCTGCAAACCCCAGGAAGCATTTCTAAAAAGCTATAGAAAACTAGCTGTGTCGCATGTCTCAGAAGAGGTGTCTGTATAGCTACACACAGGTGAGCCAGGTGCAAGGATTGTTTTTAAAAAACGAAAAAAATCTGGAACCTGTTGATACCAGCATGGACAAAGGGGCCAACAGGCTGTTGCGTGAGGACAGAAACTCGAGCGAAGGCAAGAGGAGGTGGCAAGGCTGTTTCAGCAACAGGGGAGAAGAATGAGGAAGACCAGCAAGAGATTACAAGGCAGCAACCCGATCAGATAACTCGCTGATAGGCGGCTGTATTTGCTGAGGCTTGCAGATCCAGCTGGCACTGTCTCAATGCAGACGAGGCATCAGGTGGCAGGGCTCACATGCCAAGGCCCCTGCCTCCCATGCAGATCGTGGCAGCCGTTCAAGTATCTCAGAAATCTTCTCTGGGCGGATTACAAGGGAAGCGGAGACGAGAAGCAACACACCAGGCCGGGAGGGAACTGCACTTCAGGACGCCCCTCTCCTTTGCAAGACCTCTTGAGTTGTATGGTATGAGCTGGCAAAATTGTCATTCAGATCCTCAAATATTAAATGCTGTTCTAGGAGTAACACCAGACCCTCAATCTGGATTTGGGTTAAGGGTGCAAGACTGGATGAGATGCCTGGTGAGGACAGAGTCAGATGGTTCAGTCAAAGCGTGCTTTTAGAACTCAGTTTATATTTAAAAGGGGAAATAAGTGAATTTATAGGGTCCCAAGATAAGCGACCAGACAGCAGGGAGCTAGAATTCCTGCGTACTATCTGTCACCCACCCAGAATCCTGCTTGACCCACTGGAAAGCCCCTTCAGAAATCTGTCCTCGAAAAACCCCATGAGACAGGGATGGGAAGGGGGAGAACTGTTCTCCAAAGGACTGCCAGGCCCCATAGCAAGGGGAGAAAACAACCTTTCTTCTGGGACAGAGAAAACAGGACCTCATCTGAACCCTCTCTCTAGACAGCTAGAAAGCTGAAGGTCCCAGAAAAAGAAATAAGCTTGATGCTTTTTGAACCTATCTGGCTCCAGACACTGACCCTATTTAGCAAACAGTACGTTCAGTTAATTGCAGAACAGAGCACCTGTACCTATAATTGCAGAAATGTAAGATATCATAAAGTGTTCAACAGAGATGACAATAAGAGAATTTTGCTTCAAATAACATTTTTTTTGCCAAACTTCTGCTCTTAATTTTATCTATCAACTGAAATCCACTCTCCAAATTGTAAATCTGTGGTATCTGATGGGCTAATACAAGTTTTACACAGTGATAGCATCAAGAGTTTTTAAATTCACCGAGGCTTATCTAAGTCTCAGGTTGCTTGGTTTCTTCAGAGTCTTGAAAAGTTTTCCAAAAGTCAGTTCCCTTCTGGTGTAAATATTGTTCGGCAGCATCAGAAAGGCTTTCCAAGGGGAAGTGAGACAGACAAGAGCTCCTGTCTCTTTGAACCCCCGCCAAGAGCATCTTAAATTACAGACTTACAGACTAGCATGGTCCTGCTATTGATGAGAGTTTAAAAAGAATGTGAAGTACAATGACACTCATCTTCTGTTTAATTGCTGCACAAATCAGATAATTGGATACAGAGGATTCAAATAAAAGCCGAGTATTTGACAATACAAACTCGAGAGGGAAAAAACAGCTATGCAAAATTACTGCGTTTTCAGTGATTCCTGTGAAATAGCTGAAAATGATCCAGTGATTTAATTACTGTCTTGGAAAATATTCTTGCTACAAATGAGAAATCATGATAAAGGAAAATGTGAATCTTGTTATGTCCAAACAATCAACAACTATGGAAACAAAGAACAAGGAAGCTTGATACTTAAATCGAAACATCAGTCTTCATAGTCAAAACGTACAGAAGAATGTGACGTGATTTATTTTAGGGCAAAATGTTAGCACTAATATGTAGGTAAAAATCACTGGAAAATATGGCAAAACCAAATAACTCATAGGCTTCAGGGCCTGAATGAATCACTTCTGTCATTCAGTCCAACTGCCCAGAGAGTCTTGTATTTATTCTTTTCAAGCTAGTCTCATTTAAGGAACTGACTTTCCAATTTCATATCGTCACATCAGGATTTAAGGATGTTTAGTGAACAGCAATTTGGAGAGTTTAAAAACCTTTTGCAGCCCAGCTACTGCAGTTCTTATTCTGCAGCAAAGCACTTTTTGGACGTGTCACCTGAGTATTTCAGTTTTAGATTAAAGGCCTCCTCCCTGCTTTGAACTTTGCAGACTTCAGGGATTGCCAGCGCCAGTCTTAACCATGGTTTAAGTAAAAAAATTTGAACTTAGATCCAGAGTAAGCTATCTGCACTCTGGAAGAAGCTAAAATTGATACAACACAGCAGGGAGTAATAAGATTAAAAGCGTTGCTGACTGCATTTAACTTCAGTGACTTCTTGTTTTGGAGAGGTATCTAGGCTTAAAACTATAAGGCAGCTGCATGGCTGCATGCCAGAAGGAAGTTCACACCAAAGCTGTTTGCACAGCATCAGCCTATTTTTAGTACACGGTTAGGGAGCGAGTTTCTTCCTCCCCCTGCCCCAAGCCTCTGTAATGCCCTCCACTGGCAGGCAGGAGCTTGATGGGAGTCTTTGCACAGGAATACAGAAATTGTTTTGGCCAGCAGCGTGAAATAGGGTATTGCACGTGTGCCAAGCAACCTGCATCTCTATCCAGGGAATAAAAAGCAGGGCAGCACCAGCCCTGGTTGCTCTCTTCTCAGCTGGAATGTTGTTTTAGGAAAAATAAAAGCAGAGAACTCAGTTTAAACAAAGTAAGAGACCATCTCTGGCAAAAATTCAGATAAAGGTTTAAGATTCCTGCCACAATAACTGGGTAAGAGATCATTCCAAACTCTGTATCATCCCAGTGCACGTACGCATGCAATTAAGAAGCATCAAGGAGTTGTGTGCACTAATCCCACACACGTGTTTGTATAAAGTACTGCTGTCCCTTCGCTTATTCTTACCCAACAGAAATGTACACTCATGGTGTGGGACACATTCACTCAAAAAGTTGGGAGTGCTGAAGTACTCCCAAAAATTTGAAATGGAAGAGTGGAGAGTGCCTTACACTGAGTGGTGTTGGAAAGTTCATACTAACTATGCAGACGTGGGCCACTCCACTAGAGCACGCCAGTCTCCCCACAGATGTTATTATTACCACAAGTGCTATTTTAAAAGAAAAGATGAGAAAGGAAACGCATGGCTGTGAGCCTTGAGGTCAAGCTCAGGAGCTCTGCCAGTGCAGTGTTTTGCTCCAGAACAGTAGTTCTCTGACTCCCTTGCAGAAGGCCTTAGTGTGAAAATGTAAGAGGGCAGCGTAAGAAATACAAGCTGGGAGGCACTTCAGTTAGCCTTAGCCCCAGCACCTCCAATCCACGCCTGCACCAGCCCCAGCCCCATAAGATGCCCGCTAACTTTTCCTTTAAAATCTCAAATTCCAGAGATTCCACAACCTGCCCAGGAAAGGTGTTCCAGAGCTTAACTCTTCCTGCTGTCGAGGCCAGCTGCCCATTCTGATGTCTAAGCTAAATGTCTCCTGCTGCAATGTAACCTATTTTTCTTGTCCTACCTGCAGCAGTGAGGGAAAGTGTTTATTTCCTTCTTCTTTGCAGCTACCTCTTACGATTTGAAACCATGTCTCTCCCATCGCCTTGAAACAAGCCCAGTCTTCCATCCTGTCATCCCTCTCATTGCTTTTCTCTGGTTATCTCCAGCTGCTCCACATTTTCCATGAAGCGCGGTGCCTACAGCTGGATACCGTGTTCCCAGAAAGGCTTTCTACTACCACATGAGGAAGAAGGACCACGTCGTGTATCTTACAGACTGCATTCCTGCTCCTACATTCCACAACAACATTTATTTTTTTTTCAGGAACAGGATGCTGTTGAATCATGTTCAGCTGGTGACTGGCTATAACCCCAAGAGAACTTTTCTGTACAACTGCTACCCTAGCAGCCTGTCCTGTCCCATCCTGTATTTGTTCAGCTGATGTTGCTTCTGCTGAAGTGTACAAATACGCATTTGTCAAATCCATTGCTGGACTTACTGAATCACATTCTAACTCTTTTGAGTTTATCATTTTGAATTGTAATTGTCTTCTACTTGGTCAGTACTTAGCTCAAGTCTGGTGCTCCCTACAATTTAATCAGCATATGCCATCTAAATTGTTAATGAAAATACCAAATAACATCAAGTCAGAGCAGAATTGTAGAGAATCCCACTCAATACATCCTTGCAGTCTGACTGTGAATGATTAATAATTACTCTGAGTAGGGTTTTCCAAACAGGTTTTTATAACCTCACTTCTAAATTGGTGTCAGACCACATTCCCCTACTCTCTTACGGAAAGTCATTAGTCACAGTAAAGCTGTGCCCACTGCTTCTCCTCTGTTTAAGAAGCTTGTTACCTTGGTGTAGAAGCAGCAACATTCGTTTGACACAATTTGATCTTTTTTTCTTTTAGAAGCTCACCGATAGTTTCCCTTTTCCATTAATTTTCCAGTTTAAACTATTGACCCCGAGTTCTGAGCAGACGGGTGGAAGCAGAGAGACAAGCTGAGCCTTCAGAGTTCACAGCATCCCCCTTTGTCTCTAACGCTTGAAAGTAATTTACCATATGGGGTATCTGATCTAGGCATGAGGATAACTACTGTTGTTGTGCTTGTGCTGCAATCTCTTACATATGGCTGAATAAGCAGAGCTTGTCTAAGTGAGGATATAAGAGCTCTTGAAGCATTCACTACTCTGCCCTAACGTCACACAACACAAGGACAATGAAAGTCTTTTGCTCCGGTGTCTATGGGTCCCTCCTCCATTGTTCCAAGATTCCAGTGACCAGCTATTCCAGTGAGAAGTCACATCCACGAAACAGAGGAGGCTCCTCAACAATATCCTGTACTTCCTTCAAAGATCCCAGCTGACTGAATTAGAACACAAAAACCATGCAGCAAATAAAGTAAACATGCATCCAGTAATTATTTCCATGGCATCAAAAGCCATGTAGTGAAACTACTCCCAACATCAACTTTGATAATAAAAGTCTTAAATTAACCTCTTCAGGAAACCTTTGCAAAGATGGATGTGGAATCACAGTATCAATAATTACACTTCATCAACAAGACCTGATCATTTGGCAACTCCTATTTAAAGAGGATGCATGACAATTTTTTCCTGACACATAAGTCTGTGCTGACTGGGGATATGATTTTTTTCAGGTCACAGTAAATACTTACTATGATCATTAAATCAACTCCTTGTTTAAGGTGATGACATATGAGCATGCAGTTGTTTTTAGAAAATAAAATCTTCATGAATAGGCCAATAGTACCCTTTCTCCTACGGAGTTTTCCCATCACATTTCTTGATACTTTAAAAACAGTGAAAGGTATTGCTGTCTCACTCTAGGCAGTTATGTATTTGGACAAATCCAGCCTTTTCTAAGTGATCTCTTGTTTTGTTAATCTCTTACGCTACATTTATATGGTTCTAAAGTGCATCCTGGATGTAGCTGCTCTTCTGCAGTGCAACTATATTACACTCTGCATTCCCCTGGTGTCTTAGTCTAAATTAACTTGCTCTTGAAAACAAAACAAAAAAAGAAAAAGTTCTTGAAAGGTGAGAATGGGAGCCTTCAGTGAGTCAGTCACTTCCCATTATTAACTAGTGGTAAATGCACAGCAGCTTACCCATTGCACAACGTTAAGAAGAATACACAAATACACAGAGTTACCACTGAATAAGTGGGATACTGTAAGTATGCATTCTCACTTCTCTCCTGGTAAAATTTTCATGGGCCTGTAACCTCAATAGGAAATGCTGCATTTATGAATTAAAACGACAGTTTTAGAAGTTATACTTTCAGAAAAAGGACAGATATGCAAATATGAAATTCATAACTCATTTATTGAATATATATATGCAAGGATACCAATAAAAAGAAACTAATACTGCAAACTACAACTTTGGAAGTAAAGCCAATATAACAGGAACAAAATATACATAACATTGTAGATAGGAATGCATTTACCCTCTTTCATACATTCCTTGTCTTTACACCTAATGTAAATGTATGCTAGAGCAAAAGCTGCAAATGTTAGCCTAACCTGAGTGCTTTTTGACAAGCAACAGTTCTCCAGGATTCTTTAAGGGTTGAGATGTCACTGCTGACTAATGAATGTGCATACATATGCATATATAGAAACTGCTTCAACAAGTATATAAATCAAGAGCTGTGTTCTGTTTTTTAACCTCCATCACTAATACAGTGGAATCTGTTCCTGGTGACATGGAAGAAGAGTTACTATTTGCTATAATGTACTTTCAGTTCTCTTAAGATTAATTTCATCTAATGAGGATTAATTTTCTTGTCAATCTGATTCAGCATATTAATATTTTTGGAACGCACTGATTATCACCTGCCAGGTAAGTCTGATATTTCAAAAAGATTATCACCTCTTCATCTTTCACCCTCATTTAGCATGAAGTTATTTTTCATACAGGCAGCAGTAAGAAGCAAGCGCTCTTCCTTTATATTACATTTTAGGGCCAGATTCAGTATACTCATACCATTCTAGATCAGCACAGCTCTTTGTACCTAAAGATCAGACTTTGTGGAGTGTAGGTGTAAACTCCTACTAGAACCTTATCACAGAACCTCCTGTGGATCAACACCTGCTGAACGAGTAGATCTTTTGATCACGTAATCTATTTCATCCTAGCTAGCTGCACTGATGCTGATATTGAACCGGCCTTTCACCCTTCCTTGAAATGGAGTGATAGCACAGCTTATTGCTATAGTGTTTGACCACGCCTTGAGACTCTGGCATTACACCAGCTGTATCCTCAAGTTATTTGAACAATATCCTTCTGATGCCTGTCCTTCCTTGGTACAGTCCTTTCTCGGTATAGCACAATCGCAGATCTGTTAATATAGAGATACAGTGAGTTGGGGAGATCTGTTAATATAGAGATACAGTGAGTTGGGGAGAAACCTCCCTTCTCAGAGGGTTCCAGGCGTCTTAAACAGCACACACTACTCTTGTGAGCAAAAGAAATGCCCAAAGGCCAAAAAAAAAAAAAAATTAAATAAAGTGAAACCAGTTTCATAAGACAAGTTTTGTTAAATTCATGAGTTCTCTGATTGTGAGATGAAAGCAGAAGGTGCCTATTAAAAAAAAAAAATCTCAGTAACAAATAGACTGCATTAATTTAACTAGCTAATTGAAACATACCTATTTCACCTATAGAGCACTTTCATTACTTCTAACATTTCTGGGAAGGCAGTAGATGCTCCAGAATAATCTTCAATATATGCCTGCAAAGATTACATTGCTTTACCAAAAAAAAAAAAAAAGTTTCAGACAGACTGTCTGAAATTCCAAGCTAAAATACACATAAAAAGACAGTAATGGCAGTAATTTTGTCTTTAAAAAATGATGTAAATGTTGTATACTATCATACATTGTCATGCTTTTTAAAACTACAATTAAGGACGTAAGAGATGTACAGTAAATACACTGCTGAGGTACATTTCTTCTAAATATTAACACCACGACAGAATTACTCCCCAGCAGGTGATGCTACTTGGGAACATATAAATACAATTTTTACATTGTAAGGCACTTTTACCCAGCATACATGAGTTGAAGTCAGTTATGACAAATTTGAGGCTTGTAAGAAAAGATTTTTGCTTTTGACTTTGTTTCCATGAATTCTGAATTAATGACAGTTTAGTCAGGCCATCTCAGCACAAAGAGGTAACAGGTAAACCAGCCACTTACTTTTCTGCTACCCGAAGGTAAAGTGCTGTTCTGGTTCTTCGAGGCATGGAATGGGGTAATTTATTTCATAACAGATGAATTATTGGACTGAATATTATACTAAGCAACTGACACACTATGAATTAGAGCTCAGTCTCAAATACAATCAGTATGCTGGCAGATCTACCCCATGCAACCTTAGTTAAAATACAGTAGCTGCAGACAAAGTGCCTTTTTTCCATGGGAGGGCCATGTCCGAGGCACAAATCTAGAAGTAATTTAAACATTGAAGGATGTTATTTTGCGTTCTAAAACTGTTCTGAGTGGCTGAAAAATGTTCATATTCTAGGAGAAACAAAACACCTTGATAGACAATTTCAATAATCGATCTGTCATTGCAATTCAAGTCACGCTTTTAATTTTGAAAGTTACAAATACAAAATAAAAATGATCAATGGCATCATGTTTAGAGCAGTAACTGAATATTTTCTGTACACAGCAATATTTCTTTCCAAAACGGCATTATTCTCCAGGAAAGCAAACAGAATTGATTGAATTCTAACAGGTAAAATGTTAGAAACTCCAATATACAGTAATTGAGTCCCTCAAGACATTAAGGGAATGCATAAGAAGACAAATGAGACACGTTAAATCTTTTAAAAATACAAGTAAAAAATGCTACAGAAACTCATGTTACAAATGAACTGTTTTCGCAATACCAATCACAGAAGAACTGTAGCAGTTTATAGTCAAATCAGTGTATTTTGCTTGTTTCCTTCCTTCAAATCCAGAAGTTTTGTTGGGAGTTCAGAGTGAAACAAGTCAAAACCCTAAACAAACAATAAGGTGATGCGATAGCAACAGACAAACATGTGGACTAGATTCAGCTTTTTGGTTTTATTTAAGTCTGAGAATGTGCTTTAACAGACCAATTGAAGAAGCTAGTAGCCATTAGAAATGACAAGGTGTTTTGAAAGCAGTTGGAGGGCTGATCTGTTAGGTTTGGTATAGCCTAGATCTGATTATTCCCTAAAGGAACATCAAACTCTAGCAAGTAGAATTCCATGATGTGATTGTTGACTTGACAGAAAGAGAAAAAAAAAAAAATCACTAAAACAATAAGGATGATAAGCAAAGTTTCTCATATAGTGGTCATAAGATTAAAAAATAAATACCAATCTAGCAAAAAAGGTTGTTTCCTCATTCTTCTTACAGAATATGGGACCTTTATGCATATTCTGGACAAAACATGAAGTGTTCTACACAACACAGAACACTTGAGGTATGGACGTCAGATATGGTGGCTAAATTCCATAGTGAGTTAAGAGTTGTAACTCTCTGAAGTAAAAGAGATTGGGCTGCAGAGTCCAAACATTTGTATAGTAAGGTTTTAATCACACTTAGTGAAGTGTTCTTTGTAAATCAGGGACACAGAAAGAGGTGGGTCCTTGGGGAAAGAATGAACTACAGCCCTTTGGCATGAGTTCTAAAGCTCACAGCTCAGAACCAACAGCTGCTCAAGTAAATCTCCCGCAAACAATGCTGGGTGAAATGAGCAATCACAACAGGAACAACCTGAAATGTTCAAGCGTGCTTCGGTGTACACTGAGTCCTTTTCTACTGTGTGCTTTGCAAGCAAAAACAGAGAGCGGCTTTCCCATGTATAGCCTCCGTAACTTGTGTATGAAGAAAATGCAAAATTCACAAAGTACCAGCTTGTTGCCACCATGAACTTGTCCATGTTGTTAATTAAACTAGCTAAGACCTTCCCTCATTGCATGAATCCACTAAACAACTTACACGTTCCAAATCTTAAGGTTTTTATTCAGTCCAGAAATATAGATCTTACTTCATTTCAATGTCTGCCTTAACTTTTGACACTGTACATATTACATATCATTTATATAGTGTTTCATTTTTTCCAGACACTGCAGACTACAAACTACATAATATTGACATGTAAAACTCTGCCACTTACTGAAGGCTCACACACATGAACGTTTCAGGCAGTTCAATGAAATTTCTAACAGAGTTGGGTAGTAAAAAGTTACTAACCCTTTTCTGATTTTAGAAAACAATTTAAAAGAATTAGTAGTTATGATGTCTTAGCCATTCCCAGTTCTATAACTCTGTCCCTTGAACCTGTTTAAAAAATGATGAAAACAATAGTAAATTTAAAATCATACAGAAAAGCATTTAGCAGCTCTGACATTACATCTATATTTAGCAATAGAAATGAGGGCCTCCCTTCTTATACTGTTACAAAGTCAGCTGGATTTAAAAAACAACAAATCCTCCCCATTTTTCTACAGTATGCCAATAAAAAGTACTTATCTGCATACACTAGATTTAAATACTTCACTGCAATAAACTACATTAAATGTATATTGCGTTTCAGTCTCGGTAACAGATCTGTCAGGAGTAACTTCCATACCTAGTTTCCATTGAGCTGCTGCTGAGGAATGTCATTATGGTCAGTGCCTGATTTGCCACGGCTTTTGCTTTCTCTTTCTTCATCCTCTTCGTCTCTTTCATCATTTCCACTATGGTTTTTACAATAGAGTCTAGCACAATAAAAGAAACAGTGAGGACTTTTACTGAAAATACCTATCAAACCCAGACTTTCCTCTCAATTAGTTTTGAGATGTCAAAGTCAATTGCTAACTCTTTTAACTCATTCATGGTTTTCAGTCAAGCATCGGTTAAACTGAGAAAGAAAACAAGGTTGAAGACTAGCCGACAAAACTTTGACCAATTCTAGTTTTCAAGAACTGCTGCTACACTGCTCAGAGAATGCCCTCTTGTGGGCACAGCCACACTGGCAACTCAACTGCAGCCAAGTCACTAACGCCAGCAGTTCGGCAAGCAAGCATGGAAAGTTACAGGGTCCTAAAAAAATGAAAATAAGCTACAAAACATATCAATATGGAGGAATCATGACATAAATTATCCAGGGTTTCTTCAATATAAATTACAGCTTAATCGAGGAGGAAAATTAATTTTTTCATTTCTCATATTACAACACCACTACAGAAATTTTAAGTTAGCAGAGTAACTGAAATATTTTGCAAAGGCAACAATTACTTAAAAATACCATTTCAAATGAAATAATATTGTCTTTTTTAATAACATACTTGACTAGCCAAGTTAGGCAGAAAAAGTGCCATGACATATCTTCACTTTCATTATAGATTCAAGAATTATATAGGTCCTTACTTATAAATTCCTCGTGACATATTCTCAATGTATTTAGCTTTGTCTTCTACTCCACAGTGGTAATGGTATGTTTTTATGCAGGCTTTAATTTCACACCCAATAGTAGCACCAGGCTGGCTGCAAAGTGTGCATTTCTGTGCAGGGGGAAGAAGAGAATGGCACTGTTCAGCCTTTCAGTCTCTTGCCTCTTAGTATTCAGTTTAGTGTTGCTCATATTTATGACTACCGTTTTGGAACAGAGTAATTTCTCTGGCAGATCATCCTTCCAATGAAAAGTTAATCAAAGATATTGTAAAACAGAAACTATATAATACTAACCTATTAAAATATGAACGCTAGGATTTACCTGTCCATTGCATTGAAAACTGCTACATGATTGCCTATATTATTGCATTTCCAAGATCATTTTATTGCCACGGAAGTTAGTATGTTAATATATGAAGAATCTTAAATGATTTTTTTTCAAGGAACAATATCGTTAGGAGTTGTTTTCTTCCCCCCCCCCCCAATAAATTTCTTACCACTTTAAAAACATCCTGAGTTTTAATAAAATACAATGTGACATTTTACCAACATCCCCATTTCTGAGGCCTTAATACATTTTCATATTAAAACATCAAAACAGTTGGAAACACGTCACTGCAAGAACATATTCTCTATTTGTAGTTTTACACAGCGTGCTTTTAGTAACACAGGATCCAAAGCTGTTACTCTTACAGTTACAGGAAGGCTAATAATAATTTACTATGTACATTGTCATAAAGAACCCTAAATACCACATTCCCAAACACCACTAATTTTTAGGGTGATTCCTATCTGGCTAACTGTCCCAAAAGTAACAATACATTTAAATTTCGTGTTTAGAAACAGATTGAAATGATTGTTTCACAGAAGGAAGGAGGCAGAGCTATATGCACCTTAGCAGAATCAGTAACACGTTCATCACATTCTGCAGATACATACCATTCTTTTTCCTCTCTTGATTTCTTGAAGTACAGTTTTGATATCAAAATCCCCAAACTCTGCCCTTGAAGTTGTTGTTAGCTGGACAGTGCCAGACGAGAACAACTGTAAAACAAGCAAGTCAAAATAATTTCAGGTCACCAACATGATTAGAAATTTTTTTTATGTGCAGGAATAACTGAGTATTGAACATCCTCTTCTGTGATCTCAGACAGCACGTGCTTTACCAACAAACTAGGAAAAAACCCCATACTAAGTGAGTCATTAGTACGATGAGTATTCCTTCTGATACCCACCTGACTGCTTTAATTACATTTGTTGCCTTGGAGAAATGTATTTTGAAAGACAAAGGAGTAGACAAGAAATAATGACATGATGAAAACACAAAGTAATAAATGGGCAATATTATCAATTACACCACTGAACTTTTTAGGAATATTCCATTTCCTTCCCTGTGACATATATATATATAATTCAGCTTCATGGCACAGCTGATGTCAACATACCTGAAAAGCCCTGAGGGATGACAATGGAGCACGTAAGTACCATCCCTACTATCATCATTCTGGTACATTCAGTTTAAACTGTCTTAAAACTGAAGCTTAGATACACGAAGTAGCGAAGAAGACTCAAGGCTGTTGGCACACACCAGCTCTCTGTTTAGTAAGGCTACGTATAGGAAGACGCTTAACTAATACTCCACAGATTGCCTGGACTATTTATTCATTTTGAGGTACAACAGGAACCACTGAGGTTTGTTACTCAAAGCCCTACCTCATTCATAGAATGAGTTATATGAAAGATAGCACTATCTGCTCATGTTAATTGAAATTAGCAGATTCTTTTCAGGCTGACAGTTCTATAAATGTGATCATCTAAAGGCAAGGGTTTTCTAGAACTTCCATGTCCCACTCTACTTGAGTCATACAGCCTGAATCCACTGGTCAGAAAATTAATGAAGTGCATGGATTCTTCCCAGATTTTGTCTGAATGCCTGTGGAGTAAAGGTATTTTATTTTTGGAGTGGATTCTTTTAGTTAAAACTCTTTTCTATTTTCCTTTTTAAATATTGTGTATGCATTTAGACGCTAAGGGAGCGTTTTTAATAAGCTAAAGAGTCTCCCTGAGCTAATTCCATCTCTTAGCACGTAGCCAACTTTTATCCATATTGCCCACAGTGAAAATAAATGAATTGCTCACTTCGCAACACTGCAAAGCTTAAAGAGATCATCAGCACACAGACAACACTCATGCATAATTACATGTGAGGGTACTGTATTAAAATCTAAAATGGCAATTCAGACAAAATTCACATAATAGACTGGTTAAAAACAATACTGTTACTCACCATGCACTTATAGTGTGCTGCAGCCTTTTTGGCATTAAATATATGAAGCTTTCCTCTAGCTTCATTTTCTTCTTCACCTGCATGACAGAATCCACATTTAGGTTTTGTATCACTGGGGCTGCTTCTGTGGGGAGACCTGTCTCTCTGAAAGAAAAACATTTTACTAAAATATACTGCTGGGTTACAAATAAGGTTGTAATTTTAAAAGCCTGTGGCCACCAGCTGGAGGCTCAGACAAATGCAAATTTTAATAACAATTATATTTGCAGAGAAGAAATATGCAATTCTGTCTTCTAAGAAGTTTAGCATATTTACTGCTTACATAGGAACTGCTTTCTATTTCATCTGTGCCATGTGAGGACGTAGATCTAGTGTCTTCTGATTGCCCTTTTAAATTTGTTTTTCTTGGCTTTCCCTTACGACCCCTCCTTTTTCCTTTGGGAGGTGAAGGCTCCAACTCGTGTTCATTGATACTTTCTTCTAAATCTGCTTTAGAAGTTAGAAAACATCATCAAATAACATTCTCAAAAATTTTACACGAAACCAACCAACCAAAAAAAACAACAAACAAACCAGACAAGAAAAAACATAACCTGTATTTTGGTCAGAAATAAAAATAGCAACTTTTTCCCATTTATTACAAACACGCAACTGCAGATTCTGAAAACATTATTTACTACTTTACACATATCACACAGCTTTGCATCTTTATAACATAATATATGAAGAAGGTTTAGCATTTCTTACAACTTCTACTTTCAGACCCAGAATATGTCCTTGGATACATATATTCACCTCCACTGAAAATAAGACTCATTTAAACTACACTGAAACCAGAAAATGTTTTCAACCATGAAATAAGCTTTTAATTTATTTTTTTAACATGCATAACTGCAATGTAAATTGCCCTTGATATTATGCCAGTGTATCCAAATAACACCTCTCTCCTTGCTTTATTAATTGATGCCTTTTGACTTAAGAAAAAAATTCACCTATTTTGGCTATAACATTAACATCAAATTTTAAAACTGAAACGGATTTTGCCTCCATGAAACAAATCTAAACTTTCATTTTAGTTACAGTATATTTTTACATCTACAGCTAAAAGCAGCTGCCAGTTTAAAGGAAATCATCCACACTGACAATATCCCAGATAATGTATTTATAGACCATTAGGAATAGAAGAACGTATATTTTTAATACAGACATACCAAAGAGGTCTGACAAGTTCCTTTGAAAATGCCAGCTCAACTGCTGAATGCTACACAGAACTGTAGTCCAGTATTCTAGCAGACTGTCCTTTTGATTACTCAAAGCTCTACAGTTAATACAGATCAATTCTGCAAACTTAAGATTGCTTCCAATATCATCTAGTTAGGTTATATCTGATATTGAATAACCAGCTCTATTCAGTCACTAACAACTTCCCTGATCATCAGCTGCTCACAGGAACATCTTTCTTTTTTCTTTTAATATGTAACACCCACCCCTGCTCAAACTGCAAAGATATTTCAGCAGACTTGTTTAAAGAAACATGCACACACACCGCTAAAGAACTTGCTTCTCAAAATCCAAACCACAAACATCAGTATGAGCCCCCAAACGGAAGGAAATCCTAATCAGAAGATTTGGAACATCTACTTTACACATTAATGGGCCAGTTAACTGTTGTGGTATTATTATTTAAGCATTGCTATAGCACTTATCGCCATTATATCGTGGTCTCAGTATCCAGACAGGACATCTTATTTTGAGACTAAATGCTGCTTCGCCAGAACTCGTCTTTCTCATCTATTATCACGTAAAAATCAAATCACATTTCTATCTCATGATTAGCAGCAACACAACTGCACAAAAGTTTGAAGTCAAAGACTTGAACATATTCCACAGCCATCAACTTGGAGTAGAAAATAACTGAGCTACTGGCCCAAGACCTTGCATAAAAGTGTATCCTATTAAGCTTAGTCTATCATATCTGTTGCTAATCCCTGAGAAAGCTACAGCTTCTTGCACATTTATTAATGAAGGACAGAAAACTAATCCAAACGCATCACAACAGGTTATACTGAAACATAGATCCTCCAAAACTTTACTCTGTTGTATAGTTAGAAAGAGGCAAAAATTTGAGAATAAATACAAATCCGCACATTACTTTGCCTTAAATTGACAGATTATTCAGCTATATACAGATATTCCCAAATTGCTACTAAAATACATCAGTCTGTCTACCACAAGATTCCTATGCTTTAATATATATACTATTCTTTTCTAATTAGATGACAAAAGCACCATTTATTTTACTCTGAAGAAATAAAATACATGATGACATGGATTATCTAATGAAACAATACATTTTACATTTTCTTCTCAGAATTTACTATCTAACATTATTTTTCATTTATCATTACTTGCTAAATTCCCCAAGCAAGATTATGCAATTTAGATATCGTGCCTCTCAGACTGCATATAGCAGATTTTATTACAACCTGAAAACCTCTTTCAAAGAAAAGAATTCTCTTTTATCTTGTCCCTCATCATATGAACTCTCGAACAATGTATTAAATTTGTGTATCTTTGTCTCTACTTTTACATTTACAGAAATCATAGATGGTTATTCTAGAAACGTCTTACAAAAATGTGACTATTGAATTTGTGTCCCTTTAAATAACATCAGTAAGAAGTTAAAAATATTCCTTCCAAAAATCATTCCATGGATTTCCCTGCTGTATTTGATGAAGCAAAATGTAGTCCATTCACCAACATTCCTTATTTTTTCCAAAGCTCCTTATCAATTCTGTAAACCATAATGCTTTCCACCTCTTAGTCCACCCTTATTTTCTAAATAACATTAAAGCATATCCTGAACTCTCTACAGTCACACTTTCAAAACTGGAAGTGAATCATAATTGCTAAAAACCAAGCACACATTATGAAAACCAACTTTTTATAAGAAATGTCACAGCCTCCTTATAGAATAAGTTCTTAAGTGCTATTTTTTAGTCTACAATTATTAGAATATTTAAGATATGAAAAGTAAAAATGCTGTATTTTTAAAAGATGGTTTCAGTGTAAGATAAAAAAAAAAAAAAATCAAGATTGCACAGCTTTCCTCAAAGGAGACCCCCTTTTCTGTGCTCAAAACTAGTATTTCCAAAAAAGTTCAGAGTTCATTGAAATCTAGATGCTACATGACCCCTTCATTAAAATAAAATTCCTTGCAGATTTAGGTCTCCTACTACAAGTGACATGGACCTACAGATGAACACCACCGAGATGTGAGGATCTGCTCTACCACATCTATCTGCAAGACTGATACCTCAAAACATTTCAAAGTTTCTCTCATTTTTAACAGCACTATGAACTAGCGTAACAGTACAAGAAGAAAGAGGTTGTAACCAGCTTTAAAATACACCTGCCTTGGATGGTCTTTACTGTTTAATATACAATTTGGTTTGTGCCCTATCCCTCCCCTCAAGCCCACTGCCAGCTTACCCTGTTTCCCTGGCATCTGATGGTTGGGTGTTTCCAACTTCTCATGTCAGCTTGAACTAAGGAAAACACAAAAAGTTGTTCAACTCCTCCCTGACCAGATGACGTTTTATCATGGATATCACCCATACTCTGAATCCCCTGAGATTCCCTAGATATTCTTCAACTGCCCCCCATCCCATATCCCATTACTGCATTGATTTTTAAAATCATCACAATATTCTCAACATAACTTTATCTAAAGTCTTCAAAGGAGGTATCTTATGAGCTTTCTTCAGAAATCCCTAAATGCTATATCTGAAAAAACAAGCTCAATACCCAATACGGTCTGAGAAGGAGGGGTAGGGGTAGAAATCAAGAGGAAACATTCTACATTTTAAAAAGCACCTAAGAACACGATATTGTAAATTCAGATGAGCGAAAAGATGAGCAGCAACAAGCCCCAAATTTGCATTTTAGAAATCCATGAGCAGTACAAAGTACCACAAAAAGAAGACTAGCAAAATGCTGTATTACATAAACCGTTAACAGGGAGACTCAGCTTCAGAGAGAAATCTAAAAATTCTCCTTTGATCATGACTAGAAGGAAAAAGGATCAAGATGTTTTGCTGTTTAAAATAAGGCTTGGCAGAGAAGAGGTTGAGATATCACTCATCTATTCTATACTGCATCAGCTTGAAATACACATGGAATCGCCCTTTTCCAAAAGCTAGGTTAAAGCAAAGTAATAAAAGAATTATGTGATTTAAAGGTTGTGAAAGAACAAATAAAAAGAGGATGTGTACAATAAAGCCTAATACTGCTCTCTGTATCCACCTCCTACATTACCTTAAACAATAGGCTAAGTGAGCCAGAAGCAAAGGGGGCTGAGTCTGTACGAGGAAGATAATAAACAAAACTGACTGTCAAAATCTATTTGCAAGTAGGACTGTACATAAAAAGAAGCCAAAATGTAGAATGTGGAAGTGGCTTAGACATGCTGTTATGTAAATCTGAAATCACAAATATGTATTTAAAGTTTTACAGCGCATTTGGGATAAAGAAGAAACTCTAAAAATTACAAAGAACAAAATCAACCTTACTAGATTTTTAGAATAGAAACGGAATATAACAGAGAATGAAAAAAGTACTTTAGCATGTTGAAGTAAGATGTCCTTAAAATACGGCTGAAACCCAATGAACCATATGTGGCAACATAATTATTTTATATTGAAAAGAAACGTCAAAAACCCCAGAGAACCTTATTGTCCCAGTAGTCACTAATAAAAATGTGAATGCATCTATGAGCATTAATAAGAACCAGAGATTTGCATAAAAACCCTTGGAAGCAAATACAGAATCAGGTAAACCGATCATAAAATAGTTGTAGCTTTTATCAGCAAATGATGTGAAATTAGCACTCAAAATGCTGAATATAATTTTTAGTTGGTTTTTTTTTTTTCCTTAAATGGAAAAAGACTAAGTTACATGAAACGTATCTAAACTGGAGAAAGTAAGAGTGGAGAGTAAAAAATTTAAATTAGCCCTTAGGTCCTGTCACTAATATGTTTTCCAAAAGTACCAGATACCTCAAGGAACTGATGACTCTTGTCCAAAAGCTATTTTTGACTGAATAGTATCTATGTTATGAAGTACTTGAGATTATTTCTTTGATTAAGTACATTTAACATACAAAACGAATAAAATAGTCCTTCATAACCATACAATCTAAATGCTTTTTCAAGCAAACAATCATTGGCAAAGACTGAAGAGAGACAATACACTTAGCTTATCTGCATAATCAGAACGCTTACGACAACTCGCATGATACACCTGTTAAGTATGAGTTAGCTGACCAAGTTTCTATTTGTATAACGCCTTGCCTAGATAGGAAGGAGAATTATAATGTAAACACCACAGGACAGCTCCTCAGATAGGACAAACCATTCACGACATTACTTTTACATTTGTTCCTTTTCCATTAGCTGTGCGTTTTTCCATAAGAAAACATCATTGTGATGTTTCTGCAAAATATCTCATTAGTCTATAACGGACTGCATAGGAGATTGCTAACTTACTGCCTTGACCAGCTGTTTTTGTCGTAACACTACGTATACATTTGATGCCACATTCAGAGCAGCATTCTCCATAAGACAGACAAGAAGACTGAGTCAGCAGAGCCTAGGAAGAATTTGTTACCATCCACCAGCAGAACTGAAATGACACCGAACTGCAAAGTTACAGAAACTTTTACATCTGACTGCATTAATGCATACAATGTTAGGCAAGCTTATGCTGTGAACATTGTTACAGAAAATGCAACTATGAAGGAACACTTGATTAAAGAATCCAGAGATGAATCAGGATGTTACCTAACTATAATGCCAAAAAGTTTCAGATGTTTTTCCTGCCAGCCTCTGGCTTACACAGTGCTTTGAAAAAGTACTCGGTTTGATATAGATTGCAGCATCTCTAAATAGGTCTCACAGAGAAATATTATCCTGACTCAACTTACTGAGCAGTATGAGAAGCACAGATTTCATGTTTGATCTTTAGAATAACATGAAAAGGATGCTGAGACAGGGAATGTCCTTATTTCCATTGTGGAAACATAATTCCCTGAGGCTTTGAGTACAGCTACAACAGGAATTATGGACACTTTATTTTTTGACCCCAAAATTCCCAAGCATCTGTTTTAAACGTTAACAATAGATAGTCACATGGCTATGTTCATTATTCTTTGTTTTACTACTACGTAACAGAAGAATTAAATTACATTCTTATCTTAGTTTATATTAAACTATTCCTGATCAGCTGAATTTGTTTTAAATTCAACAGAGGGGCCAGGGCAGCCCCACCTGCAGCGAACTGAAAGATATCAGATTTTACATTTTTCAACAATTATTTCCAGTACATTGGAATAAATTCCAACAAACAGTTCCAAAACCTTAGTTCAACAATAATCTATTCTTCAAAAGGAATAAATGCAATTGTATCAAACTGAACAGTAATTCAACTAATAGTTGAATGTGATAGTTTGAAAGCACTGGCACCAATTCCTGTAACCTATTAGGTACTGAAAACACAGACGGCTTGCCTAAATTATGAATTAAACTATTACCTGAAGTTCAGGTCAGATTATTTTGATAGATTTGTAACCAGCAAGACAAAAATTTAGACATGAAGCTTTCAGTAACTTGGTCTGCTCCTCTGAGCAGGTGTCTTCAAATCTGTTGACCTCACAGCCGCAGCCTAGTACAAAGTGTGAGAGTACCTCACTTTTACTGTCCTTTTTCCAGTTAGTGGGAACACAGCACAGAAGAATCACTCTGAAATATGTATACACAAAGGAAATATAGGAGAAATAAATTTTTTCTATTCTATGTCACCTGAAGGCTAGGCCATACAGATAAATTAGACAAACCCAACAATCTGCTGAAACAGATAATGAATTTAAGAGCACAATACTTTGCTGCCATGTTTCATATTTGTATATTCAAAGAAAACAGAAGGTAGTTCAGCAACTCCTGTCAATTAAAGGAAAATGAACTCCCATCACTCATTAATTTTGTCTTGATGAGTAGAGAGGTACTTAGTCTGATGAATTCTCGTGCCACTTGAACTTCATGACAGCAATAAATAACATCTAGGAGGTCCTTTTCATTAGGTTTTAACTGGGTAACTTTAATTCCAACATAGGTCCTTCAAACACATTTCCATGCAGCCTCAAGAAATTTTCTTTGTTATTAAATGGTTAACAGATATTCTTTTTAAACTAGAACTTCTAACAAAAAGTACATCAGCCAGATCTCAGACTTGAACAAGTATGTCCCCAAAAGCATCTATTTTCTAGGGAAGGGAAGGAAAAAAATCTCACTATTATGCAGCAGTACTGCCTATAGAAAATAAACTGTTCTGGACTGCACCAAACCAAACACTCCTAAAAACTCGTCCAACATCCACTAATAGAAGTGACATAATAAAAATATTTGGACTGCAACAATGAAATCTGGATAGAGAGAACAAAGGATAAAACCCCAGATGTTCTACACTGACCAAGAAAAAAAAAAAAACCAACCAGCATCCCAGAGCAGGAGCAGTAAGTTTCCATTAAAACGGACTGATAATTCCAGCGCCTCTGTGCACCTACATTGAGTGACAGAACCACAGATGAGCTTTAACTACTCTGTTATGAAAGCACTGCTGAGAGCAAGGATTCACGAAAATGAAACAAAAACAAGGGGGAAAAAAAACCCACTATGTTAGCATCTAGTATCCCTAGCTAGTCTATTCACTCTTCTCTGCAAGTCCTTTCCGGTTTAACACACCACCATTCTTTCACATTTAAATTCCCCTTTGATATTCACATTTTCCTCAAGAAATAAGCCAACAAAACACATATATAAAGCTTAATCTCACCATCCAACATCTTCCAGTTACCATTTCACTGAGCAAACTTCAGCATTTAAATATTAAGAAACAAACCCTCCAAAGTCCCTTCTTAAACTCTGAAAACCATCTTGTATATTTCTGTCTTCTAAAGGTAATTAGTTTTCAATGTAGCAAAATACCATTGCTATACAATGCTATAAGTCTTTTCCATAAGACAGATGCAATATGTATTTTTACTTTCTTTGATTTAAAAGAGGCCTATCACAAAAGAGCCCCAGCTTCTGGCATTATCAAGTCCTTAACTGTAAGTAATAATATTCTGTGGGTATAGTTCCCTAAACTGCATGGACTAAAAGGAGAATATATTATTTGGGAAAGAGCACCAGGTAAAATTTCAGTCAAATGTGAAACAAAAAACAGAAAACAAAAATGTGAAATATAGCTACACATATTTCTAGAAGTGTAAAGCATAACAGAACTAAATATTTTAAACAAAAAAATGTGTGCAAAGTTAAATGCTAAGAAAGATACTATTGGGTTCTTTGGCCTCCGTTTTTCTGAATGATGTTGTTTATTCCTCCTTCTCCTACCCTCAATCTAAGAGTCTCTTTGGATGAGTCTAGTTTAATGTTTTAATAAACTGTCATCATCAACATTTAAGAAAAAGGCCACTATGCCTCTAGTAATTTTTCCCACGTCTTCTCAGACAAATACACCCATATAAAATTTAAAAGTCTTTGCTGTTAGAGAATGACATCGTAGAATTGGAGATAATGGTTTCTGAAAATTCTTAAAGAAAAGCACAAGTTCAGATCCTGCAAGGAATTCCAAGCAGAAGAAGTTGTCCATTGGCATTGGGCTCCATGCAGAATTGGAAGCATTTTTCAATAGATGTCAAACACTGAGCCATTTGTGAATGAGTATAAAAGATTATGTTTAAATATCAGTTAAAGAGATTAATCTCTCTCCGGACTCAAATGTCTTTCATATTCTGTTTCTACTAACAAGCAAAACAAACCCCAAAACAAAGAAACAAAAGTGCCAAACTACAAGATAATGTGGCCCCGTCTCTTTGGAGAATTAATATAAGATGTATACTGCTTTTCTTGTTTAAACCTAGTAATACCAAAATCAGAGCATGTTTTATACAAAGCACACAACAATAATTATTTAAACAGACTAAAAAAAAAAAAAAAAAAAATCAATCCATTTTCATTTGGGATTTTTCTACTGCCTTCGATATCTTTCTGAACACTGAAGTAACATCCAAACCTTACCATTAATATATCTACTACCCATAGCATAAAATGTAGTATATTACCTTAAAAATACATTTGGCAGAGAGACTGAAGTAATTTATGAAATTTGATCTTCACTAAATAGTCACGTACTCCTCATTAGTTAAATCTGATGACATTTCACTTGAAAGTAATGCAAAAAGTAAACTAACAACTGTTCGCTTACTCAAATTCAGATACAGTAGAAAAAAGGAAAAAGGAAAAATACCTGCACAAATACACAAGAGCACAACTAGTTTGGAATTTTAACAGACCACACAATTTATCTATGTTTGTGGCATACCACCCCCTCACGCATTTCACTACTCTCCCCTGCAAAGATGCACAGCTTTTATGAAGGTATCCATATAGCTTTTTTTGTTTATCAAAATGACTCAAAAATATATCTATAAGTGATCTGATCACAAACCTTCTCATTTACTATTGAGTCCTTCTTATTGAAGAGTTAAACTCTATTTAATAGTTTAAAAAAATAGTGAATATTTAGGAACATTAGCAATAGCAAAAATCAGCTGTTACCTGACAAAATATTTCAGATGATAATATTGTGAATATTTAACTACAAATATACGCCAGCTTCTTCCCAGAAGGGAATGCATTACTTCTACCCAAACTTTGTTTTGACAGAACATCAAATCTTTTGAACATCCTAAAATTTATGTTTTGGGTTTTTCTCCACCTCAACCAATAATTTTTAGGGAAAATACAGAAATCAGATGGGCTTGCAAACTCATTGTTTCTCAAAAAAAGGTAGTTCTAATTTTTTTACTGAAAACATTCATATTCTCCAGAAAAATTAAATTTAACCAAGTATCTTTCTACAATGGGAAAAATTTATATTGAATAATTTTACCTTCAGAGTTATGCGTAGTTTTCTTGTGTTTTCGACATAAAATCCTATAAACAAAGTAGTTGAAAACTGTCAAGTCAGTCACGATTCACAGATTATTTACTCATCTTTTAAATTTAAATGCCAGTACATTTTTCTCCCACTTGTAAGACTCACTGATAAACAAATCTTGCAGTGAAAATATGCTTTTCTAGTGCATCACTATTTTGAATGCCACAATCATCGTTAGAATTTTTTTGCAACAGTTTTGTTTAGATTCCAAAGTGGGGGTTTTTTGGTTTTGTTATTGGGTTTTTTTTAAACAAAGAATGTGAAATATAAGTACAAAAATAAACATAGCAAATAAATAATAGTTACATGTAAATGCCTTGTGAGGGTTTCTCTCTTATCTGAGCTTTATCATGCAAAGCACAGTAGTAGTGATATGTCTTGTGACATGTTTTCACATCACAGCCAATGGTTGCTCCAGGACAATGGCATAAAGAGCACATCTGTAAAGAAAAAGAAAGCACAATTCATGTTACTGTTTGCTTAGTATTTCTGAGTTCAAAAATAATATAGTTACCACCCCTGGTGACAAAATAAATGGAGTTACGCACTTGGCATTACTCTTCCTGCGCTCAGGTGTTTTTCATAATTTATTTAAAAATCAAGGAGAAATTTGTTGCAATTATGCAACAATACAATAACCATCATAGATGATTATCAATTCAATGAAGAAAATAAATAATTTACTTTTGTGGAACGTGTTTAATGAAAGCGACACAGCTATTCACCTAAATACCCTACTCCCAAGGATAGTCTGTTTGTACCAACCATTTCAGAAAAGTTAAAATCATAAATTTTATCTGTTGAATTCTGAATTACATTATGAAGGCAGGAGAAAAAAAAAAGACACCCATTTGGCAATGAGTCTTGCAGTCAGAAATACTGATGACCTCCAAATCTACCTTAGCCTCAGCAGCTAACTTTACCTCTTTTTTCTATAGTTATTTCCTTAAATCATTTCCAAAACACTGAATTTAATGAAATATTTGTTAAATGCAACGATTTATTTCATTTAGACTAAATTTTGCTCTTTATACTTATATTGCAGAAAAGGTTAAATGGGAGCCTGTTGCTTTACTCTTCTTTCCCAATAACTAACTCTTCTCATATTAGACCCATCATTGCTTAGGATACACCAACTATCATGCTTCTAAGTTGTTCACTGCCCTTCTTATACTGTGTTAGGAAAGGAAGTAATTGATAGTATCACAATATTTTTCTCTGCATTATTTTTTACTGACACCATATTGCCCCAAAATCTCAGAACTTCCCATTAAAATCCCCTCCCGAGACAACTGGAGCTTTTTGTTTGTATCCTGCACGTTGCCCACACCCCAGAAGGTTACAATTAATTCCAAATCCATAAGCGTAAGTGTGCAATGTAGGATACTCCCTACATATATCTTTGTGGAATACACTTTCTGTCCATCGCACTAGCTTAGTCAAGTTCTTCTTGTTAGTCTCAAATATGCCAAATAAATATACCACCAAAGTTATGTATCACCATCCTGTTTCTCAATTTTAACAAAGTTAACTGAACAGTAAAAATGTCAAAGCCTTGGATCATCTCCATTTACTCCTCTGCAAGCTCTGAAATGGTATAGTTATATACCGTTCCCTAGTTGTTATCTAATTTGTATGGGTATTTTATCTCATAAATTTGTTATATGTTATGGTTTAATATATAATAATGGCTGATCAAAGCTCTTTTTATAAAAGCCTAGGTTGAAATGATATCCATCCAATCAATTTTAGTCAGTACTTCAGTATTTTGAAAGTCAGAAATGACTAAAAGAAAACTTCATTTTTATGAACACCATGATGCATCTGTCTGAACAAAACAGACCACAGGAATTTTTACATTGATTTATTGGTCTATGTTTCCTGACAGTAATAAAATATTTATTCCATTGGTACAAGTCCTGCTGTCCAAATGGTCACTGTCAACAGATTAATTAATTTCCAAGTTACATCAGGTATACGTGAAGTTTGACAAGCTGCAAAATATGTAAGCTCTTTAAAAAAATCCTCCCATGCACAGCTAACAGAAATAATAATGATATCAGTGCCTTGTACTCCCAAATATTTAGACTTCTTAAGTTTTTATGACTGGCCTATTAAGGTTTGAACCTACAAACTTTTCTCAGACAGAAATATACTACTATCAGAAAGGCTCTACATGTCAGTCATCATCGCTTCAGTAAGTTTCAGTGCATTATCTGGTCAGCAGCAGCACCTCCTGAAGGAGAGCAACTACGTAAAATCTGTCAGCAGACAAATTTAGCCCAAGCTATCAATAAAATTACTTGACCCAGTGCACCACGCTGAGATACTTTTGCTCAATGTGTTCCCACATAAAAGAACAGGCTAGAACAGAAAGCAGACCTTAGAGGGGCTATTTGGGCTAACTAGAAACATTTAGCTTTAAGCTTTCTATACAAGTCAATGGAGAAAAGACAGATTCCTCCAGAGAGTGATTCAGAGCTGTAGTTTTCTGACAGCTACAGGCAGAGATAAGGCACCTAAGTTAAGATCTAAAATTATCTTGTAAATTCTCTCCAAATAGGAAACACCTCAGGACTATGAATCTACTAGGTTAATTAGATCCAGGTCTTCTGCAAAAAGCTGAACAAAGTGCCTGATACGTACAGCTAGTGAGCTCCAAGAATATATCCAGCTGTTGCATCAGTGAAGGAACATAGATTCAGAAGCAGAAAGACAGAAACCACCAATGACATAAAAAGAAATAACCTTCAAAAAACATTTAAGAGACCCAAGAATCAAAAAGTTTCTTTACAATCTGTAGTTCCATTTACTACCATGTTCTGCGGAAATTCCTAATCACAACATGAATCACTTGTGAATAGTTATTTCTTTATGCTTCAGCTAATTAGAGCAAATAAAGTTCCCTGCATTGGAAAAGATTCAAATGAAACACTGGATGAAATATTAGACTATTATTATATAATTGTAGTTCTACAATAATACTTCAGACTACTGTTAGTAGTCCAAGAACTGGTAAAGCACTATGTAAGAGTGCTTTAAATACCTAAGATGAAAATTTTTAACGTGAGGAGTTACTTGATCATTTGTTAAAAATATTTTTAAAAAGCCTCACTCATTTCCCCAAATGGAAAACAACTAGTTCTAAATAAAAAAATAAAAAAAATAATGAATTAGCTTTGCGGGAATTATAAAAAGTCATTGCTGCTCGATTCTCTTGAATTTGGTAGAGCTGTAATCGCTATTGTACCCACATACCTCATAAGACATCTATATTCACAGAATCATCTATTAAATCAATATAAAAGGAAGCAATAAAAGTACCTTTGGTAGTTAAAACCAGATTTTGGCAGCAAAACCAAATACTGGTAAAAGCACAATAATACCCTCGCCAGGTCCCTAGAATGTGGGTTTCTTTCTGAAATCTAACAGAAAATATTAAATAGAAATTACTGGATTAGAAACATAAATTTAGGAAATGCTATTGTTTATATGCAGCCCATCAAAAAGAAAAAAGGGCATATTCCGTAAATGAGTTTTCAAATTTCCTTGTAAAAAATGCATATCTGCTACAACCATCTATATTTGCCAATAAGGAAAAAAGTGACTGTAAAAATAATAATACTGGATTTATTTTTTAATAATTTCATGATTAAGCTACAATTCTTAAAATAACATGTTTACATGAGAGCAGAACTTGACTGAAATAAACAAACTACTTTTTATCCTTTCCTAAAGTCACTTCAAGGGTTGGTTAACTAACATTTAAATTTCATTTCAATATAAGTATAATCATATCTACTGAGGTTTTCTTTCTGTAAATCTGAGACCAATTTTACTTCAACATCTTGTTCTGCAATTTGTCCATTACCTTAGAGCTCACACAAAGGCAGCACTTTAAAAAAAAATACATACATATATATAATACACTGAATAACTTCATGGTAAACTTTATAGAAGGTAAGAAAATATTGTCTTCCATTTTCAAGAGCCAAAAATAGAGACTTACCAGTTTAGTGCCTCTCTTTATTTCTTTCTGAATATCTTCAATAGAGAATCCACCAAGACTCTCATTATCAGTGTGTGAAGACACCAGTGCAGATGAGAACAGCTAAAATTATAAAAACAAAACTTATTTTTTAAATTTTAAGGGTATAAGTGATATAGAACATTTATATACATATGAAACCCACAAAAATTTCAAATTACAGTGATCAATCATTTGTGCCAACGCCACAGCTGCTTAAATTTTTCATTTGTTTGTAGTCTTTTACTAGCTCACTACATTCCTTTCCTTTTTCCTATGGGTTACTTACCATACATTTGTGATGTGCTGCCACCTTCTGGTTTTCTGACATCAATAATTGTCCACATTCATTATCTTTATTAGATCTACAAAAACCACACTTCCTTTGTCTTGAAGAGACTTTTTTCTGTCCAACTGAGCTTGTCATGATTTTAAATGACCTTAGAATGCCACTTCAATCCTCTCAATGCTACAGAAAAAAAAGGTGCAATCAGCATGTTAACATCAACAAAAGGCAATTTAACTTACAGTTTTATAAATATAATATTGGTTGCTTGAGAGTGATCTGTCCCTCTTTACCCTTTTCTTTACGCTACTTCAATATACCCAAATAAACATGCACAGAGGCAGTATTTTGCCAACTTTTTATGAAATTGTATCAGCAAGCAGAATCAGTTCTTTAGGAAAAAAAGCCTGAACACTGATATAAAACTTTGGATACTAATATAAAACTTAAGGGGAAAAAAAGAAATAAGTGGAAAATACAACAAGCACAGCAATCATTAGGGGAAAAAGTTACTGCAACTCTTTCATCGCATTCTTATAGTTATTTATTACAGTGAAGAAATTTGTAGAAAATGCACTACCTGTGCATGCAATAAAATTCATGCTACTGAACTTCCAAAAACAGAAGCAAAGAAAAACCCAAGAGTCCAGCATGGCATCCAGAACAGGTTTTGAGCGTAAAAGCTGACAAAGTATCATGGCAGATGAGTAACTACCCTTAGATGAGGGCAGAGATGAGAAGATAAAATGTTACCATTTTAGGTATTTCACAGATACACTGTGGCTAGTCAAACAGCATTAGGAACAAAATTTTAGAAGGATCTGTGACAAATGCACTGCAATGGAAACCTTTTCAAGACCCACAGTTAATTTAGCAGTACCATACTAGTTTTCAGTAAGCGCATTAGAGCTGCTATTCTCATCTAAGAAAAGTAACTTAAAATTAAACTCAACGTGAATTACAAACTTTTCATGTGTTACCAGCAACACATTTTAAAATATAACACTGAGGTCCCAATCCCCTAATCAGGCAGACACTGCAAGTTCAAAAGTGAAAATACCTAACGAGCGTACGTGCTTCTTGGCCCAGTATTAAGTAGTTTGTGTTCATTTGCTTCTACATCTCTCAAGAAATAAAATATCACCCTCTTCAAATAGACTTTCTTACAGCTTTTTACTTTGGAGATTTGAGCCTTACTGTCAGAATTGGCCACAACTGCAATAAAAGCATCCTCCTCCGCCTTTTTCTACATTAGGCTCATCTAAATAAGAAAAGCCACCACATAGTTTGATATTTCGGTTGGAAAAAATATAAAATCCAGCCATAAGAACAGCAGAGTTGCAATACATCTGGACTGTGCTACAATGGCAATCTGCACGAAAATGCGCAACTGCGTTTTGAAATTTGCATAGGCAAACCTGCCCGCTTCTTAGTGCTGTCAAACTCTCATAATACTAATATCACTCATTATTTTTCTAATCGAAAGCAGAGGAACGTCATTAAGTTTCTGTCAGCATATACTACTGCTAAAAGGCAATCCTGTTAGATTCTCACTCTTCTGTTTCAACAGATTTTCACAGACTGAGTTTTAACTGTTTGTCTTGCAATGTTTACTAGAAAACCCCTGCATCAAAAGGTGTCTGTCCTGTATCTATTGCCTTTGCTTTATCAACAGCTTCATTTGCTTTCTTTTATAAGCAGTTTACTAGCCGGTGACGCATACTTATAAGAAGAATGCATAGATTTTAGATCTTGCTGATTTGCACAAAAAGTGTGCCAATCTGGATAAACTAGTCACACCCTTTTGCAGTGGCAATAGAGAGTCCTTAAGTGTTAAACACAAAAGAATTACTATACTGTATTCTTCTAAAGAAAAAACAAAACAAGACCATTCTGTAATCCCTTCTGGGTAGAAAGAAAGAATGGTTTCTGAAGGAAAGATACACAGATTTTCAAATGTGGGGTTTTTTTATTTTTTTTTTTTAAACTTAAAAAAAATAATATTTGGAAGCAGGAAAAAGACCTACAAAAGACAAGTAGGAAACAATATCACAAAGATTTCTTGTTCTCAGGTCACACTCAATAGCTCAACATAAATCACACAGTGATGGGTTAAAAATATATTAACAAAATAATTTAAAATGCAAGAAATTCTGCTTTGGTATAAATAATTTTATATACACACACACATATCCATTTGGATCTACCTGTTTCATTTTATATTCAGATTATATTATTACTATTTTGACAGCAATGGTAGTAGTTCTTAAAAGGAAGATCAGGGATTTCCTTGAACACATATGCAGGTTCTACTGACTTACAGGAATAGGAATTACTACTATAAAAAATAGCTATCCTTCAATTGAACAAGCAAATTCATATTTTAGAAAATGCAAATAATTTATAGAATACATAAAAATCTATTAAGTGGTTCTCATCATCTTTAATTTATAAGAATAGTAACTTTCCAAGAAACAACATTATAGAGAATCTTCTCACAGCTTTATGCCTTCCAGTGCACTAACAGACATGAGAAGGCACGTCACTACAGCAATACTACAACCTGACATAACCTAACTTCTTGAAGTATTTTTGCATAATTAGATTTTTTAAGGCTCACAGTGAAGTTAAAAATAATGCAAATATTTACTTGATGATGTATGGATGTTAATGTTATAACAAAAAAAAATTAAATTAGGAAATACTATGCTTTGGAATACTTATTCAATTATAAATAATTTAACACTCGAAAAATTATTCGAAATGCAAACAGACCAAAAGGCATCAGGGTACGCCAGAAAGGAAACTCACATTCTTTTCACCATCAGATTAAATTACTCTGGAAGCATTTTACAAGGACATCTAAAAGTTTTCTTTCCAATCCTGTGTTCTTTGCATTCGTGTTTTCTGTATCACTAGGCATTAACACTATTTATACATTTCTAAAGACTGCAGAAAAAAACCTGAGCATGAGAAATATTTCAGAAGCATTTCATCTGTAGACCTCTCCCTAAATTATGTTTGCTTTCTCATAAATGTGAGAAAACACTACCCTGGGATCACTTTTCTTTGTGCCAAAATGCACTTCTTATCCTGTCCATTTAAAAATACCCATTTTCTGAAAAAGATGAACCAAATTACACAGCTATACCACAGACCCAGAATTCTGAACGCTAACACTCAAAATTCTGTTTTCATCTCTCGAGTTAAATCACCCAAAAGCAACTAATCCAGTTTGCCACATTTCATTGGAACAAGAAAAATAATGCAACTTAAAAACAGCTCAATATTTCTTTTTCCATGTTTAAAAAGCTAACAAATGAATAAGACTTATAAAATAGTGTTTAAATATACTGTTGACAGAATCTTGCTTGTCAGCTTTGTTAGAGAAAGGCTTATAAGATTGGATCACAGAAAGCAATGTACTATGGAATCACCGACTAGGAGATTATGCACTATCTCTACCAAAATGGAACACGTGTACTACAAAACCCAGATTATTACATACAGATACGTTTTCCACAGGCTTGGTCTAAAAAATGAAAAGTTACATCTACCCTAAAATCACAAGAAACAACTCATTCAGTGATTCTTCACTCAAAAATTTGGGTTCATTTGCATTCATGTTTCTTAATGTCCACTAAGGTATTCAACATGGTACTTCCCCTAACAGCACCTTTATTTTATCTTTAAAGCAGCATGTTTTACAAACTCATATGGCTTGCATACTGTTTTACTGAGTTCTAGACGACAGATTTTCAAACATAAAAGAAGAGTGCAAGTTCAGTGACTCCCAGGCAAAGAAGGACGTTCTCGGTGCATGAGACATTGTTCAGCACCGAAGAACGGAAAGTAACCTGGATTCTAATTTTTATTTATTGCCTGAATACGTTTCAAGAGCTACTGCCTGTTTATAAGAGTTAAGGTCCCACTTTTATTTCCAACAAAGGACAGCGACCTGTATGCTATACTTTCTCATGTAAAGTTTGTTCTGCTGTGCAGCCTGTATGATCACAGAATTATATTTCTAAAAAATTAGGATTTATATTTGTCCGTGAAGAAAATTTCAGACACCCAAGGAAAACCTACAAGAGAAGTATACAAGCTTTGTAAAATTTCATTAAACATGCTGAAGTGGTTTGGACTCCCGGGAAAAGCAACAGAAAATAGTTGCGTTGATTTTTTCAAGATGCTCACTAGAGATACCAGATTTTCTATTCAAGAAACTTTCAAGTGCTTTCTAGTTTCTAGGGTCAATCACCCATTATTGGGGGGCATTATTTTGGAGAAGAGGAGGTGAAGCTGGGGAGAGGGGAGGTATCCTGTAGGTGTCTGTAGTTGAGAACCCAAAGTCACAAGTGCCATGAAAATCTTTATCCAAGAGTTACATTCACACAGCATCCTACAGCCGCTATAAAAAGTAGGATAGGAACTTATCCATGCAACTTCCTTAAAAAAATGAAATCAAAGGGGGGGCAAAGGCGGGGGGGAAGGGGGGAGAAGGCCCAACCCTGGAAAGTCTAAACAATAAGAATAGAGCAGGTAACTAAAAATTACACAAAAAGAGCCTGCGGTAAGGAAGATCTGGCAGACAGCACAGACCGATCTTCAGGAAAGTTTACATACTCCCACGGGGAGCGGGAGATGAGCCGATAACGGCACCTCCGCCGCTCGCCTCCCCAGGGGGATCGATGAGGCACGGCACCCCTTTGGGGAGGGACTGCCGCGATTTCCCCCGCAGGGGCCCGGCCACAAGCACCGGCGGGGCCTGACCCCTCCCCGACGGAGGGCCTACCGAGGGGGGCTCGGTGGGACGCGGGGCTCCCGGGGAGGGCGATCCCCGCGCCGTTCCTCACCAAATTTTGGGGGAAACGGGACTCGGAGACAAGGGGGGGCGGATCCTCCAGGGAAGGAGGGAGCGGGCCGAGGCGGGCGGAGCGAGCGGCTGCCGTCGGCTCGGGGAGGGGAAGGGGGGGCGGGTAACGGCACCGGGGGGCGCCCCCTGAAGAGGTAGCGCTGGGTGCCGGGACCCTCCCGGGGGCGGGCGGCTCGCTGAGGCCCAGGGACCGGCGGCGGCCGGCGGCGAGAGGGCAAGGCGGGCTCCCCGGGCCGGGGGCTGCGGGCGGGCGGGCCGGGGGCGCCGTCCCTGCCCCGGGCGCGCGGCAAAGAGGCGGTTGGGCGGGCAACGAGGCGGTTGGGCACTCGGTCGGTCACTCAGTCACTCACCCGTCTGGCGGGTGGGGCGCCGGGGAAGAGGAGCAGCTCGGGCACACCCCCACCCCCCCGTCACCGCCGGTCGCTCACGGCCGCTCGCTCGCCGGGACCGTCCCTTTCATTCGGGGCAGGGGACGCTGCGCCGCCGCCGCCGCCGCCGCCGCCGCCGCCGCCGCCGAGCGCAAGCACGCACGCACGCACGCACGCACGCACGAGCGGACGCACGCACGCACGGCGCGCTCGGGCCGCGACGGCGCGACGCTGCGGGGCGGCGCCCGATTGGCGCGCGAGGCGGCGCGGCGGGAGCACGCCGGGCCCTCGCGGCCTCCTGCGCACGCGCGCCGCCGCGCACCTCCCCCCCGCTTCTCCGCGAGGCCCGAAGGCGAGGGAGCCGGGACACGGAAGGGGGCGGGGCGGGAAGTTCTGCGCCTGCGCACTGCTCACCCGCAGCCGTTGGAGGTGGGGGGGAACTGACTGCTGGGCCGCGCAGGCGCGGTCCCCCGCAGGCGCGCGGCAAGGTGTCTGCGCGTGCGCAGAGAGCCTCAAGGCAGGCGATAGTGCTGCGGCAAGGCGTTGAGGGCTGGCGCATGCGCACGCCCGCGCGGGCTTGAGGTGCTGCACCGAGGGCGCTTCCTCACAGCGCAGCCGCCCTTCGCCGCGGTGCAGGCTCGGCCCGGCCCGGCCCGGCCCGGCCGTGGCTCTCGGAAGCTCAAACACAGCCTGAGGTGTGATACCAGCGGGGAGCGGGGCATCCCTACCCTTGCCCTGCTGGCTAAGCGAGCACACACACAGTTGATGTTAGTGCAGTGGCTGACAGTAGTGAGGAACAGTGTGGCGGGAGGTTGGCTTACCTCGCCCAGGCACCAGAAGCATGGTATAGCTCAAGCCCCTGCATTACTGCGGGGCTGGGGCAGTGTGGAGGTGGCCAGGGAGGCCTGTGCCGTCTGGCAGCAGCTCGTGGCTGTGTGTCAAGCCCTCTGGGGAGGAAGCTAGAGCAGTCACGGTTCCCTTAGCTGCCCAACTGGGAGCCCGCGCTGTCCTCAGGCTTACGGTGTGAGGGGAAGAGAAACCAAGGCTCTAGCCGCAGCTCCTTGGTCACAGCTGTAAGAGCAGGACTTTGGACCACCAAAATAAGGCCCAGTTGCGCTAAATGTTGTGCTGAGGCAGCAGAGCAAGGCCTCAGCCAGAGGGATTATGGACCGGCGAGAAGGGAAGGGATATAAGCCACAGAAGACAGCCACAGCCAAACAGGCTTCCCAGGTATTTGTGCTTGGGAATGGGTGGGGGAATGGCAGCTAAGTTAGAGGTAGGACTGAACTGAAGAGAAATGAACTGAGCAAGGCAACAGGTGGTAAGAGAGGCAAGTGTGGAAAGAAGCTAAGGTAAAGAGGTGATAAGGACAAGAAACTGCTGGAGCCAACAGTGATCAGTACAAATCCCTGCTGGATACCGTATGCTGAAAACACAGCCTCAGCTGAAAGGCAGAATTGTCATTGCATGGCAAATTGTCACTGCACTGGTTGTTTCCACAGTGGCTCTAATCTTATGCTTTCTTCCTACCTTTTACTAATACTATATGGCAGAATTACAGAGAGGTGTCAATTTGATAGTAGTTTTTCCAGTTGGATTCATGTCTACAAAGATCTTGCTCCCAGAGGATCCTTGGGAAGGATCGATTGAAGGAGTTTTGTGGGTACATCTATCAATTCACAGTCAGAGGAACTCTCAATTTTTTTTTTTTTTTGGTAGCCACTGCAGCAAAATAATTCAAAATGCTTACAGAAAATGGATTGTCACTTTGAACTGATACGAGGTGGAAAAAATGTCAACAATAATTAAAAGTGATCTGAGCTGTAAGCGTATACTGCAGCTTAACAGATAGAGTATATACATACACACACAACGTGCTTCAACAACGTGCTTCAGCACAGAGAAGCACCATTCACTACAGGAGTAACTGTTCTGTGTTGAGGAAAACTATATTGCAGATGGTTGTATCAGCAAAACTGCTTTCTCTGGCATGATTTTTTGTATTTGCAGAGTAGCGATGACTTTAAAACACTGATATTGTGCTCAGTGTTAGGAGAAAAGTTGCAGCTGAGTATCCTACTGGCGTAAGAATAAATCAAACTGATAAAGCACTTTTCCTGCGGCTAAAACATTTTAAAACATTTAGTTTTGGTTTGGAAAAAAGCTATTAGCTATAGTTGCCATAATAACTAAATAGAAAAATGTGAGGCAAGCATCAAATTCCAGGAGATTGGCTATTTTTCCAAAACACAATAAGTTACAAAAATTATACTTTTTTTTTCCACAAAGTTGTCATCGTATTGAATGTGTTGACCAAGTCTGCATTACACTATACTGAGAAACTCAAATGCTGGTACACGTTTAAATATTCAAGATGCTGCCATTTTACATCAAAATATATAGATGATTTACACTCCTATCCTTACAGAAATTATTCTGCCATCTTGTTATTTTGTTTGTTTTATTTTGCACTTTATTAATAAAAATTTGTCTCTTCATTTAGTTCCAGAAAATACTGCATGTCTTGAGGAATACCTCTCCTTTCTCCTTGGTGTTCTTTGATTTTTACTTTTCAGTGAAAGTTTATGGAATATCAGCTATTGGGGGGGGAAGCCACAGAGACAATTGCTTTGGTTTTTGCCTGAAAAAAACTTCCAGTAATTGTGCTTCCTTCCCAAGACAATTATTTTTGTTTCTCTCTGGCAATATTTTTGTCCTCCTTTGGCACAAGGAGCTTTAGAGGGTAACATTTAAAAATATACACAACAGTAAAGATAATTGTGATTATTGTTGATTTGGCTCCTGTTGAAATGTATGCCATGCAGTGTGTTGCTGTATAGCCCCGGCACCTGCAGAGCTAGGCAGAAAAAGCTTTCTGTGGAGGACCCTACTGATTTCATGCTCTAGTAAAAGGCTGAGAACCAAAGGTGTGGAGTGCGCGATGGAGGCAGAGGCAACATTTTGTATGCGTTATCAGATAATGATGTTTAGTCCTATGTTATTTCTGATTTTCCAAGCATGAGTGTATTTTCCTTTCTTTCTAAAGGAACTTAAAATTAACATAGCCAGTTGCTTTAGTCTCTTACAGCACAGCATTTAAGAGCACTCTAGGGATGCTGTACCTCACATGAATACCGAATTCTTACATACTTAGTTTCACTGAGAGGCTCAGCAAGGCAAAAGAATTAATGAGTTTTAGAAACAGCATATCCAGCTGACTTCATGTTTTATCATCGTGATGTTTTACAGCCAGAGATCCCATGAATAATGATCACATGCAGCAGTATCACAGATTTGTTTTAATTCCTAATGCCAGGTTATGGCTAGCCAATTGACTGCAGTGGGCAAATGACAACACAAGGAGATTCTAACTTTACGCTAAAATATTTTGACCATGTTGGCAAGGAGCCCAGCAGGCATTAACCACTACAGGAGCTTACAGAACTTCTCAGTGCCTTGTGTTCGGCAAGCTCATCACCCACAAACTCAATTATTTACTTTCTTCCATTTCAAGAGAACAAGAAATGTCATAATCAAGAATCTAAAAAGACTGAAATTACAAAATAGAGCTTGTCATTTGTTCACAGATACAGCATTAATCCATTTGCTTTATAGACCTCAGACTTATATAGAAACCATTCATCTTTCATCAAAGACATGATCAGTTTTTTCGATTTTCTATAGCCCAGCTGTAGTGGAGTACATTTTACAGTGACTTCAGTGTGTGCAGCTAATTTTTTTAGTTAAAATGATGGGAAATAAAACCTTGGTTATTTCCCACGAAGCAGTGCCTGATTAAAATGAAAACCAAACATTATATAAGGTCTGTAAGAATGTACCGGGGGGAGCTATTTAAGAAAAGTCATTTTAGAAACAGGTGGAATCCTCTAAAAAAAAAATCTCTTTAGCTGCTGTATTTCTGCTACATGATTTAAGTACAATCCAAACAAGTGCAGTCAGTCAAATCTTACCCTTTCTGCAGTCTGGTTTTAGGTACAAGATGTAACTGAAACAAGATGAGACCCATATCATCCCTTCAGTGCTGGCAGCTTCCAAGTGCACAGCCAAACAGCTCAACCAAAACCCCAGCTACTTGCTCAAACAACCCTCATATTCTTTCTATTTGGACAGTGCTTTAAACCTTATGAACAAAGGCAACATGTTTACAGAATAAGATTTCAAGACAAGCACTGCCAACTTTGCGTTAAGGAGATCCACAAAAAACTGATTGCAAGGGTTCAGGAGAGAAATCAAAGTAAACCACAAAAACTGGTAATGGAAAATGTCCTGGGAAAAGAGAATACTGAATTGCTTAGCCATCCTGTAGGTACCCCCATTTTTAGCTTGTCAGGAGGAAAGAAAAAAAAGAAAAAGTTCTCATAATTTTATTAATGGCCATTCAAATGTAATTTAAAAATGATAATGAGTAATGTTGGCCGTGTGTCCTAGTTATGGACTTCAAAGGCCTGTGCCAAGGGAACTTGTGTCCAGCAAGCTTAGAGCTCTACCCCAAAACACCACAGGCAAACAAGTCTCGTCTCTTCTCTGCTTTTACTGTACAACAGCAGCTCAATTTTCAGCTCTGGAATAATTCTCAGCCAATATGTATTAGATACTTAATTGCATTTGCTTGGTTTGGTACAAGATTGTTAATCTTGTATTCTTTCATTCTCAAAGCAGCTACAAAAGGTCCAGGCTTTAAACCTAAAATGAAACAAAACAAGCCCCCATAAATCCCCTTCAAAAGAACAAATGTTGCCAATGGTGACTGAAACCTTAATTATTTTACCACTGATTATTTTAGCATAAAGATATGTATAAGGTACAGCGTTCACAATCCTGAACTAGCTCTTCCATCTTCCAGGATTACAAAATACAGAGGTTCCTTACTCACTTAATTCATATTAATTGAGTTAAAAACACACTGCTTTAGACAGTACAGTAGCGTGTTAGGTCTACGAGGCATTACAGTGTGCACTATGATATGTATCCATAAGGACACTATTGTAGTGTTCAGTCACCTCAATATATGTGTTTTCTATGTGCCACATTTATACTGCTCTCCTGTTACTCTGGGACAAAACAATGGCAAATGCTCTGTTAATACATAAACAGGTGCTTTCCCCTGACCTAAGTCCAGGTTTGTCTTTCTGTGGCAACTAAAAAAAGATTATATATCTTGAGGTTTCACATGATATGTGTTGTACCCATAATTAGGATCTCATGCTACAAGTCACTTCTCTTCAAGAAGAATGTCACTTCATCTCGCTGCTTTTTTTTCCTCTGTCTTGTCCATATAGATGGCAAAGGCTTACGAGCAGGAGCTGTTTTTCTACAGGCTTATACAGCAGCTAGCATAGTAGCGTCCTGATGTTTTCTAGGGCCTCTAGCTGCTATGTTATACAAGTATTTAAGATACAACATTTTCAGATGTATGGACGAAATCTACATCTCAATTACTACATTTCTTGCCTGTATTGTGGTGTCTTGTGGAGTTAAGGATTAAACAAACAACTAAGTCAGTCCTGCTCCCGTAGAATTCACAAACTGATTCTTAAAAGGAGATGAGCATTACAGATCAGTCATGTTAAAATTACAAAGACGCCAACCAGAAGTAAGAGTTTTACACCATTTATGAGGTGTGAAATAATACATCATTGTTCAGATTCTTCTTTTTGAAAAGGAGAGAACTGCATTAAGCATGAATGCTCTACATATGGCTTAACCAGGTGGACTTCACTGCTAATATCAAGAACATTGGATTTTGTATGATTTTATTCCCAAAACTAATAGAACAATTTCAAACAAATCTGAAGAGGATTAATACAAATCATACTGGTTTTGATTTATGATGTAGTTAATTCAGACTGCACTCTTGTTTTAAATACACAACAGATGTTTGTGGTTACAGTCAGTAACTGGAACATGCAAGCCGTTGAGGCTAGAGGTAAGATAAATTTAAAGATCAGTGAAGGACATTAAAACCATTTGGGTTCTAGTATTTTAACAAGATTTTTTTCTGCTAAAAACATACTAACATAGAAATAGCTAATGCTACTGTCATTTAAATAACCATCTTTAAGTTCCTGAATTAAACCAGTCAAAAGCACTGGATGGTTCTTGGAACTATTGTCAGAGCTATTGTTTCAAGACATCTGTGGCTTATGGAAAACATCTTCTCCTCATTTGTATTCAATATATTGTTAAAACCATCAGCACTTCCTTAAAAACAAACAAACAAGTCTCAGATTGTAGACCTCAGTTTTCCATCTAGAAAAGGATTTAGCTATGGATTTAATACACCCTTGTGTTTTTTGAAGTGCCAGAACTATCCAGAATATGTTCTTTACAGTCATTCAATAAAGATACCTTAGACCAGCAGTTCCTAAACTTTCTGGATGAACAAACACTGTTCACCTCTTAATGTGTTAGGAATCACTGTCAAACGTAACTGAAAACACTGGCTTGTGAGTACCAGCAGTGGCTTTGAAGACTGTCCTCTGGGAATACCTGCACTAGGCAAGTAAAACAGCAAAATTTATGTAAAACATGGGCATTAGAATGGCCTGCAGAGTTAAGACATTCAGAGAACAGTCCAAAGTTTTGGTCAAGCTCCCTCAAAAGAGGTAGATATTCTGTGTATATGATTCGGGACTTGACTCCTGTGTATGTGTAGTTTATGTCCTTTACCACAAAGAATTTAGATCCTTCTGACTCCCAGAGGAGATGCAGTTGTGTGATCATCTGTATCTTTATTAACTGGGAGGGTGGAGGTGAGGGGGCAGTGTTTAGTTTTCAACCAGATCAGCAACCTGATCTGACTGATTTCAGGCCAGCCCTACTGCCTGAGCCAGGGAATGACAAACGTGTGGTTAGGGAGGGATCTCTCCTTCGCTGGCAACACGGTCCTAGCTGGGATTGACACAACTCTGGGAAGGCGTTTTTTCAGGCTATTTTTTAAAGTACAATAGGACGATTTTGGTTTACAACCCCGGACAGTCTGTTGCTTGGAAACCCACCTGGCCACACAAGGTAGCTTTCCGAGAGCCCCAAGCTCTCCCCGTGAGAAAGGCGAGATGCCTGATTATTCAGAAAATATCAGTGATCAGCACGCCACTATCTCTCACACAACAAGGCGCCATGACTGACTTGTTGCCAGATCTTGTCCCAGACGCTGCTGGCTTCAGGCTTAGCTGATATAAATCACCCTGCATAGCTCTCAATTACTTTACACTCCAGCAACATTGTCTGTTTGAATGGTGCGTAACAGCTAGGCAGAAAAGCTGTAAACAAAACACATGCTCTGCTGTTGTGTTTTATTGCAACATCTATGGTTTTCTGAACCGAAATTGTGGACTTCCCAGCGAATTACATTAGCACTACTGCATAGTCTCGGTGGATTGCCGTTACATACTTGGCCAACAGCACAGAAGCATCTGAGTGTTGTCCAAAGTGCTTTCCCATTTTCAATACTTATGAAGAGTTGTCAAACAGTAATGTGTGTTGCCTTCATACTCTGGTATCATCTTGGAGAGGATAAAATTTAGTTATCACATGAACTACTGCCTGGCAGGAAACCAGCCCTCTGACAGAGGTATAGCAAAGGCTTATACCAATAAGAGTATCTGCGTGGGAGCTAAAACTCACCAAGATTTTACAGTTGGCATCAAACAGTTCTTGCCAGTTTTTAGCTCATCACTTCTCAGGAACACTACACTGTAGTTATCAGCGACCTGTTAAGTTTAAAAAATGAAAAGCAATTCTCAGTGCAAATAAACTGTGAAGTATATTTGTAAAGTAATGTAACAATTGCAAATTACATTTTATGAGCTTTCTTCTAGCAGTAACTATCACGCTAACGATATGACATTTGGGACACTGGGAATATTTAAGCTTGATAGTCTAGCCTAAGGACTGCAGTAAGCTTTAATAAGACTATGAAGTCATTATCTTGAGTACCATTTAACATGGTTTCACTTGACACAAGTCAGAGATGGACAGTATTTTAAAGACCCGTGGATCAGATTCTCTGCCAGTGTACACTGCCATGCTTCCCTGGACTGAACCTGAGCATGAATTCTCATAAATACCCTGGGAGTATGAAAAAAATGTGTTAATCAGATTAAGTGCAGTGTTGGAAATTTCACTTTAGAATAGTAAGCCTTACCTTAAACACTGTAAAAATCTAGCAACTGTGATTGATAGTGCCAAATTTGTGTTTATATCACCTTCTTTCTGTAAGCTAATTTGGTGACATCCTCTACACAACAAAATAGCTGGGAATAAAGCCACAAAAGCATTTAAACAACCCAGGAAAGCCCCCAAACCGATCACTCCGAAGAGGTTTTAAATGAAATTAGGTTATAAACTTCCAGGTTTCTCCTTCCAGACCAGGCGTGATGGAAGAAGGTACAACACTGGGAAACACTCTGCGTGTGGTAGCAAGGACCCCAAGGACTGAAATCAGCAAATGGCAAATCAGAGAGTTTTACTGCAGGGGAGGGGAGAATGAGGCGTGTTCCCCACAGAAGGCAGGCAGGAGATTAGTTTTCATTTGTTTTAGCTTCAAGTCAAACGTGCTTCTAAATCGTCAGCAGAGAGACGCGAATGCAGTTGTGACTGCGGGTTTGGGAGGCAGAGGAAGAGGGAGAAGATTGGCAGCAAGGATGCCCTTGGCCACAAATGCAGTTTTGCTTTACAAAAGAAGAGATGAATACTGAGCTGTGCAGAGCTCAGCTCTATGCAGAGCCGCCTGGAGAAGACAAGCCTCAAACACAGGATAGGACAAAGGCCAAAGAAAGCTGCCTCAGCCCCTGAACTGGATGCTTCTGCTTAAAATATCCCAAACAATCAGCAGTCTCTCCTCCTGCCTCCACTTACCCAGCTCCAGGCTGGACTGTAGTACAGCTGTGAAAAAAAAAAAAGTTTGAATCTGTGCAATTCATTTTACTTTCTTGCACCCGTTCTTGATTCTCTCAGTTTGCTTCTTCCCAGTTGCTTTGCCAGTTTGAACATCCCATCCCCCTGCCCCCCTCCTCTAAAATACAGCCTCTACTTCTAGGGTAGTTTGTTCCTATAGCTTCTTATAACTTGATTTTTTTTTAAAGCTAGCTATTGTTTAATTACTACTTTGAAGTCAATTTAGCAGGGAAAAAATCCCTAGTTTAAGGTGGCTTTTTGCATCCCCACCAAGCTATTCAGCAGGGCATTCATCCAGGATACAAAACTGGGCTGCAGCTTTAGGAGTTGAATGGATCACTCCAGTAGAGATTTAATTTCCATGAAATTCCTCCATGAAAATCCACTCACTCCCCTTAGATCTGACAGACAGGCAAAGACCAGCCACTACCTTTGAACTGAGTAATTTTTAAATGCATCCCACCCCTCTTTGCCCCCCATGTAAATATGAACTGCTGAGGCTCAGAGCGCCCTGGTAGACTTTAAACTCCTCATCTCTTCACAGAGTACAAGGCTGGGGAGGGGGGGGCGAAGCAAAGTCAAGCACATGACTCCTCGATGACTAAACTTAGGGTGTTTAGGTGAATTAGCCCAAAAGCGATCTGCTGCCAGCACTGTCCTGCTGCAGCTAACTCCACAGAGCTGTCCCAGCAAGGACACCGGCTTTGGCAGCGGAGGCACCCGTCTGCCCGCACGCCTGCAGGGAGACAGTTCGCAGACACCTGCGGAAAGCCACTGCCTCGGCCAGAGAAGGTCCCCGGCAGCTCTGGACACTTCGCCATGTCGCTGTGTCACAGCTCTGGACACCTCACCCTGTCACTGTGTCACAGCTCTGAACGCCTCGCCCTGTCGCATTGTGACAGCACCTGGAGATGCACCACCCGCCAGACGTGGCATTTCACTTCCCGGGGTGTTTGCAATTAGAAACTAAGCTTTTACCCCCAAGCGCGGACGAGGCCAGCACTACAGCCTAGGGTGTTTTTGTTGCCATTTTTTTACAGGAAAAGCCTGCTGCCTGCGTGACCTCGGCGTGCAGCCCGAAGGCATTCGGTAGGCACAAAGTTCTCTTCGCACAAGTCTCTCTTCCTTCTTTTTTTAAAGCATTTCTACAATGCCTGTACCAGACCGATGAGCGTTTCCCGAGTCCTTCCCTCAGCCCCCCAGCCTGTGCTATGAGGAGCCCAGCGCGGATGGCCGGGGCAGCTCCCGGGGAGCCCCCGCCCCGCCCCACCCACCCGGGGCGCGCCCCCTCCCTGCGGCCGCGGCGGGGCGGCGCCGGGGGCACAGCGCCCCCTGCCGGCCGGACGCGCCGCCGCCCGCCGGTACCGGCGGCCGCGCCCTCGGGGCGTGCGGGGCTGCCGCCGCGGCGGGTTGCGGTTAGCCGGGCACCGCAGCGGCACAGCCGGCTCTGGCAGCCCGGGATGGGGAAATCCTCCCGGGCACGGCGGAGGCCCACCGGCTGCCCCGCCTCGGCGGGCACCGCCGCGCCCGGTCCCGGTGAAACCTCCTTCGACCCGCAAGGTTTCTGGACGTACAAAACGAAGTCAGGCGGCAGGCACGGCTGCGGATTTTCTTCCCCCCCCCCCCCCCCCCCCCGCCTTCTTCCCCCCTGCCGCTAACAGGGATTCCTTCCACTCGTGCGTTTTAGAAAATATTTACCCCGAAGTCATCAAGTGCATCACTTAATGGTTGGGCCAAAACACGTTTTTTAAGTATTTCTAAAGCTTTAATATTCCAGGCATGCAAGACCTTGTCAACATTTAGTTCACTTTTAACAGCTTCCAATTCGCTCCTTATTTTCCCGAGTATTGATGCATTTCCACCTGCCCTGTGCAAGCCTCATCTCCGAGCCCAGGCTGCTGTTTTAACTTTACTCAGACTCTCGTTGTAAATCTTTGCTGCTTAGATTTAAGTTAAGAGCTGCTTCTCTTGCCTGGAGCAACTCTTCATTTAATCTCCTTAAGTTTGCTGAGTTTTCACCTAAGCCTTGTTTTAAACCATCAAGTTCGAGATCTTCCCCAGATCTTGCCCTCTGACTCTGCTCTAACGGGGGAGTTTCGCAGGGAACCTCATTTTTCTTTTTCGCCCCTGCAGTTAGCCGTTCCTGCTCGGCACTCGCAAGGTCACTTTCTGGGTTTCCACGCGTGGCTTTGAGCTCCCGGCGGCTCCCGTGCCTTTCTCGCCGCGAAGCAGCGAATGCCTTTGCATTCCAGGCACAATGACCCTCTGTTCCCTGTAAGCTTTCTTCAGCTCCAACATCTAAATCACCAGCCCCACAGCAGGCAGAATCCCCTTCTGTTTCCTCCTTTGAAATGTTTATCTTTTGCACCTACTAACTTAGGTTCATATGCTTGAACAACGAGTTTGGGAACACATTCTTTTGCTTTTGAACCCTTTTTCCTCTAGAATTTTTGTAACTGCTGTATTGTAGAGGTTTTTTCACTCTCTTTGCTCTCTCTAAAGCCAATTTTTCAAACGTCAGTGATTCAGATTGATTGGCTTGACTAAAAAAGTCCTGTGCACTGAAATTAGGAGAAAATAACTCCTCCCAGTGTTTTCTCTCCATTCCTAAGATTTGTTTCCTATCACATGGAAAAAAAAAGTCAGAACAATATCATTTCACTTTGATGAGAATGCTGATTATTTTTATCGTAGAAAGGTTTAAAACTTTGAATACCTTTCTTTAGCAGTTCTCATATAAGGCTGCGGTGGGAAACTCACACCAAAGTGGTTTTATTCAGTGTAAGTAAGGGTCTTAGCAGCGTTACAACACACTAACTAAACTATCCAGGAGCTCAGCTGTATTTCAGCTGTTGGTGTGATATTAATTAAAGCTGTTGGTATGATATTAGTTTGTTGGAGGAAACATTTTAGAACTACACTTTTAAAAACCAAATAAATGTCTATAGTTCATGCATTAAGCAAAACATTTTTTAAATAAAGTAAGTTTCATAGGACCTATGTTTGAAATGTTTACATTTACGGACTGAGGATTACAAACTATATTTGTTGCAAACTCGCGTCTTCATTTAATTGCATCACCACTCAAAGTCTCCAAGGGTACTTACTTTGTTTTAACATTTGCATTGGGATCTGAATATATGAAACACTGCTGCGATTTAGGTGCTAAGTGTTATTTAAGAACTGTGGAGGTGTCAGACCTTACTGTGCTGAATTACTGGAAAGCTATCCATAGTATAGACAGGCAATATATGCTGCCTCTGGTAACCCTGACAGTTGCCCTTTAATCCTGACCTACAAGATTCCTGATATTCCAGTTACAGTCCATTCTTTGCGTACAAACTGAGGAGAGACACAATTATATAGAATCATATAAGTTTTGCTAGGAAAACAAACTTCTGTAGGAACTTCAAGGGTATCTCCAAATCCATATCACTTAAAACTAAATCAGGACATGAATCAAAACCTCCAGGAGTGAAAAATTTGGAGTACATTATTATGCTATTTACTCAGAGTTATTTGTTCGGGTATGTTTCATTGCACCGCAATTGCTGAACTGAGGAGATGGAACCCAGTTTACTTGCTGTTAAAAATAGAAAAGTAACAAATCTTATCTGGATTTACATTAAAATCCCATAAGAACAACTGCATGAGGTGAAATACATTGACAAAGGATTATGGTAAATGTTTGTCTGTTCTCAGAACTGGATAATCTAAGTATAATTTAAAATTCTGTAAGTATTGTAAGTAGTATAAACTAGATGTGAACAAGATTTTTGACACAGGCTTTATATTTGTGGATGAGGAGAACTAAATAACAGGAGTAATATTTCACTTAACCAAAATCAAACAGTTGGACAGTAATGAGTTCAGAGATGCTTTATTATATGTCGAGGTACTCCTATATGGTATGAGTATGAATAAATTGAAATACAAATGCTGTGGAAAGCATGTCTTCTACTGTGGTTTCCATATAAACTTCTCACTGACATTAGAGGAAAATCAGTGTAAATTGGAGGCAGTTTGAAGTCCTGAATTTCTGTCTCGGTTGACTGAGGATTAATAATCATGGAATCTGTCTTCCTCCTCTGTGGGATTTTGATCTTCCTGATCTAGCAGTTATTAGACGGTAGTGCAGTCGTTTCAGTCCAGATTCTAACAAGCAGGTACCTCCGTCTTAGAGGTCAGCACTATGCTGGGGTCAGTGACTAAATTAAGCTGGAAAGGAGTCTGAAGTCATACAGGCAAGGATCTTATTAATCAGAAGAGAATGGCAACTTCACCTAAAGTTGTCCTAGAATAAGACTGATGTGCACTCGGAGTGCATGTAACAGAAATTTGCAGCCTATTCTGTAGTGAGGAGCCGTTCAGGGCTATCACAAGGCAATTTGCAAGAGTGGTACATTCATGTAACAGGTTAGAAACAAAAATACAGTTGCATAAAGAAAAAAGGCAAAAGGATAAAAGAAGCAAGACAGGATGAGAGAGAAAAAAAGACAGGAAGAGGAAGGAAGGAGGCAAGGAAGGAAGGAAAGAAGAAGAAAATGTAAATACTATTATTTATCCATTATAATGCTAAGTTTTGAATCATTTCAACTATGTATCCCAAAACTCAGCTCCAAACTTTGGAAACGTAGGATTTCTGACCACGTTACCAATGAATACAATTAGCCATGACACATTTGTTTCATAATAGAAGTATGCCAAGTTCCAACGCAGCAAATAAACAAACTAAAAACAAACAACAAATTTGCATTTAGTTAAACACTGAAAGGCTGAATTTTCAAACGTACTGAGGATGTGGTATCGTGTAAGCAAAAGGAGCACTTCTAATTTCCTCCCACCGTCCTCAGGTGAACTTTTCTGCATCCTCCCTTGTTCAGACTCCAGCCATTGCTTTATGCTGAAGTCAGCCAGTTCAGCTCACTGATCCACTGAAAAAATGACATTTTGGAGGTGTGTTGTTTTTTAACAGCTCAGCACGATGAACCAACTCCCCCTGTACCTGTGTGAGCAGTCGGGGCAGGAATAAGGAGCTGCAAGAGAGACTGAAGGAGAGCACCCTTTGTACTGCCGTCCTACTTTAACACTGACCTGGGCACCCAGGGAACTGCCCTGAGCACCCACCTAACTCTGCCAAGCCGGTATGCCACAGAGACCTCACCAGGACAGAAACTGTGGATCTCAAAATTTTGGATACCTGTCACATAAATCACTCTTGTGCATGTATGTGAGACAGTGTACAGCATGATCTACAAAAATGTTTTCTGCCAATATAATTGCCTGATGAATCAATTAAAAATTAAATAGTAACAAAGTTATTGAAACACTGTTCCTAGAGGGGTACAGGTACTCTGTGCAGCTTCGTCCTCTTCTACTACAGAGGTAAATTATACAAGTTAAAAGCAACCAACGTGAGTTATAACTACCTTTGGAACTGCCCACATTCAAAGCAGCAGTTCTCCAGGAACATGCTGATGCCCCTAGCTCTGCAGTTGCAACAATTTTGGTCACAATCTTAGTCTCTGGGACTGGCAGCCTGTCCTCTCGGGCTTGCCCTAAAAATGGGCTTTCTTACATGATACGTATTATACCTCTGAGCTAAACTGGTAGCTAAGGGGCACAGGAGAGGAGGGAAGGAGAAAGTCATCAAGTTTCCTGCTGCAGCCTGATCTCAGAGGAAGTCATTGTTTCCTGCAGCTTGGGTAGGGCAGCCCTACAAGCCAGCTGGATATTTGCTTCAAGAAAGAACTATTTAGATAAGTCAAAAGCTGGGTAGGAGCGGGCAAAGAGCAGTGCCGAACGAGGCTGGAAAGAACACCACCGGTCCTGCCAAAAAAATCAGAAGCCACCAGATCTGCCACTGCTACGTTGTGGTATTCACATGTATGCTATCAGGACAGACAATCCCATCATCACCTGACAAGAACATGGTGCAGCCACAGTCAAGCCCTGTATTTGTGGGGTCTCCTCTGCCAGTCTAATGACAAGCATATTGCAGAAGGGAATGGAGAGGGTCTAGACCTCTCCGACAACCAGTAACTCTTTGTGACCTAGGTAAATTTGCCCCAGACACCCTCTAAGAAAGAACCTAATGAAAGAACAGAGGAGCTCTCAGGTAGGTTTATTTGTCTTTTTCTTGATTTTCATTTCTTCATCCCGCCCCACCCTTACTTTCTCCACCTCAGTGCTTTCCCCTCTGTATTTCCTCCTTTCCTAAAAGTGCTTGTCAAATGCCTCCAGGCATGGAAAAAAGTGACTGCTCTTTGAAGTGACTGTTATATTTTAGGAGCATGCACTGGCAGAAAAAGCAAAAAAAAAAAAAGGAAAAAAAAAGGGGGATACTTCAAGCAACATAAGATCATTCCAAACTGCATGCTTTCTTGGGTTAGACAGCTTTTCTACCAACAGAACAAAAATTCCAACAATAAAAAATTCCAGTAACAGACTAGTAACTGATAATTTGAAGGTAACACACATAAAATTGAAATGAGGCCACAGTTCCCCACGAGCAGATGAGGAGCAGCCCACAGCACACAACGCACTGCAGAAGCTCTTTGCAGAAAGAAGCTCTTTGCAGAAAGATGTCCTGGGTGGGCAGTGACAGCCGTGTCCCAGCTCGCCAGGAGGATTGAACGCTGGCCTGTGTAACAGCAAAAACGCTTCTGCTGAATCTGTGTTAGCTTCAGTGAGCGTAAGGGAACATTGCTGTTGTCAGAGTCACTCCAGTTTGACAGCACTGAACTGAGCAAGACTTTGTACAAAGAGGAACACATATATTTAGAAGAAGCAATCAAACCACAGACAGAACTTGGTGGCAAACCATGAATTTTAACATCTTATTAAATTGTGTTTAATAATCTGTTTTCATAAGTGGTAACCCTGTTTTCAAGTTCTAACAATGAAGACAAGAGAAAGAAAGAGACATTTCAGTGTTGCTTTTCTGGGACATTCGTCTTTCTCCCTCAGAAATGCTCTCCTTTGAAAACATGGGTCAGCCAGAATCCATTTGAGATGAAAACCACTAAAATAAAAATAAATCCAGTATACTGATACAAGTGTACGTGCTGGCTGACGTTATTCCCCAGCGTGCCTCTCCCACCAGACACTGTCACCATCCTTGCTGGCAGAACAGTTTAAAATAAGCCCCTTTATCTCCCCAGCTTTCACCTGAACCAGAGTAACCGAACACATACATGTACATTACTTAAATGATTTTTCTTAATGAGGACTAGAGAGTGTGCAATACGAGTTACTCTGTCCTTAGATCTGCAGGGTCGGTAATCTTTGGCAGAGGACTGAGATAACAAGCTGGAGGCAGCAATATGTTCGAACGCCCTTGCTGGATCTGGAAGAGAGTATTTGTGAATGGCACAAGACTTCTAAACACACAGTAAAAATAAATATCTAATGTTACAATTTAAGGAGGGCAACAGCTCTGTTTCCACGTGACCGGGTAAAAGATGGCAATGAGGTCAGCAAACAAAAGTGACCTCGGGAGTCAAGCCACAGGGGTGGGTCCCACAGGAGGAGCTTGGTTGTCATTCCTCCAGTCAGAAAGAATCAGGCAATACCCAGACTGCCGGTCGTACGGTCTGAAAATGCAGAGCAGATCGGCAGCTTGTTCTTCTGGAGAGAAACGTGCACATTAAACAAACTACTTTTCAGAATACCGAGAGCAACCTCTGCAGCAACCTTCCCATCTTCTGTTCTTCGCAGCCTTAGCTGCCACGGGGGCAGTACTGCTTTCCAAGGACAAGGAAACCTGCCAGGTAGACAATGTTTCCAAGAAATTGGCAGTTTACTTTTAAAGCATTAGAAAAAAGGTGTTCATCATTTCAGGATTTCATGAAGTGTGAGACTGTCTTATGCACTTACACCTGCAAAAAAACCCCCACAAACCCACAGAAGAAAGAAATCATATTGCAGGAGGAGGAGGAACAGGTAGCACTGCCTGAAGACACAGAGAAGATTTCCAATTGTTTTCATTTTCCTTTTATTAACTCTTCCCTAATGCGCAGTTTCTCTCTGCACCATGAACCACACACAAGATACGCTAGTCATTTTGCTTAATGTACTACTGGAAGGTGCTCAGACATTACAAATGATGTACCTGGCCTGAATGCCTATACAGAACAGAAGATTGTCTGCTGCTAAATTTCCTGAGAAAATTTCCTAGAGAGACATTAGACCCACTCACTGATTCTGTTGAGGGACTTGTTAGCTTCTCCTCCCAACATTCAGCAAGAATCTTCTCAGGTCTGTGCCTTGAAACATGATACTTTGAGAGTTACTGCCAAGAAAAGAAGGGGAAATTAAAGCTTTCGGTATAACTAATAAAAACTATTTGAATCACAACCAATGTCTCCTGCAGCTTTAGGCAGCACATGGCACGAGTTCATCCCCGATAAAATGCAAGAGCTTATAAATTATCAAGTCACAGTCTTTTCAGACATAGTTAGGAAGCTTTTTTAAACATTATAACATAACTACTTCTATCAAAATTTCATTTGAGACCAAATATATTTGAATATTAAAGAACACAAATTATGGTGAATTTCACTGTAGATATTAGACACCAGCAGAAAAAAACCCCATGTGTTCTGGATAATATGGGGGGGGGGGGGGGGAAAGGCAATTCAAAACCATCTCAAACACCCTTTATTCTAATTTACATGTTTATGACACCTTACCATGACTACCTTTAAGAAGCAAAGCTGCACTTACCTGAGCTAGGATATCTTAATTACATCTGAAAAAGTATTTAGGAAAGCAGAATGGTGGATAGGAAGATAAGATACAGAAAATAAAGACATTATTTTACTGGATACTGTTGCTGTTCTTAATCTGATTGCTGGAGATGTTTGAAAAAAAATGCTCTGAAGGTCTGGGAGCTACACGGATGGATGGATGGATGCTATCTTCAGGTCTAGGACAATCACATTTTCTAGAGCTAGGGGGGTCCTGGAGATATTCTGCGACCAAAACATGATTCAGCCCCTTTCTGAAAACCAGCTGTTCACTTGACAATTCCCACTGCTAGTCAATAGTTCATTAGTTCCAAGGTTTTTCTCTTTTTTCTGGACTCAATTTATCCCTTTTGAGTCCTACCACAAGTTACGTTACAATTTAGATATATTTTTGTCCATGAAGTCACCCGTTTTTTTAACTGGAAGTGGGCTGGAGAAGCAGTTTTGATTTGGAAAGCATCCCTCATCTGACCTTCTCACATCGGACTTGTGAAGAGGTGGACTGTTGCGTCGGTTCCCAGATTTTCCAGTACAACGGCAGGTTCAGCACTGTATGTTAAGAAGAATCTTCTTTGACTCCTTTTAATAAAGATTTAGCCTTCTGTGAGTAGGTCTGTATTCCGTGAGAGCAACAGAGGGTTTTGGAGATGTCGCCCTTGCTTTGCTACGTGCCAACTACGATTTCCGTGGGCTGTACTGGTTATCTGACACGAGTGTCCAAGTGAGTGTTGGAGATAGCTGTACTCCGTCCTGTACGCCATCCTCCCGGAGAACAGCCTGGTGTGAACTTCTGACAGGGTTAATGGAGGAGGGGGAGTCTACTGTTGCCCTTTCACAGCTGAAAGGGCACAAGAGAGCAATTATAGCTCTTCATAGTAGTTTAAATGTATTTTGCTTTTCATCAGACCAATGAACATAAAATACATTTCTGAGATACGTAATAAAGGATGCTAATTTTTGTAACAGGAAACTTTAAATATGAAATTATAGAAATAATATTTAAAATTTAATTATATGGTTTGAAATGCATTTTATATGTGCCTTTCTTGTACATGGTGCTGGTTTATGCTGTGCATACATACTATGTCATGGAAATGTGTGACATATATTATTATGTGTTTCAGCCTCAACATCTACTTAGCCAAGGATATAATTAACACCTTGATAGAATGAAGCACCTCCAATTTGTATCAAGTAGTGAGTGATTGGTCTATGTTGAGCAAGGGCCAAACCTACAAGCATTTATTGCAATAAGCCTTCCCTCTCAATTCTTTCAGCTTCTTTCCTTGTATTAAATGGAAGCACTGAACGAAACAGAAATTAACCATTCTTAGCCCCCAAATCTATTTTTTGTTCTGATATTAGCTTCTGTTTGTTTTATGAGATCCTACTTTAAATTATCCTTCAGGCTGCTGGAGATTCTGGGCTGAGATGGGCACATGGAAATGGCAAGTCGAGCTTAGGAACACAGTGTGGTCAGACAAGACAAGGAAGTTTGGTTACAGCCATTAACTGCTGCTTCATTGCAAGTTAAATCTTCGTTCACTAAATGTCATAGCCACCAACTGCAAAGAAAATTATCTTGTCATTGTATAAATGAGTGCGATCTGTACATTGAACCGGAGAAAATACATCTAGTATTAAATACCAGTGAACCTGGTCTACTAATCTAGTAGTGACTTGCCAGTCTGGCATTAGATATAGCCAATATTTGAGCATTCCAGCGGCTGATAGATAGATTTGTTTAATTTAATTCTGGTAAATTAGAAATACCTTCCATTTCCAAGGTAACAAGATATCTGAACAGTAAGAATGAAAATGTCTTCTGGACATGGAATACTTCAGAGGGTCTATTCTTTCTATTTCCAGGTGCCCTCCTTCTGCTCTTAGAAAAATCAGCATTGCACCTTGAGAATACAGGGTTGAATTCTTTGAAAGGGGAGGGAGTATAAGGGATCCATAAAATATCTTTAAAAACACTCTCTTATCTGGTTTTTCAGGGAACATTTAGAAGGCTTTGGTATACATTTCAGTACAAAACCCATTAATTTACAAACTGCAGTGTTTATATTGGGAAATGCATCCTGCTCTTTCTGTAAGCAAAATGTCTTTATCTTGATGGACCCTTTTCCGAAAAAAAAGAAAAAAGAGAATGGATCACAGAAGCCTCTGTCTGCCTCGTGGGAATTTGGCTAAAAAGGGAAGATGAGAACATGCAGCAATCCACTGACAAGTGCCACGAAGCTTTTCCAAATTAGACTATTTCAGGTTTCACAGACTTAATTTTTTTTTCATTAGGAAACTAAACAGAACAACACTTGCTCAGAGATAATACACTTTTCATGGAACATTTTACTTTGGGAAGTAACTAATTTTCTATCTTTAAAGGATGTGATCAGCCTTACTCCTAAAGCACAGAGGAGTCTGACACCGCACCGCAGGCTCCAGTGCTTAGCATCAATAAATAAATCAGGTGTCTTATCTCAGCCTCCAGTATTCGTAATGACTCTCCTCTCTTCCAGGCCGTCTCCCCCCAGGATGCAATCCTGTGTTTGATCACTTCCCCATCCCTTACAGCCCCGCTCCAGCACTTCTCCAGCTTCTTCCACTGTTCTCCACCCAGTAGCTGCTACTGCTTTTGCTAGGACCTTGAAAACTACTTTAGACTACTTAAATGTGCACGTAGGAGGGGAGAGCGACTGCCAGCTTTCTTCTTTTACAGTACTGACTTTATCCAGGGCATGATACTGTCAAGCCACAAATTCCAACAATTAGGTGCTGGGCAGCTTCTCCTCTGAAAGAGCCATCTTGTATTAGAAACATATATAAAAACTGAAACAGTGATGGGAGCATGCTGTGGGAATGTTAGAGAGTTATACTATTGCAAATAACAAAATTTATTTAGTATAAGTAATTTTGTTTTAAGAATGAAGTACATGTATGTAAGAAATGTGCTTATTTCTTTCTTGAAAAATTTCAAAGATGGGCTATCAGATTTCCTGTCAGAAATTCAGTTTTCGTTAGTCTTTTTGAAAGAGTAAAGGGTCCTTAAGAACCATGATTTAACTGAAAGAGTAGATAATAATTTCTTAGTGTTTCTAAACAAAATTACAAATACATAGTAAAGCCCTTTTAAAAAGACACTAGAAAATTAATTAAACCAATTCTAATTATAGCCAGATATTAAAATAACGTTGGATTTTTTGTTGTTTGGTGATCATTGTTTGCATGCTAAGAGATATTCCGGGATTAATTCTGTGACTTTATTAAGAGATATTTATTAATGTTTGGATATTCTAACAATGTGTTTAATGGTATCTTCTTTCTTGAATTGCAATCTTAACTGTAATTTATCAAGGAATGCAACTTAAGTTCTGCTACACAAAATACCCTCCATGCCTTAACCAACTTTAGGGTCCTTTAACTGCCTTTTTATACAGAATTTTAGGCTAGGAGGAACAAAAGGATGCACTTTTCACGACCCTGGAACCCTGTGACCACTGGGAAATCAAAAGGGTGGTGACACGAAGGAAAACTATTGTCCACAAAAATAAGCTCTTCAAGGGGCACCAGGAATGCACAATAAAATCCCAGTTTCCTTTGTGTAGCTGTTTATGCCTATGGCTTGCATCATCCAAAGCTCAAGAAAAGATATAAACTAAAAAGGAATCCTGGTTTCTAAGAAAATTCCATATTCTTCTAAAAATACCCCTATGTGAAATAGAGTCTTTTAAGAATTCATTATCTCTTTGCAAATTAAATATGTAACTCCGAGGTAATGAAAATCCTTCAGCCCGCTCTGCGGTAATCAGAGAGGTAGATTTAAAAAGGGATTCTAGCAAATAGGAGCAGATGGGAAAATAACCTGATTTGTCAGGACTGGAGGATTTAGTGAATTTGTTGCCTTCTAACTCTATCGTTACTAGAACATAGCAGCATGTAAGAGCTTAATTAGAGAATCAGCTCTACTTTGACCTGAAAACATTTCAAGTAAAAAGACAAAAAAAAAAAAAAAAAAGAGGACTGGTCCTAAATTCTTAATTAAGCAAAGCTGCTATTGAAGCTAGTAGCCTTTTTTCCACTGAAGACTACAAAACAGGGAAAAATAGCCAATAAAAAATATAGATAAATAAAATTATGTGTAAGCCTCAAGTTATAGTCTCTGAAAATTATCTATTGTGTCATATATTGTTATACAAAGTTTTAAAAAGTTATTGTTGTTAAAGTCTTTTTCAAAGACTTTTTCTAATTCAACTTGAAATCAGTGAAGAGAAAAAAATCCATTGACTTTAATAAGCTTTGGTTCAGGGAATTGCCTGGTAATTTATGCAAAACATCATAATTAAATTTTCTTCTAATAAAATCAGTTAATAAAAATGTGTACAGGTAAAATATGCAGTTACCACACTTTTGTTTGTGTATAAATGTTACTCCGAGATTTGCAGAGCAAAGTTAAAGTGCTGTGCTAGTGAAGCAAGTTTAGACAATGAAAATGGTCAGATACTGCTTGTAAGCAAAAGTGAAATCAACTGATTTGTCTCATTTCTTCTGAGAGACTTTCAAAAAAAGTAAGAAAAGCATATTTGGAGAAAAAAAAATACAGTTCCAAAGGCTGTAGCTTTAACAGTCTATATATCAGGAAAAGTGGAGAAGTTTTTTTTTTTTAAGATTTTTAAATTGTGTAATTTAACAATTAAACTGATTGTGAGAATTTATTTGTGGGGAACGATGCTAACAGTACTGATACATTTTATGTTGCAACTGTTGGTCATCTCTGCAGAAATATGTAAAATAATCACTTTTGAAAAAGACAATTAAACTGTCCTGAAAGCAATAATTAGCAATAAGTTGCTAATGCATGTGATCTTTTTAACGATTATTTTTGGTTGTCGATTTTTATAGTGAGAATCCATGGTACAATACTTCTAAAACTGATTATGCAAAAGCTGGAAGCAGGAGCACAACAAAAGCCCGCAGCCTAACAGGCATGCTAAAAACTTCGTAAAAAGCCCAAACCTACAAGTGACCTTTTGAGCCCTGAGGCATCTCATGCAGCCTCCAACATTCTGAAGACAAACCGTACTTACTCCTAGTCATGTTTTCAAACAGTTTGTGAAGTGATTTAATATATTTCCTACAAAGCAGGGAATAAATTTATATGGAATTCTGCGTAATCTTGTAACAAAAAGTAAAGAAAAGTGAAAGAATTGAAACACTCTTAAAGGTTGATATATTTTTTCATATTTAATCAAAGCTTGATGTTACAGAGGTCGAGAGGAGATTGCAAACACAGACAAATCTTAAGGGAAAAATTCACGTTAGTTTTCATATTATTCTCACTGAACCTTCAGTCTTCATAAAGTTTTGTGCTTTCTGGGTAGTACAGAGAGGAACTATTTACCTTCTAGGCAAGCAAAGCACCATCACAAAATGCAGTGATGCCACAAGCCATAGCAGTCATCGACATTTTTTAATGCAGCACTCATCAGGAGGAATGTAGGAGAATAGGATCTACCTAAATGAGTAATTTAGAAAGGAAAGGAAAAGTTAAGCTAAATCAAAATAAACAAAATAGAAAGGCATGTTGTTTTAATGCTTTACATTACAATATGTGTAAGGTACAATATCTCTGATACATTGAATGTTTAAATTATACAGAGGTTCATGCGGAAAATCCCGCTTCAGAATCTGCATTTCAGTTTTACATGGGAACATGTGGTAAATTAAAGAAAATATATATACCGAGCGTACTCTTGTAATTTGCCTTTAAACCTTTTATCTTCCAAATTACACAGTTTTTTTTAAGAACAGCCAAAATCTAATGCAGAGGTACATGGCAGAAAATATACTTTAAATCACTAAACAGAGATCTTTTTGCTGCCTTTTTATACAAAATTCTGGGTCCATTATAACAAAAGGATGCACTTTGCACGACCTTGAGAGCCTGTGACCATTGGGAAATCAAAAGGGTAGTGACACTAAGGAAAACTATTGTCCAGAAAAATAAGCCTCTCCAAGGGGCACCAAGAATCCACAATAAAATCCCTGTTTCCAAGAAAATTCAGGCATTTCCATCAAAAAAGACTGGTAAGATAAATAGAATGTCCTCATAAGCCACAGATTCTTAATAATACAAAATGTCTAAGTCCATGGTAAACAAAGCCCCAACGAAAACTAACATCTACTAACTCAGGCTTCTCCAGACCTAGGTCATGACCCAACGCCTTGTCACAAGGTACCTCAAAAGCATTTCGGAGCTGAAATTGCACGGAGTTTGTTTTGCATAATATGTATTTCAGTTAGAGTTTCACTCTTGTGCAGAGCTCATAAAAATCCTGCAACTATCTTCTTGCTGACAGATATGATTTCAGCGTTAATAATTATTGCTGCCGTTATCTTTTAAGCATTTCAGTTTACAGGAGAACACATGCTGATCTGAAAGAAACCCCAGCATGCTAGTTGCTTTCTTGCTCTCTGCCCTTAAATTTTGTGCATTTTTGTTTTTTCCCCAAGTTTTTCAATGAATCCATTCTGAAATTTAAAAAAATAAAAGTAAATACATTTTGCTATACATTTTGCATTTTGCTTTATAATTCTGTATTAAGACTCTTAATTTTTCAATTACTTTTTTGGACTTGATTCTCTTCAGTTTCTTCTAATGATTGCATGGGAGAAAAAACATTTGTGATATAGATTCAAATATCAGAATGTAGTATTTTGTGAAAAATAAGTGTGGCTATGATGATGAAGTCGTTTGCAGGATGTCTGTTTTTAGATTGAGTCCTGCCTGTAGTACTAAACTCACCTTTTTCTATCTCAATCCTGTAGGAGGCAGAACTCAACAAATCTTTCACCATTTTACGTGGCACAAAGGCATTTTTGTTATCGAATGCCGTATTTTTGCTCGTCAGTACTGGCAAGAATTACTTGAGTAGGGAAAGTTACACATACCAATATTTTTAGTTGATATATACTTTTTAAAGTCTCATCCTGCAAATATTTACATGCACAAGTAACTTTACTCACATAAATAAAGCTACTTGCGTGTTTAGGCATTTGCAGAACTGGCCTGTAATTTCCATTAAAATCTAAAGAAAATTATGTATGATTTTTCTCAAAGAGTTAACTAAAGGGCATATGTAAAAGGCATATGTGGACTTGGGAACTAGATGACTTATTTATTAACTCAGTTCAGTATAAATTCTTAAGAGTTACTGCCTCCAAGGATTTCTACACATTGGCTGTAATTTTAACTTTTATCCTTGCAAAAAATGGTGGGGAACGTTATGAAAGTTACAATGTTACGAGTTTGTTTCACGAGCTGAATCACAATAATCTGAATGTTTTCACTCATTTTTGCAAAGCTGACAACTCTGCGATGTAAACTGCAAATTTGCCTCAGCTGGTTGCATATGGCTCATGTTTAACCAGAAAATAATTTAATGTAATGAGCTGCACAGTAAACCGTTCTTAAACATTAACAGAACTCGGTGTCTTGAGATACCTGATTTACATGAAATACTACCTTTCATCCACATCAATTCCACGCTCTATTTGGATTAATGAAATTACACTGCAGAAGCATTGCTTTTAAAATAGACTTAGTAGGTTCATTTATACAGTAGGAGTAAATTCATGCAAACATGGGAAAGGAGGTGTCTTTCCAAAGCCAACAACTTTAAGTTCTAGAGAAGGACTCTGCCCGGAGGGATGATTTTTTGCAAATCTGATGGGGCAGGAGCTGGTCTCGTACCCCTCTTGCTAGAAGGCAAAGAGGAGGTAGCACTGGCAGGACAGAGGCACTGCATCTGCTTGCATATCGCCGTGGCTGGAAGCCAATCTTATTAGCTATGCAGAGGAGCTTTTGCTGCGGTGCCGGATCCTGGACTGCCATCGGATCCTGGACTGCCATCGGATCCTGGACTGCCATCGCCGCCGCAGAGATGCTGCTGCGCGTCCTCGCTGCCGGCAGCCCGCAACTCCAGCCGCTTCCCCGGTGCCCGGGCTCCCGGCTGGGGGGTCTTTTCAGCCTCTGATTTCACCCCAAATGTCCCTCTCTCTCCCTCTGTTATTAAAGCAGGTGGATATTATTCAGGGTTTGGGGATATTTTTCTTCTCTTTCTTAGTGCTGTACTTCAACCTGTTTGCAGCTTGGGGGCAGAGCCACACTGGCTGGTGCTGGCAGCAGGGACAAGCCGCTTTCTGGAGGTTTTCACAGCTGGGACGGGTTCTGGAGGGGGAATTCCACCCCCTTTCCTCGGTTAGACATTTAGTTACCACACTCTGATGCAGAAAGGAGCTCCCTCCTAGAAAGGAAAGTATTTTTGCCAAAACCCCCCATCTTTGCATCTTTGTATGTGAACTCCAGTCTGTATCCACCCTCAGCCTTATTTCCAGGCTGGGCTGGATCTGTGGACTTTATTACTCAAAGAAAGCACATTTTCCCACTCTGCTGAGATAAATTACATGTTCTTCCTCGTGCTAAGGTTTGTTTACCTCCTGTCATGTTTTTCTTTTCCAGCAGAACACTCTGAGCTTGGGATAACAGGATCATCCTTTAAGTATGCACATCCAAAAATGTGTTAAACTACTGTTAATATATTTTATCTCCTTAGTAGGGACCTGGAGCATGCACAACACATGCACTGTAAAAAAGCGTTGCCTCGGGATGAGAGGTGAGATTCTGTGTTATGCCTCTAGCCGTAGTTCTGCGAACATACAGCAGGTTTAAGCTGTTTTCATGCCCTTCTAATCCTGAGCTGCTCTGCAGGCTGGAGTAGACATCCTAGTGCTTATTCAGCCTGAGGTCTCAATGTGTTTTAACTGTGAACTCAGCTCTTCCCTGAATTTCTGAAACACTATTGCGAGAGGCAACAGCCTCTCTGAGATACACCTTCTAGTGCTGCCCAGCTCCTGCACAAGTGTTGGGAAGGGAAATCACTGAAGGGAAACTTTGACAAGCTGCATAACGAAATGCCTCCCCCAAATGGATGTAAAAACTGCTTCACACTGCCCTGCTCCGAGGAGCTCATCCTAATTGACAGGATTTTGAATTTAATCGCTACGTACACTGATTTCTGTCTAGGACATCTGCTTCTGTGCCGTCGATGCTCCTGAAGACACGCTGATCATCAGCGCTCTTGAAGAACAATCTGATGTTGCACAGAAGAAGAGGGCCTCAGGGATGCTCTGGGTGCTGGCAGGACCTCACGAAGTACGAGCATGCTGCCAACTGCAGGTGGTTTATAAAGACTGTCCTGCATCTATGCAAGGTCTGTACGTTTAACAGGCAGCCTGAGAGCTTCTGTCTGCAACGTGCTCATGTTTCTTCTGCAAAAAAGAGAAGAATCCTAGCGTTTCCTATTGCATGCAACTGTAGGAATTCAACGTCGGGAAAAAAGTGCCAGCTGGTTTTTTGGCTGTGCATGATGATACGGTGTGTGTGTATGCTGCCAGTTTTCATATGTACAAATACCCATACCTCTGCCTCTTTTTAGAGGCTACCTGTCAGAAACAATTCTCAAAATCTAGTATCTGCTCGACCCCCTAGAGTGTATACAAGCTGATCAACAGGGGAAAGGTAAATGTGTTCCTTTACCCGAGAAGGAACATTTGAACAGAGAGCAACATCCAGACCAGGTGACACAATGGAAACACGAGGACAAGCTCTGGATCTCTGGGTCTTCTCATCAGGTCCTTACATCAAACATTGATAATACGTGTAGATTGCAGAGAAAAATGTAGGCAATACTGTACTGCATCCTACAGTAACAGAGTAACGGAGCTCAACAAAATATGAAATTTATATGTAACTTGTAGTCAAACAGTAATTTATTGACTCATTTCTAAAATGTCACATGGTGGAAGGGAAGTATATTTTGGAAGGAGATGTCTCATCTAGAAATGACTCGAGCATATTCTTAAGTTTACGCACAGTGAAGAAGTTTAAACAAGCCCAGTTTTGTTCCACTGACTTGAAGGAGAAGTTAAGCGCGCACACAAGGGTCTGTGCAGGACTGGGACTGAAGGCTTCCCTGCCCTTGCACATATGGACTGGGCTGAGTAAGCAGCGGGACCGCTCACGTCCCAGTTACCCAGCATGGGTATAAAACGTTTGTAGGATCCGATTCACGGTGTAGCCTGCCTTTGTAACTTGTTTTGATGGGAAGATTACTGCTCCTCAAGACAGAGCTTTCATGGTTTGCAAACTTATACACCCCTCATTTAAGCTATTTACACAGATTTAAGGGCCTAAGCACATATTTAGATACGTGGCTCATTCAAAAATTTAAGATTTACACAAAATCTAGACAGCTCACAACATATTCTGATTGCCAGCTGTGGAGAAATAAAATCTATTAAGCAATTTTACAAAAGGGGAAGTTGTGTACTGTTACAAAATAGAAAACTGTACTTCATGTTTAACATGCAGAGATGTATGCATGAATTACAATGTCATGTTATATATACAAATAAGAAAACTCATTGAAATACCAGTAATATTTGGCAAAATTGGAAACCTGTCTGTGGGAAGGATATGTACTTTTGGACTGAAATGAAGCAGAGAAATTGTAATACAACAAAAACCTTCTGATGAGAAAGGCAAATCTCAAAGCACAGAGACTTTAATGAAGTAATTTGGGCAGGTATAATCCATGGTCTTACCAAAACGGCAGAAGGATGCGTATTGCGTCTGAAGATGTGTGTAAGAAGACCAAACCTACCTAGAGAACGTGAAAGAGAAAATATATGGCCAGCTTGGCTACGCATTCGAAACTCTGTCTTCAAAGCCTTGATTTTGACATGAAAAAAATGCAAACCCTGTTACTGAGCAAGCTAATATGGGAAGCATTTCTAATAGAGCAGTTGAGCATTGTATAGGGCCCTATCCTGTGAACACAACGTGGGTCATTTAGTCATGCAAGTAACCGCCTTTTCAATTCGACAACTTCTATCCAGATTTCAGGATTTAACCCACCTGAAGCCAGACGGAAATAGATGAAGAACTCAGTACTGTGAAGGGATGAGATCATTTAACTTCCCATGATGTTAACGAAAGTGGAAGCAACTCACAGAATCAAAACCTATAGAAATTGCATGAGAGCTGCACAGAAATTTAATTTCAGCCTGCTAGAAAATAATATAAATACAAAATAAATGAAAAGGATTAGAAAGCTAAATGCAGAATTTAGCAGATTTGCATAGCTACCAAACTATGACAATAAATACAAGACAGAGCCTTCATTCTTCACATTTACATTTTGTTTTAATAAATGTGTTTCTAATAAATTCCCAAAGAGCTCTTAAAAAGACAGGCTTGAGACATGAGATGCAGCAGTCCTTTACAGCATATCAGAGATACAGCAAATGTTACATTATTTATCACAGCAATCAATATTATACTAAAAAAAAAATAAAATTAAAATTAGACATGAAGTCCATGCCATTAGTATACATTTGTTTCTCATTTTACATTTAGATCAGTCTTATTTAGGAGAGGGTTTAGTGTTTTTATAAGCATATTTCACATAACAAAAATGCAGAGCAATACAGCTTATCTATATCTTATTTTTCTACATGAAATAGTTTTACAAACAAAGTAAATAGAAATGAAAAGGTGGATGCCAGTTTTAAATCTGTTTTACTACTACAATGACAAAAGTGTGAAATCTTTTGTAATAAAACCTCTATTATCAGTCATTTTTCACAGAGAAGTGCAAATATGTAGAGACTATTCAGAAAACTAATCGAGTTAAATTTTTCACTGACAGTGAGGAAAAATTTGAATTGTAATCTCAAAGTATTTCTTTTTATTCTGTCCTCACAAGAGGAAAATAATTTTCATTCTACATATTTTTCAGCTGAATGCTTTAAAACAAAGACAGTTTAGCAGCAAATGACAGGTAATCCACAGTTATATGAAAAATCCAAAGTGTGCAGAAGCCAAATGAAGACAGATCTTTAAGGAACTCCACTCCTGCAAAGATTTACCAAAGTTGTGCCTGTGTGAGCATTCACAGAAAACGTTAGCAGCTTCTGCAGGATCAGGAGAATAACTCTGTAGCTAACGATTAAAGTATTTTCTCTTAAATATTCCTTTGCAATTTTTCTTTCTTTTTAAGATGACCTGATCTCTCTGAACATTTTCTTCCAAAAGTATAAAATAGGATGTCTGAAAGACTCCAGACCTGGCCATAAAATAGGTTTTTGGACACTGATTTCATGCTGCTGTTCGGCAAGTTTAGTAGAAGACCTCCTTAAGGCTTTCAACTCTTCCCAGAGTTTTGAGAAATAAGTTAGATTTTATTAATCTGACAGAAATCTCTCCATACAGCAACCGATATGCATCTTTGGATAGCTTGTTTTGAAAAATAATTTTCTGTTTCACAAAGATACATCCCTCTTCCTTGTTTCTGATTTTCCTTTCTTTTCTTTTATGCATCTGGATAGTTCAGCACAATTTACTGCGCTTTCTTCAGCATGAAAAAGGTCAGACAATAGTTCTGATTCTTGAAGGAAACAGAAGTGGAGGAGACAGTCCAAGGCAATCCTTGAACATAGTTGTTAGAGTGCGAATGAATCAGTAACCAAGAAGAGATAGAACAGAATTATCTGCAGCACTGAGGAGAAAAGTGCAATGAAGGAAACAGAAATATCTCCTCAGCATGTATGCATGCACATGATTCCATTACTGAAAAAAAAAAAACAATTTCTGCGCATCTGGTATAAGAAAAGAGTGAGCTATGTAATTTCACAATAAATTCTGAAAGTGATTTTCCAGAAAATATTTTTGTGTGTGTGTGTCTCTGTATAGGGATTGCACCTCACTTAGTCTTCATAATGGTCCTCCTAACCTGGAACAAAACCTTACCACAGTAAGCAATGTGTTTTACAAGCACCACCTTACAATCTATAAATCACGTGCGTTTGAAAAGGCCGTCAACACAGCGCAAACCTCTCTGCCTAGCTAACAGGGCAGATGAATGCTTTAGCTAGACAATACCCTTTAAAATATTAAGAAATGTTCTGGCGCTTTTTTCTTTGACCATTACTTTTTTTAGCAACTGATGTATTTGCAGACCCCAAGACTCCCTTCCAAGATACACAAAAACACAAGTCAAAGGTCAGCGGGAGGATGTAAAAATACCATTTAATCTTATCTGTGCAACACTTCATGTAGACATTTCACCATCTTCAGGCTCTCTTTGTTGAAAGACTAATTTATATCTGAACCGACAGAAAAGAGATAATCAATTTGCAGCATGCATCGAGTAAAAGCTGCTGCACTTACACATAACTTTATTCATATATAAGATTTGAATAACACTTATGATACAACTTTTCATATTAAATAATAAAAAAATCAACGCAAGGCGTATGATTCTTTTCTTATATAAAGAAGAAAGTTTTCCAGTACTGTGTCACATTTAGTGCTTATTTGCTACAAGTTTTAAAAAGTTTTGTTTTACAGAGTTCGACATGAAGTATCTTTTATTTGGGAATGTTTTCTAACCTGTTGTGCATATATGAGCTACTGGGACACTTTTGTGTTTTTCATTACCGTGTCAATTCACTATTCCATTTCTGCAGGGACACTGATAACAAATTTACACACCCATGCTAAATTATTGACTTTAGCGTTGAGCATTTTGCTCTCTTTTAGCATTTGCGGCTCGGGACCTCAGAAAGGTACTTTGCCTCCTCACGAGAAAATTTAAATTTCGAATTTTACTGTGTCCTCCATTACACAAAATCTCCCTGCAGCTCCAAATCAGGAGTCGGTAAATTCCCTATCTGTCCCAGACACTACAACATCAAGTTTGCAAAGAACAACCCGGCCGAGCATTTCCACTGATAATGAAGAAACAAATTGCAGTTTCTGGAACAAATAATAAAACAGCCTCTGAAATAGGTCTGCCTGCGGAGAGCCCTCCCGTCTTGCTCTGGAGCGCTTTGATATGGTCGCTTTGTTTTAGGCCTCACACACACACGCACACGCACGCACGCGGGGAGGAAAGTAGGGAAGCTCGGCAAAACTCGCCCTTCAAACCTGAAAGAACTTGGCTGCAGAATTTTAAAAAAGAAATTAAACAGTAGTAAATACAGGCGGGACAAAAGCCCTTTTCTCGTTGTGTAACGAACGTAATACTGATAGATTACTCCCCGGTTTCCATGGGGACCTTTTTGTTCTAACTTCAGATACCGATGATTAGGGTTAAATGAGGCACCTCATATTTTTTCGCTGAACCGAACGGAGCAGCCCGGGGGGGAAGCGGGACAAAACTGTTCATTATCGATTGATTTTATTTTTTTTTTTTTAAAAAAGATGATTACTTCTAATCCTTGAGGAACGGCGGCTGCTGGCAGGGCACAATTAGCACATTTTTAGCATTCCTGCGAGGGCCGCCCGCCAAGGCAGGCCGACCGCGCTCCCCCGGCCCAGCCGCCCCGCCGGGGCGCGTGTCAGGGCCCGGGGTCCCCAACGCCGCCCGGTCTCCGGCGAGACCCCTCGGGGTGCGCCTCGGGGGGGGGTTCAGGTGTAGCGAGACCCCTCGGGGTGCACCTCGGGGGGGTTCAGGTGTAGGAAGGACATGGAGGGCGGAAGGGGGGAGCCGCCAGCGGCGGGGTGGCACCGCAGGCCGGGCCTGCCGCCGTGTAGGCCAAGCTAGGCCGGGCCAGGCCCACCGCCACATCGCTTCGGGGCTTTTCACCCCAAAATGGCCACAAGTTTCCACCCAGCGCCGCACAAGGGGGTCCTGAGTGACCGTGGCCACGCGTGGCCGTGTGGGGGAGGGCTACACGGCTGCTGCGGTGGTTTGTGTTTTCACGAGGGGAAGGGAGCGGAGTGCCGGCACGGCCCCCCGCCACGCCAGGGCCCCCTCAGGGTGCGTGGCGGGCTGCCTCCGGCCGGCAGCACCCACGCCGCTCCCCCACAAGCGGTGCCAGGCGTGGGGCGGCCGCGACGCCCCCAAAAGTCCCCGCTCTTCTTCCCCCCACATCCTCGCCGGCCGGGCGGCCGGCCCGTTCCCCCCCCATCCCCCGGCCATGCCGCGGGGCGCTGCCCGTCCCAGCCTTTCACCGAGGTCTCTGGCCATCGCCATCCTCCCCAGGCGGGAGGAAGAGGAGGCCGGGGCGGCGGTGGCTGCCATTGGCCGGGGAGCTGCGGCTGCAGCTGCAGGACACAATTAATTATGCTAATGGCGTGGGGAGCGGATGTACTTTTTTCCCCCCTTTATTCCTCTCTCTTTTTTTGGCTGGTCGGTGCGGGAAGGAGACGCCCTGGGCTGGGATCACATGATATTGTCTTCGCGCCACTTTCGTAAAACCCTTTTTATTCCAGGGCTTTGCTCGGGCTCAAAGGTAATGTGTTTATCTTTCCATTTTCTTGCCCTTTCCTTCGCGCTTCTTTTTTGTTTCCCATCCCAAAAGCCGGCGTGAGCCCGAGGGTGCTCCCCGCGTGTGCGCGCTTTTTATTATTTTATTTTTACATTTTTTTCCTTTTTTTCTTTTGCGCCCCCCCCCCCCCTTGCGCGGCTCCCGCGACCCGCCGGGCTGCGCCGCAATCTCTGCCGGGCGGCACAGATTACCCGGGGCGGGGGGACGCGCAGTCGGGCGGGGAGCACCGACCCCCGTCCCGGGGGGGGCGGCGGGCGGCAGCGCCTTGCCGGGGCGCGGGCGGCCGCCACCCACCTGTAGGAGTGCGCGGGGCTCGCCCTGCCTCCCGCGTGGGCCCGCGGCTCCCACGCTACGCGCCCCCCCCACCCCCCCCCCCCGCGCGCCGCTCTGCGCCGGGCCCGGCCCCCCGCACCCCAGGGCCGCCCGCAGCGACCGGTGCGTCCCCCCCCGCCCCGCGCCCATGGCCGGCGGCTCCCGCGGCACCAACAATGGACGGGGCCGCGGCGGGAGGCCGAAACTTGGGGCTCCGCGGGCGGCCGCTGTGGTGCGGGGGTCGGAGAAGGAAGGGGGGAATTCCGCGTGCCCCCCCCCTCCCCCCCCGTTACAACTCTCCCGCGCCCGGGAGTGGGGGGGTGGGGATCGCGCGCCGCCCCCGCGTGGCCGGTGCGTGGGGGGAGGGGGCGCGCGCGGCGAGCACATGGCGGCGGCGGGGGGCGGCGGGGCGCATGCGCGGCGCGCGGGGCGCGCTGGGGCTTGTAGTGCGGGGCCGGCTGGGAGGCGGCGCGCGGCGGGCGGGCGGGTGCGCGCGCGCTCGCTGGCGCGCGGAGGGGGCGGGCGGGAGCCGGACCACGCGCTCGGCAGAGCCGCCGTCGGGGCGCCGCGCTCCGCGCCCGCCGGGCCGCCCCCGCCGGCGCTCAGGCAAGAGCGGGGGTGGTGGCGGGGGTCGGGGGGGGAAGAGAGGGGCTAGGGCGGCGGGGGGGGGCGGCGCGGCGGCGGCGGCGGGAGGCGGCCGGGGTGCCCCGTCGGGCCGGGACAAAGGGGCCGCCCGCGCCCGTGCGGAGCCGCCCTCGGCGCAACTTAGCGCCGGGCTCGCTGCTCCCCCTCCTCGGGGGCGCGGGGGCGGCCGGGCCCCTCCTGGTGGCGGGGCGGCGGGGGGGGGGGGGGGGGGGAGGGGGGGGCGGGCGGGCGGCTTGGCGCGTTTTTGGGGCTTTGAATGGAGGACTGCATTTCCCACCGTGCTTTGTTCCTGCGCTTTAATCGCCGCCGCGGCGGCAGCGCGCGCCCCCCGGACGGGGCGGGCAGCACGTGGCGGGGCGCCCCCACATCCCCCTCGCGGGCTGCGGGGCCGCGAGCTCGCGCTGAAAACGCCGGTGCTCAGCGCCGGCCGGTGCCCCCGGGGATGCTCCGGTTGCGCCCCTGGGGTGTGGGGACGGACGCGCTGTGCACGTGGCGAGCGCGGCCGAGTAATCCCCCTGCCCGCCCCCCGAGCAGATGGTCAGTGCGGGGCAGATAACGGCGGGCTGCGCCGCCCCGGGGGGAGATAATGGCCCGCCGGGGGTGGGGGCCCTCCCCTAGCAGAGCCCCCCCCCGCCATCAACACGCAGAGCGGCTCAACTTCTGTAAGAGCCGCTTGCGGGGGGCGGGAAGCGGGGGGGCGGCTCCGCTGCCCCCGGGCATCCCCGGCAAAAGCCTTCCCACCTCCGCAGGTTTGTAACGCCGGGTCTTGACAGCGTGGCTCCGGAGGGAAATTTAAATCTGTTAATATTTTTTTGTTTGTTTTTTTTCCCCTTCTCTCCGCTCCTACGAGGCGGGTCCGTTGCTTTTGTGCTGCTGTGCAGTTAACGGCATCATCTGGAGTACAGATACTCCATTATCGGGTGCGGGATCATGTGTCAGAACTTTTCTTACGCTACTGGGGGGGGGTGGGGGGGGAATGTTTGGTGGTTGGGTGATGCAAGATACTCGGTAAAGCTCCGGGAGAAAGGTCAAGTAAAATGTCTCGCGTGCTGTAGTAGTGCACCAAACCCACGAGAGCAGGAAACCGGGATGTTTTGATACCTATTACGGTGCTTTTTAACTGCCATTGAAAACTGGAGGAAGCCATTTTCACCTTAATTCAAGTGAAAATTAGCTGCAAACTCGTTTGGTGTGCCTTCAGTTAAACTGCCTTCTCAAAACTCTGAACCCATTTCTGCCTCTGTGCTTTAATAAGAAAATCTCTGCTACATCGAGTAGCAAATCCATATCTGTGTTATGCAACATTAATATTAGTCTTCTCTCTTGGCAGGTACTGTTGGCTCCTGTGCTTCAGTCAAGACGCTTCTGTGATGCTTTAGCTGTGCTGAAACAAGAAGACCTTTTAAGTAGAAGAGTTTCTGTCTGGTGATGGGCCTTGAGTTGTGCAAAAGTGCTTACAGTGCAGGTAGAGTTTAGGATCTACTGCAGTATAAGCACTTCTGGCATTACTGTGGCGATTCAGTGACGGTAGCAGGGCACGGACGTAACCAGGATTGTTGTTTTGCTGCGTGAGAGCTACATTACAAATGGTTCTTGTGTTAAGGTGCATCTAGTGCAGTTAGTGAAGTAGCGTAGAATCTACTGCCCTAAATGCTCCTTCTGGCACAAGCTGCTGCCTGCACGTCCAAAAAAACCGCATCCATCTGGCTTTAGCTCAGCAATTACAATTTTAGTTAAAGCGTTTTTTTCACTGAAGGCAATTGCTCAGGAAGTAGTTTTGTCCTAGCAGTATCAAAGTGCTCATAGTGCAGGTAGCTTTGAATTGGACCTACTGTAATGTGGGCACTTACAGTACTGCTAGATAAAGTGCATCCTAGCTAGTGGCAGTTTCTGGAGAAGATGGTGCTGATTACAGTCAGTTTTGCAGGTTTGCATCCCAGCTTACTAAAATTGCTGTGCAAATCCATGCAAAACTGACTGTGGTGGTGGTGAATCTGTGGTGAGTAATGGGTTTTGAAGCTTTTTTCCCCTCTCTTTCCATGGAAGATCTGAAGATGCCTTGCGCTGGTTTCTCCATGGGTGGGGATTTGTTGCATTACTTGTAGCTATATGTAGAGTATTGCACTTGTCCCGGCCTGTGGAGGAAAGGAGGACTTGTCTTCAGGCTGCACTGCCGCAAACTTGCCGGTATGGTAAGCTTTGTTTTGCTGTTGTCGGGTGGATCACGATGCAATTTTGATTAGTTTAGTAGGAGAAAAATTGCACGGTATCCATCTGTAAACCGCAAGACCTTCATCGCTGACAACATAGCTTTTGTCAGTAATCAATTCTCACAGCAGAGTCTAGTAATGTGTGTAATGGCTTGCTGGTGACTCTGCAGCTTGAAGGGATGGAAAGAAAGAAAACTTCTCCAGGTACTAAGGTTTGTCTACCACTTAAAAAGAAAACCCAAAACCAAACCCCTGGAACAGTTGCAGTGGTCCAGGGAAGGACACTTTGGGAGTTTGTTTCTGTAATAACATGTAAATGACTGTGGTGGACTTAACAATAAAAGAAAATTTTAAAATAAAACTTGTGTTTAATGATGTATCTCACTAAAGCGTGGTTGCAGTAGACAAGTAAGAAAAATACAGGGGACCCTTTTTTGCTGGCTTGTGGGTTACAGCCTTGTCCTGCCTCCTCCAGCAGCCTCCTCCTTGATTTTGAAGAAGGTGGATCTGCTACAAACCTCTTGCTGCTGCTCCTTCAAGAAGGGTCTTTGCTGGGAAGGGGGATGTTTCTCCGCCAGGCCTGGAGAAGGATGTCCTCAAGTGATAGTGCTCGATGCTTTCCCTTAAGCACTAGTCACGCTCCCTTTTTTTGTGCTCTTTGACTCACTGAGCCTTGAAGTTGGGACTGGAGCTGCAGCTTGTCTTGAGCTGCTGCCCCTGGGAGTGAGGAGACCTTGGTTTGTCCCAGCTTCAGAGGCTGGCAAAGTGGTGTGACCTGCTCTGCTGTGGGAGCAGGGGCTGGAGCTGAGGCTCCACTGCACAAGCTAAGCGTAGCAGCCTGAAATTTTGTGCTCCACTGTTGGGTGTTGCTGCTGGGAGAATCTCTGTGCTGATAGAGCGAGTGATGGGGTCTGGATGCTGTCGGGCAAAGGAGGGAGCTGAACCTGAGCTGTGTGTTGTGGGTGTGCAAGTGACGATGTACTTGGGGAGAGCTGTGTTGCTGAGGCTGCTGCTGCATTGCTGTAGTGGGTAAAATGTTTGGGATTTTTTTTTGGGTGGCCTACCTGCTAAGGGGAACCTCTGAGTCTTGGGGAGAGGGTTGCTTGGATGCTCAGGCTTCAGCTGGGTTTTTTTCCTAGTCTGCCCTCTTAAAACTGTATGGTTACAGGCACTTCATGTGGCAGAGCTGTTTTGAGACTTGCTCCAGAACCGCAGCTTGCGGTCGCTGCAGTTGCCTCAGTACAAATAGATGTGGTCCGGTTAAGTGGGCAGCACCAGCGAGTTTACAACACCCTCCTTCCCCCAGCTAAAATATTTTGACATCTAAAAGGATCATTTTGCTGGTCTGGCTTATGGTCGCCAGTGCAGCTGGGCCGATACCATGGTGGGTCCCTGATGCAATCCTGTCCCCAGGGTCCTGTGCCCAGACCCGGTCCAGGGGGTGGTTGTGCACAGCAGAGAAGAAAATACACCAAGCAGAGCACTCCTTGCTTAGTTCAAGTGCAACCGCAGAGCTCCTGCGAGGGCTTCCCTGCAGCTGGTGGCTCTGGGTGATTTTCTACCCCAGAACCTAATCTGAGACTGAGTTGTAATCTTCCTTGTGCTTTGGGGAGCTGTAATCTGGACTTCAAATCCCTGTGCAAACAAAAGGCAAAGATGTTCCCTAAGCGTAGAGCCCTTCTCGGTGCACCACTTGTTGACAGTGAGGAAAAATGGGTTGGAGTACGTGCTAATTGTGATTTACTGTAGTGTATCGTACCCCAACTGAGTGGAAGGCATCAGGCTGTGTTCACACCGGGAGCGAAACCCAAGTTTGCTACTGTGTTAACGTGCTCTTGGGAGATGCTCCAAGCCTGGCTTTGTATTGCTAATACTGGAGCTGTACCCAGCTCTTGCGCAGGGTCTTACTGGTGTTTTTTGGGTGAACAAGGCTTGTGTTGATGGGGTGGGTGCTGGACGGGATTCAGTGCCACCGGTGGGTGCACTCAGCACGGTCAGTGTTCGGTGCGAGGTGCCGGTGTGGTCATCCCAGGATGTCTTGCTAGTGAGGGCTTCTGAGCACCATAGTAGGGCCAGAGCTTGAGACGGGCACCCCAAAACCATCCCACCCAGGCTGAGCTGTTAGCAGGTGACCAATAGCTTCAGCGGTAAACGGGGTGCATGTTTGAGTTATCTGGGTGAGGGGGATTGTTGTCTGATCCCGTGAGGGAAAGCTATCTATTAACAGCGTAGGTGTTTGCTGTTCTGGTGAGTATCTACACAATCTGTTCCGAGTGACAAGCCTGCGGTTTGCAGTTTGGGTGGTTTGCGTGGAATTTACTGGCTTTGCTCAAAGCACTGAAATTTGGAAGCGAGCTGAATGTTCCTGCAGTTGTAAACCGGCTCAGGCATCAGGAGGAAGCAGGATCCTCTGCTCTCTTGGGAGCAGCTTCTGCAAGCTGGTGCCCTGTGTGTGCTTCCTACACGTACAGTAAGTTGGTTTTATTGTCAGGCTCCAGTATTCAAGCACAGTGGGGCGGGTGGTGTGTCTCCAGGATTTGCGTGCTGTTTTTTTTCCAGGGTGCTGGTGAAATGGCAAGGAGGGGCTAACTTGCAGGGTATCGGCATTGCAGGAGTTGGAAGTCAAACGTGCGCGTGTTACCACCTTAGCACATCTCTAAGGCTGATGAGGAGGAGTATGGTGTGATTAGAGGCTGCAGAGGCTTCACGCGACAGCAGAGTGTGCTGGTTCTGAACTCTCATTCACTGTGCATCTCCCACCGAGGCGTCTGTCTCTGTGAGCTCTACTGTCCTTTCCTCTCTTACACCTGAGGATAAACTACTGGCTTGCATGGATTGCAGAAACCCCGTTCTGAGCAGGTCACCCCTGGCCCACCCAGCCTTGCTTGCAGCTGTGTCAAACCTACAGCCTGATTTACACTGCCCGCGTCCCTGCATCGTGCCTTATGTTTTCAAAGGTTTGAAAATGCTGAATCTGACTTTTGAAGCAACAAGTGACCAGTCTTTATACAAGCAGCACTGCGCAGAATTGCCTTGTCTTAAGCTCAGAACATCACTTTGGGAGATTTTTTTTTTGAGATGCCCTTACTTTCTGAGGTTTTTGGATGCCCCATGTAATCAGATGGAGCCCCAGGAGGACAAAAAAGGCTCAGAAAAACCCCACAAACAAACCCAACCCCAAAGCAAACCAGCCCAAGAATCGTGGTTTTGGGTATTTTGGATATCTGAACTCTGTGAAGGTGGATGCAGAGATGGGGTGTGCAGAGCTCTGCGGTGGGGTACCCGCCTGCAGAGTGGGGCTGTGTGTTGGGAGCTGTGGAGTTTGTCTCCAACTCCCTGCAAGGGGGAAATCCACGGGATCCTGGGCTTCTCTGATGTACATTTTGACTTGCCCTGACCCTGCCTTCGGAGGGGCTGAAGCTGGGGGGTTCCCCCATCTGTCTTGGGATCCTCTCCACAGCCCCTTCTCCCATGGGAAGCACCGGGGGTGCAGGGATGGGTGTTCGGGCGCTGCATTAACGCTTTGCTACAGCAAAGGAGGAAAGGGGCGAAATCTCAGCCACACGTGTGCTGCTGCTATCGCTGTGCTGGTGCAGGGGTTGCTGTGCTGCTTTTTAAACAAGGAGGTGCGTTTTTTTTTTTATCCATGAGAAGTGTTGCAGCCATGCGGCCGTTGGACATCAGTGCCGAGGGGCTGAGGCTGTTCCAGGAGCTGTCGCAGCGGCTATTTCTGGGAGTGGGACGTCAGAAAGGAGTCGGCACCAGTAATTTTTTTACTGGAAGTATATAAATAGGTACGAGCACACACAGACATGAGGGCTTCTGGTGGAAAGAGACAACTCTTGTTCTGGAAACTTCAGAGGGCTTCTAACATCGGAGTGCCTAGGCTATTTTTATAGAGTGGGAATATTTCATATTATTTCAGTCTCCTTCCTGCCACACAACACTTTCTGTTGTTTAATATGTGTGCGGTTATTCCCAGCTGTAATCAGTGTTTGTCTTGCGGAGCATCCAGTGGGTACTTTCCTTTTCTCTTAAAGGAAACTTATTAAAATCATTCTTAATAATTCTGAACTATCGTTTCTTTTTAAAGTATCTTCTGCTGTTGATGGTCTTCAGGGTGTTTTTTTTATAGCACGTTCACGTCTAAATCAGTGCACTAAGCCCAGGTAACGTTTCTAACTGGCGTGTCTTCCACAGCGCACAGCCTGCGTGCTCGCTGCCCTTCATCTCTGGTTGCTCCCAGGTTACTTTGTCCAAAGTAATTACAGTGCATGTCCATAAAACCTGGGTTTCATTTCCATATGTTATTAGGTTTAAATCATAGCTGACAGAAAGACATAAGTGTTTCTAATTTGCTTATATTGGTCACTGGACCAAGTGTTGTCCAGATCCAAACCAGCTCTCAACCTGGACCTGCTGGCTGAGAAAGCGATTACGTGTTGCATCCATCCTCGGTCTTCTCCCCGGCTGCACTTCTCTCCCGTATCAAATCCCCTGCGCTGATACACCAGAATAACACGCTTCGTACTCTTTGACTCTTACATCTACCTATTGATTTAAGTTACTGTACTTCTGCAGTCAGTATGCCAGCTGCTGCAGCCGGATCAGAAGTCCACAGTTATTTGGCTAATTACCTTTCCCATTGGAAGTGTTGCTTGTAAAGGTTACATTTCATTTGCCAAAGGATTTTATAAAATGTAGGGAATTGCAGCACTGAACCAGAGGGGAAATCACCAATGCTGTGTTTACATATAATATATATAGAGAGAGACACATATATAAAAAAATCATATAGAAGAGGAAATTACCATTTTGTTACACTGGTGATAGGGGGCTGGAGCAAAGTGATTTTTTTTTATTTTTATTTTTTTTTTAAGAGAATGGAAATGGGCTTTTTGGTGCAAAGTGCCATTCTTGTGCTGTTCTCTGCTGGTGGAGGCACCAAACCTGGTTCCCTGGTAGGTACCCTGCAGCAACAGCAAATGGCTGGCAGGACAGATTGAAAGCTTGAAAGAAGTAACAAATCTCTTGGGACTTCAAAGGCCACACTTTGTCAGCCAGCCTGCCTGCCTGCCTGCCTGCCTGCTCAGAGCTTCACTGCAGCAATGAAAAGAAAATTAAGATCTTCCTGCCCTAAAAACACAGCCCCCTTCCCTCCTCCAAAGCTGGACCGCTCCTCCATGTTCGTTAGCAGCAAAGCCCAAAGCTCTCGTTCCTTCCCGTACTGAGCAGCGGTGCAGATGCTCGTTAGTGCTTGAACAAACACAATTTTTCGAAGTAGCACCGAATCCCAGAATGTCCACTCGCATTAATTTTTAGTGGTCTGAGATGGGCACTTAAATCCCTGAAAGTGGCTTGAAAAATCCCAGCCCGTATCCCCGTGCTGAGGTTAGCTATTGGTGGTAGTGATGGGCCTCCAGCTGCAAACTGGTGCTGCTTGTAGCTGAGTTTTCAGCTTTCTGTCTGGGATGTGGGAGGAATCGAGAACTGAAGGGGAAACGCCATCCCAGGAGAGAGGAGGTTTGTCCTGCCGGTGCTCCCCGGACATCGCTGTTCCCTCAGGGAGGCTGCAGGACTGGCCGACATGGGTTCTCTCTTCTTTTTTCTTTTCCTCTTCTTTTTTCTTATTAAAACGTCTCTTCTGTATTGACAGAAGTTTTCTGGTTTGACTGATGAAAAATCTGGATTTGCATTGATACGGAGTAAAAAGGATACAGAAAGATGGGAAAAGAATTTAGTCTTTGCTCTCTCTTTCGGCTTATGCAAAACCCCAAATCCTTGTTTTGCTCAAAGAAGGAGCAATTTCTACTAAAACAAAATGTTTATGATGATGATGAAAACCTTATAAATGAGCCCTAGAGCTGAAGAATGCTGTGTCTGAGCCTTATCCTTCAATCCAAGAGCAGCATATGACAGAGCTTAATTGATTGATTAAAAATGTTTTAGTTCTCTTTATCATGATACAGTACAGAAAGGAGTGCGAGAGAGCTGCTCACCCTCTGTTCTGGGAAGGCTTCATGCTAAGTGCTTTATCTGCAGTAAAAGCCGTGGTTAGTTTTGAAGAAAATAAATTTGGAACTAACAGAGTTAGGACTGCACCAGCAGAGTGTGGTTCTTCCACCAACAAGCCTGTGTTTGAGCAGCGGGAACGGGAAGGAGCATTGCTTGCCATTGCCACCTACCTGTGCAATTTTATTAGTACAGTAAATGTAGCAGAATACAATTGTATTAACTTTGATCGTTGCATTGCCACAGCTCTGCTGATGGGCCATTCCCGAGGCAGCAGTGTGGTAAACAGACCTGCTCAAGAATTATTTTTATATACCAAAAATCTCTTTTACCCAGTTACGCCTCACTCTCCAACTAAAACATGGGCCTGGCTTGTTTTAGGAGGTGATGACAAGCAGATAAAATGGAATTAGAGCCTCCGCTCAAGTGCGGGCAGGGCTGCAGTGCTGCCTTTAATAGTTTCTCACTTGGGCAGTTTGTGTTGCAAGCTGACGCTCCAGCTGCTGGAAGGTTGTCGGCGGGAGACGGGGATTAGCAGGTCTCTGAACTCCTTGGATGTGGACTTAGACCTGTGTGAGCATCCTGCTCTGTGGACTTAAACGTGCTTGTGCAGCCACTCTGCCCGAGGTGCCCATGGAAAGCATTGCCCATCAAACCCGCTGCTGCGAGAAGCCGGGGTAGAAAGCGGGGGTTAGGGTGAAACTCTGCTGCTGCTGCTTTTTCAGGCTGTAAAAAATACATGAGCGCCATCTAGACTAAGGCCATTTATTGCATTTCCCCCCTCATTTTCTAATGGGCTGTCACAAGTCAGCGTCCTGGTGGAGGCTTTGAAGCTGCACGAGTGAGATGGGGACGGGGAGGAGTTGGTGCTCGGTTGTGCCAACTGCAATCGAGGAGCTTTGCAAACAGGAGCGTTAAATGAAGGGGTTTGGAAAAAGCGGGAAGACGCCTCCCCTGCGGCTCCGCGTCAGCCCGCGGTGCTTGGCTGGGCTCGGAGTGACAGTGCGAGACCTCGGGGACCCTCCTGTCTTCGCGGGAGCTGCTCCCGCGGTTAGAAACTTTGCACCTGTGTTGGGCAGGATTTGCCTCGCTTCAGCTTCCTGCTGTGGGATCCTGTTCTGCTTTTTCCATGCTGTTAAGAAGCTATTGGCGATCAGAACCAGAGCTGCTTTTCTTGTGTCCCATCGGAAGCTGGGGGGGCCGGCACCGTGGATGCGCAGGCTGTCGGTGCGCTGTGCAGGTACGTTATCTTGCTGGGTTTTGGGTTCTTGCAAGCGCCACGCAGGAGCCACTGCGATGTGTCCCGTTTGCATGTCGAGGGATCATGTTTGAGCCGCAAGCTGCAGCCACGTACCGGTGCTCGTGTCGGGGCTGGCTATGGGCAGTCTTGCTCCGGGCCCCGCAGCATCGCCCGCTGCCCGTTGAGTTACTGTCCCAGCTGTCAAAATGCAGCCAGCACACTCTGCTCCTTGATGCAGCCTGGTCTTGCATCACGGCTGGTTTTTCAGCACTGATTTGGAAGATTCATGCCCATCACTGATTTAAAAAAAAGAGTTGGTGGGGTAGGGAAGATATGGCTTTCTATTACTGGGCCTGGTTTTACTTATTCTGGATCATGTTGATTCTGGGTAAAGCTTTTATCCCCTGTCACGATAAGCTGAGGCTGCCTGGAAACCCCTGTATGCGACGTGAGTGCGATTGCCTTTCTGAGCCAAGCCTGCACCCTCACGGAAAGTGTTATCGGAGCTGTTCAAGAAAAACTACTTACTGTTCTGTCCATAAACTGAATGCAAATGGGGCTTTTCCTCATTTCAGATGCTGGAGCCACAGTGCTCTGCCTCCGCTGAGGGCTTGCCTTGACTTTGTGCAGCCTTCCCCCATGCCGGTGCTGTGGGGACCAGCTCAGCGGTGGGAGCGGGTGCTGCAGCCCTGGTGCTGCGCTGGGCACCCATGGGCTCTGTCAGGGCACTTGCCTGTGGCTGCCTGGGAATTACCAGGCCAGCAAGAAAAGTGGGTGCTGTGCAGGTGGGAAGGGAAATAGGCACAAAAATGAGCTTTTCCTTAAAAGCTGTGTGCGAGAGGTGAGGGACTGAGCTGTGAGAGACTTTCTCCAAAGTGCTCCTGGGCCCTGGCCCTGGCTCCTGGTCCCTGCCCCGGCACATTTGCCGGACAGTTTTAGTCCAAAATCTTCAACCTCTTGGTTTCCCGTTCACCACATGAGGGCAGGCTGTTTCTAAATAAAATACAGCAAGAAATCTCCAGTTCACACAGCGGATAAAATCTCCAGCCCAAGCCTCCCTCTTGCTCGGGGAGGGCTGGGCACTGCAGCCCCGTCCAGGTTGCAGCCCCCACGCTCTGAGGGGGCTGCGGCGGACAAGGACGAACACGCCAGTAGCCCGAGCGTGCCAAGTCTACCCGAACACTATAATCACCCCTGCCCAAGGGAACTGCTCCAGCGTTTGCTGTAACTATCTCACTGCTTCGTTATTCCTCTGGGCAAACTCCGTTTACTCTAATGGCATTAGCTCTGCATAAAAAATGTCTTTTCTCATCGTGCTGCTGCCACGCCAGCCGCAGGTTAGTGGTGTTTGCTCACCCTGGCACCCGCATCCCCCTGAGTGCAGGGATGCTCTCGGCAGTGTCACGGTGCTGTCACCCAGGCCCACAGGGATTTACCACCGCTGTCTCACCCGGCTTCACGGCTTCTGCCTGCCGGCTGCTGTGTAAGTTAACACAGCTTCCAGTGATTTTAAAGAGGACAGAGTTAACTGGAGTTTGTCCGATAGTTGTTAATGCTGCCTCTGACTTGAGTTTATTCCTCTCCTTAACTTTTTTTTTTTTTTAAATGGAAATGTAACAGCAAATGCCCGGTGGGAATACATGGCTTTAAGAAAAAAGCAATATGGATTTGTCAGTGTAGCAAATACTACTCACGGTTTTATGACTCACGGACTTGAAACCAAAGCAAGGACACTTGGGTTGTCAAGGGAGGATGCTGAAGGCTTTGTGGTGGGTGCCCTGGGCAGGAGCACAGGGAGTGAGAGTGGGGCAGGGGCAGTCCCATGAGTGGCTCCAAGGAAAGTCCTCTGAGATGTTCCTCTCTACAAACGCTCTTCAGTTGCACTAACAAAATGCTTTGCTCTTGCAGACAGCATGAGCGGACAGGCTGCAATTTATGGGTCTGAGGAAATCCTCCTGCTCGCAATCCAGTGTTAGAGTAGCAAACGTCTGTTAACGTGTTATTAGAAGTGACAGAACAACAAGAAATGAGGATAAAGCCCAAGCCCCACAGTGGAGCGATGTGATTGCTGGTGGGGAAAAGCCTACCAGATATTATTAATCTTACAATGTCAGAAATGTCATAGTGACTGCAATAAAACACAAGTCTCTATCAGTTATTTCGAGAGCAATTCAATCAGGAGATGTGATGGGAAACCCCCTCAGTGTGGCTATGTCCTGCTCGCCAAGGGCTCCAATAAATCTGTTGCCTTTTTCAGGTTTTTCAAAACTTCACTTGGGGAAAAAAAAAATTTAACCCAAACCCGCACCACCACCCCCCCCCCCGACGGGGCTGCTGGGGGAAGTGTCCGAGAAGATGCTAGTGTTTGGAGCCCTGGCTGTCCTTCGCCATGAGTTTGTGCCATCCTGCTCCTGCTGCTTGAAACGTGATTTCTGCCCAAACCCTGCCTGCCCTCGGGGCTGTGCCGGCAGAGCTGCAGGCACTACTGGTTTTAAATCAACGTAGATTGTCCCAGTCAACTCCTCCTAGATATGCTTCTCATTCGCTTGCTCTCTCGAATCATTTTTCATGTCCTCCTGTGTGAAGCATTTGGGAGGACACCTTGGCTCCATTTAAAGGTTTTATTAGTGTCTTCAATCTGGTCGAGCTATTGCAGCTCTGTGGGAGAAACGTGTCCCTGGCCACAGCCGTATCACGGGCGGAGGATGGGGCAAGCAAACACAACCTGCACTTCGAGCATCCTCTCGCTCTTGCTCATTCTCACTTAATCTGAGCTCCTCGAGCCTGGGTCTCTCCGTGGTTATGCCAGCATGACTGCTGATGTAAGCCAAGTAAATACTGGGATTGAGGCTGCTGGAGCCAGAGGGGATGCTGGTGCCAATGGGGAGAGAGCAGCCCTGGTGCTGTGCCCTGACCGCTGACAACTTTCTTCTCTCCTCCTTCATTTTTTAAAAAAGGCTTTTTTTTTCCATCCACAGTGACATAAATGATTGCTGCTGAACTGTTGGGCTTTTACCAGAATGGAAAGAGGTGGTTTCTCTGGTCACCTTATTCTCACTGTTGTGCATGATGAGTTGAAGCGCAGAATAGCAGCTGGGGAGGGAGATGGCCAGGCAGGCGATTTCATGCCTCCTGCCAGGCCTGGATGCAGCCACTCAGCCCCGGTGGGGACTGAAAAGTTATTTATCTTTGAAAGTGATTCTTCTCCTCTGCTATCGCTCTCCCATGGATTTACAGGAGTAAACAGCTGACAGGTCATGATAGAGTTCAAGGACTGAATTTGGAAAAAACAACCCCTCCATGAGTGTCGTTATCCTGCCAATAACGAGGGCGAAAGAAAAGGTGATGTTCTGTGAGGTGTTATCAGCTGTTGAGATAAAGCCTTGAATCCATTTTGGGTCACCTCCCAGCATGTCCCCTGGACTGGGACCTGCCAAGCAGTGTGTTATCCTGTGGGCAGTTTGCCACCAGTGATTGCTGGCAGGACTGGAGCTAGCCAAGGAAATTCCTCACCCTTTTTGGCCACTAATGATAGTAATGGGTTAAAATAGCTCTTCAAAGGAAGGCTCTCTCTGTCCCCAAATCCTGGCCACCCCATCACCTAGAAAACATGGAGCACTAATTTGAAAAAATATTATCACAGTGAATAAACTCCTTTGCTAAATATGTAATCATGTACCAGCAGGCACAGAAATGAGCTAGTTGAATTAAAAAAACCCAGAATTGGTGAGTATTAGCACCTGGCTTGCAGTCGGTATTGTACCGGTCCCAGAGTTTATGGTATAACAGCAACATTTCCACTGTTTCTTGGTACTGGTCCTGCGGGCTGCTTTCCTGCAGTTCTTTGATGCCACTGTGTCAGGGTCTCTGACCCGATGCCAAGCTCAAATCCAAGGAAATCCGGAGCAAATCTCTTTGCAGATTTGTGTGAGGTTGGCTGAAGTGGAGGAAAGCTTTCCAGCCGCTCTGCAGGGAAATCTGGCCCTCTGGCAAAATGCAGGGTCTGAACATCAACAAGAAAATTCCCGCTGACTTCAGCTGGGCCAGGATTTGGGTCGGTGGAGCGGGCTTAAAGGCTCAAAGTGCTGATGCCGAGCCCAGCTCCACCGCCCCATTTCCAGCACTGGAGCCCTGAGGACTAACCTCTATTTTAGTAGGGTTTAGCCACATTGAATTGAACTATTTTGTGGCGTGCCAGGTCTGCTGCCATGGTTGCCGCAGGAGCTGACGTGCCATCGGATGCTGTGCAGGGCGTTTGAGCCGCTCTCTGGCACAGGTTGTCCCCGCTCACAGCCGCTTCGCCCTTCCCGTGGGTTGTAGGCTAACAGGTAACACGCTGGGTTTTCCCCCTCGGCTCCCAGCACAATCAAGAACTTGAGTATGGAAACAAACCTGCATTTCTTTTTGCTAGTTTGGGAATATTGGTGACCTCTCTGGGTCCCTCTCTGTGGCTCCTCGTGCCTGGCACCAGCCTGACCATGGGCTGAGCTTAGGATGCTCAGCCTGATGCCAAGCACCAGGATCTGCTGTGCTGCATGCAATGCTCTACTGCAATTCAGTTCACCTTTAAAATACTCGCAATTAAATTTTAAGACTCAGCACTTTTCTGGATCCGACCCTGTGAACACAAAAGGCTCCTCCAGAATGGTGTAAAATGTCCAAGGAGACAGACCAGCTGACCTTGGCAATTTTTTTTTTTTTTTCCTTAAGATCTGTAGATGCATGACCATGGGGAGGGGAAAACCAGGGCAATTTCTCTATTTATTGCTTTCCAAACAGGCCAGTATTGCTAACATGCTGCCCCTTTGATAACTGGCTTTAGCGACCATTTTTTAACATTGCCCCATAATGGTTAAATACAGTAACTTTCCTTCAGATCAAAAAATCTATGGCACCAATGTCCTTGAGTACTTCGGGATTTGGCCTGCGTTCAGACCAATTCATAAAACGCAGCTCAAAAACTCATTCAGTGCCAAGTCCGTGGTGCTTCGGCTTGTTTTAGCCAAGATGGGTAGAAGTGATTTCACAAATTCTGTCAATGTCGTTCGTGTTGCTTGGGTGAGCTGCTGCCCGGGTTGGTGCCTCTCAGGGTTGCAGGAGACACAGGGGAGCCCCGGGTGCCTCTCGGACACAGTCCTGCAAACGGGGCGAGCCACCCAGCCCTGCTCTTGGCTGGGACTGCGTGATGCAGAGGGGTTTGGGTGTCTTGCCCAAAATGCACCGTTATTTGCTTTTTTTCCAGGCTGTTTTTGGCTGCCGTGTTTGCTGTCTGCCTGCGGCTGTTGGCTGCTTGTTGGTGGCGTAGAGAAGCCGTGAATGGCAAAGCTCCTGCCGGGATCCCCCGCTGTGTGCTGAGCCTCGGGACACTCTCGCTTTCCAGCTGCTCTGTCAGCTTCTGTGGGGTCTCACCTTCTCTCCACCATCATACCCTCGTGACATGGGGAGATGTTTCACTTAGAAGACATCAGACCAAGATCACAACAAGTTTTAGGCTAGGACATCCAGCCTGCTTTGTAATCAGCGGAAGCAAAAGGTGAAATCTTTGAATAAACCTTTGTAAAAGACTTCAGACTGATAATTAAATACCAGGCTAGCCTTGGTTTGTTCTGCTATATCACAGTGAAGCTCTTGCAAGTCATAAGGGATGGTCTGAGGTCTCCATGGTAGTTACAGACTCTTCCTCTGTAAAGGCTGTGAGTGATGCATTTATAAACGGTAGCAATCCAGTTGATATAGATACAGCAATCCCTGAGCTGGCAGGCTGCAGCTATGGGCTCTCCATCCTCGAAATACAGCTGCCCAGAGCGGGGCCTGATCCTGTTGTGCTCCAGCCCAGACAGTTGCATCCTGGTGTGGTGTTATGCTACCACATGCTTAAAAGCTGCAAGTGGTGTTAATTTAATCATTATTCTGTGTTTCCACAACAGATGTTGACATTTCACTATTGTCCCAGAATTAAATGTCAAGTTATTCCCGTTCAAAACTACCATTGAAATGTTCAGGGATTCCATCTGCAGCTGTATTTATAGCCGACTGCCTGTCCGCTAAACCGGCATTTCTAAGCAGATTTGTAAATGGGCTGCGGTGAGTTCATGTGTGTACTAGAGAGCTGCCTAGGTTAATTAATTCCCTTTCCAGACATTATAACCTATACAAGCAGGGCAGCTGGAGGGGAGGGTTTTCTCTGAAATCAGTAATTATGCACATTGTGGGAGCAACTTTTGGATTTCTGCTGTTGTTGCAACCTGGAAAACAGAAGCAGCATTCAAGAAAGAGCTGATGGGGGATGTGAACGATCCAAGAGGACAGATACATGATTAATCTGCAGCAAATCATAACCCAAAATCCAGTGCAGAAACACTGGCACAGCTTTTAATTTTGCACTTTTTCTCACTGCTTGTGTTGTTTTAATCTCTAGCTATGTCTCTCAAACCACTTTCCATGCTCTCAGTGGCTATTGAAGCACTTTGCTTTCAGTTGAGGGGTCAGGTAAATATCTCCATGCATCACCGAGCCAATACGCGTGCCACGTGCTCAGCATTCGCCCTCCGATACCAAGCGCTGCAAACCATCTCAGCAGATGCCAGCTCTTCTTTGCTCACCTGTGGAATATTTTTTCAGAGCATCTTGCCCTGCTGCCTGGCCAAGGAGTAAATGCTAGTGAGTGATTTGGGGGAGAGACAGCAGGGAGGTGGGATGGAGGGGGTTTCTTCTCATATACAGCCCCCAACCTGCTCGGACCGCTCAGCCCCTGGCATCACCGTGCAGGTGACAGAGGGGCTACGCTGGGTGGCTTCAGGTGGCCCCAGCGATGGCAAAGCTGCCACGCTTCAGGATTTAGGGGGACCAAAGATCCCGGTGATGTTAACGCCGTGCTCGATGGCTTTAGCTGCGGTGGGGCTGTATAGCCCGCGATTTGGCAGCGTAAAAGGCAAATGCAATGTTTTCTGCCAGAGTGATCTGCTCTTTGCATCCTGCGCCTTTCTGGAGAGAAACCCCGGGTGCAGAGGGGCAGGGGAAGCGCGGCTGGAGCCACGGGTCTGCAGGGTGTGCAGCGGAGGAAGGAGGGCTGCGTTTTGGAGCAGGGGACACCGAGGGAAGGAAGCGGGCAGGCAAACCCCGGGGTGTCCATTTCATAACATCTTCAGATTGAATCCAGATGCCTCCAGACCAATACAGATGGGCGAGGGGCAGACGCAATTTGAAGCTGTGTTGTACAGGAGAGCAGATAATCCACCCAGTGCTTCTGATCTTGGACATTATGAATTAATGCCTCCCCCCAAAATGGCGTCAGGTGACTAAAAATACTTCCAGAAAAGAGACAAACCTCCTTGGCTGGTCTCAGCCCAACAGTGCCATGAAATCACTTGCAGCCCGGCCAGTTCACGCCTGCCGTGATCTGGGCCCCGGGGCTGCCTTTTAAATGATAAAGCAGAAAATGTCCCTTTTTTTCTTGGGTGGCAGCTTGCAGGGAGTGTGCTACTTTCAGCTGTATGAGGAATTGTTGAGATTATCAGTCAGAAGCATAGACAGTCCCTATTTCTGGAGAGTCTGAAAATGAACAAAGATGGGTAATAAGAAATAATTTGAGGAGGTTTTATTATTACTACATTTAGTGGTAGGGTTGTCTCGTTAATGCTTTATATGTTTTTTCCACACTAGATAGGTGAGCTTATATTACACAGTAAAAAGCTATTAGTTTTCTCAAAAGATTGTCAATTTTCTTTCCAAATTGCTAAATTACATTTTCAATTTTATGGGAATGCTCTTTCATTTGTGCAAAATCCTGCGCTCATATGGTTAGGCCAATCTCATCACGCAAGACTATTAGGTGAACTAATTGGATCTTACTAGTACATTTCTATCAGGAATATCTAATAAATGTGGAAATCCGTTTGGAAATGAGGACGGCATCTTCATGTTCTCGGGACCTCGGAGATTTCTGGTGTTGCAGCTGCAGCCTGAGCACAGCCAGCGGGAATTAGCTGCTTTGCCGTTGGCAGCTTTGTCAAAGCCTTTTTCCAAGGTATGAACCTGACCATCTTCATAGTTGTCAGAAGTTGCTAACTGATGCAGTTTCTGTGTGGTATTTCATCGACGCTAATCCCAGGAAGATGCAGGGACATCTTTTGCATGGTCCATTTGGGCTGTCATCAAGGTAGGTGTGAGGGTGGCCTCGGCACTGTAATTGCTGATCCTCTTCAGCGTACTTATGAATTTATCTCCTCGCTATCCCAGTAAAGCAGAGAAAAACCATTATCCCCATGTTGTAAATGGAGAGGTGTGGGAGCAAGGCAATGAAGGAGCTCCCAAGGTCGGCCATTCGGAAGGCATTTGAGATGGAGCTACCGCACTCGAAATCCCAACACTTAAATGTTCTCCTCTGCTTGCACATCTTCCCTCCTGTAACACTGCACGGCCAACGCTTAACATATTTATGCAAGACTATCAGCGTCTCCTTTTGTACTGAACTTTTTCACTTCTAAGACTCCTGCCTGGATTCAGCCAGGGGTTTGCACACAGGCCTGCTTTTAATGGGATCGCTTTGTAGTTTGGAGTTAAGTCATTTTGTTGAATGGGTCCCAGAAGGTCAGATGCTGCTGGCCAGTTTGCAGTGCATTAGTGCTGTGCTCGCCGTGGGGCCCAGGACCTCTCCGTGGCAGGATTTCTGTTTAGCACTGTGTCCTGCGAGTGAGAATCGGTCTGCGTTCCCTTGGCACTTGGTAATGCCTTGTCTGGCAGAAAGTCTGCGGAACAAAGTGAACCTTTTATGCATTTGCAAGATGCTTGCATTGGCAGAGTACGTTTGTATTGGTTCAACGCTTTGTATCATGCAATGATAAGGTATTTTGCTCTTAAACTGAATGCACTTTCTTGTTGAATCAGGGTCTTGTTTTCCAGGGGAAGCTAAACCAAAGCCACCCACACTCACCCTGTGAGTACTAAATACTGGTCACTGACAGCATTGGGATAATTCAATATAACACTCAGCAATTCTCATTTGTGAGAGCAGTTTCTGGTAGAGCCAAACCTCTTTCTCCCTAAGATCCTCCTTCTTACTCTTGCCCAGGTCACAAATGGAGACAAATCCCTGAAAGGCCGTGGGTAAGACCTGAATGCTGCTTGCTCCACTCTGCCGAAATCAGCAGGACATTTACTGCTGGCCTCAGAGAAGGTGCAACGAGAGAAAGGGGGGCACAGGGAGGAAAAATCACTTGGCTTTAAGCATGTATTGTTTAAATTATTCAGTTTCTCCTAAAACAGCCCATTGAATAATACATTGTGGTCACTTTTATTTCTAAATGCTTGCACTTAGACTGAGGTTAAAATGAAGTCCTGAAATGCCACTTGTGCTCGGGTTCCTCTGGAGATGCCCACCAAGCAGTGCCTCGGTCCCAGCAGCTCTTCTCCCCCATCTTTTAAGGCTCTGGGTCCTGTGTTTGGGCAGTGCCAGCTCCAAGCGCTCCCAGTCAGGTCCCCCGCACCTCCTGTACCGTGAGACTGATTTTAACAACCCCAAAGCACTAAAAATAACAAGCTCAGGCTTGTTTCTATTTGCTTTCTCCATTGCTGGCCAAGCCCTCTGGAGTCATTTGTCAACAGCTTTATTCCATCTTGATTAAAGTGGAGTTTTGACCTAATTGCACTAATCCCTGAATTTATGGAAAACCTTTGAAGCGCCCTACACCAGGGTCACAAAATGGAGCGGTGACGGAGCACAGCGACTTGTTCTCCCTTTCTTTCCCATCCTGTCCGCAAAACATGCACACAGGGAGATTTCTGCGTTTGAGGAGAATTTCTACGTGAGACACCCATAGCTCAGGTGTGGGTTTTTCAGTCTTATTTAAAGGACAGGGGGAGTCAGGAGACACTAGCTCTGCTTCACACTTACCTGCTTCTCAATTTCTGCTTAATGTTTAATAGTAATGATATAAACAAAACCCTAAACCCCCAAAGAGCTTTTTGAGAGGCCTGATATTTATGTATTGTGTGCAGGAATGATTTAGCATTTAAAAACAAAATAAACCTCTCTATGTAAGGTGGTTCATTATTCTAACTGATTGGAAATGAGACAAACGTGGATGTCTAGTGAGGCTCCTTTTAAAAGAAAACTTCCCTTCTGTCGATATGCTGTCCTCCTCCACGGAGGGGTGAAACCTGGCTGAGCATCCAGCAGGATAATTAGTTGTTGTTTGGGAAATGCCTTCAAATGTGCAAGTGTTAAATCTTACTGGTTTTTTTATGACATTATTTGGCTTGTGCAAGAAGGATGCAATCTTAATAGCCAAGCCCTCTGAGATCTATTAACGTCCTCACAGATGCAAGCGAGGATGCTAATAATGAGAAGCCCAGTGCATGCTGAGCTCTGAGTCCAGCCAGCCGGGAGGAGCGCATGGCTTCTTGTGTAGCTGCTGCTGGCATCACCTTCGGAAGGGTCAGGCCATGAATGCAGCGGAAAAAACCTAATCAGTGCAAGGTCATAGTCTCCCAATGTGATGGGCTGGAGCAGGGACAAAGGATGAGGGAGCTGCTGATGGCAAGGGACAGCTCTGCACAGCTTGTGGGACCCTCGCCTCCCAGGCAGAGAAGGGTTCTGGGACACAGACGGCCACGCTCGGCACAGCCGGCACAGATCTCTGCACTGGGAGATCTGGAGCAGTAAAAGCCCAAAGAGGCCAGGAGAGCCTCTGGGGAACAGCAGGCGTCTGCAGCAGAGGGGCAGATCAGTGCTGTGCCCCGTTGCGAGCTGAATGTGTAGCCGGTGAATGTCATGCCGCTTCCCCGGCTGCAGGATGAGGCTCACAACAACCCCATGGGTCTGGTGGGAACTTGGGGAAAGCAGCTGTGAAAACAGAAGCTCCTTTGGTTTGCAATTTTCTCTCCTTGCCATTGTGTGCAGTGACCTTTCGTTAATGAGAAAGAAGAGAGTGAGAAGCCCGAAAGGGAGGGATGGAGGGGGAGGAAGAAGGCGCTGGGGCGGACACAGCAAGTAACAGAGATGTCGTCCATCCTGCTACACAGTGCCTGAACACTGCCGTAGCCCATCGCTACTGCCACCCTGTCATTGATGGAGGCTCTTCATGCTGCTTCACATTGCTTTGTTCCAAGGTCTCCTCCCTTGCCAGGGCTCGGTGCTCGCTGGGGCTGCTCCAAATCCACTGGCTCCAGCAGTGACTCCTGATTTGTGTTGGCGAGGGAGAGGAACACTGTGTCCCTACAATTTCTTGAATTATTGGGTATAGAAGTTGCCACTAAGTCACCCATCTGCTCTTCTACCCGCAAAGTGGCGTTTGAGGAGCAGTCTAACGCTTCTGATACCTTTGGAAGCGCCTCATTACCATGCGATTGGAGACAGCTTCTGCATGAGCCTAGCAGAAATACTCCTCTAGTATAACTCTTCACAGAGTTTTTGCATATAATATTAAGCATTAAAATAATTTAATAAGGCATAAATCAAGTTTTACTGTGGTGCCACTGCACAGGAAAAAAGCACTCCTGGAAAGGCACCTGAATACATTGTGGCCTCCTTTGGAGTGGGAGCAATTTATATATTCAATATAGCTTCTGTTCGTTCTGCTGTAAATCCCATCTCCAAGCTTGTGTGCTCTCTGCATCACACAACAGGACTTCATCAGCATGTGCAGCCACACGACTCTTACTCAGGCCGCCTGGTCTGCAAAGATCCAGTCTTGCTTTGCACTTTGACCATGCGCTGTGCACCACATTGCCTGTTGCTTCAGCTGCTTGCAGAGCTCACTCTGTGCTGTTGAGGCTGTGCCAGTGCGGGGAATTGGGAGTCCAGCATCTCTCTGGAGTTAAATCCAGAGTGCCACCCATGCCTGCACCGAAGCTGTCAGTCTGTGCAGGGCTAGCTCACAGCAGTGCCCTGTAATTTCACATCCCAGCTCCCCATGCGAGCGGGATGCCCATGGTGTGACAGCTCTGGGTTGGTAATTGTCGGCAGCACTTTATTTTCACCGATGAATGCTCTGGGTTGATCCCTTCTGGGCTGTCTCCCGGCGACGTCTCTTCAGTTGATTAATCACTGGGAGATGATAAATGAAAATACCAGCTTGAGAAATGTCTGCCCTGTGCTCCCAGCAGAGGCAGCAGTGCATGGTGAATAGTTTTCTCCCATCTCTTCTGCTTTGATTCCCTCTGTAGAGCTGTGTCTCAAGCGATTCTCTTGCACTCAGGAGCTCTGCTAGTGTTCAGCCCCGCTCGCTGCGAGCTGGAGAAGAGATGGGTATTGCAGCTTGGGCAGTGGTGAGGAGTGCTATGAGCATCCTTCCTCCCCAACGGCTGTGTCCCATGACCAGCATGCCCTAAACCCTGACACACTGCGTGTTTCATCCTTTCACACTGTGCTTCGGGTCCTCCAGAGATGGGGGGTGCGTGGAAGAGCTTTTGAACCACATCTGCTGTGTCTGTGCATTTTTAGATCTACAAAGGATGCAAAACTCTTCAGATAACTGGATGGTTAGCTGTATATCTAGCTGCCCCCTGCAAAACCTGCGTCTTATCCACAGTTAAGAGCTGGTTTGGAAAGGTTTGGGTCTGGCTGGGATTTTATCCCATGAAATATCCTGCAATTTCAGTAAGTTTTGTGTCCTGTAGTGGGAGAGAAGGCTTTTCAAACTCTGTAAAAAAAGGGGAGATCCCTGGGACTGGAGTGCAGAGATTTTCCAAGGCTCTGGGAGGCATTTCTGATGTGAGCGTGACTGAAACTGGTACATGCTTGCAAAAAAGTTCCAGTTCTGAAGTATCTCATTTTTGGACAAAGTGATTTGTCTGTGCATTCTTGATGTACAGCTCTATTGGCATCTGCAGTGTCTTTAAGTGATGTGTTTCTCTGAAGGCTTCGCTGCTTCTGCTGTGTGATCTGCTCCCAACAAACTCCAGAGAGCTAGTGATTTATCAGCCACTGCTTTTTGGGGTGAGGAAAAGGCTAATGCTTTATGGATCTATCAGCGTCCCTATATGGCACATGGAATACAATATCCTGCCAAAGAGGGGAGGGATGTCTGCTACTTGGCAATCCATCATTTCTCCCAGTGCCCGATGGCAAATGCACTCTTCTTTTTTCCATCAGACAACGTGCGAGTACTGTTATACAGTGAAGAGCTTCTCCCTTCTCCTCCACAAATGGTTATGAAACTCTGAAAATGCAGCTTCTGCAGGATGAAGAATAAGATGGAAAGGGTCATTTTGACAGGGAGAAGCCATCGTTGCCTGCAGCTCTTGGTTTCAGCAGGACACGTGAGATCTCAAGCGATGCAGCTGGGCCATGGTCACGACAAGGGGATCCCAGTAGGGATGAGAAAGCCAGGCCACACATGCCCATGCAGGCTGTCAGGTATGTGCTGAAAACATGCAGATGTGCCAACAGATTCTCCAGGTTTTTTCTTTTCTCCCCTGCCCCACAGTGATTTCCTCTGCTACAGGCACAGCTCAGCTGACCTTGTCCCCGTGGAGCTCATCCATCCCTTCGATAGCAGAAGAGTAAGTGAAATGTGTTGATAATCTGGTGAGTATCTACTGGGGAGTACGAATCCCTCTCCTACGTCTCTCCTTGGCGTTTTAATTGATTCAGGGTTTTCCCAGTGGAGAACTTCATAAGAGCATTTGATAAAATCAGCTACACACAATCCTGCCTCTCATTACTTACAGGCTTGAGGCAGGTAGATGATTAAGTGAAATTTTTACGGTGTGAGCAGTTGTAACAAGGGAAATTATCATCCTGGATATGAGACAACGACCTGGCTCTTACTACATCTGCTGGCAGACAACTAACCCAGTGACTTTGCCTCTGATCTTGGAGCAAGTTGTCTGCTTTCTCCTCCAGGACAAACCTGCACTCGCTACCCTCACACATTTAAAGGACAAGTCACATGGACGTGCAGCGCTCAGGCAAATTGCTTCAGACTTTCTTTGGGCTGTTGCAGTCCTGATGGAGGTGAGAGCATCTGTAGTTGTCACCCGGGGAATGCCTCTGCAGGCACAGGGTGGAGAGCATCCTTTGGGCTCAGGGACTCGCTTCTGACATAACTCCTTGTTGATAAATAAACTTTATTTTTGCAGGGAGTCATTGTCAAGATAATGACAGATCCCACTGTGAAGCCAGATCCAGTAAAGAGCAGTGATGTTGTTTTCTAATTTGGTTTGAAATCTTAAAGCACTCCCTCATCTTAGCAGAAACACCTAAATGACGCCTATTTGGCACTGTATATAATTCTTTGCTATAATGGCATGCCTGACAGTATCTGTGTACTTACCTGGAACAGTAAAAGCCTCCTGTACTTAAATGAAATACACACAGCAGGTTTGAAGATGAACACAGGAGATGCTTGAATGCCTTTTAGACAACTGTAATTCAGACCATAAACATAATACAGATTGTAATAGTGTATTATAAAGGAGTGCTTCAAATACCAACCTTTGTATTCTGCAATTCAGTCCAATTGATTCCTAACCTAAAGCAATACTGTACCCAAATCCCAAACTGTTGCATAAACATAACAAATCCATCACTGAATCAGTGAAGGAGATGCAGAAAAGATCCTTTAACTATCCAGCGTGACGCAGCTCACATGAGATGAAGTATGTGTGACGGTATTTCATGTAAGGAACTGGGAGAAAGGAAAACGCGTGAAAGATGAATCCTCAGCCGTATCACTGAGCAGACGCCCGCTCTTCGCTCTGCTGAAGTCAGGTGCAATTTGCACCGTGGAGCACCTGCACCTCTGAGCAAAATGAAATTTCTGGATTCCTCCGAATTCCTGCAAAGCGGGACTTTTTGCTGCCCAGTTAATGGGAGTTTTGTCAGCTGTGCTTACTAGACACAATAAACGGATAATAAATAGCGCAGTCTGCGGACAGCAACAGGCTCCGACAATCCATTAACCAACGAGACGTTGCATATTCCAGCTTATTAGTCTCATATCCATAATATATTTTAACCATATCTCCCTGGCAGGCATTTTCTTAGAACACACACACACAGAGGCTGGACTTTCATTTTTCATCCTTCTTCAAAATTTCAGAGTGAAAAAGAGCTGGTAGTGAGCCATTAGCGATAATGTGATCCTCTATGTGCACTGGAAATTTTAAATAGATTTTTTTCTGTTCTTCTGCTTGCGCTTGCTCCCTCATTGTTTTTCTCCGCAGAAGCAGCATTGTGCAGGCTGGGGGCGAGCAGCAAGGAGACAGCCTGGGCAAACACAGTTTTGGCAATTTTTCATACATGGCCCTTGCTTTTTAAAATAAAGCCTTCCCTCACCCCGCCCTGCTTGCTTCCCACTTTATACAGCTGCTTGCTGAGCAACGAGCAGCCTCGTCCCCTTCCAGCTGAGCACACGTTGGTGGTATTTAGGGTTTTTTTGCTGGTGGGATGGAGCTGGGCTGTCCTGCGCCCAGCTGGCGCCACAGTGAGGGTCCCTGTGTCCCCGTGTCCAGGCCTGTGGGACCCTGTGGGGGCTTCAGCTCGGTTAGTGAGGGGTTCCCAACAGCTCCGGCTGGAAACTGGTGGGGGAATGGCATTGGCGGAGCAATACAGCCTGCCCATGCATGGCTGCCTGTTTCCAGTGTAGCCCCTCTGGTAATTTGTCCAGTGCTTACCCGACAGCACCCCAGACCCGTGGGCACCCCTGGGCCACCTCATAGACTGGGTTACCCAGGGCTTCAGTGCTGTCCCACGGGCCCTGTGCTCAGCACCGCTCTGCTCTCACCGCAGCGTTCCCAGGTGAGGTCCCCCCGTCTGTTAGCGTAAGGGAAACGGGGCTGGCTGCGGTGCGTGCAACTCAGCTCTCCCTTGCAGCTCAAACTGGGGATGGTGAGGGTTTAAGAGACGCTCCATTTATTCATGGCGCAGCACAATGAACTCATGCTGCACGTGTATGTGCAAACGAGAGACTATGCACCCTTCAAATCCCACGTCGGGTGCACGTGTGGCGCTGCGCAAAACGCCGGGCCGGGTTACGCAGGTGCTTCATCGCACAGACAGCAGACGTGGAAGCGCAGAGCAAGACCCAGCCTCGTGCAAGCCTGCCATGCTGCTGCGCCCCGCCCCGTGCAAACGCGAAGCAGCCCCTACAAGCAGCGGTGCAAGACCTCACCGCGTGCAAGCGCGGACCGGTACCGGACCCCTCCCGGGCTGCCGCGCGCCGCACGACGGTTTGCGGACCGGCTCCGGCGCGCGCGGGGCGGGGCGGGGCGGGGCGGGGCGGGGCAGGCGACGCGGGGCCAATGAGCGCCGGGGCGGTGCCGCGCGGGGCAAGTTTGTCGGTAGCGGGGCGGGCACCAATCAGCTTGGGGGCCGACTGGGCGGGGGCCAATGGGCGCGCGGCGGGGCGGGGTGGGGCGGCGCGCGCGGAGCCCGTCCCGGCGCTGTGGGAGCGTCGCGCGAGGCGCGGGGCTGAGCTCCGCTGCGCAGCAGCCCGGTCCCGGCGCGGCGCGGCCCGGCGGGGATGCCTGCCGGCGGGGTGTAGAGGAGCGCCCCGGTGCCCCGAGAGGATGTCGGGGAGCGGCGGAGCGCTGCTGCTGCTGGCCGCGCTGCTCGGTGCCCCGGGGGGTGCGCAGCCGGCGGGGGAAGCCGCTTGCCGCCCGGTCCGCGCCGCCTTCCAGGTGCTGCAGCCTGGAGCCAAGTGGGTGCCCGAGAGCCCCGTGCCAGGTGAGACCGCCTAGCCCCGTGGCGTCCGGCCTGCCGCTCCCCCCCCCCCGGGGCTCGCCGGTGGACTGGGGGCGGCGGTGCGCCGTGCCCGGGAGCCGCTGGGGTGCGGGGCGAAGCGGCTGCTGCTCCCCGAGGGAGGGGCGCGGGGGAGGGTCGCCGTGCGGCTGCGGGACGCTGCGGAGCCGGGTGCGGGCTGCCCGCTCTCCCGCCGCCCGCGGGGAGCTGCTCTTCCCCGGCAGCTGGGGTGCAGGGCTGCCGGCCGTTCGGTGGCGGTGACCGCCGGTATCCGCGCTTCGGGTGCGCCCCACTGCTGGGTGAATCCGGAGCGTGCAGTTACGTCCCCGGAATGGAAATCTCCTAGATGAGCGGGTCTCTTATTGCTCTCGTTTTGTTTAGGTGGTCTTTTACCTAGAGGTGGCTCACATGCAAACTTCTGCTGCCGGGCAGAGCTGGTGTGCTGCCTGCAGAACCAGCTGGCCTCGCATGCCTCTGTCGGGGGGTCCGGTGCGAGGTGCCCGGGAGAGCGCGGCATCCCTGCCAGCGAGTGGAGGCACCACGCACCCGTCACGTCTCTGCAGGTCCTGCATCTGCCAGAGCTGCTTTCCACAATACACTGTGCGTCAGGCAGCGAGCAGTGCGATGAGCAAAGCCGTCATCTGAGGGAAATCCTGCTCTGTAAGCCACTCGGAGAGAATTCAGACCCTCATCCCCAGCCTGAGCTCAAGGGCTGCCACAGCTCCAGAAAATGGGGCTGGAAACACGCAGCACGGCAGCACGGTGTTCTCTGAGCTGTGTGTGTACCATGCAGGGTGCGATGGCCCGGGCGGGAGGCTGTTATGGATCTGGGCGAGGTGTTACTCTGCTGTGCAATTAGCATTACAGGTGGCTGCCTGTGTGGTACCGCACCAAACCTGACCGCCTACGCCCTATGAGGCTGCTTTCAGTATATATACCTGATTCCTGTTTTAAAATGTAAGTGAAATACTTGAATTCCCTGCCTTTTAAAGGTCCTTTTACAGCTTTTTGATAACTAGAGAGTGTCGGCTCCTCCAGGTGGGTGGCTGTGTGCTTGGAGTGTGTGTACACAAACGGATAGGTTTTGATAGCTGCATTACAGAGCTGCCTGGAGAACTCGGGTGCTGTTGTGTTAGGTTAAATACGCAGCAGCGAACTCCTGCCCTGAAAAGCTTACAATCAAAGTATGAAAAGGAAGAGATAACAGGCAAATGTGACAGGCAGGGGAGGTGCAATGAGATCATCGCCAGCAGTAGCTGCTTTTAATAATGATGTGTTGAGTTATGTTTCTTGCGTTCGGTGTCGCACAGGCCAGAAATACTAGAGTTGCTTCAGCAATGATCTGCTGCAGTGCAGGAGAGGAAGGGGATAAGTGGGGTTCCTAGGGCTGGGACTGCAAGGTATTGTGTTTGCTGGTGCAAATCCCAAATCCTTTGGTCTGTAGAACTGTAGCAATGCCTCAGCTTATCAACAGCTGTGAGATCTAGAGGGAGAGTTTAGATGGTGAGAGAGTACCTCCCCTATCCCTTCCTATGCTTACATCCCGTTCCCATATAATTTTTGACTCTTAATGCTTCCTTCAGAGTACCTGCAGGAGCAGCATCTCTTCTCTCTCCATCCCGCAGGGCCTCAGTCTCCTGGTCAGTATGGAGGTACCGCTGGAAATGCTTTGCGATAAAATGTTTGCGTGGAGAGTTGCAGAGGGGGGAAAGAGCTGCTCTTATCACCACTAAAATGACAAATTCTGTTGTCTGTAATCAAAGAAATGTCTTCCCCAGCTTCTGTGAAAGCTGGTGCAATGTTTGATTTGATCCCTAGGTAACTTTCTTGGAGTGTATTTTTACAGGGAGAGGTGATGGAGGGGTGGGCAGCTGAGGTGCTCCTGATGGGTCCCTGCAGGCTGTGCTGTGAGTGTTGAGGGGCTGCTGGGGCCTCCATGCTGCAATGTGATCAGTCCTTCCCCAGAAACCGGTGGCATCCTCCATCCTGGCCTGGGCTGTGATTGTAGCGGGTGCCTTTGCCTGGGCATCTTCCTTTCCCAGCAGGGTTCAGGTTGCTGGAGTTGCTCAGTTGTGCTCTTGCTCCCCTGGGAGCCCCAGCTGCATCCCTGATATTCAAGAGGAGTGAGGAGCCCTTTGCTTCTCTGCAGAGCCTGTGGGTAGCTGGATCAATATCTCATAACAGGGCTGGTGTTTCAAGTGAATGCTTCCAGCTTGTTATGATGATAAAGTTCCCACATATCAAATCGAAAGTGGATTTTACATTTGCCTAAGTACATAAACTTGATCATAATTAAAGCAATGACTGCTTGCTTATACCTTGGATCTGGCCCATCTTGCATGACTCTGTGTAGTAATTACACTTCAGAGCACTCGCTTCTCCTAGTAGCAGCTGCATAAATCTCAGTAATAGGGAAACATCACTCAAGGACTATTTTCCAGGCTTCTGTTTATTGCTTTTCTTCCTTTCATACATCTGTCAATTAAAAAAACTTTTGGAGTTCCCAGCCGCAAATCACGACGGAATCAATTCTGAGAGCCTTTGCCTATGGATCATATCACCCTGGAGAAACCAAGGGTTTAAACAACTTAAAACGTGGGGTTTTTTTGAGACAAACAGAAAACAGTGACTTCTGGAAGCCACATTCTGCATTATGAGCAGTTGTGGCTGAAGGCTTAAGTAGAGGAAATGCTGCCGAGTTGCAACACGCAGGAGAAATGTCCCACGGCTCCGTTTTACTGGATCGGTGGTGCGTGGGCTGGGGGGACATTGACACACGCTCCCCGTAGAGGAGCCCAGCCTACACCAGGCTGATACTTTTAATTAAAAAAAAAAAAAAGGCAATTCTGATAAATGTGAGGGAAGTGTCGTGCTGTTTCATGAGCGGTATTAATGTTCCGGGAGTAATTCTAGCTGAAGGCATGTATCAGGCAGGGAACAGAAACTTGGTCTCCTCTGGTCCTGCAGCCTGGGGACCAGGTTTTTGTAGCTCTGGAGCATGCTTTGGCATGCTCGGATGTGGGGAGCAGCATGACCTAACTACTGTCAGCTGCGGCTGACTTTTTGGAGTGGTGGGAGGATGTAATTCATGGCAACAGCTCGACTCAAGCTAGATGAGAGGCCTTGTGCTGTGGAGAGGAGCAAAGGCAGGGTGATGGGAGAGTGCTTTTCATAGGTTTTTCTGAAGTTGAGACTTAATGCCAGCTCGTGAGCCAGCCTGTGGTTCTGCACTGGGGTAACTTCACACGCGTTAATAACTAAATTCTCTTTTTCTTATGCTGCCTGTCTTGATTTTCTTCTTTCTTTTGTCTTCTCCCTGCATAATTTCTCATATATAAACAGTAACTTGAATTTCCATTTTTCCCGGTCTGTTTTTCTCTCCTCTTTGCCATTCAGATTTCTTTGTGATGACACTCCAGATAATTGGGCTGGTGCATGTGGGTAGAGGGGAAGGGGTGAGTTGTTGCCTTGCCAAGACGGGGAGAGGGGATGGATGTCTCTGCTCCTGGTCGCGTGGAAGCTGAGGAATGTTTTTCTCGGCAGAAGTATCTGCCCGTGGGTCTGTTTTCCTCCTCCCATGGTGGAGTGCAGTTTCCAGCTTTTTGTTCATTCTCTTTGATGGAAGCAAACATGGATTCACCCTAAGAAAATAGAGGACATTAACCTTTTACTTTTGGAGATGAGGTGTAAAGCTTTACAACTGGCTGGTTGAGCGTGTCAAGCTTTCTTCTCTCTTTTCTTCTTTTTGGCAGCTGGTGTGTGCCAACGTACAATTTAAAAACTGAAAATCCCAACTCTTCCCGCTGGACTTGATGCACCTTTGCTCGCAAGCTGGTTCCCTTTGTACTCCTGCTCTTTTATTCTGTTTTTCCTGAGTGGGACTAATGATACTCCTCCCCGTGCAGCCTTTCTGTTTAGCTTAGCATGGTGGTTTAAGATCTTAGTTTACTAGATAATTGAGTTTTCTGTTCTTAATTATTTCAGGCCTGCAAGTTGCTCTCTTGATAGTTAAGAGAGCAGGAGCAGAACCCTAAAATTTAACCTCCCCAGGCAGTGGTTTTATAGTGAGATCATTCATTTTATTTTTTTTCCCAGGGGTTAATTTTAACAACATCCTGAAGAGTGTTCTTCCCAGTCTTTGGAATGGCTGTACGGTGTGTGTGTGTGACTAACAAACGTGTATGGTGGGTGGGTGCCCACAAATGAACTCCATATTTTTGATGCCGGTATTGTTGATACATTTGTTAGGAGGAAGCTCTTACTCTGTAAAACCTCTCTATTTTCTCTGTAACGTCTTCTTTTAAAAGATGTGGTGTTATAGAGCGTTGTATTTGTGTGGCAATCATCTGGCCAACATTGCAAGACTTGGGGAGGAATCCAGAGTCAGATGGCCTTGTGAAACACAAAATGGAATAGAAAATAAAGGATAATTAAGCAGTAATAAATATCCCATGTAGTACCCATACTGTTCCAACTTTAATCACCTATTGAACGAGGGTGGTTTATAATTTATATCTCTTTAATTAGGTTTTAAAAAGATCAGCACTTAACCTGGGTTCTGAACAGTTGCATTTCCTTTTTCCCCCCAAATGCTGAGCATTAAAAGCCAGTGACAGATGCACGACCCCCTAGTCATATAATTTAAAAGAAGGCTTTTAATAAAAAAAAGAAGTATTGAAATAGCTGGGGGAAAATCCACTATATTTAAAGGTTGAATTACTGCTTTTATCTGTTTAAAGCATGATGCTGACTATGAAACAATTAGAGAAAGAAAATTAACACAAAGCAGCAGCTTTCTTATGGGTAATATTAACAGATTGGTGAGCTAAGAGGGTGGGACAAAGCCCTCTGACGTTTCCGGACTGCAGAAGGCGAAGGGTGCTGCTGCAGGGGGTAGCAGAGCCCTCCTGTCGCATGGGGAGGAGGCTGCAGTAATGTAACATTAAGCAGGGACAGGTTCTTATTTTGGCAATGCCTGGGGTAAATTTTGGGGGAGTGTTAATCTGATTTAAGCTGCCGTTGGATCTGGGTGGGCAGGCTTGCGTGCCCCAGTGGAAAGCATGGCTTGTCTGCCTGTATCTGATGACAGGGTTGGAGCTATCCTGGGATGCTTAAAATCAAAATACAATCCTTCAGGCTCATGAAGGAGTTCACAATGGCCTGCAGATGATCTCAAGGGGTTTTTTTTGACATTAATCCACTGAAATTATTTTCACTTCTGCTGTACCAGCCACCTATCTGTGGGAATAATTGTACCTCAAAGTCAAATTTAGTGCTTTAAATTCACTGCTACCTGGTCTTCAGTAAAAATTTCCTGTGTCGGAAGAAGGAGGAAGAGGCAGTGTGCTGCTGAAATTACTGCAGCTTTAGAGATTAGTTCTGTCAGCTAGGAGCGTATGCAAAATTACCGGAGCATTTACACTGCTGTTCCCCAAGATGGCATAAATGGCACAGCACTCTGACGGTGCCTGGCGTCCATGTGCCTATGAAAGGGGCCACATCCAGCTCCTTCTCACCCATGGCAGTTGGGTGTCAGAGGGTCAGGCTCCTGTGCTTAGCATCGCATCGTTATCGCTAATCTTGCAAAGATTGGTATGTGAGCATCCAGATGCAATTAATAAAACCATTGGAGTAATTTGTGGGACACTTTCTTTCCAAAAATGAATTTGTAATGATTTATAGCAAAAGGAGGAGGTGGTTTGCGAGTGCCGAGACTGGCATTATGAGATGTAATGGCTTGAAACTTTAAGAAAAAGGGGGATGTGTAGCTTGAGAGATAAAAACAGTCTTAACAGTAGGGGCCATTAGGCAGCGGAATGGGCTTTTTGCAAGTCAAAGCTATCACTGGAGGTGTTTGTTTTAGATAAAATGCCTAGAGGGGGTGGATTGGGAGGCAGGGGATAGGATTTGATGACTCACAGGACCTTTTCCATTGCATTTATGGAGCCAGAAACGTGTGGCAGTTTAATTCATGCTAGTGTCTGGTCCGTAGGCTTGCGGTGTGTTTTCCAGCAATTCGTGTCTCTGCATCCACAGTGCTTCTGAGGCATGCATGGTTTGCACAGCTCCTAGCACTTGGGGTGCAGGATCTGGGTGTCTTGGGTGGTGCTGCAGCATGAGTGCAGAAGAAGGTCCTCCAAGCAATGGCATGAATAAACCCCAAACATATTCGCAGGTCAAAAAGCGCTGTCTCTGTTTCATTGGTGTCTGCTGGGGCTGGGGTCAGCAGGGTGGGTTAGTGGCTCCTGGGGGACTCGGGTCCTGGGCATCAAAACCTCCTTTCCTTACTATCAAGACCTACAGATGGGACTGTTTGGGTCTGCTTGCCATCTGGGAAAGCCATATACAGAAAATAGCTGGCAGATGGGAGTCAGGCCCCCATTCCCTGGCCCTCTGTAGCAACGCCCTGTGCCAAGAAGGACCTTGTCCCTGGTAGCTGACAAGAGCCTGTCCTGCCTGTATTGACCTGTTGCATTTACCGTGATGTTTCTGGTCGCTGGTATTAGTTGGCTATCTCTGTAAAACGTTTTAAGCTGTCAGAGTTAATTCCCAGGCTTTTTCCTCCTCCTCCGTGATTGCTCTGCTACAGCATGTGTCTGTCTTTTTACCTCACAAAAATAAAAATCCACTTAAGGGGAGAAATTGGCTTAATTGCTAAAAAGAAGGATGGGATGTGAGTAGATGACCTTGCTGCTTCTTATCCCTGGCTTTAACTTGCACAGATCTCTTAATTGCCAACTCTCAGATTTTCTATATTGGTATTTCCATTAATCGTGGAAGGCTTTTTTTTTTTTTAATTTGAAATGTGTCCTAATATAATAAATGTAGGAGGAAATAAGCTTTGTATTAACAAGAAATTTATGGCTGTATTGTAGTGTTAAAGGGACCATGCTAAGCCTTTTTGCAGTGTAAATTGACTTGGATTTGACTTTAAAAAACCTCTTTAACTTGCTGTTATATAACTGCTTCTCTCATTAACGCAATGTCTTGCTGTTACGCGGTTTTATGGTCCCTGTTATTTTTTCGATGCATGAAATACCTGTCACTGTGCTCCTGTGGAGTGGGTTAGTTCACAAACTGCTGAGACTCGATCTTTAGATGTCAGTGGTGCTGGCTCTTTGTCGGTGGGCTTGATGAAGGAATTTGTGCTGCGCATCCCACTTTGCAGAAGGGGAAACTGAGGCAGCGGCTGGAGATGGAGCCAGGATGGTGGTGTGGGTCCAGCCTTGGGCTGGGCCTCTTTCTCCCTGTTTGCCATGCGTTGTTTTGCTGCAACGGCAGGACTTACATTGGTTAAAGCTCCTTTCTGCATGTGAAATGCAGGTTGCAGATGAAGTGTTTCATGTTGTTTTTCTCAGGCTGTGCCAGGGGAAGGGATGGGGCTGGAGGGAGGAGGGTTTCTGCTGTCGCTGCTCCTGAGCCCTGACAGCTGGTTTTCCCTCGGCAGTGTGCATGACTCTTCTTCAAGAGGTACGCGATTGAACTGACATTAATATTAATCCTGTTCTTCTAGAGTACACTTACAAAAGTGACTTTTGACACTTTCTAGTAATTAGTGAGAGAGTGGATGTGTAAAAGACTCTTAAGAAGGAGAGGAGAGGGCAACCTGGAAGAATGCGTAATCCTTCCAGAGCAAAGATATAAATTACCAGACTTACTTTTATTGAGGAGAAAAACCTCTGTACCAAACGGGAAGGCAGAGCAAGGGCTGAGGGGTGTGTGGAGCCTTCACCCTGTCTGGGCTGTCAGTTGCTGGCTTGGGGACTGCTTCCTAATCCTGGTTTTGGGCAGTGCTGAGCCAAACAGGGAGCTGCTCCTGCTCTGGGCACAATGCAGTTTGGGTGGCAGACACTGAAATGGAAGGTTCTCGCTGCTGTCTGGCCCTGGATAGCCGTTTTTGATGGAATTGTTGCTTACTGTTTAACAGCAGCATCAGATGAGATGTGTTTTGCATGATGAGGGCTATTTGCTTTGATATGAGCTTGTTGCTCTGCTTATGTTTGCAGGGCCACAGTTTGCTATTGAAAGCTGATCAAGAATGAGACTTTTTGTTGCTGCTACTTCCAGCTCTTCTGTTCCGTCTTCTCCTGTTGTCTGAACCCAAAAGATGAATATTTTTTTCTAGATTTTATTTAGCACTTTTTAGCTAACAACACTCTTCCTAAAATTGTCTACTATCTCCAGGAGTAAGAGCTTTGGGAATGCTTTGGGAATGTCAAAAAACAAAGTTTAGCATCACTGACCAGTGCTTTGAGTTACAGCTTGAGATGCCAGAGCAAGCGATGTTCCTCTTGCCTTTGTCCCCTGGCTTTTGTACCCGTTCTGGTGAATGGGTGGAGGTGCTGCCCATGCAATGGCATGTCTGCCTCTGAAAAGGCACTTGCCTTTTGCAGTGCTGCCTCAGGACCTGTCCCTCTGCAGTGGGACTTGTACAAGTGAAACGATGGACCTTGGGCTTTGCCTGTTGCAATGGAGGAAGGATGGGATGCTGAAATTGGTGGGAGGACTCAGGAGATATGTACAATTTAGAAGCCTGCACTAAAAAAAAAAGTAATCATTATTGTTGGGCCCTCCTGTTGTTACTGTTATTACTGTGGATGCAAAAGGATGGAGATCACAGGCAAATAACACAGCTGTTATTTGTTTTAAGCTAGTTTTAGGTCTTTATACAAATTACAAGCATATCCTGTGTGCTGAACTACATGCATTGCTCTATTCATTGTAAATCCACAGCTTCAAATCCTGTCTCCTTTTTCCATCTCGCACTCCGTCTCTTCTGACTGCCTGCAGCTCCTTACCGAGGTGTTGGTAGGCATGCAGGAGACAGCAGGGCGATACTCTGTATCGCTCTGCTTGGCACCAGCACATCAGTGGATGGAGTGTGTGGGAGCTAAAGCAAGCAGCGTGCTGGCAGGCATACATAGCAAGCTCTCGGGGGCTATTGCTCAGCGATCCTGGCTCTGCCTTACCAGTCTTCTCCTTTGGCCAAGCTGCTTGCTCAGGACAAATTCCAGAAATGTCATCAATTTGCCCAAACAGTAATTGCAGCGATACCAATGTATGGAGTTGGTTTCCTCTCCACTCCCAGCAATTCCACCTCCTAATGCAAATTTTCTGCCCTTCTTGTGTCTCTCTCCAGGGTCCGATTTGCAAGTATGTATCCCAAAGGGCTCCACGTGCTGCTCGAGGAAGATGGAGGAGAAGTACCAGGCAACAGCCCGCCTGAACATGGAGCAGCTCCTGCAGTCTGCCAGCATGGAGCTGAAGTTCCTCGTCATCCAGAACGCTGCCGTCTTCCAAGGTGAGAGCTGGGGGTGGTCCAGGCATGTGGCAGGAGGAGGAGGTGCTTCTGCTCCTCTTCCTCGGCACCTGGCAATCAGAAGTGCAGATGGCTGGAAGCTTTCTGTTCACCCATTTTCATATGTTTGCGTATATTATATATGCTTATTTATGACAAATAACACACCTGGTCTATGGCTGCTCTACAGGGCTTGTCCTAAATATTCCTGTAGCTGAAACAGCAAATGTAAATTTAAAGACTAAACCTGTTCAAGTGCTAATTTAAACATAAATGAAAAATCCACTTCTCTGAGAATTAAAATATCTGTGCAAGTACCGTCTTGTCTGATTCTGCCAGTCCCAAAAACGAGGTTGCGGTAATATGATCTGGTTGTTACCCCAGTGTAATGCTTGGTAAGCATCTGACTAAAATGTGTGTATTGATTGTTGTTATCCACCGCAAAACAAAGTTGGTTATTCCATCTGAAGGTGGGTAGAGGCTGCCTTGTTCACAAGTGCGGTCCCTGGTGCTCGCCATGGGGTATTTGAGTGCTTGGTAACCTGGTGCCACACTATAAGGTGGCAGCTCTCTTCTTTTTCTAATGATAATGTAATGTATTGTCTTTTTATCAAAACTGACCTTTGACAAATATTTTCTACCGTGGATACACACTAGTTTGTGTCACTTAAATCTGCAATCATTTTTTTTAGAGCCTTTACACGAGCAAAACTTATTCCATCCATGGTTAATGTGCGGTGAAATGATTGCTTGTTTGTTGAGTGCTCTCCTATTGAGGTTCCATTGTTCTGTATTAATGGCATTTTTGCCTATATTTAAAAAAGAAGGCATGAGCAATCAAGTGCTTTTTCCTTCATGCTGATATTTTTGGAGAATAATTGATTTATTTTTATTCATGCCTCCCTAACAGCAAGATCCAAAGCCTGCTGAAGCCTGTGAGATCATGGCAAAGCTCTCCTCTGGTCCACAACTGACTGATGAAGTCTAAACTGTTGTTTTTCTCAATGTAAGATCAAATAAATTGCTGAGGAGGTAACAATGTAATTTTTTTTCCCAATACTTCTTAATGCAATGACCATTAAGTTCCAATTCTGCTAAACAGAATGGACTAAAACTAACGAGAGATTGGTTTCCTAGGCATTGGAAATGTGGACTAGCTTCAGAAATGGTGAATAACCTGGCCAGAATACAAAGTGTCTGCCTCCTCCCCTACCATTTGACAAAAACAGTGCAACATTAGAGTTTTTATTGTGTGTAGGAATGACACCCAATGTCACGACAAGTTGTGCATAGCATAGGAGAGTCGGGTGCTCTAGCTCTGAACTTTCTGCCTCTTCTGGAGAGAGCTGAATCTCTTGCTCTGACTTTTTTTTTTCCCCCCTTTTTTTCAACTGTGATTTCCATCCTGGCTGTGAGAGCCCTTTCCCTGTGCAGGGGTTTTGGAGTTGATGTTACTCTGAAAAGCCGTGGTGTGCAGAATTGCCATTCTTGGTGGTGGGGAGGAAAAGCATTTAATTGAAGAATTCCTGACCACTTCTGCTTATAAAAAAAGCTCGTGACTAATTTTAAAGATCTTTTGCAATCCCATTGTAGAAGAGGAATTCCTAGCTGGAACCATTGAGGAGCTCACTTTAATTACCTCATATAAAGTGTTTTGGACTTGGAAGGGCAATTCATTAGACTTTGAAAATCATGTACTTTTGTTATCTTTAAATTTAGTCTCAAAGTCTGTAGAAGAACACTTTTTTTTAATAGGTGGATCTTTTGATTGCTGCTTGTTTAAGAGTATTTTGATGGCTGCAGTGCCAGAGGCTGTTCCAGCTATAGAAATTGTGCTTGGACCCAACATACGCTGGTCTGATTTCTTGTTTCTTGGCACTGCTCATGGTAGGGGACAGGCTTCTATCTCAAGACATCGCCAAGGGAGCTGACGCTGGAGTGTAGTGTCTCAAATCAGAGCCCACCAGTGTGCTGTTTGCTTCGTCCCACATTGCCAAGGTACGTGCTCTGACAGCTGGTTGCAGGTCAGAAAACTTGCTGCTGCCCTGGCACAGCTGGAGAGTGCAGGATGCCCATCGCAGGGCTGCGCCTGGGGCTGTGCCGGCTGCGTTCAGCTGTAGGGGGGTTCCTGGAGCGGTCAGGGAAGAGGCACTCACGACTGCCATCGGAGCTCCCGTGGTCCCCGAGCATCTCCTGCAGGTCCTGCTCCCGCATGGTGTCTCTGCTTGAAGCTGGGGACAGATGCCCTGTGGCTTCAGGAACTGGGACCGCAGGAGTGGGATAGCTCAAAGCAATGCCGGCTCTCACAGGCGTGCTCTGGCAGGGGAGAAAGCTCTCCACGTGTCTTGCATTGGGTTGGACTCCAGCATCTGCTGGGGATCCTGCACAGAGGATGGGTAATTGCACCACTCTCTAGAGTGGGGTAGTGTGTTGGTATGGAAACATATTCTAACCACTCATATTAAAATTAACTCTGAAGGATTTCTTGTTTGTGTTTTTAATATCTTTAGCCTGGCATCTAAAGGGACTGCTAGTCTGACAAACAAAATCTCACCCAGATGTTATTTTGCAGCAAATTTAATTTCTTCCCGCTGAAGCTAGAGCGGTATCTCTGCTGATAAAGATCAAGGGAAATTGTCTGGCATTTACAGAAAATCTCATCCAGGCCTATCTGTTACAATGTTCACTTAGCAAAGTTTATTAGATTATTAGTTTTAGACCCTTGGGCTTTTTCTTTATTGCAGTTAAGAAGGAAAAATCCCAACCAAAAAAATCCTCCCTTCACTAAATTTAAATGGTACAATTAGCTCCTGGTCTTATCTTACAGGCATTTTTTAAAATTATGAAGGTGATTTAAGTAGTGATTTAATCCTTTGGACACTTGCTGCGTTTGACAGTGTTAAAATGGATTGTAGCTGCCTTGACTGCAGTTAAATCTTACTCCCAGATTTCTCTGAGGGCAGGTTTTTTCGCTTTCATACAGTGTATCCGTGCTGGTATCTGCCCGTGTGTGCACCTCCCAGTTCAGGTTCTCAGCCGACAGCAGCTCCGTTGCATACCGCGAAGCTAGGCTGAACCACATCGCTTCAAAACTTGCTCATGTGTCTTTTGAGAAGTGACATTTCAGTATTGCTCTGGGGTTCTCATCCAAACTAACCGGTGAGTTAGTGCAACTAACCGGCTGTGGCAACGGTGACAGCCCTGCCTACAGTTTGCTTTCTCCCCTCTCTTTCTCCTGACCTTAGATCTTGGCTTTTTGGTGGGGGGTTTTCTGGCCCTGCCACCACCTAATCTTTTTCTACTAAACCAACAACAAATAAAGCCCTCAAGAAATCCTACTGATTTCCTAAATATTAAATCTGAATAACTCAGCTTTGTGAAAGGTAAACTTGAACAGGAAAATACCAGGGTTGTTCTTGTTTTTTCCTCTGTCCCCCACTAAAGAACTCTGTTCCCCGGGGTTGGGTTGTGTGCATGTTCATCAGTCTGATGCCTCCTGCTTTCCTAAGTTTGGGAATTTGCTTTTGAGTGATCACTTAATTTCTTGTCCTGCATATTGACCCTGTTGCGCTATGGATAACAAAATTAAAGCTTTAGCAGCTGCTCAGATGCAGCTTTCATGGTACATTCCTCCTAGTTCTTTGTCCAAGGGAAAAGGTACTTTTTAAAAAGTGGAAAGACTGCAACACAATTAAGCACAGAAGGACCCTCCAAGGGAAGAGGAGCATCTGCACCCGTTGCTTTGTGTAAGACTTGCTGGTAATCCTCCCCCTCCAACAAGTGTGAAGCACAGGAAGAGGAGAGCTGACTACTAGGGGCTGCTTCTGCAGGAGTAACACAGTGTGCTCCTCGAGAAAGTTGCTTTCATTATTTTAAGTAATTGCTCAAATAAGCTATCAGCAGGATCTCACGTTGCCATTCTGCAGGCTCTTCTGTTGATGCTAGTCAAATCTTGGAGTGGCCTCTCTTTGCGTGGTGCAAACGCCAGGCTGTCAGAGCACGTTGGTGGCTGCTCTGTGATCTCCTGGCAGTGATGGTGCGGTCGCTGGAGCCGGCAGGGTAGCAGTGGCGTAAATCTTGAGATACACCATATGCCTGTTTCTGACGCTGAATCTAGCCACCCCACCGTTGCGTGGACACAGGGCTTGCTTCCACTCGCTTCCCAAACAGCTCCTGTGGGGCTGCAGAGCTGCTGGGACTTTGTTGGGAACGTGGAGGACGGTGGGAAGGCAGGAGTGCAGGAGGGCAGTTACCCAAACTGGAAAATTGGCTGGGATGCTGCATTTGAATCCCCCGTGGTGAAAGCCTGTAGGCTTAAGTTAAGACCTGATCTGTCCCCTCTCAAAGGCAATGACATTTAACGTTCTGCAAATGGCAGCTGGAAGACAGAAGGAACTCTGCTGGGTACCTAAGGGGAGCTTGCAGGGGCTATGGAGATTTGAGGGGCTTTTGGGATGTGTGTTTCAGAGTAGTTTCTAGGAAGACCGTGATAAATCAATACGGATGAACCTGCCTGTGCGTGTATGTATTCTGTCATTCATGGGAGAATCCTGTTTCTTCTCCCCTCTGGAGCTGAGCCCTCGGTGGTTCTGGCAGAGCAGGTGGCATGGGGAGGACATTGATTCATCTCCCCTTGCGTGCTGCAGTAGGATAAAGGCAGAGCTGTAACTCTTAGTCCTACCAGGTGGCTCTGAAGGCTGTAAATCCTCTGTTAGGCAGAAATGCAGCCATTTTGGTTATTTATAGTTATTTACACTATCCATTCATATCTGTCAGGAATGAAGGCGGTTTTGACATTGCAAGCTTCTATCAGGTTATCTTTAATCAGTTTAGAGGCTCCTAAGCCACAAATATATCAAATAGCCGATCCTAATGTTGGAGTCCTCTAAAGTATGACTGAATTATTTATTTTGTTATGATGAAAATGTCTGGGCTTTATTGGGTTTTCTTTGAAGAACTTGATTCTGCTTGAAGTCTGGAAGATAAAAGATCAGCGATTGTCTCTCCAAGTTTCTTATTCTGAATCCTTCAAGGCTTTTCATTTTTCACAAGCCGCTGTTACTACTTTAGAGTCAAGGTGAGGAAGCTGAGATTTCTTTTGTTCTATTAAAGAGGTTTAAGTATACAAAAACTTTTATCTTTACTAATTATGCCTTGCACGGGTAACTCCAAGATGCATGCAGCATCAACTAGGTGAGAAGAGATGGGCTGCGTGGTGGGAGCTATTGCACGTTAATTGCCGAGAAGGGTCCACTGATACCAGTGCTGCCCAGCAGAGCTCGTGTCTTATCGTTTGGAATAGTTTAATACTCCAGCGTCTTTAAGCCAATTAAGTCTGACAGTGCAGGAGGGTCTTTCAGGTGTTGGCAGTAGGAAGAGCCTTGGGCGGGCTTTAGCACTGTGCTGTTCTGCAGACCGCTGTCGCTTAGTGTGGGCAGGGAGGAAGGAGGCGATACGGGGCAAGTGGGAGAATTCTCTAGCTTGAAAAGTTAATAACTGTTTCTGAATGTGTAAAGCAGTGGAGGTGAGAGGTGCTGAGGGCAGGGAGGTCTTGGAGTTGAACCAGCCCTGCAGAGGGGAGATGTGCCCTGGGGACCAGTGGGCCACAGTTGTGGGTTCGGATGTCTAACCAGTGTGCAGGTTTGGATCATCGGCCAGGCTTCTTACACAGCTTTTCTATGCAGGAGAAAAGTGATTAGGGTTAACTGAATAAATGTAAGGAAAAAAAAAGATTCTTAGCAGTAGTCAAATGTGATATGAGTGGGGTGGTCAGCTTAATAGCTGCAGGTGCGTTGTGAAAAGTGCATGTGAAAATGTGAACTCTTGCTTGTGGGCTTGTAAAAGATAAGCTGACATTTTAGAGTGGACTCAAAGAATGAATTCATTTTTGGAAGAGAATATTAAAACTCTAATTAGACTTTACAAGTAAATAAGCACCACAAATAGATCTCTCTATCATCTTATAATTCCTGTTCCTAATTAGTCCGCTGCTAACTAAAGTCTTGCTGCATCTTTCTCTGATGCACCTATCTCCACAGAGGCAGTTCTCCTCTCTGAAAGCTTCTTGTTTTGTTGTTGTGTTAATTTTTTCTATTAATGTGTATTTAAAATAGGAATTGTCTCACTGGGTCAATTCAGGCCGGTATTCTGTCTTTGGCAGTGGTTTCTGCCAGATGCTTTGGATGCACAAAGTTTGTAGTGGAAAACTGTGGCAATACGTTTCCCAGGTTGATAACTATGTTCTAAACAGATGATTACAGGTAGGTGGAAAGAGCTGTCTGCATAATGAGAGATCTCCGGTTGTCAGAATTAGTCTAGGGAGGTAATGTTTCCTTTCAAATAACCAGAACTTATTGTTCATAAATCACAGTTAATCTGTTTATTACACTAGCATATGAAGCTGGAAGTCTGGAGTGTGCTATAATGCTTAGCTTTAGGAGCAGAGCTGTAATAGTAGCAGCAGTTTCCAATGATTTGAAATTGGGGGATCAGCAAAATGCAGGAGTTTGTGGAGGCTCTGGGCATTAAAAATGACTGCTGAGGATTGATGAGTTTCTTTAACAAATTGTAAAATCCATCATGCAGGAGTTAGAGCATGAAACTGCCCTCCTGAGCCACATAAACCATGGGTTTGGAAGTATTGCATGACAGCGCACACTACCGGGAAGGGAGATTTTGAAAGATGTTTGGTTTTGCTTTTGTTTCTTCCTCTCGCTGCCTGGAGTTTCAATGCCAGCACGGCATTGGCATGCAGCTCACCAGGCTCTGGGTGTGCTGGATGGGGCTGCTCCCCAGAGGAGCACCTCGGTGTTCCTCATGACACTGAGCTTGAGATATGGGGCTCCCCCTTGCCTGGGCTCCCTCTCCCCTGCTTCAATCAATACCAGAGTGGTCACATTTGCGTTGATCTTCCAAAATCCCGGTGCATCTCAGACAGCTTTGCACAGCGCTTGCTCACAGCTGATGGAGAGCTTGGCATGCGTCTTTGGGGTGCCTCCTTGCAGGAGGGAGCTTGTTGGCTTTTGCTGCTGTTACCCTGCTGCTGTTACCATTTGAGCTCTGCAATACACCCCCCCACCGACGGCCTCTCGTGCTCCCATCTGTATTTCCATGCTGAGAGGGCCCCTATGGGATCCCCATGTTGGGTATCCATAGGCTGGCTGCTGTAGGAGGAAGATGCATTGTGCCCTTTGCAGAGGGCTAGCGGCAACTCCCTGGCACGTCTGTGGAGGAGTGAAGTGTGTGGTGGGAGATGTCCCTGCCCCCCAGCCCCTGCTTTTGGGGTCTTGGCGGCTTGAAGGGTGCAGCCGTGGGGAATTGCGTGTGGTTGAGATCCCTTCCCTGTGTCCTGCCTCTCTTTGTTTTTCCCCTGCAATGAAATACTGCTGACGCCCTTCCCCTCATCAGTGAAATGAGGCTTGGAGGTTAATAGGGGGCTTTTTGTAACTGCCTACATGCTGCTTCAGCAGTTTTTAAACACTGCGCTTGGTGTCTGGGCTTAGGGGTCCCCAGTTCAAAGTGTGCGGAGGAATTCCTGGATACTTGTGGACCTGCCTTTTGCTACCGGGGTACTGTCCCCTGCCAGCTCTGCTGCTGCTTTTCTGCTGTGAAAAGGGATGGTGCTCCCCTGCTTCTGAGGGGCGTAGGGAGGCATTGGCCATGGGCACCCTGGGGCTGCTGCCTGGGCAGGGCTGTGGCAGATGCTGCACCCATGTCCTCTCGTGTCCGTGGTGCTCTGCCTCCATAGGAGATGTGGACCTTTTGGATGGGGAGGTGTCTGGGCTGGGTCTCTGCAGGAGCATCACAGCCTTGCTGAGATGCCTGCGGTGTCTCCTGCAGCTCTTCCACGTCCGCATCCCTGCGTTGTGCAGGGTGGTGGTGCTGCCTCTGTCCCATCTGCTCTGAACCCATGCTGGCAAAACGTGATCCTCTGCCTGCGTTCACCGTTGGAGCGTAAATTGTGAGATAACCAGGGAGTGAGGGCTCCCGTGTTCCTTTGAGTCTTCTGCTTCTACAAGTGGGCTCTCTTCTGTAATTACCTTTTGAGCTGCAAGTTATCATCTTTTGATAGTTCAAGTACTAACATTCTTAAAATGCCTCCTAATGCTATAAAGCAGTCAAATTACATCTTTCTAGCTTGCAGTAGGATGATATAAATGTCATGTTACCCTTGAATGTGGTATTTATAGAACTGCTTGGTGCCGTTGAATTTTTTTTTTTGTTTTTTCCTTTGTAATTCCAGTACAGGAATGGGCACGGCGGCATCTTCCACCTCTTGGCCTGAAAGGATAAATAGAGGCGTTCTCATCGTGCAAAGTGTTTAAAATGCAGACAAAAGCTGGTTTGTATTTGCTGGGGAGGAAAAGGGGGAAGAAGCCAGCACCCAGCAATAAAGGCAGGCACTGTCTCTGTAAAGAAAACATTTTGCTAGATTGTCATCTACTTTACTTTTAAAGCAGCAATAAGATATGGCGATAAAATGGCCAATGGCGCCTTTCATCTGAGGGAAATGAACTCTTGCTGAGCCAATTAAACTGTCAATACGCTGTGGTTTCACGTTCCCTCGAGCAGACTGGATCACCTCAGGTGTGTTACTCACTCTGACTTCACCACTGATGTGAAATCAATTTCAGCAATTTATAATCTTTCATTTTACTGTGAAAGTATATTAATCTGTGAAAAACACCACTCATAGTGAGGGCAGATGAGAGCTTTCTACACGAGTGTCTCTAGCTGACAGTGCCTCTTGGATTATCTGGTATGTAGAAGCCTGTGTAACTTTTGGACACACTGGAGGCACTGACAATCCAGTCTTCAAGCTTTGGGCTTTATTCTTAAAATGTTCTAAAATCATAGGAGTGTCTTGGTCTACTTTTTCACTACTCAACTGCAGTAGTTTGAAATTAGCTTTATTCCTTCAGCCCAGAAGAGGCACGCCTTTCCACATTCTTTTCGATATCAAGAGCGGCAAAGAAGTGAGTGTGGCAGACTCATAGTACGTACTGCTCATTAGAAAATAAAGCAGATGCATTTAGCACGGGTGGTGGAGAGATGCTGAGGGATGTGGGATCTTCCTGGTGTTTTGTTTCTGTGGCAACAGTATCTAAATGTTTGGGTTTAGATTTTCCTCCTGCTGCTGTGAAGGGGATGCAGGCTGGACTGCGTCCAGTTCAGACCGATGTGCCTAGGGGAGATATTACCTGGAAAACCCCTTTCATCCAGTTACACTGGGATGCTCTACCTGGTGCTGTGTCTACTTGCAGCCCTCAGCAGAGTGGAGGTGTCTGTACTGCAAGATGCAGCACCGTTGCTCTGGAGTGACCTCGTTGTTTGCTGCATTGGATGTTGCTTCAGAGTGACCTCGTTGCTTGCTGCATGGACACTGTTTCTCTGAGGTAGGTTTTGTTTTGGCAGCTTCTTGGACCTTCTGTTGCTTTATGGGTTGTCGGTGGATACTTGGTGCACCTCAGAGAGGTGGTGTCCCTGTGGTGGTCCTTTCTCTGCTCTACTAAGCAGAGTGTGCCAAGAGGTCTGCTTTTCTCTGAAGGGTCTTGGTAGCTTTATGGGTTTGGGCAGCAAGAGTGAGTGCCTATATAGTGTTTATTTACAAGAGTAGCGAACTGAGCTGTGTTTAAAACATCTCGTCTTCCTCTTAAAATGAAATCTCAGCTTCAGGAGCTCTGTGGGTGTTGGAGGATCGTCATGTTGTTGCATAGTGGCCATCTCTCAGCACAGCAGGAGAGGACCTGTGTCCTGTCCCCTGCAAATATGCTGAGTTTTGGAGTTGCTGGAAGAGTCTCCAGCCCTGTTTCCGCCATGTAGTCGGTTTGATGGGCCTGTGATACACTTTCTCCGCCCAAGTCAGCTATGACCCTGAGGGATAAGCCTCCTTGCATCAACGAGTAACTTGCCTGATATCAGCAGCACTGGAAAAGCTCTGACAGGGAGAAGGCCCTGAGGGCATGCATGTGTGGGAGAAGACTTGCCTAATGGGGAAGAAATGCCTCATTTTTAGGTTGCTAAAGGCTCACTGCAGGTCCTCTTTCTGTAACCTTGATTACACAAGCTGCTGGGAACCCCGGGGGTTTTGGCATGGCTGAGTTTGGGATTTGTGGGGGCGCGGCTGCTGTCTCTGGGTGGCCTGGTACTTCCTAAAGATTGACCAAAGCTCTTGCTGTGGCTTCCAGGACACCCTTAAACCTCCCGTTTTTCCCTGCAGCAGGGTTGGGTCCCACAGCAAAGCGAAGGGGCGAGTGTGGCATTGCACGGTGGCAGGAACAGGCTGGTGACCAGCAGCTAGGGCACATTGAACCTGGTTGCTAGTTAAGGTCTTGCAACAGAGCCGAAGCAGTAGGAGCATCTCTGCTGTCTCCCTTGCATGTAGCTGGGTTGGGCTACGTGGAGTTTGAAAGCTACGATTTACCATGTAGCAGGCTTGGCTAAAATAATGTGACACCCTGGCTGTACCCTCCAGCTGTCCCTCCATGGTATTGCCAACTGGAGCACTTTTTAGGATGAAACATCAGTATGGGCTGTGAGGTCCTGGGTATGGGAGTTGTGTGGGTGTATGAGAAGCTTTGCTTTTGAAATTAAAGCTCTTGCATGTTGGTTGCAGAGGAATGTGACCCAAGTGCATCTCAGAGACAGATCCCACCAGGCGATTGGAAAGAACCCCAACTCTTATTAATGTTTGGGAAGGGACGGCATTTGTCTCACTGGTGTCCAGGGCTGGCAGTGCTCTCCCAAGCTGAAAATAGCAATGCAATAGTTACTGTCTGGTTCTGTTGCCTTCTTTGTGGTGGGCTTTTTTTTTAAAGCCGGTAAGAACATTAAACCCTTCTGGCTTTCTGAAAAACATAGGCCCAACAGGTTTTTCTTCTCACAAAGGGAAAATATTTTTGCTCTTAATCTTGATCCAAAAGTCTCAATGACACTGCAGCTGATCACTGCTCCCGTGCGACCTGTGTGCTGCTGCTGCTGGTGCGTGGGTCGAGGACTGGAGTCAAAATCAATTCCCGTCGGCCCACGATGAATTAAGGAGTTAGTTGCAGTATGCCCGAGAATGTTTTCAGCTCTGCTTTGCATTGTAGATTAGTTCAAAACTGCTACAAAATAGAAATTGGTGACCAACGTGATGAAATGGCTTCTTTTTTCCTACTCTTCCCTCTGCTGTGGTGCCTGGAAGTGACGTTGGTGGGATGGTGATACGTTGGCATGCTCAGATCTTATGCTAAAAAGGCACAGGAAAATACTTCAGGGTGTATTTAAGCAATGAGCTAAATAACTTTCGATGCTGTATTTAGCAGTGGTTCGACTGAATCCGTAATTGTTGTAGTCTGCATACCGGCTGGCTTTCTTTGCATGGTTTTGATGTGATGCTGGATTGGGCCCGTTTGTCCTATGTAACACTGGTGGGTCAGAGTCGGACAACTGAGTTTGCATGTGGCAGTCGGTACTGCACAGGAGATGAGTGAAAACTCTCACGTGTGAAAGTAAACGCATTTCCATGAAATAATGCATCTAGGAATCAATGCATCATCTATGACAGATGAAATGTAGGAAGCACTGCATATTTAATCTGCTAATATTTAAAAAAAAATTTAATTGGGAAAAAAAATCTCAATGTGTGCTTGGGGGAAAAAAAATCACATAAACCTGTTGGTTAGAAAGTGAAATTAAAAGAAACAACCCTCTGAGACAAGGCAAAACAAACAGCAGTGTAGATCAATTGTAAATGAATTCTGTTGCTGATTAGCTCTTCCTAAATTTGTCATCTTCAATTCAGAAAATCTATGATTGAGTGCCATAAAGAAGCAATTTTAAAAGCAGTAGAGAACAGTAAGGCTGCCTCTAGGATTACAGCTCACAGCTTTGGAATTCACTCTTTGAAGGAAATTGGTGAGTAACAGATTGCAGTAATGCAGCATATTTGTATTGGTCAAATTCCTATTATGATTGCAGTGAAAAATGATGTTCCTTTTTTTAGGGAAAGGAAATTAAATAGGCCTAGTAATCCATGTAAGGAGATTGGCTTACACTAAAAGGGGAAGAAAGAATGTGAAGACTAATCAGATCAATGCGTTCTCTTGAATCTATCTCATTAAAAAAATAACATCAAATTGCTACTGAATTTCTGAGGAATTATATTGAAATGACACACATGCTTTTACTGCCTTTTAATTACAAAATTATTTCAATCTGCTTGAGTCTTTCATGTAATTGGGCTATCAACTGTTCTTAAATATTGACTCATAAATTCCAAGTAGTTCTTTAAATGGAAGAAAATAGTATCCCTGGTCCTTCAGCTCAGATCACGGCAGGGTGAGAACTACTATTTGTACCAGAGAAATCTTCACTGGCTAATTTAGGTGCACAGCTTCCCTCTGGATGAGGCTTTTAAGATTGTGATTTATGCCGTCGTTTGTCAGGGGAGTGCTCGGTCTCTGATGTCCGGCTGCACAGCCGTGATAGACCTTCTTATGAAACCTTTGGGAATTATTATGTACTTAGTGAGAGCTGGATGGAGGTCTTTGAGATGGCCTGAGAAGGATTTTCATGTGTGGTGTAATGCATTGCCCCCCTCGGCTGGGTAGAAGTGGGGCTAGGATGCGCAGCTGGTGAATGGTTCTGCAGCTAAGCCTCCTCTTGTGTAGAAAAGACATTAAAAAAAAAAATTAAATATAAAGTCTTGTCTAAAGAGAAAAATGACCAGGAGAATGCTGAATCTCTTGCACAGCATTTCTTATGACTGAAATGTTTGCTGTAAGGAGGAGTTGGCTCCTGCTGTTAGTGCATCAGTAAGAAATGTTGAAAATGCATGCTGTCTTTTTTTCAAGAGCCCAGTGCTGGGTGGTGGACTTCAGCTCAACCTCTTGTGGAGGACAGGGTGCTAAATGGTGGCCCTCCTTCTCTTTGCAGAGGAGCTGTATGTGCTGGTTGGAGGAGGATAATGTTTGACCGTCAGGCTGCGTGCGGTGCGGTTCTTGCGTGCGGGGCACTGCAGCCAGCTCTGCAAAAGCACTGCCACAGATGCACATGAGCAATATGTGTGAGACTGACCTGTGGCTGTCCCAGGATTAGGCAGCGAGCTGGTTTTAGGTGAGATTAAGGGAAGGGATGGTTACTCTTGCCTGTGGTGCTGCAGGAGGATGGCGTGGTTGCTTGGTGAGCTGTGCATTGGACTTTACCCTCTGTAGAGACCAGGGGGACGACAGGAGAAGGATGACTGGCCTCTGGGCTGGTGGGGTGTTGCTGGGAGCTGAACACTTGGGAGGCTTTGCAGGTGTCTGGTGCATATATGAACAGCCCAGCACCACTCCTGGTTTGCTGTAGGTTCACATCTGCCCAGCTGTGCTGGGTTCCTGTGGCAGCTTCCCACTGGGGGTGAGACCTAAGATGGGGCTGAGATGCATCCATCGTCCATCAGCTGGCACGAAAGGGAAAGCACGTGTTGCAGTGACCAGGAGGTCGTGTGCTTACTGCAAGTTGTGTGATGCAGCATTGTAATAAATGAAGAAAGTGCCTGTATTTAAATGGGTAGTCTTGAAAAGGGGGGAAGGGTCTGCCTTGAAGAGCACTTGCGCTGATGGAGCCTTCGTTGTCCTTGGGAATGAGCTTTCTGATTTCTGAAGAAAGATTAAAGGTATGTTTCCATACAGAGTAGCTCTTCTTGTCTGTGTTGCTGAGAGATGGCACTTGTGTGTTGGAATTTGCGGCAGCTTTAAAGCTGGAGGTGATAAGCTGCTTTTTCCCCTCTCTTGCTTTGTCCATAGGCTGTTTGTTTAGATAATGGCCTGGAAATGATATTAGTGACCCTGTACGTCACATTTTGCTACCAGTGAAGAATAAGCAGTGCATTTGACATTTGGGGAAATAGTTCCTTTTCTAAGGGATGTGGTTCAGAATCTACTTGTTGAACTAATGGACAGTATAATGCTATTTTTTTTACTAGGTTGCACAGATTTTTACCTTGAAGATGCTCTGTAAAGTGCACTGCATTACTAGTATTAAATAAAAGCAAATGCTTCACATCAAACGAGAAGGCAGTCTTTGAATTGGTGAGAGGCTGAAAACCATTTATTTCTCTAGCTTGTGATGCTTCACTGTGACATAAGCATGAAAAATAATTAGACTCACTAGTAAGTAAATATTTGATCCTGAAATGTGTCTTGAAGATACAGAGCTGGGAGAAAGTAACCTCTTCAGATGCACATTGATTCTCCTGGATTTGTCTCACACCAACAGTTAGATCGCAAAATTGCGTTCAGAAAAATACATCAGAAGAACATTATTGAGGGTGAAAAGTTTATGAAGGTTATGAACAAACCAGGCAATCTCTGCAACCTCAATTTGGTTTCTTGTGTCCTGTGCATTAGAATACAGCATTTAATTATAGCATCATGTGTATTTTTCCACAAGCTTCTTCCCTTGTGTAAGGGCACTGAATGAATGTCCCTTAATGAGCCATTTTCTTTCTCCTCATTGTTTGATGCCTGGTTCTTAATATTTTCAGATGACACTTAAGGACAGAATTCTTCAAAATTTTCAATTGCATGTGAATATTTTCATGCTGTTTCATGATGTTCAGTGCTGAGTAGTAGCATGTTTCTTCCACAGACAGAAAAACTGAAATTCAGAAGGAGCCTAATTAAGACCTTTTTTGATTGTGTTCACTGCAGTGTAGCAATATATATTCAAGATGTAGGTCTTGGGTTTGGGTACAGCCTCTTTGGTTAACGCTGGCTTTGTACACTCCACACCTTTCGACTTCCGGAGCTGGCAAGGCAAGGAGCTGGAGGAGCAGTGTCCAACTTCCAAGTACTTCAACTTTGCCTTTAAGTTAAAAAAAGGAGCAATAATGCACCAAAACCCGGGCTCTCTTTTAAAAAACAGGAGGTTTCAAGGTTGAAAACCAAAAAAATTTCAACTCTTATTCTCTCTCCCTCCCCTCAAAGCACAAGTGAGTTGGATCTGGGTACATTCTTGCAGATACAGCAAAAAAACCCAAACTCAGCCGCACCCCCGAACTGTGACAAAAAAGTTCGTGTTTACACAGACTTTCACAAAATCCTGTCAAAAGTCGAGTTCTGTTTCAGTCTGGGAAATGCTTCAGCTAATTAAAGAAAAGGTCAGCAGGATTTTTTTACTGTAGGCAAAAAAAAAAAAAGATAAATCTTTCTCCTCTGCCTTGTTCTCAGAAGCAGTCGAACCATTTTGGCTGAAATTAAAATTTGCCTGAGGCAGACAAAAGGCATGTGAAGTTGCAGTCCAGATGGTTAGAGCTTGGCAAAATTATAGGTGAGTAGGAAGAGGGTCTAAAGATCAGAAGCATTAGGCAACTGTAGTATGCAGGGCTACCAGCTCTGCCTTTAATCAGTTATAATATTTAATCTAAATGTCTGTTGCAGAAAGCTATTGTGCTATTCTGAAGTGTGGTCATTCATTCAGAGATTTGGAAGAGACTCAAAAGCTGTAGTTAAAGTGAATTTACTTGCAGAATGTGAGAGGGCTTTTTATCCTCTGTATATTCTCTGTATATAGGATCCTAACATCCTATGATGTTAGGAATGTGTCTCCTAACAGCTAGATCTGTGTGAGTAATACCTGCTGCGGTCATGCAAGTGTCCTCAGGTGTCCATGTTGCTGTTTTACTCTTCCTGTAATCAGTCTGTGTAATAGATCAACATAACACATCTTGTTCACAAACAAATCTTTCATAAGTTTGAGTTTATTACTGATTCGCTGATGCATTCATAATGAAAATTTTTGTTCTGATCCTGTAAACGGCTGTGCCTGTTTTATTCATGCTTGCAGTGCTGCAGGAGTCAGTGTGAGCAAATTAAAGCGTGTGTGGATATTCTTGCATGGAAGGCATTTCAATACCATTTTTTAAACTCTTTGGAGACTAATCCAGCAAGAGAACTTAGTTTATGGGCTGAGAAATGATCACCTGTACAAGGACTTGACTCTAAATACTGTAAATGTGTCAGAAAATGTTCAGAGTTCCTTAATATGCTCACAGGAGAGGAGGAGAAATGGAACAAGAGAAGAAAAAAAAAAGATGCAATTTTACCTGTAACAAGAGTTGAGCCTGTTTTAGGTGGCAGGAGCTGCAGAGAAGATGCTGCAGTAGCCCAAGTCAAGCCCGATGTCACCCTTCTGTGGATGAAGTGCCGCCCAATTCTGTGAGTAACATTGCTGGTCATGGTTCGTGGGGCAATAAAAAGTGGAAAGGTCACCAGCAGGCTGGAGCAAAGCTTCATTTTTAAGTTGTACCAAAACTATGCTTCAGAGTTACTCTGGGTTGGAGCTAATCTGCCATGTTAATACCAGGTTTTGGTACTAAAACCAGCTGTTAGCTACACAAAATGATGAAGTCGGGTGGTGACCTGAGCCCTTAGATCTTTAGGGCTGTAAAACTCTTGTGGAAGTGGGGTTGGTGCCTTCCATGGCCAATGCCTGTTGTGTCCAAGCCTTTCTGCCAAGGCTCTCCTGGGGAAGCAGAGATATATCTCCTCTTGTGTTTTTGTGGAGGTCTGAAAGTGCACATAACTCACTGTGATAATTTTGAAAGCTCCAGGAGGAGTGTTTGTGCACGTGTTGGAGCTGAGGTCACAGTAAAACAGCAGCAGCTAAGCTCAGGGGTGAAAGGGGACAAAAACCAGGACCCCTACATGTTATTTCTGAAGATGACCCCCAGCCTTGTCTTGGGTGATGCACTGAAGGGAGGCTTAAGGGATCCCTCTGAGAGACAAGTAGAGTCAATATAGCACTCTTCTTCCACCCTCTCTATAGACAGTTATAATTTGGGGTTGCCACCTCTGCATGCAGAAGTGTTGGAGAAGGAATTTAAGACTGATTGGGGACTGATGATCAAGTCTTGCCTCCCTGCTTTCCTCCAGGCTCTGCATGCCCCTTCTCCAGAAGAGCATCCAGCTTTTCTGCCCACTCCCAAGGCAGAGGCACTTGGTTCCGTGCTCCCTATATTTTAAATTTGTTTGCTTTTCCAACCTGCCAGTGGCTAATACTTCGTTTAGCTCCCTGGCCCCCCCTCCCCTCCTTGGCCGTGGTTGCTGGCTCCTGTGCTCCCTGCAGAGCGCCCTGTCTCCCTCTCCCGGAGTGAGATGGTTGAGGAGGTCATGCAGTATTAACAGGGAAGCAGACCTCTGATTTTGTTTCTGCTTATGGACTCTGACATTTCTGATGTTTTCTGAAGTGTGAAATGTTTCAGAGAAAACAACAACTTGGCTTTTACTGAAAAATTAATATGTTGGCACTTCCCCTTTGCAGTGGGCTTTTGTCAGAGGACAAAGCCACTAACGTTAGGGGGAAAGGGTGAGATGGTGAAAGGACAGCAGTAACAGAGAGAAAATCTGCATTAAGGTAAAAAGATGTAATTAAACGTCGATTATCAGGGAACAATGTAAACTCTTCAGAAGGCGTTACCTTCTGTGCACTTAACTGTATAGAGCTAATTTATACATCCAGGTTTATCTGCTTCATAAATTAGTCTTTCCTCTAATTACAGTTAACAGACTGTGACTTTCTCTGCTCTTCAGTGGCGTTCTATGTTCCTCTGCTCCTCTCAATGCAGAGATACACCTTGTACAGCAAAGCACATACTGCTCCTTGTGTGCTGCTCTGGGGAGTGTGTGGAGGTATAGGTGGGGAAAAACAGCCGGGTTTTGTGCACGTGCGCACTTCTTTAAGAGTTAGATCCAGTAAAAAGTACAAGGGGAGGCAAAATATCAAAGGGCTGTCCTGTTGATCCTTTCTGACCTTTTCAATGTTGGTTTTCTTTTTGTCCTTTGAAAGGAAGGGATCATCAGGGAGCCTCAGTTTAGGAATAAGGAAATGATGATGTAGGTTCTTGCTGAAATCCAGGATTGGGGGCAACTTGTCCACCCGAATGACAATGATGTGGCATTGGCTTATAAATACACACACAACTGTTTGTACCTGGCCCCTACAAGGGGCAGTGGTGCTGTTGTGTCTGATCTTCCTTCTCTCTGGGGTTTGCAATCCAAGCGTAAAACAAGTGACAGCAGTTGAGTACGGACAAAAAGGGGGTGGAAAGAAATGGGTGTAATGATGAGCATGTGAAGAGCTGTGGTCTCAGCATCACAGCAAAAGAAGGTGGGAAGGAAGATCTTGAAGGCATAGAAATAAGTAGCTTTGCCCATGTTTCTGGTAGCCCTTCAGGTGTAGTGGAGCATGGGAGAAAATTTAGTAGTCAGCCAGTATATTCAAATTTCTATTTTATTTCTTCAAACGGTCCTCAAGAAGAAATGGAGCTAGAATATGGGGTGATAACATGAACGGAAAAAAGGAATAGTTATTGTACTCAGAGTTTGCTTGGCCATTAGTATTCTATTAATTTTTCCCCTGCTTCTAATGATATGAGGAACACTGGATACACTTAAAAGGATGCATGTCATTAAAATGGTATCTGACAACAGTTCCTTCACTGCTTATGATGATTTTGATTGTTAATATAGATAAAATGTAAATGATCAGAATATAAAAACTCCCTTTTGTCTTTCTAATGTTTTCAGCTGCCTATTAAACAAATTACAGGGGAAAGTGAGTAGTCTGTTACTTAGTACAGCGGTGTCACCCAGATACTTTGAAATGTTTAATGGCATAAAATGAAGCGTCCTTGGTTTGTTCATTTTCCTACTAGTAATGAGATTTTAGGCTAAGTCATAGTTGCTCCTTCAAAATGCAGTTGCCTTGTCCTTATTACATAATCGTATTTTTATGCATTATGATACTGTCTTGCAGAGTATTATGTTAGGTTTTTAATAAGCTTTTAAACCCCTGTAGCATGGGGGTGGCTGTTCTATTGGGCTGAATTTTTCTTTACTGTAATTCAACAGTACATCGAAGTGTCCATCTCTTTATTTTGTTGTGTGTGTTTGTTCTGTAGTCTAAAAGCATGCAGAGGATGCCACGCAGGAATGGCTTCCTGCCCGGGACCTTACAGCATGTGCGTTTGTCAGGTCTCTGTTGCCCGGCTGTAAGAGGTGAAGGGGAATAGTTGGGGACTATATCTGTTCTCAGCCGTCTGACTTCTTTTATCGGTGCTTGCTGCTGCATGAGTCAGTCTGTAGGTTTTGCTGTCTCTGCCTTCTGTAGTATTATCATGGTCTCTCTTAACTTGCTTAGAGGAGACGACAGCTGTTCGTTGACTATAATAGGGTGTAGTGATAGGGACTGTAATAGTTGCTGCCCAACACCATGCATATTAATGACACATACGGGTGCAACTGAACGCTTCTAGCAGCTTTGCCAATGACAACAGTTCTGCTGAAAGGTCCTTTGCATGAAGGAGGTTTGGACTAGCTTGATTGAGATGTAGTTAGTCACTACAGCTGCAAAAAATGGAACTGTATGTTTATTTGTGCACCACTGGTCTATCTCCTAACCAGGTTGCTTTTGTAGACAGCTTTCATCCTGTTATGGGAAATGTGCTTTGTTCCTGCTTGAGTGTTGTCATAGCAAAAGGTCTGTTCCTTCAGCCACAGAGCTGAAGTGTTCGCTGTCTGGCAGATGTAGGTGTACAGTGCTGTCGTGTCACTGATTTTGTAGGACATGCCCCAGCTTCTCCACCTGAGGATGTGGTCCACAGCTTTATGCAGCACACAGCTGATGGCTTGCACAGCCCTGCAAGCAGTGAGGAGCCATGTCCTGGCTTCTGACCTCTGCTAGAGGTACTGTCTGATTGCCCTTTGGCAGTGGGCTGGAAGTGTCTTTCTGCAGTCTCACTGACTGCTCTTCTGCCAGCTGTGTAGTCCTTCTGCATAACTTCAATAGCAAGGCATCTTGCACCAACCTGTCCCTTCTGTCATCGTATGCAGCTACGGGGCAGCGCTGTGTCCTCCTTCATGCTGTTTAAGAAACTTCACAAACTCAAACACAACATTATTGCTGTTGCAGAGGCCTGCTAATTATTTAAAAGCAAGGGTTAATGAACGATTACGATAAGGGTTGTGTAATATGATGGCAATAGCTAAATAATTTAAAAAAGCAGTTTAATGCATCTTTGGTGTGGTGCCTGGGGAGTAGGCAAGCGTCTTGTTTTAATCACTTAATAGCAATTTAACAAGCAAGGCAGTGCAGCAGATTGAGGGGTGTTAGGAAGTGCAGTGTTGATGGAGAATTCAATCGGATTAAGGGACCAGCTCAGCAAACAGGAGGTGGTTAGCACTAGCCGGGGGCTGGAAACCCGGGGAGGTCAGTGCACCTCAACTGCCTGGTGTTGCTTGTACATGGGGCTGCAAAACTGGCTATGTGTAACGGAGAGGGGCTGGCCAAAGACATGAAAATTGTGGATTTTCCAGCTGCCTCATGCAGCCCAGTAACAGAAAGCATCCAGCTGTGTGAGGGCTGGTCCAAGACTCTTGAAAGAGGGTTTCACTTGAGAGCAGCTCATGGCCAACTGCATTTTTGAGGGGAGAAGAACAAGCGTCGGAGGCATAGGGCTGAGTCGGGGGCTTGCCAAAAACCTCTGCCTGGCAGCAGTTCAGAAAGAAAGCACAAAACGCTGCAGTGGGGACTGGGGTCTCCAAAATGGGCTGCTGGGGACCCTCAGCACTGGGCGAGAGCAGCTGCGGGGCTGGTGCTTGGTCAGGGACGAGGACAGGGTTGGTCTGGTGTGTCCCCTTGGGCCAACTGGAGGGGAAGACCCTGTCCAAGTATCTCCAGTGGACGTGGTAGGGGAATGAGCTGTAGCTGTAACTGGGAGCTGTTTGTTTTCCAGAGCGGTGTGATAGACCTTGGTCATCCATCTGCTACTGCTGGTGTTTCCCTGCATCAGGACATTTTATGTGTATTTGTGGCTGCCCTGGGGTGCTACGCAGACTTGCACCGAGATGGTTGTGTTGCAGGCCACCGGGATGAGTAGTGAATAGTAAGGAGGCAGTTTTGAGGTTTCCTTGTACAGAAAAGTGCCAGATTCTTCAAACTTGAAAATGGTGACTTGAAGGGCAGTTCCCTGTCTCTCACAAGGCTAGATTTGCCCTTCTTGATACAGTGTTTCTGCATGCAGTTCCCTAAAGCATGGATGTTTTCTTTAAGGAAAGAGAAATACCATCTGCTGTTGCATCATAAGCAGAGTCTTGGGCAGGTATAATTGTTAGCTGTAAGGTCAGATAGTGATGCTTTCTTCTGCTTTCATTTTGGTTTCTTCTTTCAGGAAAACTGCAGAGGTGTCCCTGGGTGCCTGGGACAGCTTCTTGGTAGTGTCTTTCCGTTTTAGTAAGGGTTACATCCAAATGGAGCGAAGCATTTGCCATCCACCCTCCACAGGCATTAACGTTTCACACTTTCAAGCCGGAGTCTTCCTGTGAGAGTTGTAACTGTGTGCTGGCCTAGATAAACATTAACTGCAAGGATTATCTTTCCTTTGACGTTTAGGGTGCATGGAGCCCATGGGATCTTGCTTTGTGTTGACACAAGTGAATGCACAGTTGCAGATGCTCAGAGGAAAGGCTGGTCGTCAGCTGTAGGGACATGCTGGTTGCTGCTTTGCAGCAGTGGAAACTTCGGGGTGGTCTCTGGCTATTTGCTTTGCAGCTCCCAGCTCTTGAGTGCTCATCTGAAAGCTAAACAGGCATCTTTCCTTGACAGGTCAGTGATGAACACACACTTCTGATTGCCATGTTGAAAAAAGCCATTTTGCATAGTATTCTGCACTGCAAGTCTTTTTTTTTTTTTTTTAGTACTTTTTTGCTTTCTTGTAAAATGAGGTAAGCAATTGTTCAGTATTGACAGCTGGCTTGTAAATCAGCCACTCGCTTGCCAGACAAGGAGAACATGGAAATGCCTTATAAGCACTTTCATGTTTTGTGATCGTTTTAATTCCAGAGTATTTAGAACCTCTTTGCATTGGTGCAATGTAAAATAAAACATGGTCTCTGACAGGTGCCAAGACAGGCACAGAAGGAATCACTTCTCTGAGGGTCTGAGAAAGGGGTTTGCAGAGAAACTGCTGCAGCCCGCAGGGAAGGGGGAGCACTGGCTTTTGGCTGTTAATTTCATTCTTTAAGGTCAGATTATGTTGACGTAAATCGTGCAACTAATTCCATCAACAAGCAAGATTATTTACATAGCAGATAGAATTTAATTTGGGTGCTGCTTCTCCTGCATCTCTCCCTGGTTTTGTATTTAGGTTGCACCTGAAAAAATAAACTGATGTCCATGTTAGGAGTGAGTTTATTATGCTTACCTTGCTGGAGAGGTGTTGAGCAGGATACTTCCCTTATGGCAACTTACTTTTTTATTGGTGTTTTTATGGCCCTTGCTGTAGTTGCCATTCATCTTATTCGACTTCAGAGCTGGTCCTCTAGTTGTTCTGTTTCTTTGATTGCAGTGAAAGGAGACAGCTTCTCCACATGTAGAATTGCTTTCTTTTGGCCTCCCTCCCCTGCTCGCCAAAGTCCTACCCAGAGTTAATTTTGATGCCTTTGTAAATACTTTCAGTGTATAATACAGCAACAGTGGCTCTGTGTAGAGAATCCAGGAAAAAATCAATTTGAGAGCCGGACAGAAAAATGCCTGTTAGCTAAAAACATCTGTTTCAGCAAAAACCCAAATGTCACAGCCTCCATTTTTCATAAACCCAAGCTGTCATCTTCCAGCTAACGTGACCGAGGAGGTCTGTAGGGCTGCCCTTGCCTGGGTACCTGCTTCATGAACAGAGCTGGGGTTTTCCACAGGGCATCCAATAGAGGGTTTCCATGGGAAGGGCTGAGCTTTATGCAAGCTTCTCACTTTCCGTTCTTCTTGCTTTATTGCATGATACCCTATGGAAGTAGGTGTGAATGATAGGATACCTCTGCAGTCAGAGGGTTGCACAGAAATGTCGTCCCTCTGACTGTTGTTTCCCTTGAGAGCAAAAGCAGATGCCAGGACACTGGTGAGTTTTAAGGGGAGCATGTGGGTTTGTACAAGAACAGCAGCATATTAGAGGTCTGCACGTGGCAAAAATCTGGCTGTCAAAGAGGGGACCTGAAGAGGCATGGGGCAGGACTGTATTCGGTGGGGGGGTGCTGCACCAGGGGGTCTGCTGGCATGCTCGGGGGTCAGCAAAGCTGCCGCTTTCCTGATGCGAGAAAACTGATAGGTTCATTCTAAAGTCTGAAACATAATGAGCAAATTATGCTGTGAGATTATTTTTTTCTTCCCTCCGTGAATATCTCCATCCAGAGCTGAGCACTGATCCTGAACAGCAGTCACTTTTCCCTTCTCTTTTATATTGCTCTGAAATTCAGATGTACTGTGTGGCTTGCACTCTTACACTGTCGCTCTGCCTGTACACAGCACAAGCATCCCCCTCTCTGCTGCAACTGGTGTCTGTCTCTTCCTGACAAGATTGGGTCCCTTCTAGAACCCAGTGAAGTGTTAAGTGAAGAATCTTACAAGTTTTAAAGTTTGTCAAAAACTCGGTGCTGTGGTAGGACTAGGGTCTGTGACCAGCTCTTCCATAGTCCTCAGATAAGCTTTCATTAGGAGATGAATGGAGATGACCAGTGTCCTGATAGGATCTGATCTTTCAGTAAAGTAGTGATTACAGTGCAGTAAACTTTTTTCCATTAATAGAAATCTCCTTCATCTTCCTTTTTTTTGTGTTCTAGTTAGAACAGCTTGTTTTCTTGGTGCCAGCTCCCCTCTTCCCCCTCCTTCCCCCAAAAAGGAGAAGGAAAAAAAACCCCACAGAATTTTGGAGAAGTAGTTCAGATTGGTTTCTGGGATCAAGGCATTCCCATCCCTTTGGGTCTGCATTTCAAGACTGCCAAAGGAGAGCATCACCCTTGGACCAGAGACACGTGACAGGAGAACTGGCCCCAGGGAATCGGTTTCCCCATGACCAACTGGTCACCTGCCCAAGATTGCATTGCTGGAGCCGCGTGGGATCGGAGAATCACTGCTCTGTTCCTCGGAGGGCGATGACATTTTCTTGCCTGTTTGGATTTCCAGGTAGATAAGATGTTAAATGGAACTAAAGCAGCATTCCGCTTCTGAGAGCGGGACTCAGATTTTTATCTCGCTTTGAGACGGTTGTCTCTGGTATTGTCTTTCTGCTGGAGCCCTACTAAGTGTTTAATAGGTGCACTGGCTTCTGAGATTACAAGCACTTTGCCGGAAACCCCATTTTGTATACTGATATCCCCTGAGGGAAAGCAATGCCTAAGTGTTAAGAGACGGGATTTTGTTTCACCCGCCTCATATTATTATTACAAATCATATTATCTTAATGAAACAGGGATCCATGTATTAGAGAATCCGTTGTGTTGGCAAAAATTAAAGATGCATAGGAATTGTGATCATGTTACAGTAATTGCCTCAGTGGTAACATTAATGCTTTTTCACTTCAGTTGCTCCTTGTTGATTGAACAACCCTTTTCTGTAGACTATAAATCTCAATGGCTCTACTAATAAAGAACTAAATAGTCTAATAATGTTTCCAAACGTAGCATTGCTTCACTGTTTTAGGAGACGGCAATCTTTCGTCCAAACCCCAGTCCAATCTGGAAAGTGTGACTGTATTGTAGCTATACAGTGACTTACAACAGTGTCTTTGTTACTTAACTACTTCTATGGGAGACAGGTTCAAAATTTAAAAAATGGTGTAGTTCCCAGTAATAGAGGACTTTTAGTCGCTTAAAGCAGGAGATCAAGAACCCCAGTGAAATGTATGTGGCGATAGGGCCCTTCTTGCCATGTGTCCAGTGCAAATAATGAAACGCTGCAATATATACATGGCAGGTGTTTGAAACCTGTATTTTACGCTACAACTGAAGTACTGTTTTGCATCCCCACTAGATCAGTGCTCATTGCTCTGTTTGCACGGATGATGCTGCAGGCAGAGGTGCCTGGTTTGGATGCTGGAAAACCAGGCAGTGTGGGTTTGGGGCAGGAGGGCTCTGGTCACACAGAGAACAGAACTTTTCTCAGTCCTGTGCCTTTCTTCAAAGTACAGAAAATAAAAGCTATCTCCTCAGCAAGTATGCCATCTGCCTGAGCACTCGCTGGAGAGGCTGTAGAGATGGTTTTCTCCTAGAAATGTTGGTTATTCGGATTGGTGAGAAGAAACATTTAAAAGGTTCTTTGCATCATAGCTGCAGTTAAAGATCTTATGAATGGTTTTTCTTGCAGCTATATCCAAAGTAAAGCCCCAAAGTGTTAGATGCTGCTTTTTAGCTGTCACTTGAAGGGATCAAAAAGTGTTTAGTCATTTGGAATAGCTGGGTTTGTCAGATTGCTGAAGGACAGCTTCTTGGGGAATCGGAGAAATAAGACACTTGTACACATAGCTGCTAGTTTATTTTCAAGTCCAATTGACACCATAGCCTAGCAGCACTAAACATAGCAATATCTACGTTGTTTTTAGATGGTGATGTTTAAGTCTTGAGCTTAAATGTTTACCAATCCAGCCACTTACTAGAAATGCAACAGGAGTTCAATCTCTCAGGAAATCAGCAGCAACTTGCAGTGCTGCTGTTAGAGCTCGGCATTCGTATGGTGACAGGCATGTTGATCCTCCAGCACGTGCTCTTTTGCAGATTCAGCAAGACACTTCTGGTGATGAAGTCACTTTGCTGTCTGTGAGTTTAGACTACCATAAATTATTGTTGCTGAATCGAGAATGCAGTGACCCTAAAGCACAAGCCTCCCGTAGAAAACACCCTGAGCTTTTAGCCTGACAAAAAGTGTCTCTTCTGCTGTCAGCAGCTGCTGTCTCTTCTGAAGCTTCATTCTGCAGCTTTTCTTGCACATCCACCAGTCCCTGGGCTGGGGACTGCAGCCTGTGCAAATCCCCTCCTACCAGAATCGGTGCTATACCTGCCCTGGCGCAGAAATCCTGGGTGGGTATGCAAAAACCTATCTTACAGAGGGACTTTGATAAACTGAATTATTTTCATACTTTTTTTCATGCGGGATAAAGAGTCAGTCGGGAGCCTCGTAGGGGGACGATTTTGGGACCTGCTGGAAGATGGGCTAAAAGTGGCAGATGCAGAAGAACATTGTGATAATCGTAATATCTGATGGCATGGTATGCTTTCCTTATGGCAAACAATTAATACTGCAGCTAGTTAATGCTGCTCCTTTCTCTGTGGAGATGGGCCCCAGCTGCGCTTTCTTGAACTCTGGTTAATCTGTGAGTTTCTCAGCTCATTAATGGACTGTGAAGCTCAGCTCCTCAAATTCTTCAAGAGTCTGGGTATGACCTTTTGTGGCTTTTTCTTTGTGCCTCTAGGATGTAGCAGCTTTCTATGCTGTGGCAGACGAGAAGAGAGCTGATGTTTTTCCAGGAAGCTTATCTGCAGGTTTGTAGGCTGCAGAACATAGGCAGTGGTGAGACTCACAACTGGCTCGGCATCTTTGGTGAGCTTAGTGGGATTTTATGCCCTCTGAAACATGTTTGTATTGCAAAGACAAAACTCTGGCAAGGGACTTAACCCCCTAAGCACAGAGACACAGGAGACAGACCAACTGCTGTAAAAGCCTCCCTTTGGAGTGTTTTCTTTGCAACCTAGTAACTATTCTGGCAATAGATGATAAACAAAAGGGGCTTAACTTTTAAGCGAGAATGTTAAGCTTCCACAACTGGACATTGTGTTGTGAGCAGCTAAGCACAGTGAGCTGCCATGCCTGCATAATAAGGTTTTCACTCTGACAAGTTTTACTGTAACTTCAGCGGAGGCTGGCAGGAGCAGAGAGGTCTGGGGGGGAGCAGGGCTCGATGAAATCTATGCTAAGGGGGTGCAAGGAGGCTGGCTGCAAGCAGAAGTCCTGGAGGGGACTCACAAAATGAGCATTTTGTGCCCGATGCCTTTATTTTTTTTTTCATAGCTAAGTAAGCTTCTGCTGCAGTATCCTTGAAGGTACCTATATGCCTTTACCTGCTTACAGGTAAAGAGTGCATATACATGTTAGAGACACCAAACTCATCCCCTCGTACTCCTCCTCCCCAGACTGCCTGCAGAAAATAAGTTAAAGCTTTGCGGATGCGCACAACATTTCCATTCCCTATTAGCAGTACCACTCTGAACTCTGGAAGCTGAAAACCGGTATCTGGATGAAACTTAGTGGAAAGACTGGGAAGAAGCTTGGCTGGTCTAGCAAGGGCTGTTTACAAAGTGTTGTCACCAGCTCTGTCATTCTGAGCAATGCTAAATGCTGAGCCAGCTTTGTTAGCTAAAATGCTTTAGGTGGCTTTAATGCTTTCATTGCTTAAAAGAGGCAGAGGATATGCTTTTTGATGTGTTGGGTTTTTTTGGGGGGGCGGAGGTGGTGGTGGTTGATAAAGTGCATAGGGAAATAAATTTCTTGTATGTACTTGAAAATCCTTATTTTGTCTGCATTCCACTTACATCTTAGGTTTCCTGTCAATTTATATGCTTTCTGATAAATGCTTTCTTTTGGTGTAAAACAACCTGAATATTTAAAACATGACATTTTGATTAGCTAAACTATAGATTTGCTTTGACGTGTCATTTCTTTTGTTCTAAAATGCCCTGACAATTCATATCTGTGGCAGCCAAACAAGCAAATTTATGTATGAAGCTATTGTTCATTCCAAAAGTGTCACTGCTAAATGAGGCAGAGTTTAAGCATTTGATTCCCCCCCTCATTGCATGATGGGAGGTCCATTTCTCAATAATGAAAACAGTTTTCTTGCAAAATTCAATTAAATGAAATATCAAACATAAATCAGAACTGAGCTCTCATTGAGTTCCCATATGTGCCTATTGCTGCAGTGATAACACTGGAAAAAGCATTCATTCTTCAAACTGTTCTTTTTGTCTCAATATTTTTTTTTCTGGAGGAAAAAAACCCGCATAAAACAACAATGAAAAACAGAGAAGTTTAGTGGGCTGCAAAGCCAGTCTTGATGATACTGTGTCTCCCTGGCTAACAGATGCAACGTAGTAGGGTGGAGGGATCTGGAGGGGCTTTCTGGTCCCCCTTCTACCTAACAGCAAGCTTAAATTTGCCTCTGTCGTTTCTGCTGGGCACTTGTCCACTTTGCTGCTCAAACTTGGAGATGTGGCAGTCTCTCCCAGAGCACAGCGGGGCTCCTATAAGCAGGGAAGATTTTTGGAAAATGCTGTTTTCCTATCCTCAGGGCTGATGCAGACCACAGTTGTTCTCCATGCGCTGGAGGCTCTCATTACAATGTCATGTTCATACCTTTCTAGGTTCTCTAAAATTGCACATTTTGTTTTGAGACATAACTTCAAGGAAGTGTTAATGCCTTTGAGAGACTGGTCCATTTGGATGAAATGGGAAAACATTGGGGCTGTAAAGCCCTTCCTCAAGACCTGATTTCTGAAAATCTTTGCTGCCAGAACCAATGTTTTTTTTTAAAAGCCATTATTTTTTATTTAAGTTTAAAAAGCTGATGGTGAAGCTCTTTGTGTGAAACTACTTTTTTCCCATGTTAGAATAAGATAATATAAATGGCTAACAAGGAAAGGTAGGTTAAAATAATCCAGCTATATCTTGGAAAATCTATTTCAATTATGTTCTGTGTGCTTTTAGTGGAGACTATAAATTCTAAAGAATTAAGAGAGCCATAAAGATAAGTGTTATAGGAGAGTACGTCTCACATTTCACCTTCAGAAATTAAAATATTTGCTGTGAAATCAGACGTTATAAGGGTCACTGCATTGCTTGTGGTCATTAATAGCAGGAGGTGACTGTTGGAAGAACTAAGAGAAACCACTTCCCATAACATGGAAATTAAATGTGCAATTTACTGAAAATTCCCTTCCTGTGAAATGGCTTGCTAATGCCAGACTGTGTGCTAAAGGGAACTTTGCTTTATATTTCAAATTTGCATATGGATAGACCATCTAAACTTGCATCTGCCTTGCATGAAATATTGATTAAATTAGCATAACATGAGGTCATTTTTTTGTTTGTCCAGTGTAGCTGGGCAGTAAGGAAGACAAATGAGTTGTAACCAAGATGTTAATAAGTGAGAGTGCACGGTAGCTCAGATAACAGGTACAACTTTACCATACAGTGTACTTGTGTGTTTGTGTATCTCCAGGGGTGTGTGTGTCTGGTAAATGCTAGTCTGCTGCTGTTCAGGTAAAATTCGTATGACAAGTACCAATTACTTTAGGCAACTACTGGCATTGCACCCAAAACCACCCCCAGACTTTCATGTAACAACATTTTCCACCAGAAAGACAGTAAACCCAATGAGGCAGAGCGTGCCTGGCCTCCTCGTTGTGGCTATGGGGGGGATTGTTGCAATGTAATAAATTGTGTAATATTTCTCAATGTGAGAGTTAACACTGTAGCTGACTTTGGGCTTTTGGATGCTCCCTTTGGTGCTCATCTTATTCACTTGCTAATGGGTTTCTGTGGCCTTGCAACTGTGTGTGCTCCTGTACTGTTGGTTTGGTACTTTATTTTTAACTCCTCCCTGTATTGCTTTTGCATAAGCCTGGTGGTACCCCACATCACACCCCATATCTTCGTTTGTTCCCAGTCCCTGGACTGAAGTGGATCAGAGAGTTCCTGGAGGCAGGGAGCAGAGGGGGTACTTGGTCTGGGGTCTGTGTGCAAGCCAGCCTGCACCATTTAGCACAAGGATCAGGACTGGTTCTTTGGCTCAGATCACCCAGCAGTGTGGATGAGCCATTTGTATTTGGAGAAGCTATATAGAATTTAGCTCTAAAATGGTTTATTTTTTTCTGTCCTATGAGGGGAAAAAAAAAGCCCAGAAAGCAACCTTCAGTGTATAAAGACAGTGCAAACATTGCATTGTCATGGCTCACATGACAGCTTTCTAATAACAAGCTTTTATTTCTGAGACCCCCAAGGTGTTGGCTGTATTGAGGTGGATTTTTACATCTTGACATTTCTGCCTTGTTTTGCAAGAGGAGTGATATCCAGGAACACAACCAGGATGCTCCAGTGACTTCCTTGCACGGAATGACGTGGTCCCCGGGGGCTGCCTGGCAACAGCTGGGCTGATAGATGAGCATCTTAGTCCCAGGAGTCACACGCTACCGCAGACTGGTGAGCAAATACAACTGTTAAGCATTGTGTTGGCAGTTCCCGGGAGGTGGAAGTACATGTGCTTTAGCCTGCTCCTCGCTTTGCTTTTCCAGGGAGGAGAGGAAGGAAGAGATGCAGCAGGAATCAACTTTTTCACTTAAACTGTCTTTTGCTTTTGCATCATGTGTCTTGTGTTAACTTAAATACTAGAATTATTTCTTGTAGGTCTCTGCTCATGGATGACTTGCTCACAGGCTAGTCTGCAAACAGACACTGATTTTTGTTTTTTTGGCTGATGGGGTAGTCTGGTCTCAGAAGTGATACTTTGGAGTTGCTAGCTTCTGGATTCCCTGTTCTTTACACCATGAGACCCATCATGTAGCTTTTGGCTCAAGGAGTGAGACTTGAAGTGTTAATGTGTCTTCCCCCCTGCCCCAAATGGCTATTAAAAACAAAGCTGCTAGGGATGAGTTGTTTAGAGAAGGAAAAAGCATGTGTTGCTGATCTAGGGCAGAGAGGCATCTGTTTAACCTTGTTTAAAACTGCATCTTGATGGAAAGCTGTACAAAGGATGGGGTGAACACTATCAATAGACTTCAAACCAGCTTTAGCCAAACTGGAGTCTAGTATGAACCCTACAGTTTGTTCCCTAAACCAGCCCCTATTCTTGTAGCTTTCTTCTGGATTTCTTGTAGTTCTCTTGCATCTTTTTTAACATCTGACACAACAGAGTGGATTTGATATTCAGTTAATATTTCGCCCTTTGATGATGCAGAGCAGAACAATTTTCTCCTGTCTTATATACGGCACTCAGCATCACCACTTGTGCCTGCGTTTTCTTGCCACATGAGCAGCCTTGGGTGCTTTTTCTGCTGTGCTCCTGCCCATCCTGGTGTTTGTTGGTCCATGTGGCCCCTGCTGTCCTGGTGGAGGACAACCCTGGGCTCTTGGCTGAGCTAATTGAATTGTCTCTGATTTGTAAAGATGATCTTGAATTCTAGCCTTGTCTTCCAGAAATTTGAGAGGCTTTTTTTAACCTCCCCCTTCCCCGGCGAAGCAGTATTCAGGCCTAGGAGAATTCCCTCTTCCAGCAGAGGAGGGAGCATTAAGTAGGACTGCCCCAGGACAGCCTGGGGTGCTGTGCTGCACCCCAGCTCCTCAGTGTGGTTGGTGGAGTGATAGCCTCCTGTAACTAGCGAAGTCTCTTACAACCACCCTCTCTGGGAGTTTTGGTGTCTGCTATTCATTAAGCACTAAGACCAGGGAGAAGATGATTTTCAAAAATCAGCTAATCCTGTTTTATGCCGAGGCTGCTTTCTTTCCTTCTTTAAGTGCTGTTAACCAAGGATGGCAGTTTTACTGTAGAGGATAATGGCCCACAGGTTTTGTGCTATCCTCGGACCCAGTCCTGTTTGCCTGCCGGGACTCTGGGATGCTGTGTGCACCATGCTACCCGTGAGCTGCACCCCTGCGCCAGCAGCATCCCCAGCGTGCTCGCACCCTGCTTTGGGGTCCCCTCCCATGGGAATGTGTGAACCTTGCTGCCTTTTTCTGAGGCTTCCTGTGTCCCTCAGTTCACATGGAAATAGCGGTCAGTCTGCAGAAATGTCCCTGGGTTTGTTCTGTCTAGAGCCATGGGTTTTAATCTGCGGACCCCTTGCTGGGTCCTGGGTCTGCTTCTGAAGGAGCTGTGAAACTGAGACCACCTGATTGTCACTTGTCATAAACTTGCTCTCCAGGCAGCTGTGTGTGTCGTCTTTTGGGGATTTTTTTAAAGCGCAGAAAACTGAACGATGTGGGAAAGCAGTGGGATGCTAAGAGGAGTTGTGCCTGGTGCTGTGCTTGGTCTCAGGAATGGCTGTGCCTTGGCAGACCACTCTTCCATATTTGCACATAGAAATAAAAGCTATGATTCAAACTGGCCCAGCCTGGACTGGGCTTTGATTCAGTGGTGGGAGAGACTGTAAAATATTCATAAGGTGAATATACAATGTGAAATGTGGGAGACAGTGCAAGAAATTCAGTGTGCTGAATTGCTGGAGGAGTACGGAGTTAGAGTCCTGTGATCGTCACTGGGCACTAAACAGAGGTATGAGAGGAAAAAAATCTGCCCCTTAGGAGCCTCCTGTCTAGGTATGACTTCTCCACTCTGTTCACTGAATAACTTAAGCTGGAAAGGATGTCTGGAGCTCATCTGGTCCAGCTGCCTTCTCGGGGCAGGGGTTGCAGTTTCCATGTTACCTATCCTGCTCGGTGTACTGCCCCAGCACACCTCTGTAAGCCCCGGGGCTGGCTTCTCCTGTTAGATTGAGCTTTGCTTCATGCAGTGTGTGCCTCCTGCATTTGGCTCCCTCTCCCCCATCATGGTCTCTCTCTTTATTAGCGTTGCTGTTTTTCTGCCTTGGTGTGTTGCTCTTTTCAAAGATGTCTTCTCCCTCAATTCTGATCCATACAAAGTTGCAGGGTTTATATGAAGAGGTGATTTGCTATTGATTTAACTGGTGCTGTTCATGTGCATGAATTTTTCTGTTCAACTTATTGAATTAACTTGGGTCAGTAAGTTTACAGGGGCTGCCAGTTAAACCAATAGAACCAGCTTGAAATGATTACCAGATGCCACGTGCAAAATGCATGAGTTAACAAAAATGATTTAGGGCATACAGGGCTCACAGGGTATAGTAACGTCCAACTGCACATAACTGTGAAATATTAAGCTTCATCCTGACATCATTAAATGTGATGAATCTCTGCCTCTGACACCATCCTGCGGTGAGCAATGCCTTGACCATGCATGACACTAATGCAAAAGTGTTTGATATTTGGGGTGACATATGAAAGTTTCAAATGTTGTCTGCTTTGTGGAGTGCACTTCCAATCTTGGGACTGCCCAGAGTTTCCTCAAATGCAGCCTCCTCGTGCTTGTTCTCAGCATTGGGATGTTTGTGTTTTCGATTTCTCATTCTTCATTAATGATGTACACAAGTGTCAGTGGAGCCTTCCGCTCGTGTTTGTTATTTCTTGCAGTCATTGACACAGAGGCATGTGTGATAAAGACTCATCAAAGTCGTCATTACTCTACACTTATCTGCACTGAACTGTCTAGTTTGTCTGTAAACCTCTTTTTGATCTAAGCCTGTTTCTGGCTACGTGACTCATTATTTACTTTCCTGTAGCACTCCCTTCTGAAGAGCACACTTCTCTTCTGTTTAATTCATGATCAAAATATATTAGTGTTCATATTTGTCTGACTTTTTAGCGCAGTATGCATAATGGTAACTTAAAAACCACCCAGCTTCCCAATACTGCTACTTGTCTTGATCCCAGACTCAAACGCCTTGCAGCTCATTTCTGCTCACAGCCCCGGGTTGGCTGTTGTGGGAATGACTGTGGGTCTGTGGGTCTGTCTTGGCTCGTCACTGGAGAGGCTTTGATCACAGCCAGGAGAGAAACCTGGATTTGTGGTTGCCTCCTGGCACAGCACAGAGTCCATGGAATGAATTTTATTTCATGTATAGTTGTGTTTTGCTGGGGAAAACTGTCAAAGAAGCCAACAGCAACTTGATTTGTCTCATTTGGTTGTATTGCAAGGAATTTGTTAAAAACATATACGTATCTTGTGGGGGAAAGGAAGTGATATGGTGGAAGTAAAGCATGTCCAATCCATCTACTTGTTCAGGCAGATGTCCCCTATCTGTCCTCAAGTGAGACCCTGGGTGGCCCGTAGCAAGGACCGGCAAGTTGGCACACAGCCCTGTGTGTGATCCTAGAGCATCGTGCCCAAGCAGCTCTCCCACCAGCCTGCGGTGGGCTTGAGGAGGTGACTCCCAAAATGTCTGCCCATAAATATCACTTAAACCTAATTATGTGAAACAATTGCTTGGTGCTGGATGGAGGGAGTGGTGGCCTCCCAAAGGCGTGGCTCCGAGCTCCGAAAAATCTGTCGTGCTCGCTGTTGTTCAGTGTATCTCCTCGCCCTGCTATTGTGGCTGCAATCGGCACTTCGGGGTTTCTGTGTATTTTTGTACGGGGGAAGGAGGCAGCCGCAGAGAATTGCGGGGAGGCACGGGAAGATAATGTTGATCGTCATCATGCAGAGACCCGGACGCTATGTTTTCAGTGGCAATTTGGCACACCAGTGAGTTGGCTACACAAGATTGTGAGTTTTCGTTATAATTTTGTGCAATGAAAATAAAGGCTTTTAAGTTAAGGAATGTAGACAAGTGTACGAAAGAAATTCTATTAATAGTGTAACACCTCTTTTTGGTGGTCTGAGGCTTTGGTTGCTGGTATTCCCATCCTCTCCTCTTTTATCCTGGTTTGCAGGGAGATGGAGGTGTGGTTGTTCTTTATCCATTTTGAAGGATTAAAAAAATAAAATAAAATTTTTGTTCCCTAACTACTGTAGGCTGCAAGTAAACATGGCAACTAGTTGGGTGCTGCTGAATGCTGTGATAATTGCAGAGTATTAATGACACTGAGATAAAATCCCTTATGAGCGCACAACGGCTGTCAAGGTCAGGGTTTAGCAAAGCTTGTCATTCCCATGGCTTAAAATGCAGATTGCATACCAAGTCCCAATTGGCCTCCTAACAGCGCTGAAGCTTTTTCCAGCCTGCAGCGGCACAGAAGTTAGAGCATTTCTCCTGAAATTAGTGAACTGTTCATGAAGTCAGGTGCTGTTGCGAATTTAGCTGTTAAAAAGATCATTTAATTCCATTTGGACACTTGAGAGCTTATTGGTTAACAGCAGTGGTAGCTTGCTTACAACACTTGGTATGCTGTTAAAAGAAAGTCCTTGCTCCCAGTTTTATACAATTAATGAAGGAAGAGGGTTTGTTCTGGTTTTTTTTTGTTTTTTTTTTTTTTTTTTTCCCCCCCAAACAAAAGCTTAGCCTGGGTAACTGCAGGGAGAGGCTTGAAAACCCAACCCAGTCTTGCCTTACAGTCTAAGATTTCAGGAGACAAAATGAGTCTGCCTTTTTTTTAATTAAATGATCTTGATTTTTAGCCTAATGACTTTTCTTTTTTTCCTGCTTTGGGTGGGCACGCACTGAGCTGCAGAACAATATGCCTTTCTGTCCCAAACCCAGCTCTCCTCTGAGCTGCTTTTCCCCCTCTCTGTTTGCATTGATCTTGTCACCGCTGAGTGAGGTTTCAACCTGCCTTGCTTGTACCTTTGCTGCTTTGGGGAGCATTCGCTGTGTGTGCTGCCGGCAAGGGGGCTTGCGGCATGCTGGTGGGGGGCTCTGCTCCAGGGAGGATCCCAGACTCTCCCCTGCCTCTGCATCATAGCTTGCTGAGCCCGTTGCCAAGTTCCCTTGTGCCGTGGCACGTGATGGCATTTGGAGAGTGGAGGGATGGCCAGATGTGTACCACCATGTGCCCCTTCAAGTGCTCTCATCAGCTCCTGGGAGCATCGCAGCCCTCCCCTCCCCTCCCACCCGCTGGCTCCGGCCTCACCGTGCAGGGAGCTCTGGCTCAGCGCTTGCACGTCGGAGCCGGCAGCGGCCGGGAGGCACGTGCTTTATAACTTGGTTTATCCAGACTGAAGGGGATTACGCTGCTTCTGCTGTCACTTTGACAGATGCTTGCACTTCATGTGCTGAAGGGACTTGCCATGGTTACATTTTAACTGAGGTATCGCATAAAAAGAATTAAAATAAGAAAATCCCGATAGCACAGCCTGCCAGGGACCGTGGGGCTGGTAGAGGTGGGGGAAGGAATCGGCAGTCCTGGGCAGCGTTTTCTTTTTGGATAGCCATTACTAATTTTAACAGGGACTGCAGGCACTCGCTTTGCTGCTCCTGCTAGCAAAGTCATGGTTCCTGAGAAGGTTGCTTAATTACAGCAGTTTTGCTCAAGTCTGTTTGAAATTTTTTTGACTGGCGGGTATGAAATGGAATTGGATCTCTCTGGAGCATTGAGGTTGGTCAGGGTACAAAGAGTAAGAGGGGAAAGTTACTTTAAAGGGAATAATCCTTGGGAAACTTGCATCAAACTTTGCCTGGATTTATACCCAAAATACCGCTTATGCTGACATTCATGTGACTGGTGTAAGAGAGCAGAATGCAGCCTGTAATTTGGGCTGCAGCTATTCACAGAACAAGGCAACTGTTGCACGCTGGACCGCTAGCCAGATGTCAGCTAAATCAGACAGCATCCTCCTCTTCCTCCCCTTTTTTGCATCACAGAATTGTCCGTATTGGGCTTGCTTGAATAATAACTATTGAGAAGGGAGAACCTGCCCCACTAATCAAGAGCTTATAATAGAATATTTGTCTAAAAGTTGTTGCTTATTCTTTGTTTCATAGCTTCTGTCCTGTGCCCTGTGCTGCTATGGGGCTGTGCTGGCCCAAAATCACAGCTCCCGTTTTAAAAAAAGCTTCATTTCAGTAACATAAGAGGAAGAAAGCTTTTCAAACCAGAGCACGTGTTGTCTGTCTTGGAAATGTTAGTAAAAATTGATGCAAGAGGCCAAAATTAGAGAGGGGAATGATAAAATGCCCTTTTTTTTTTTTCCTTTTCTGAGTGAAATTAAAATATTATCTTCCTGCAGATGGCTGGCTGTGCTGGAATGCCCCATATGTGGCATCGTGTGTGCGCAATTACACATTTCATCTTGATAAGTTTGACGCATTTATGTAGCCGGCTGTTTGTCAGTCATCAACTTCAGCCCCCCTCCAAAGAGCCAGGGTTGTTCGTCCTCAACATTTTAGATCCGCTTTCTTCTTGGCTGAATGACAGATATTAGCATATTCCTTTGAAGGGTGACTTTGGGTGTTTGTACATGGCAAAGAACAGTTCATGGAGTATCGGCAATCACAGCTAGTCTGTTCGTCATTAAGCTCAGTAAGAAAAAATGTGTCTGAATTTGCCTCTGTGTTCTCCAATATCAATGCTGGCAGCCAAACTTCTGCTTTAGCCCTAAATCTATTGTTTCCTAGTAGGAAAACAAATCTGAAGTGTGGAAATACCTTGGAGAGGATCCGTCAGTGGGAACTTGCAGGTACTGATGTAACTCAGCACATGGGGTTTATTGGACTGAATGAGCTGTACTCCTGTTTTGTGCATTTTTTTTTAAGTGAAGAAAACATATGTTTTCTTTCCGAATAACTCTTCCCTGTGGATGTCTGGGACAGCTATTCTGTCTTGCATCGCTCGCGTGTCGGTACCAGAGGTGGATCCTGGGGGTCTGTTGAAAGAAGCCTTATAAAGGACAAGGTGGATTTTTGGGCTGGATTACAATTCCTGTTGCTTCTAATGTGGCAGATTCGGGTGACTAACCGTCCAGCAAACCCATCTGTTTGGGATTTAGAGGAAATATAGGAAAAGCAGGAAAATGCCTGCTCTGTCAGTAGTGTAGCATTAGAGCACACAGTGGGAACAGTTCTAGTCCATCAGCTGCAAAAATGATCTCCATAAGTAAATACCACTTTTCTGCACACAGTGTTTCACTCTTCATGCATGTGCCTCAATTAAGAATTATGCTATTAAACTAACTGAGCAGAGTGGTTTAAACTAACAGAGCAGTGCGGACAGGAGTAAAGGCTGTTTATGCCTTATCTTGCAAAGGATGCAAAGGAGGCAAGTCCCCTCTCCCCAGGCACAGCCGGGTAGACTCAGCAGAGCGTGTGCTCATTGCTTTGCTAGGCCTTTTGGATTCAGTTGTCAGTTGGGACTACAAGCCAGAAATTAATAACCCTCATATAAAAGTTACTGGTACCCCTCCTGCTCAAAGCAGAGGAAACAATTCTCAGTTGCAATTACAGGTCACAGTTAACAGTGCTGTAAGTGGCACAGCGCGGCAGCACAGATGGAGGTGGCTGTGGGATTATGTCTTTTTCTCGAAGAGGCAGAGGATGAGCAAGAAGCACAGAGTTCCTGCTGCCGGTCTTTCCCCTTTCTCTCCTCTGCCCTGTACCCAGCTGTATGCATTGCTCTCTTCCTCTCCTTTTGTCCTCACGTCTTTGTTGAAGGCATCTCGGCCCACCTTGGTGGTTCTTGTTCCTGGTCCTTTGCTAACCTGAAGGTGTCCCAGGGCTGGGGTCAGAGTGTGGGTACTGCAGGGGGACAGATGTGCTCCAGAGCACATGTCTCTTCATGACCTTCAGACAGGAAGAACTACAGGAGCCTTAATTCAGGATTGTTAATTCAGTTTGTTCAGTATCTCCCTGGGTGTCTTCCAAGCAAGAGAGTTCAGAAATGGTTTAAAAAAAAGAAAAAGAAAAAAATATTGCCCCGGTGAGAATAATAACTGGCTAACGATTGCTGGCTTGCTGCTTCTATCGCACTCTGCTCAGCCCCTTGTGTGCTCTCGAGCAGCCTGGGGGCTGCTCTGATGTTGTGCCCCGTTTCTGTTGTCCTCCTACCAGCTGTAGGATGCAGGGCTTCGGGGACAGCCCCTGTCCCTCGAGCTGGGATGGCTGCCACATCCCTACGGCAGTTCAGTGCTGGATAGGGAGGTATTAGCTTATCTGCTCAGAGGTCTCTTTTGCAGCCAGAAGGGTATTAAAGACCTCTTTGTATGACACTGCTGGGCTGCCATTTGATCCATGAGCTCTTTGTGGAGAGATGAGGAAGAGATTCCTACCGAGGCAAGTTTCCAGCATTTCTCTTAGCAGCTTATTAGCCCTGGGCATTCTTTGGCGTGTAGGTGATAAAATCACCCTGGCATCCCTCCTGCAAGACTGCGAAACATTTATTTTTAAATGCAATAGATCTGCAGTTGCCATCCTGCGGTGTTAGGTTCACCGTCCTGTTCTGAAAGTCCTGACAGCGATGCGGTTGAAACAAACTGGGTGAATGATACCTCAGACCTGTGGCAACACAGGAGCCAGACTTTTTCCTCCTTTTTTTGCCAGAGCATAAAAGACATGCTGCCTTTTTATTCCCGATTCTTCTGCATCGCTTCTGAATTGAGACTTGGGAGAAGTAGCAAGGGGCAGGGAAGGGCTCAAAGGTGGGGTGATCTTGAGCATGGGTCAAGTAGACATTTCCCCTACCAGTGAGGAAGAAGCATGGTGTGGAGGGGAGAAAGATGCAACTGGGAAGCGTCAAGCAGATATTCCTGCAGGAGGGATGATTTCTGGCCTCTCCTGCGCTGAAGTTGGCAGCTGCAGATGCCCTATGATTGATGTGGGGGCTGCCTAGGTTAGGAATTGGGGTCTGAGTTTAATGGGCTGATGTCCGCCTGGAGAAGAGATCAAGGATGTATCTGAGACCTGGCTCTGCCCCAGGCGACTGTCCCGACTTGCACTTTGTGGCGTTGTTTTGCAACCTTTCACACTAGGGGGATTTTTTTATTATTATTAGGCAGCCAGGATTCTTGCAAAATGCTATTAGTTGTTTTAATGCTGTTTTATTAGTTAATAAATTGTTTTAGCTGTAATTTTTATCTGTAATACTTTGGCATGGGGGTGCCTGGGGAGGAAAGGAAGAATCCAGAAATCACGTGAAAGCTTTTAATAAACCATCAACCCTTCCTGCAGCGCAGCCCCGTGGGAATTAACTGCTCTGTACCCGAGTGCATGCTCCCTCAGCCCTCTGTGGGTGGCGTTGCTTTGCCCTCAGCTGGCAGAGCAGATGCTTGACTGCTGTCTTGCACATAGTAAGTGTGGCTTAACTCCTTTTCTCTGTGTTCAGGGCAGCAGTTGCAGAAGCTGGACAAATCCTGGACAAATCCTTTAAAAATAATGGGCTCAAGCATGCCACTAAACCCTTGCATGGCCCTGGGCTGGAGTAAGCTCCTTCCTTGTCCAGGCAGATGATGGCTGGAGCTCCTGAGCACGCTGGGCTGAGATGCCTTGTGTTGCTGTGATGGATGCTAGTGCGTGCACGCTCAGTTCTTGTGCCTCTCAGCAGAGCTTTAACAACCAGCTGCAGTGAGTTTGCAGGCAGGGGAGCCCAAGCCAGTGTGCTCTGCATGCAAGGTGCACCCCAAAACCTGGGAAAGAGCCATCTTCCCCAGCACAAGCTTCTCACAGCGCCGTTTGATGAATGGAGAGTTGGCGCGGCCGAGGCACTTGCCGTATGTATCTGCTGCTGCATTCACAGGATACATTTTGCCGTTTTCCAGGGAAAGCTTTTTATTTGAGGTTGACTTTTTATTTTTTTTTATGAGGGGGGAGAAATTAATTACCACCCTCGTTTCTGTTGCTGCCCTGCAGATCAGAGATAGCCAGGAACTTCTTAATGTTCAAATGGCTTTCAAAAACAATATTTCTAAATGTCAAGTTAATGTGCTCTGGGAACAATGCGATTCAAGGACCCGGTATGAACATCAAATTGCATCTGCTGCCACAAGGACTTGTGGGATTCTCTGAGGCAAACACAATGGGGACACTTAGTTTATTTCAATTTTTTCAATCTTTCTTCTAAAAGCGAAGTTTTATTTTTCCCATTCCTGTCCTCGCCAAAAATGCAGACCAAACCTGTCTGAGATGGCAGATTAAAAATAAAACCTTCATGAATGAGAAATGTAGCCTGCATTTTTTATGATGGAGGAAAAAGTAAACCCGTTTTAAAATGTGCATATTTTTTAAAAAGTAAATGACTAAGTAGGTGGGATGTAGGTATTGATAAATATTTATTCCAGAGAAGTAATCTCTCAACAGAATTGGAAATTGTCTCATCCTTTTAGGCAATTAAAAATCGGTGTTTGTTTTTTGGAGTGAAGTAACATTTTCCAGTCGCTTTTGGAACGTGGCCACTGTCAAATGAAAAGTTTCGCTGCTGCATGGCATTTTTTTCAGAGTAATTGCACTAAAAGGACACGCTGATTTATAGGATGGATTGTAATGGTCTTGAAATGAACGGGAGGAAGAAAACCCCCGTGTTAGTCCAAATGCTACATATGTTATAGTGAAATTGTTCTCTGAAAAAGAAGTTGGAAATGGGGGTCTGTAATCTCCAGGTGGGCTGATGGTGGGCACCAAGGCTGGGTCACAGCTGCCCAAGGTAGAGAACGTAGGGATGTGGCTGATCCCTGTGTTTCTGGGGTTTTCAGGGAAGGCTGTTGGTGCCTGCTGAAGCCAGTCCCTGTTTCCCATTCGTCTTTGGAAATCTTAGTGTTGGACACGGTGGCATGTGAAACGGGACAAGGAGCGGAACGGCGATGGCCGCGTTGAGCTGTGAAATGCTGGGGTTGCCCTGTCCTGCATGTGCTTGGGTGGGGATATCGCATCGTGGGACCACCGGGTCCTTTGTGCCCGAGGGGGCCCGCTGCATCGGCTGTCGGCGCCGTGAGCGGTCCCCTGTCCCTCTCCGGGGATCCTGTCCATGTCACCCAGGTGCCCCAGGGCTGGTCACCTCCGGGCTCCGAGGCCAGAAGCTGGTCCTGTCTTCCTGCATTGGTCAGCACTGTGTGCAAGCTAAAAGACTGCACCAGTTAGGAGAGAGGGGCATTTAATTTTACGGGAATAATCAGCAAGAGTAATTTGATTTCCTTCCCACTTACCTTTTTAAAAATGTGTCTTCTCGTTAACTGTGTGGATGTGCACACACCTTGGTTAAATGGTGCTTTTATACCAGCTGCTCTAAATGCATTTTAAAGAGATGAGGAATGCATACACATCAAGGTCATATAAATTAATAATTATCTAAGTGCTTTTGCCCTTTTCTGCCTCCGGAAAAGAAGTGAGGAGGGAGAAAACTTTGAACTGCCTTTTTTTAATCTTCCAAACTAGATTTCAGGGATAATCTCAGGAACCGTTGTTTCGACTGCAGCCTTGGGCCGATTTGCACTTCATCACCCATGTCACTGTCACGTTGCCTGTACTTGAGCTAGCGCATGAATTTTCATTTCCAAATGTGTTTGGGTTTGTAATTCATATGGTGCAAATAGATTAATCACGAGCCACGCAGAACTTGTAATTATCAAAACTTGGAGTACAGAAGAGGTATAAATCATGACAGCCCTGCTTTCCAGCTGCCAATTAAGAATGGGAATTTAAGCTGCCTAAGTGTGGAGGGTTTGGGCTGGGAAGTTTCTGCTCCTGTATCTCGCAGAAGAGTTCATGAAGAAAGGGCTCGCTCATAACTTCTCATTAAGCAACGACTGAATTTATGAAATGTTGGCACTACTGGAATAATTAGGCGTTTTCTATTATTGATGGGTTGGACCTTAGAAGAGAGACGCATTATCTTGAAGAGCCCAAATCCCGAAACCCATGCCGGTGCTTCGTGCAGTGGCTGGAAGCATGCCTGAGCTGCGTGGTGCCTGCCTGGGCTGTGCAGTGTGCTGGGAAGAGGAGCCCATCATCAGATGGGCTTCTCTTGCTGCCAGGCTAAACATATGGTCCCATAGGTGATGTGGGGTCAGGCTGGTTGGTACAGAGTGGGGGGCAGGATCTAAACAAGTGCATACCTGCACTCCCTCCTCCTTGGTCACCTTGGGATGATGCCTGGGGGTAGGTGCCTCATTTGCCGAGGGCAAGGGGGATGTGGCACCGCACACCATCATCACTGCCCCCGGGCCATCAGAAGAGAAGGGTTAAACCTAAAGAGAAGAGCTAGGAGGAATACTGAAATGCTATTTGCTGCTTTTTTTTGCCCCATCCTTGCATTTGCCCCATCCTTGCATTTGCCCTGGTGATGCTTCAGCGGTACCCAGCACACCAGGGACCCCGCGCCAGCACCCTGGTGCACTGGGCATTGCTGAAACTGTAGCCATGGAGCAAATACCAGTAGCCACGACTGTTGCTGACTTTGTTAGTACCAAACCAGAGTCCCTTGCCTCGTGGCGGTGGAGCTGGTCTTGCATGCTCTCTGGGGAGCCTTAGCCTGCAGGCATCAGGGGCTGGCAAGGTAGCGCCGTGGCTGACGGAGCCGGGCAGCCCTGGGTTCTCCATCATGATTCCCAGGGATGGTGGGGACGTTAGGCAACCTTGTAAGCCTCTTGTAATTTTAAAGCGTTTTGATAATGTTCCCCTCGGCTTTAATGTTACATATCCCTGCGTATGTACCTCAGTAATTGAAAGGGATATCGGGCAAATTTGATCTGTCTGGCTTTGACTTATGCTGTCCTTATCTTGGCCTTCATGTCATTAAGAAAAAAATTGGTATTGATCTGAGACTATACCACTACATTGTGCTGCAATTTTTCTTCCTTGCTAGTAGAATATAAATCGATAAAAGGCAGCTGCTTGCGACGCGGGCCAGATATGGTGCTGTCATTTATATATTGTAAATCCAATGATAACCGATCAAATCAGTGCGTCTGCTGTTCCAAACCTGACATGATTGAATTGTCAATAAAAAAGATTTTACAGTAAGGGAAGGACTGCTGGCAGTGTAAATGCCTGGAAGCTTCACTAAGTTTGATACAAAATGAAGCAATAAGCTAGGCTATTATTATATAATCCCAACAACCAAAATATTTGGGTGCTTGTGTTCTCATGTGGAACTGGAGCTGTATGGGGGGAAACCTTTCATTGCAACTTGTTTGAAAAATAATTATTCTGAGACTGAGGAATATGGATGGCTTCTTCTGAAATGAAGATAGCTTTTATATATTGGTAAGGACTAATAGAAATAGTATAGGACTTCTTTGAACTAAAGATGTGCCTTTTCAGTGCATTAGGAGGAAGGTTATTAGTGTTTCTGTTTGCTCAGAAACAAATGGTGCAGGAAGGAGTGTGATTGATAGGTTGCTAAGAAAAGGCTGGCTCTGCTCTTGTGTAGAGTCTCCGTGAACATGAAACCAGAATATGGTACATGTTTTTTCCTGGACTGCAAAAAGGACTGTTTTATAACAAACCTGTTCATGAGCCTTTTCTTGGAAATTAGGCTGGAAGGTGCTGCAGCCTGCGCAAGGTGGTGCCGAGCTGTTTAAATGCTGATGGATTTACTGCTGTAGCTTCCCTGAGTTGAATCACTTTCTACTACCCAAAGACCTCACTGGACCATGTCTCTGCCGAGGTGGAGGAGAACTGCTGGCAGGCAGAGAGGCTGGTGTGTAATCCGCTCCCCAGCATCCCCCAGCAAAGTGCGCCGAACCGGAGCTAGAGGGGAAGAGGACTCTGGGAAGCACATGGAAATACATGGTGAAAGCCAGAAAAAATGTACCTTGCCAAGCTCCAGAAAGACCCTGCGCATTCAGAGCATATGAAACTCTTGGACTCAGCCTCATGTAGTGTTTTGTTGTGACACCATTTGGTGAAACGTAGTGAGGTTAGGTGAGGCTTTGAGATGATCCTACAAGGTCTTGGCTGGATCCTGAAGGTATTTATGTAGATGGTCATCTGTGGGAATGGGTCTGCATCCAGCAATGTGCTATTTTAAATTTGTTTATTCTCTTTGAATACACTTTCCAAAATTAAATTACCAGTAGTAGAAGAACGTAGTGAGTTTTCTATCCTATACAGATGAGCTGGGATCAAATGCTTCACGGTGCCAACGGCTTCCTATGTTAAAAATGGAGAGCGCACTCCTTAGCTGTTGCAGAGAGATGCTGGTGGTGGTATGTGCGTGGGAAACACGGTCTCTCCACAGTGTTCGCCAGGGGTGCATTGGGTGGGCAGGGGGGTCAGGCGAGAGGGTGGGTGCCGCGTAGCAGGAGGGTGAGGGCAGCTCTGCATCCCTGCGATGCTAGCTGCCCCGTGCAGCTCCTTAGAGACTTTCCCCAGGCTCTGCTGGAGGAAACCCCAACCTCTGCCCTGCATTTCTGCTCCCCTTTTTCCCTGCTCAGTTGTTACTCTTGGACCTTGCTGATGACTGGTAGCTTTTTAAGGATGTGCTAACTCAATCGCTTGTGATTGATCATGCTCTTAATCTCTTTATTGTGTTGCACCAATTTAGCTAAATCCTAAATCCATTAGGCGCTCTCAGATTGCTTTACAAGTGTCCAGAGGAGATGTTTGCAATAAATCCAGTCTAATTCTCTCTGCAGACAGGGTTTTAAAATTTCAGGCCTGGGCTGGAAGAGTGGAGTGTTGCAGGAGTGGGTTTGCACGGGAATGTGAGGGGTGAGAAGCAGTTTAGCATCTGCTTGTTTGCTTTTTTCCTACTGTCTAGTTGATCTTACTGTTTAGTCCACTTTCTCCGTGGAGAGAGAACCTTTGAGAGCAGATGCATATGCTAAGAAATCAGCTGTGGGGATTCCCAGTCCCCTTTCACAAAAACCAGTGAGGAATGAAAGCCATGCTCTGTTTGTTTCCATGCTTTTGAAAAAAGCACCAAAAATGAAATAAACCTGCAAATACTTTCCGTCTTTGCCATCCACCCTCTTTTATCCAGCATAAGCACAAGGAAAACCCCCTCAAATTAAGTTTTTTGGTGAAACAAGCCTTTCCCTGGCTGGCGGTGGCCATCAGAGGTCTCTGGCAGAGGATGGTGCTGCAGGAGCCACCACGGCAGGGCTTCCTCCCCTGGGCTGCATGGGAGATGCAGGTGCCGGTGGGGATGTGCTTCCCATCCAGGCTGAGACCGCTTTGCACGTGGCTTGGGGTGGCTGCTGCAGATCACCTCCACACCCAGCCGGGGTGTTCGTGTGGCTGGTTATTTAAGCCAGGCCCTTTTTGCTTTGTGTTGGCGTTGGAGGAGTGCGTGCAGTCAAATCCATGTCAAAGTACCTTTAGAAATGACCACCGTCTACAGTGAGTGTTACTGACCCCTCTCTTTATGAAATCAATTATTTTGATTTTTTGATATACAAAAGTGAATTGCTATCATATATACATTCCATGTGAGGCCTGGGCTCACCCTGCTTACGGCTGCGACTATGCCTCCCTGCTTGAGGTGTTTGCATGGGGATGACAAAGTAGTGTAACTGCTTGGTGGTGTTGGAATAACTGTAGGCACACATGAGGGATTTTCAGCTTTAACTTCAGATTTGACAGCAGAAAATGTGAAGTAGGAAAGCTCAGAGAGGAGCCCTTAAAACCTTTTTTCCCTTCCCGCCCCCGCATGCAGGCTAACGTACTGGCATTGCTAAACAAGAACCTGCCACTTGCTAACTCTCCTTTTTTTTCCTGTCCAGTTTGCATCGTTTCATGCTACTTAGGCCAGCAGAAACACTTTGTTTAGGACAGGAACTGTAGCTAATAATTCATTCAGGAGCAAAGGAAATCAGCTTTTTCTCATTAATTTTCCTTTCCTAGCTCTGGAGGCAAACACTGAAATTTGGCTGTTTCAGGGAATGCCATCCGCATCCCGGTGTCGGGGAGGGTGGGCAGCCCCAGCCCTCGTGGGGGGTGTCGAGGCTGTGCCCTCCCGGCTCCGGTGCTGCTCAGCCTGCGGGCAAAATGTGTCTGAATTTCCAGTGCCGCATCTGGGAGGAATCATTTGTGGTTTGGGGCTGTTTGAAATTGCATCTTGTGCTTATATGCCGCTTGTTAGGTCCAGGGGATAAATTGCATGTCAGCCTGGGAAATGGGGAAGATTAAGACCCCCGTGCTTTAAAACTGGTTGGTTTTGGTAGTTTATAAAGGTAAAGGCTGGGACTCCGTCAGATCAGGGTAGAGTTACCCTGGCATTCTGGGAAAAAAGGGGCAAAAAATGCTGAGGTTTTTGTGGCACTTCCCATATCTTAAGCTAGTAAGTCTGTAGGAGACTTTGGTAAATTTTTGTTTTAGTGGGAAGGTAAAGATTAGGATGAAACATGAGTGTCTTCATAGGAAAGATGAATTTGCAAAATGTTTTGCTGTCTCATTTGAGTGGAAACGTGTGGTTTTCAGTTCCCATAACCTTGGGGCATTACGAAATTGTGATTAAAGCCCTAAGAACAATGTGACCGGCATTAAAATTAGTTAAGTTTGAAAAATGATACATTGTGAAGTTTTCCTTAATTTGCTTTTCTTGTCTTCCAGCACTACAGGTCACATTTTCAAGCTTTTTCCCACAGCAGTGAGGGCTGGATTGTTTTGGTTTTTAATTGTAAACTGAGGTCTTTATGTAATCCGCTCCGTCCAAAGCTGGGGCTTCAGGAAAACAACAGATTGTGCAAGACGTGAGAGCAATTCCAGCGGTTGGGAATAGGTTCAGCCTTTGTCAAAGGTGAAACTTTGCTACAAATATCACTTATTGGAGTAGGGAATATGCCAGTCTGAATCCAGATGGTATTTACATACCTAAGATGATATGGTATGAAAACATTCATCATGCAAAGAGCAAGCTTTCTCATTAAAGATCTGTTTAACAGGTATCTCTATTTGAGCTTTCGGGGGAGAAAAATAGTCTATCAGCTGTATATATAAATTGGGCAATAATTTAGATAGTACTTGGTGATGGGAGATCAGAAGCACTGTAGTTGCTCTGGGCAGCAGAGATGTAGATGTCACTTCTAGCTTTTTATGTTGTTACCCGATTTTTTTAAGTTGTAGTCTATTTACCTGGATGGCTAATTCATTCATGTTCAATTAAAAAAACCCCAATGCAGGCTTCATGGAGACTGCACATAAAACACAGAGGTTTAGTAGGGTATTAGAGATTCATCTGGGTGCCTGAAATACAGAGGATCTTTGATTTGGTTTGTGTCTAAGTGGTCTTTGTTTAACTGATAGCTGCTAACTTTGTTTAACCGGTAACACATGTTGTGCTGTTACTGGTCTTGACCTTTTTCCAGTTAAACTGGCTTAAAATGAAAGTGTTTATGGGGAGATTCTGCAGTCCTGGCGTCCATGAGCTCTTTGTCTGGGCCGAGGGGGGGTTTGCTGTCTGGGAGGAGTTAGCAGAGAGCTGCATATTTGCAAATTTTAATGGCTCTTGCTCCAGACGGCTTTTAACATACTCCCTGCACAGCCACCCTGGGCAGGAACTGCTTTTTCCATCGCCAGTTTTGGTTTTGTCACTGTGGTTTTATTGCACTTTAGATTTCTTGGGCATGTAAAATGCCATCAAATTGGTAACAGAAAGAGGAGGGAGGTTTGCAGTGCAACCTTGGGCTTAGCCATAGCAGAGCGGGCTGCTGCGTGCAAGGGAAAAATGAAAGGAGTGCTTTGTGCCTGACTTTGTATGCTTTAGAGAAAGGCTGGGTCCATGTCTGCGTGGACCTGCTTTGAGCTGCTGTTTCTGGAAGTCAGGAGGAGCTTTTCCAAAGTCTGTCACAGGGAATGGACCGTGTTGGGTGAGAAGTGTCAGCAACAGAGCAAGTCTGTCCTGTCTGCTTGCTGGCAGCATTTTCACTCTGCCTTTGACTCAACCTCTGTGAGCCAGCTGCAACCGCCACGCAGAGCTGCCCTTCTCTGGGCTGGTGATGCTGTTAGTTTTGCTCACTTGCTTTCCCCGTCTGCCCTGAAGATGAAGGGAATCTGTGAAGTGTTTTGTAATGGAAAAGCACATGGGGAGGGTGGCCACAGTGTTGCAATGTGGCTGTGGTCAAGTGCATTTTCCAGGAAGGCTTTTGTGGGTGCAGGGATGTCGTAGAGCATCTTTGCTCCTCTGCTGGCCCCAGCTCTTTCCCTGCCTGCAAAGGTCCCTCCGTTAGCCGATCGACAGAGGCTGTGAGTTTCACCAGAGGGGCTCAGGGCACCCATCTGTAGGTGAAGGGGTGCAGAATGCCCATGAGCTGGGGCAAAACTGCCCTGGTGCTTCGCCCTTAATGTCCCGGCTCAGGGGGAGGCTGTTCTGGGGCACCTTCAGGAAGGTCCTTGGGTCTTGTATGAAAAGCTGAAAACTTTGAAGAAAAGCGAGGACATGTGTAGAAGAATGCTATTTACTTCAAACAGGAAAATGTACTTTGCTATAAAAATGGGATACTGGCTGCAAAGAGGATGCTTGCCCCTCCTCATCCATGTTGAGAGCCAAATTTCTTCCTAATGCCAGACACAGGCGTACAGGTCTCCTCTCTTTCTGAGGCTCTTCTCCATACCATGGTGCTGCGTGCTGCTCGAGCTCAGTTACGACTCGGGTGAGAGAGGTCCGAACCCCGATCTGAGCCTTCTACTACCCTGTAGGTCAGATCAAAATAGCGAAGTCATGTGAACTTTCAGAGACACGGTGGGGATGTGGGCATACCTCTGGGCTGCCAGCGTTTAATTTCTTTCCTTTTCCCCTCCATCTCTTTCATGTTGCTTGTGTGGAAGGCTGTGCAGCGGCTGAGCCGTGGTGGATGCTGACAGTCTATGAGCTCTTCTTCGCCAATGCCTTCAGAGGACAAACAGCAAATGATCAATTCCGATAGCAGAAAATGGGCTGGCTCTTGTTGCCATCTCTAGAGGCTGTAAAAACTCCCATTACTCCGTCATCAAGAAGGATCCATCTCTGACGTGTCTGAGCCAGTCAGTTAAGTGCAGACCTCACAGGAAATGGATTTTTTGATTCTTGACAAGAAGTCAACGAAGAATAGCTTTTCAAGGGAAAATATTCCTCCTGGCAGGAACAGTGGTGGGCTTGGGGTAGGGAAGGCATTGCCTTTGGACCAGAAATCTCTGTATTTGAACCTGAGTTCTTTCCCCCCTGATTTTTCTCCATGGATATAAAAAAATCAGGTGTTGATTCCAAAGCAATTGAATAATTGCACATACATTGTTGTAACCTCTCCAATATGTCAGTGCTTCCACTGCAAGAGGAGACTGTGGAAGGGAGGAGAAGCAATGTGAAGGTTTAGAAAAAGGTGATGCCTTTTCTTATTCAGCAGAGTATCTCTGTAGAGGGAAGCAGGCAAGCACTTACTCAAAGACTCACTAATGCATTACATACCTGGATTGGGGCCTTTTTAGACAGGCCATGGTACAATACATCTTTGAAATGACCCTCATGGGCTCTGCCCTCCCTGTCCAGCAATAAACGAATTCCCAGGACTAATGGTAAAATTCTGCAAGGCGTGAATTCCCAACTTAAATAGATTTACAGTAAGTTAATAGATTTTTCCAGCGTATCTATTGCAACCTATTTGTGGTAGCATCATTTTAACATGCACAGTAATTGAAAAAATTGTCAGGTGATAGGATTTATAATCCTCTCTGACCTGTGTTTTTCATGCCTAGGAAAGGCTCCATAATAAACATAACATTTGCAGTAAGGAAGTACCTTGTGTGGAAGTATTCAGAAGGGAGGTGTCTCTGCGTGGTAACTTTTCTTTGGAAAAAAGGATTCCAGAGTTATGAGAAGCTAATACTTAGCAAATGCCACCAAGAGGGTCACATACTTATGCGCCGAGAGCTGTAGAATAGACGAGGTGGAACATTGTAATGATGAAGATGAATCTTCAACTTTGTTAGATAATATATTCTGTGTTAGTTTCCACACGCAGCCTTTGAAATACACGGTCTCTATTTTGAGAGGATTACGCTGAAAGTATCCTTTGGAGAAAGTGTTTATTTTTTTCCAAGCATATTTGTCCTTGCTGCTTTTGTTATAATTATTTATAAATCAAAAGTGTTATTGATCTGGAGATTATGTGTTAAACCATGTCTGAGCAGTGGTTGCTCTATTACTGAGAAAACCAGCTGCCATAAAACTTTTGGTAAATTTATCGATTGATACTCTCCGTGTTTCTCTTTAGAAAAAAGAGCAAGCTGAATTTTAATTTACTGGGAATGCAGCTGAACACGTGTCCCCCTGTTCAGCAAGGGATTTAAGCCTGTGAGGAACTTTTGAGATGAATAGTGCCATTACTTTGCAGAGGATTATTCATGTTCTTGAAGGAAAGCCCGTCTGGAGCGGGCAGTGGAGCCTCAGATCGATTTCTGGCAGCAGCGGTTGTGAGCCTTGCTCTTGAAAGCCAAATTATCATCTTGCGCTCCCGTTACAACGGCTGCTTTGCTCTTACAGGGGGGAGTAAAGAGATGATAAAACATCTTCCTTTTAAAGTGAGTTAATCAAAACGGGGCTTTGAGCCAGGGCAAGCGGGATGCAGGAACCACGTGGGATGCTGGGTATGGCCCAGCCATCGGCTCAACTGGTGCCACCAGGATGTGGTATCTCACCTTCTGCTTCTTCCCTGGGCAGGGACCTGCCCATGCATCAACTTAAAAAACACAACCAAAACCAACCAGCCAAAGAAAACCCACAGAACCCCCCAACAACCAAACAAAAAACCCAACTAACCAAAACCCCCACCAAACAAAAAAAAAGCCCAACAAACACCAAAAAAGGCCAACCAAACAAGGAAAACCCACAAAAAACCCCAACCAAAACCCCGACCAAACCACCCTCTCCCACAAACAAACAAACAAAAAACCCAATACCCAACCCCACCCAACACTGGCAAAACAGCCAGTGTTTTTGGGAGCTCTGCTCAAGATACCACAGAGGAAGGAAGGAAAAAAGTGAGTCCAGTTTTTGGAAAGTGCTAAGTCTGGAAAATGGGACCGTAGGTAGGTCCTCCTTTTTTTGTGGGTGGAGACGGTGCCTGGAGTTTGTGTGTCTGAGCCCCATTGTAGTGGTGCTGGTGTGGGTATGGTGTCCTGTGTGTCCCCGTGGTGTCTCAGACAGGACAGGGGTTTGAGTACCCTAATCCGTGTCGAGCAAGATGCTGCTAAAATACTCTGCGTGTGCTCAGCGAGTCGGATGCTGCCAGGGAGCACCGGAGGGGCTGGTTGCACTTGTGCTACTGAGATGATCCATGGTCTTATTTCTATGTTGGAAACCCCTGTCCTTCTCTGAGGTGTCTTGAGACAAAATCAGCTTAAAAATCACTAAATTGCTTTTGAGAGCCTGGGCACTGTTCTGTGTCTTGGAAACAGCTACTCCTTAGGGGAAGAGAGTCACACTGATGTTGGTTGCTGTATGTTACTGAGCAAATGCCTTTCCCAAGTTCTGCCAGCACAGGTAGGAAGCAGAAATCAGAAATAAAGGGGCTGGAGTGACTTAAAGTCAACAGGTGCCCTTAAATAAGTGCAAGTCCTTCGTGTTACTATAGGGATCAAGAACTGATCTTCTGCCATTTGCTTTTCATCAGACAGTTGAGATAACTTTAAAGAGAATTTGGCCAGGGGAGATTATAAAGGAAGGAATTTGCTTCTTAAATAAATAGTCTGCTCTCCATTGTTGGAGACTTAACAGGCTGATAAAAGCCCGCTGGAATGAAAGGGAGCCTGGAAAACCCCTCTCAGATCTGCCTTGCTCTAAAGTCACTGAGACCAATGCACTTCCAAAGAGGTTTTTTTTTAATTTTTGAATACAAGCTCAATTTGACCTGGTGGCTTGCTTTATCTTCATTTATTCTGATGAATAAAGGAATTTGCTAGGCATGCGTTTTTTCAGAAATTGCATGTAACTTTTAGTTTAAAATAAATGGAGGAACTACACAAACTGATGTCCCGGTCTTTAGAAATGCTTGGCTTGTAAATTTGGGAGGGAGTGTATGGAATCACTTGCCCTTTGCTTGAAATGTGGCTCGTCATTTGTCTTTTAAGGGACATACTGCTTTTTTGATATCTTTATAACCCCATTAGGTGGATGTTGGAGCCTCCAATTAGTAAAATATGGCTGGAGGGGTGACCAAGTGCTGGTTTCCTTGTGTCTCCTCTCTTTTTTGGAAATGTACTTTGTGTTTAAAAATAAAAACAAAACGACCCCAGATGGGGCTTTGCAGTGGTAAAATGCCTGGGTCTGTGCTGTCTCTGTCTGCTCAGTTACCCAGGGCAGAGATGCCCCTTTCATGGGGTTTTTGAAGCTATTCCTGCTGTGCTGGGCTGTGCTTCCTGGCTGAGCAGCTGGCTCAGAGTAAGAGTTGTAGATGGGGACTGTTGTCTCTGTAGCAAATTGCAGAGGTAAGAGAGACTAGAAGCAAAGAGTGTAAATATTTGGGATGATAAAAAAATGGTGAAGGTGAAAGTTCCCCAGTGATGTGACAGTAGTTCTGGTCATGTTATTGATATAATTATAACATAACAAAAGCCTGGTGGTGCTGTTTTCCGTGATTTATTTTCTGTTCTGTGGGATTGGTTTAATTAACTTTTCCCCTTTAGAGGGAAAGAGGAAAATATGAAATATTTAGAGTGTACGTATTTCTGCGTGCGGCTGAAAGCGAACTCCTTGTTGGCTGACCCCGAGCTCTGCCAGCTCAGCACTCCCCGCTGCCTTCCCACAAGGCTGGCTTCAGTGAGACCGCTCTGACCCCAGCGGTCTCTGCCCTGTGGAGCAGCAGTTTTTTTCCTGCTCTCTCTATTGCAAATTCCCAGCCGTCTCGGAGAGCACTGGACGAGGATGAAAACACTGTTTCCTTTGCAGTAAATCACTTCTGCAGGAGCAGCGTTCACTCCCCACAAATGGTGGGTGCAGAGTTTTGATGCTCTCCAAGCCAAAGGCTTCCCTCCATCCTCAGGCATTCCTGCATCCGGGCTCTGCCATGCCTCTTCCCAGTGGTCCTGCTGCATGGTGCATCCCTAAACTGGTGCCCAGTGTTGGAGAGGAGCCTGGACTTGAACTCCAACCCTTATGTGGGCTTCAGCACCAGGATGGGGGCATGGAGTGCATAAAAAGAGGTTTATCTTTCTTTGGTCTGACAGGTTGCCAGCACAACAGAGCTCCTTTTTTGCTGCAGAAGCCTCTTACATCCCTCTGTCTCTGCTCTTCCTACTTGTGCTCCCAGGGCTCGGTTTGAGCCTGCTTCTCCAGGCCCTTGTTCTTCCTATTCCCCTTGGTTTTGATAAAGAATCATGTTCATCCACCACTCGTGCCAGCCCTGACTGTTTGCATTTTTAACTTTGTCTGTATTAAATTTTCAGGAATCCCTTCAGCCTTCACACATCTGTCATAGCACAAAGCGGAATATTTCTTGATGCTCAGGAAAACAAATTATACAATAGATGTGCAACCCATATTTAATCAAAAGCGCCACAGCCACATGTTCAAGCATGAAGCCCCAGAAAAGATTTTACTGCAGAGTCATTCTTGAGAGGTGTTTGCTATGAGATTTTTTTTTTGGTGGTGGTTTTTTTTGGTTTTTTTTTTTAATTTCACGTAGAATGTAGGTTTCCTACTTTGAAGTGGGTACTCCTGAGGGTCTCCAGGGATCTCTCAAGGCATCCTGGTGCCCCTCAAAAGAAAAGCTGCTTTCCTGTGGTCCCCTCCAGCATCGCTGACCCTGGCTTCTGCTGTCGTGAGATGCAGATGCCTGCCCGGGGTACGGAGCACTGCACTGAACTCCCTCCAGGCAGGGTCCGGTCCATGTGAGGGGCTGGTTGGAGGTGGGGAGCTGTGGGCACCAGCGTTTCTTGTCTCCTTTCTTCTGGGCTTGTAGCAGCTTGCGTTGGTGGGCTCTGCTGTCTGCATTAACAAAGTTTTTGTGCGTGGGATATAAATAATAAATGGGTGAACCACAGTGTGACTAATTACCTAACAGTCGGAGTGTTACCTCGAATATAATAGGAGCGCATTTTCAGGGCGATTTGAGTGGGTATAATGAGATGTTAGCATACAGTATTTTTATTAGAAACTTCAGGGAGTGTATTTCAAAATGCCAGGGTACTAGATAAGCTGAACAATTAAAAATAAATGGCTTTGGAGCTTGGCATTTTGATAGGTACAGATAATTAGGAGAAGATGCTTTTCTGACAAGAGCATAATGATTTGGCTTTGGCTGGTGAGCAGCACTGGCTTTGGAAACTTTTAACTTGGCTTCCGCAGGAGCAAAGGTGGTGGGCACGGAGCTGGAAGGAGCCCCCTCTCATTTAAAGATTGGACCGAGACGTTTCCTCTCTTGGTCTGGTGGTGATGGAGCAAAGGTAGAAAGTGCAGACCCTGATGGCTTAAAATTTAGAAGACAGAATAACTGAATTGTTCTAATTTTTATTATTAATGCTTTGAAGCGAATCTCATAAGCTTGGGAGCTTGAGTCCATAATTTTTGTGGTGACGATATTGTAAAAGTAATCCAAAAGACTGTGTCATAGTTGGGGAAAAAAAAAAAAAGCATTTCCTAAGCTCTAAACCCAAATGTGCTCAGAGAAACAAACCCTGTAAGAGCAGCAATGGCAGCATCTGATGGGTTTTGTAATGCCATAGACAAAAGTAATTATGCTGCTTAGAAGAGCTTTTGTCTCCAGATAATGTTGTTAAAAACTTGTGTAAATCGTGTAAATTGTAACGGAACAAATCTGGAGTCTGCTCTTATTGCTGCCGGGGGAAAATCTCTTGGATTTTGTTTCCTTTCTGCTCAATATATTGCAAACCTTTTCCAAGTTTGTTAATAAATATTACCTGCTGTTTGAAAAATGACTTGCGGTTCGTCTTACCAGTAGTGCCTGTGGCAGCCAGGCTGTTATTGCAAACAGTTGTTTCTCTCTTGGTGAGCTCTTTTGTGTGTCTTTCAGGAGCACAGGCTGTTGCAATGAGTCTGAAGTTGTCTGATTCATTGGAGATATTAAAGAAGTATTTCCTTCTTTAGAGCTCACTCACATGTGGATGCCTATGGCTCCTTTCACAGCTTCCTAGCAGTACTGCGGCAATTGCCATGTCAGAAAATATTTTGGCGAGCTTACAAAACCCAAAACTTTTAGCGTTGCCTTGATGAACATTTGAATTCCCATCTGTGAACACCGGTGGTTTTTTTGAGGGGCTGAGCGTTTTTGGTTTTTAGGTGTATGGGACTTTTAAAGGTTTGGAAACCCTGGGCCTGAAGGGGATGCAGCGATTGCGTTAGGACCAGATTAATTAACTGATGAATTTTCCACTGCCCTGCCTGGAGACCCGTGTTTTTGCCTCAGGATGGAAATGATTCCTGCAGGCTGAAGGATTCCAGTGCCTGGTTCTCGCCTGACATGATTTGTGTCCTGAGGAGTGAAGGGAGAGGGATTTGCATCAATAAGTCGTTTCACAGGCAGTAAATGAGGTTTTAACATCGGCAGGGAAGTGCCAGAGAGCAGGACGAGCCGGGGCAGCTTGGCAGGTGAGGTCTGGCTGGGCCGGGGGCTCTCTGCCTCCTGCAGTTATTGCTGTGCCTTGCACAGAGTTTGGTGCCGGGTCCTGTCAGTAGGGACCCTCCAGGGAAGAGGTCTGGGGAGCAAACCCAGGGACATGAGGAGAGCCATCGGAGCCTGAAAGAGGGACTTCAGCAAATCCGCTGAGCTTCAGGAGCTGGTTCACTTGCTGCCCTGGAGCAGTCGCATCCATAGATGAGATTTATTGGGGGAGAAGGGGCACATTCACACCTAAAAGGAATTTAAAGTGCATTTTGGTATGTAGAGCTGGTGAGATTTGAAAACAATCCCACGTGCAGGACAGGGAAGCGCTGCGTGCAACATTGCAGCCTGCAGCCCGGCGCGCTTCCAAGCAGCAGCATCCCGGGAAAGGTGCAGTGAATCACAAAATGCATCATCATCTGCAGAGACACACATTTGGCTGGATGCCAGTGATCCATGCTGATCTCAAGGGAGGTTTCTGCTGCACGGAAATCAGTTTCTTGTTTGTTTTACATTTTGGGATCGTTTGTGAGGATTTGCCACTCTGCCACAAAGTCCTGGAGGAGATGGCCCTGAAGCTTGTATGGGGCGGTAGCAACATGATGGTGACACTGTGACCTTGTCTAAGATTACTTGCCTGGCTGCCTCCCAAAAAATAAAACTGAGCCTTGTCTTTACTAGCTCTTGGTAGTGCAATAACAAACACATTGTAGTCCTCCACTGTGAAGGCATATCTTTATGTGGTGAAGATAAGGCTTTAAATGTGGGGAGACAATTGCCCAGGTTTTAAGAAAACAATCTTTTGCAAAGGTGCAAATGGGAGTTGGGAGCTCAGCTCCTGATGGGCAGTGGGAGCAGCTGTGGTGGGAGCTTCCCTGCTCAGAGCGTGCTTTATGGTTGCATGGTTTGCGTGCCCGGATGTCAAGAAGCAGTAAAATCAAGGTTGTAGGTGCAGTTTTAACCCCTTGGTGTCCATGCGCTGAGGGGTGTGTGGGTCACGTAATCCTGCACCTCCACCCCACTTTGTTCCCTTACCCGGTGCACCATGGAAGATGGGCAGCTGATGCAGCAAGTTTTGCTGTGCAGCTCCCTCGTCTTTGGTGTGCTTTTGCCAAAGAGGACGTGTGTGGTGTGCTGTCTGATGCACAGAGAAGGGCAGCTGTCCATGTGGGAAGCTTGTGTTTGCAGCAAAACAAGAACGGCACAGTAACGGAGGGGCGAGCACGAAAGCCCATGGCGTGTCGTGATGTCTGACTGCTGTGGTGGATCCTGCTTTCCCCTCTGCCCTGCTGCGTGCCAGCTCACACCTTCTCCCCGTGGCCGCGGTGGTGCGGGGAGGTGGCTCCACATGGCTGCAACGATGGCTGCTGTGGTGCTGGTTTTTGGTGAGCTGGCATGGGGGGGCAGAGGGAGGACAGACCTCCCTGTTCCTGGCAGCAGCACCTTTCCAAACACCTTCAGTTGCTTGTGAAGGTGTGAAGCTGCACTCACTGAGCTCAGACCCGGGGGTGCTGGATTGGGGCTGAGTGCTCTCTCTGTAGCTGCCCTGGCCCTGCAGCCGCTGTCAGATTTCGGCTCTTGCCTCTCCGGGGAGATGCCATGCGGGAATGGCTCGCTGGGGTCACTTGCGCCGGCTCCTTGCCGTTCAGGCGACTGCATCACATAATCTGTTAAATAAACCCATCAAGTCCCAGACTCGGCTGGAGCCTCCTGCAGCCTGGGGGAGCCAGCAGGTTAATCCGGAGCTCCTCAGGCCCCGGCATCGGCCCCTTTGAAGCAGCTGCAGCTCAGGAGCGAACGCGCCTTCTCAGGAAAGCTGGCGTTTTTACTAAGCAGCAGACTCTTATTATCTGAGCTGAGAATGCAATGATTTCCTTCTCCTGCCAGTAATCCCCACTCAGGGCACTGTTATGCTCTTTTACAATTTATTTTCTTTTCTCTAATTGCCAGCTTGCAGTGGCCGTGCAGCTCTCCCTGGGCTGTGTTCTGGGGAGCTTTTGCACTTTGAAAGCAGCTTAGTCCTTCCCTCCTGACTGCTGGAACCACGCAGCAATTCCTCTCCAGGTGCTTCAGCGAGAGTCCTGCTGGAAAAATAAGTAATAGCCCGTGCTTTTCAACTGGTGCCTGATAACTGTGGTCTAGAGTAGAGATTCAGCTGTTTCACGCATCCTTTGGGAGCCCTGATAAACTGCCTTTGACAGAGGCAGTCAACAGACGTACAGTACCAGTGCACCAGGTATGATGCTTTGCCGGTGATGGTGCTCTGGCTCTCATCCTGCATACGGTCCCTTTGTTTTACCTGGGTATGGTATGGTTCTTCCCATCCATCCTGGGGTACAGCACCGTGGTGCTGTGGGGTGTTAAATTGCTCCCAGGTTTTGTCCCTATGCTGACTGAAATGACTTTGGAGTACAATTTGTGTATGTGTTCAGCTCCTTTAGGTACCTGTGGATGAAATGAAACCTGTGCTCGAGCTACCCGGGCAGGACTGACTTTCTGGCATGGTGGCCTGCAGCAGCTCAGGCTGTCATCTCCCGGAGCCAGACTCATGGATCAGGGCTCTTTAAATTTTAGTGCATGCAAAAGTGATGTGGGTTTTTTTTTTGTGTCCCCCCTCCCCCCCCGCCACTAATCACATAAGAAAATATTTTAAAAGCAGATAAATCACCATGTGGCATAGTCAAGTTCTGCTGTGTGTGCATAGCTATGGTGATGGAGATTGTAAAATGTGAGCTCCGCTCTGCTGTGCCGTACCTTTGCGTGCTGGAAGTTGGGTGCAAGTCTGATGCTACGCTTTATCAGTGCTGTTAAGGTATTTACTCTGCTTCAGCTAGACCTGCAAACCATCTGCCTTAAATTGTGGCTTTTGAAAATATCCTTGAAATAAAAAAAAAAAAAAAGAAGAAAGAAAAGATTCAATTGTCCTCCAGCAATAGGAGTTTCAATAATGCCATGTTACGAGCAGGGCGGATTTTACCAGCAGCAAATCCAAGCTGTGGGATTTTATGGGGGATCAGAAGCCCGTGCCGCTTCTGTAATGCGGCGTCCCCTCCGTTTCCCTGCGAGGCTCACTCGTGGGAGCACAGGGGACTGACCCGCAAAGTTTCCTCCTCTTTGAAGTGCTCAGAGTCTGGCCGTGGGTCACTTCTGCTGCTGGCAGCTGAAGCTTTAATATTCTTGCAGCCAGGCCTTTGCGAGGAATATTTCAGAATAAGCAACTACTAGGGGAATTGGGTGTGAGAGATTCTGGTTGCGTAAGACTTTTTTTTTTGCAAAGTTTTATTATTTCTTGCATCTATTAATAGGGCAGCAGGAGGTTCCATATGCTTTTATAGTCCCTGTTGCGCTCTCTAATGGATATACGCAAAGGCTCCAAGGTGCATAAAATAGACACTCTTAGCCAGTTATTATGACAAAAATTATGTGCATGTCATGACCTTTAAAGCAGTGAGACTGTGTGTGCATGCTCTTCTAATACGCCACTGTTCTCAATTCCTTTCTGAAGCATTTCTCGCCATAGGAGGTTTGCATAGGAGCTTGGAATATTTTTCTAATCAGCGAAGAGTTTCTCGGCTCTGATGATAACTTGCAAAGCACAGAGGAGCGAGAAAAGGGAAGAGGGATGACTTTTTCTAAGGGAACTAACAGAGAAGAGGTTAAAGGCGAATGGTGAGGCACAGCATGAAAATCCTGGCACCGTCTGCAATGCTGTCAAAAAAACACTGGTCCAAAAAGTTCTTTGTGTTCTTTGAGGCAAAAGCTATTCTGGTGCTCTTGAGGATAAAGAAGGAAAAAAAGTTTCGTAATCCATGTGCACTATTTAAAGAGACTTTTTTTGTTTTAAAACTTTTAATAACAGTGCAGCCAGAATTTGCTCTGCTTGCATAGCCCGCACATTTACCCAACTCTGTGTCAGACATGCCGTTGTGCCTGGAGAGCTTTGCAATACTCTCTGTGGGTGTGAGGAGCAAGATGCCTGCTGTCATGGTGAGGGAGGCATGGAGGGAGGGGCTCTGTATCCTTGCACCGCTGCATCCCTCAATCTGTGGTGTTAGGAAGGATTGCTGTCGTCTGGGAGCGCAGATGGTTGCTCTGGGCTTGCTGGGGCAGTCCTGGTGCGGGTGTTGGGAGCTGTGGACAAAATGCTTCAGTGGCACACCCGGGAAGTGTGCAGGCACCAGATGGGATGGAGACACTGTTTGCAAAAGTGTATCAGTAATTTCTGCTTTGGTCGCTGCTTACACCATAGCTTTCTGCATGCTGGTGTGGGGGGCAGCAAACAGCATTGGGTCCCTGACCTGCCAGACGTGCCTGCATAGGGTGCACCTGGGAGGAAAGAGTTGGAAGTCCTGGAGATGTGATGGTCTCAAAAGCTCTTGAGTAATGTGAGAGGTTATGCAGGACGAGCAGCAAGGCCTGACATTGCTTGTGATAGCGTTGATACCGAACCCCCGTGGAGACGCATCAGGCCATGCTCAGCTGCATCCCAGCCTTAACAAATGGGAAAAATAACACTTATGGTTTTAAAAATTAAACATTCCCTTTAATTATTGAACATGAATAATTTTCATGCAAATTGAGCCTGGATGTGTGTTTCCAGAGTGACACAGTTGAGAGCGGTTACATCGCGGGGTGTCAGTGACCTGTGAACTGAGAGGCTCCTCATTATTTTTACCGTTTTATGAATAGGACCCTGGAGGGTAGGACACAAGCTGGTAGAGAGAGTTGGCCGAAGAAAAAGACTTTCGTTTGCACTGGTGGCCTCCCCTTCTAATGCTTTAACTTGCAAACTGGGATGTGTGTAGGTATGTTGTCATTACATACTTGGGTACAGATATTTTGGAAGCCTCCTGGTGAGGAGGGCTGTAATTAAGGGAATGACCATGCAGCGACTGTGCTGCTGGAGGCTCTCCTGCTTGCCGTGTGGAGGAGGTGCGGGCAGAAAACCCTCAAGTCTTTGAAGGTGGAGAGGGGAAAATGCACCCTGGCTTTTCCTAGCAAATTGATGGTCTCCGTGTAAAACTGGAGCTTCACGGGGCAGTTTAGCACAACCTGATGTGCGTAAGTGTGGTCCTGGCTGGGCACCCACAGATGGACACTGTGTCACCGGCTCTCAGCATTGCTTTGGACCACGGAGCAGCTCATGTCCAGGGCAGATGAAACGTTGGCTCTGCAGCTGAAGTGAGCCTGGTGCGTTCGGGAAAGCTACAGCACTGCAGGGGCTTGTCAGATGGCTTTGAGGACATTTAGTGCAGGGCGGGTGCTGGGGGTCGAGTCCGAATATCCTCTGTGATTAAGCTCCTATAAATATTTTCCTTTTCATAGTGGAAAGTCAGCATTTACTGTTTCCTGATTTTAAACACTGTACAGTTTGTCAAACATTTATCTCTGTCTTAAATTAAGTCTTGAGATAGAATTCCTGTTAATTTCAAATCAATATGAAAGGGGGAGAGAAAGAAATTGCAGTCTAGCCCTTTTCTTGAATCAATATTTTCTTTAAAAGCTGAAATGTTAACTAGATCATAGAGTTTTTTTGCCATTTTGAAATGTAGCTTGTTTTTGAAGAATGTATGCATTTCCCCAGAAAATCGCTGATGCTGGTAAGTTTTGCAGCAGGCACGGCTGCCAGCAGGTGTTTGACCCAAAGCGGGCAGGATGGGACCAGCGTTTGCAGCAGTAATGCGGCATAACGTTATCCTCCCTGTTTCTGAGCACATCGTCTCTTAACAACTTTTTTTTTTTGTTCTGTTTTGCAGAAGCCTTTGAAATTGTAGTACGGCATGCAAGAAACTTCACCAACAGCATGTTTAGGACCCACTACCAGAGCATGGGGCCCAGAGCTCTTAAGTTTGTTGGAGAACTTTTTACTGATGTCTCGCTGTACATATTGGGCTCTGACATCAGCGTTAATGACATGATAAATGAATTTTTTGACAGTTTATTCCCTTTGGTTTACTCTCACTTGATTAATCCCGGCTTCCCCGATCCCTCCATGGAAATGACTGAATGCCTGCGGGCAGCCAGGAGAGACCTCAAAGTCTTTGGTAACTACCCAAAGATGATGATGACGCAGGTGTCCAAGTCACTGCAGACCACGCGAGTCTTTCTGCAGGCGCTCAACCTGGGGATCGAGGTGATAAACACTACTGACCACTTAAAATTCAGCAAGGACTGTGGACGAGCGCTGCTGAAGATGTGGTACTGCTCGCACTGCCAAGGGCTCCTCCTGGCCAAGCCCTGTGCCGGCTACTGCAGCGTGGTGATGCAAGGATGCTTGGCGGGCGTCGTAGAGATCGATAACCACTGGCGAGAGTACATCGGGTCTCTGGAGGGGCTGACCAAAGGCATGCATGGCATCTATGACATGGAGCATGTCCTCCTGAACCTCTTCTCCTTGGTGCGGGATGCGATCATCTACGTGCAGAAGAATGAAGGAAAGCTCTCGACAACTGTGAGTAGTTTTCTGCAGTTCTCCTAGCTTGCTGCCACAGCAGGGCTCAGTCATGTACCACGAGCTTTACATGTTGAAACCAACCTACAGCTTTCCTCCAGCCAACAAACCCCAAATGCTCTGATTACCAGCTCCTCTCTCCTTCCTCCCACCAATTCTCTGATTTTTTTTAAAAAACTTTTGGTAGCGTTTGAAACTGGTGTTTGTGGGGCCTGGGCTTCAGTTAAGGGCTTTGCCTCTTTTCAGGTTGGTCAGAGCAGAAGGGTCTGGAGTCATCCTGGCATCAGCCTTGTAGCTGGGGTGTGAGATTGGGAGCTGAGATGTCCCAGCATCTTCAGTACTCCCTGGGTGCTGTACTTGCTTTGGGTAGCTCTGAAAGGCTGGTCCTGCTTTCCAGGTGTCCCCTGCGTCCTTTAACATCACTAAAATGTACCTCCAAATAGATGCTAAGTGGAGGCACATACTGTGGCATCCCCTGCTTCCTGATTTACTAAAGGAGATCTAGTTTTCCCTCTTTTTGGTAACTCATTCCAGTTTTAGGCTGCATTTAATCCCAGGGATGAGGTTATTTCTTATTTATTAGGAGTGACCTGACTCTTTAAAAACACATTGTGTGAATTTCTGAGCCTCCTGAGAAACTGAGGCTTTCTTGTTCAGAAAATCCTGCTGCTCTGTTTTGAATGCCAAGGACAAATGGACTGTGGTAATACGACGCTTGTTTTGTGGAGGAGATTTTTCTTGAGACGCAATTGAGCTGCTCCGTGCAGGTAGGGTAGAGTTGGGGATGGGGGCAAAGGTGCGGGAATGTTGCTACAGTTTGATTGAAGCCAACGATGATTAAAATCTGCCACCGTTTCCCTGTTAGCTGCTTGTTCCTGTCATTCTTGACTCCTGTTTACAAAAGAACTGTGTTTATGTAGGTCACTGTAGTACTTGCACTGTAAGTAACTCTTATCTTTTTTGGAGACCGTGGAAATGTATCAGCTTACAGATTTTGAGCTATGTGGCATTCAGCCAGCAGCACTCTTCTGTGCTGCTTTATGTGCCATCCTTGCTCGATGATTGCCTGAGACATGCCACCACACATATGCAGGCTGCGAAATCATGTGGTGGCACTTGGGCAGTTTCACACCCCCCAAACATGGGTAGTTTGGCACACATGGTGCAAGCTCTCTTCGTTGCTTAGAAGGGATTTAGGGACCAAATTTCCAGTAAGTTGGATTACTCTTGCGTTGCGGTGACCAGGAGGAGGCTGTGGCTGAGGGCTGGGTTTTGGTGTTGGTCAGCTGGGCAGATGGAAGCAGGCAGGACTCATGAGCAGCACATTAGGCTCCAGGGTACAGTGCAGGACACTGGCTTTCAACCTGCACGCCTTAGCCCCTTTCTGCAGAAAATCCCTGTTTTACAGCAGCCTCCCAAGCGTTTCTTCTGTCCCCAGGACTGCAGGGAGGTTCTAGCTGCCGGCATCCGGGGGCAGCAGCTCTGCTGGGCTCAACTTCTGCTGCCGTGGAGCCAGGGCATGTGGTTCTGCCATCGGTCAGAACCTGTCAACCTTCTCTGGAACAGCAAAGGAGCACAGATGTAACTGTAGGTTTAGCTTGAGGTCAGGTGAGATGGAGAATTCATGTTACAGGTGATAATGATGTATACAAGAGAGAAACCCCAGCTCAACTCTAAGCCCAGTTGGCATTTCCAAGGCAGTAAGAAACAAAACTTACTTCTACATGTAGTGTGAGCCTCTTTGATCTCGAAAGATCAGTTGACATTCAGCTGTGAGCAAAAGCATCCAACATGTTTTGCACCAGCAAACCTGCCATGCTTGTAGGTGCTAAGGCAGAATAGAAACATTGCCCTTACAGGCTGTATGCCAGGTTTTGCAAGCACACACAACATGTGCATTGCTGTACGATCCTGAAAGGATAAATGTTTGTCCTCCCTTATCCTTCTTTTATTGGCACAACAATAAAAATGCACTTTTTCTTGAAGGTGTCCATGTATACAGTGAAGGAACGTGACTGTCAGTTATATTATCGAATATTGAGACCTTGATCTGTCCACAGAGAATATGTTTGTGGGAGGATGAGTAGATGGAGTGCCACTAAAGTCAACACATGCCATGGCAGTAGAGCCATAATCTGCCCATTCTCTGCCAAACCAGAACATAAATTGACTTCCTTTAAAATAAAAAATCACTGAGTATTGCAAAACCATTCAGCGCTTTCATATTTGATAGAGCTGTTTGAATTCATTAGTGCCATATATAGTTAGGTACTTATTTAAACATACTTCAGTGATTCTTTTATTTACTCTAGAGACATTTTTGAGTTATAGGAGTGCAGAGGAAAAAAAATCCAAGCCAAGCAAGCCAATTGTCTGGCAATTGTCGCTAAAAGAGAATGGCCACTGGGTTTTCAAAGTTTATTTTTAAAACACCGATGTTGCTCAGCTGAGGCTCTTACATCAAACCTGAGCCCAGAGCAACTTTTTTTATGAGTGAAGGTCTGAGCTGTTCAGTAGAGGAATAAGGCAGTAATGGAAGTGCCTGACAGTCTTAACTACAGCATTGCAGATGGCCTGACTCTGATAGCCAGTCTGCATCTGGAATCTGGGGTAAATATCTCTGTCTGTAAGTGATAGAATATAATTTTTTTTTAGGTGTGCTGGAATGAAAGTTTCTCTGTTAAACTTATCAGCACATATTGAGTTTCAAAGAATATACCTGGAAGCAAACAGTTGTATTTACTATTAACCTGTAAATATGATTGTTTTTAGACACCATTGTCATATCAAAAGTATAAAATGCTGCGGAGTTGTCTTTGAAAATGTGGGGCTTTGCTCTTGTGCTGGCTTCTCATATCAACCTCTTTTATTACTGACCTTGGCCACCACTGCTTCTGTAGGCAAAGTTCAATTCATCTGTGTGTTATTAAGGATAATGACAGGTTATTTAATTGTCATTAAAATCCCCTGGAATTATGGAAAACTTATCTTCCATGCCCACAGTGATTATAGCCTGAATAACAACACTACTGCCCTTGCCTGTCCTTTGGGCCTCTTTGGTTTTTCACGGCATTGGTGGCACTTCTGTGGCAGTAGTTTTTTTTCTCCTGGTATTTCAGGTCCTTGGGTGCCTTACTTGACCGAGCATCCTTCCTTCATGCGGCTGCTCCTCTGTCCCCCTCGCCACCCACCCCTAGGCTGGGTGTGGGCATTTGCACAGGGACCTGGGCCCCTTTTATAGCTTGCAGCAGACCTGGCTACAAAGGGCACGTGAACTTGAGCTCCAGAGGTGTTGCAGAGCCTCCAGGTAGGTTTCTGAGGTGCTCTGCAGTCCCCAAGACGAGGAGTCATACTGCTGTTAATCTGCTTTTGGAAACTGTGCGCCTCCAGGCATGCATTTAAATGTAAGCCTACATGCTGGTGTTGTTCCTGGTATGTAAACAGCAATGCAGAAGAGTAAATTCAGTATTATGGCAGTAGGCAGTTCCCATTCCAAGCCTTGCTTTAATAGCTAATTTGTCAGCGATGGTGTGTGTTAGGGCTTTATTATTTCTACAATTTGTCTGTTTAAAAACTTCACCCCTAAAATATGCTATTAAAATACTTTATCAAGGAGGCTGACTCTCAGGGCAGATTGGGAAAAAAATTTTCTATGTAGGGCTACATCTATATTTATTTTCCTATCTGCTACTTTTTCCCTGATTGAAAATGTGCCTACTATGTCCACCTCTTGTAGATATTTTAGTCATGAATGTAGGGAAGAGTGATTCTAGTCAGTCTGTTCGTGCTTTCTACCACAAACAAAGACAATTGGAGAGATGCAGTACAAATAAACTTCATAAAATATTCAACCCCAGCACCTCTTGAAGTTAATGCTTTCTCTGCTGTTGGAAGTACAAGAGAGACAATAGGTCTAGGTGTCTTATGTAGCTAATAATAGTTGATCTCCTCTGGAGTTCCCTACCTTAAGCCAGCACTGTGAATTTATTTTGAAAGGTTGCAGAGTTGAGGTGTGAAGGCTGTTGATTTGACACAGATATTAATTTATCTAAGTAAATATTTTTTCTTAATCCTTCCCCCCACCCCCGTAACTCATCAGAGTTTTGAACCCATCCCAACAGAGTGGGAAACAACAGGCAACTCATAGCATAGTGAGACACGAACCAAAAAAGGTGGGTGGCTTGGGGTGAGGCTGTAGCCATGTATTGCATATGAGGAGGAGGATGCACTGCAGGTGTGAGTTGTCAGAGAAAGGGATGTGGATTTTGGCTGTGCTAGTGCTTTGTCCTGCGCACCCAGCAGGACACGTGTCCCCTCCCAGCCCTTCGGATGGGGATGGCAGGACTTCTCCCGCCCTTTAGCTTAGGCGTGTGGTGCCTCTCCGTCTGGACGTGGAGCTGCAGTCGCCGATCCCCACCTTGCACAGCGGGACTCTCTGCTTGGCAGGACCCGTACGTGTTAGTGTAATTAGGGTTGGGCACAGAACATTCTGTGGAACTGATGTGTCTGTAACATGACTGAATCTGGGAATGAGAACAGGTCGCAAAGGAATACAAGATGAGTCTTACAAGTCTTATAGAAAAAGTACATTATGAAAAACACCAGCAACCCACCACCAAAAAAAACATATCAAGAAACTTCAGTTAGTCCAGGCTTGTCAGGCAGGTGTGCCCCAGCCCAGGCATCTGCATCTCTAGGGAGAAATGCAAAGATGTGGGCTGATAGAGCTGCCCAGCCCCTGCTGCTCCCCTTGCAGTCAGTGAGAGTGTGCAGCTCTATCTGCAGAGAATTGCCTTGAAAGGAAAGGGCAGGGAGCTCAGCAAAGCATTTTTCTTCACTCAGAACTGATGGCTGAGTATCTAGAAAATCCTGTTAAATTGGAAAATGAAAGTAGCCAGACCTTTGTTCAACCGATCGCACCCATCTGTGCTGAGGAGGGGAGCAGGTTAGAGGAAGGGTACCAGCGCCGTAACGGAACAGGTTCTCAATGTGCTTGCACTGTGAGCGGATCCCTGCTGTTTTACTTCCCTGCAAACACCTTTAAAAGACTGCTCGGGTCTGGGTTAACTAGGTTATATAGCCGTGCTGCAGAGCTGCTGAGGAGGTGAAGCCACAGTGCTGGCTGGGTTTGGTTTTATCCCAAAGCCAGAGCACTCACCCCAGCCAGTGCTGGCAGAGTGCCGGGAGTGAACCCAGCTCTGACGCTGGCCATGGGAAACTGCCAGGGGAGCCCCAGGGAGGAACAGAGTTGGGCAAACTGGACCCTTGTTTGCCCTTGATTTTTTGAGGAATCCTGGTAGGGAGACGATGAGCATGCTGAAAAGATAACCAGCTACTTTGATTGTTTGTAGCACCACAGAGAGAGGCATTGCTCTGTTGCAAATCAGTGTAGAAATTTGCAGTACCAGCAGATGCACAGGGATGAAAATCAAGAATATGTAAGTAAAGGGACTTTTGGCACCCAGGGATGAAAATATCACCTGTTGCCGTACACAGTGATTCAGTGCATTTGTCAGCACGGTGATGCTGGTGCGGTTTTCCCTGGATGCTGCCCGGGAGCTGCTTTTGGAGCCAGCTCACCTGGCAACTTGCCGGAAGCTGCTTTGCTCGGTGGGTTGCAGCAGCAGGGAGCTCCAGTGAGTTTTCCTATCTGCTAACGGATTTCTTTCTGTGCTAGAGCTGGCAAGAGACTTGTGAGGAAAGCTTTGAAATTACAGCGCTGTTCAAGAAGTCATTCCCTTTGAGATGCCGAGATCGGTTTCTTTGTACTTTTAATGCAGGCTGCTTTCTGTTGGCATTGCTCATGGGATAGTCGGCTGGATGTACAATCTCTGTATTTTCAGTTTCTTTATCGGCAAAGTTTAATCCTCAGGCTGTTCTCTAATGCTTGCTGGTAGCTAGCTCCATTTTTCACTTAAAGCTGGAAATATGGGTGAGGTTTTGGTTTTCAGTAAGCTCAGACCCACTCTTAGCTATCCCAAGGTGTGTTTATCGTGTACTTTTGTTAGCCATTTTGTGATAGGCGGTGTAACGTGCCTGATAAGGTGTGTTAAAGCAAGCATCTGTTCCCGCTGCAGGATGAAAATAAACCTGATCACCGAGGACAGTATCAGCAACATTCCTGTTCCTGTGAAAATACCTTGGGAGTATTACGATTAGTTGTTTGAAGAGGTTTCAGATATTAAAGATTTTCTGATAGTTAGGGAAGCATATGGCAAGGTGCTGAACTGTAAGGCGTTGATTTTGATCAAGAAATCCCCGTGTTGTTGGCGGCTTGGCTGGTGCTGAAAGAACAAGGGCAAAAATTATTCATGCCTGCAGTTTTGCAACCCAGTATCAACAATTTTGATCCAGCAACTTTGGCACACTGTTGCTGGTCTTAAATCTTTGGTTTAATGTTCAACTACGCAGCAGCAAATTAAGGGTCTGCATCTCATTTTTGGAAGGGACTTTGGCATGGATGCTCTTGACCATCACTTGCCTCTCTAAAGGATTGAGGCTCAGAGGTTATTCTTAGCCTAGTGAAAGTTTTACCTCTTGTCTGGCCTGAGGTGGGAAGCCATTGGTGTCACAATTAATTCACTGCTAAAGAAGAGCTTTGCCTCTAGAGGACACAGGCAGCACGCTTTCATAGTCTTTGGTCAGCCTTGCCCTTTTTCTGCTGGGGTCCAGCATGGGCGGAGTGGCATGCTAGTCTCCCCTCCTGCTTGCCCTGATGGCGTGGTGCGGCTTTGGGTCAATTTGTCACCAAATTGGGTCCGGACGAAGCAGGGTGAGCGTGCGGGGCTGTGCTGGGGAGCGCACGGGGCTGCGCAGAGCTGCTAGGTGGAAGCAGTGGATGTGGCCAGCGATGCTCGAACCTGCCAGCGCAAAGCCAGAGGAGACGGCATTGAATATCAACATGCGTTTAATTCAAAATAGCATTTGATTTTGCTTCTATTTGTAAACTTTTATATTGTCCTCTCCTTTTTTGCTCTCCCTCTGTCCTTTTAACTGGACGTGTTCTAGCCTCTGGCATGTTGTGCCATTTCAATGGAATTTGCAGTGATGCTTTTTTTTTAATTGAAAGTAGAAGGTAGCTGCTAACGGTGCCTCCTCCCTACACGCACACACGGCAGCACAGGGAGCATCCTTTGACAGCGCGTTTGATGCCCAACCCAACTTTGCACTGAAGCTCACATGAATCTTTTCATTGACTTAAGTCAGAGGCAGATCACTCAGCTGGTGGCAACTTCATCCTCACTACTCTGCGGCTTAAAAAGAGCTTTTTAAGGCTGCTGCATTTTATGGGCGGGAATATCATACGGTGCCCACTGAGCCTGGATTGATCTCACTTCAAATCATATGTTGGCTACAGCGCAAGCGAGATGCACGCAGGTTGCACACGGTGGGATGTCTTGCATCTTTTCTGAGCTGAAGTCAGAACAAGCCTAAAGATCTCATGCAGATTAATTACTGCTTCTGTGTACCTGTTGCACGTACAGTGCCTTGGCCTGTTCCTTGTTTTAGTGGAGGAGCTGATTTGTTGTTGTGCAACTGGCTCCCAAGCGTTTAAAAAGATACTTGGTTCTGAGATGCCCTGACATAAGTACAAAGATCTAGCAGAGGTAGTGGTGCAGAATACGGTCTTAACGGTTGGAAATGAGGGTACACAGCTTTGCAATATTATGCAGCTTTCTTCACTGTGCAGAGCATCTTTTTTTTTTCCCTCTTCTCTCTTCTTTTCCCTGGCTCCCATCACAGGTGTATTTGGCAGCTGGACATGGGATGCTTTGGGATGTAGGAGAGGAAGGAGCTGGTGATCATGTCATCCAAAGCAGACTGTGCGCATTGCAGGAGGGGATGTATGGGGGTGTCTGTTCCTTGGGCACTGGGCTTTAGGCTTTGAAATTTCAAACTGTCTCATTTTGTAATAAATTGTCATTGGCAAGGACATAATGTGAGGTCTTGAAGTAGATTGGATTTAAGCGGCAAAAAACTGAGTTTCAGGCTGAACCAAAGATCACAGCATCAGAAAGTTCCCTCCGGGTGTCTTGAGGCTTCTGCCGCTTCAGGAGCTGTGGGAGAGGTGCTGGCCTGGGAGGAGCTGCCCCTCCGAACCGGGAGGGCTGGGGCACAGCCCATTCCCTGGCGATGTATTTGCAGCTGAGCTTTACAGCTGAACCTCCTTGCTGGGATCCAGATTTAGTTTACCTGAAGAATGCTACAAGCTGGTGCATGGCAGAAACAGGAGGCTTTTAGGTCTGGGCTGACCCGCCTGGCTTCCGAGGAGCCCGCAGAGAAGTTACATCCATGGCATGAACTGCCTTTCTTCTTATTTAGCTCAGTCCAGACAAGCCGTTGCCCTCTACGCTTACTGGGGAATTGGGGAGCTGCCTCTGGGATTCTCTCTCAAAACTGGCCGCATGTCTTTGTTTTATCAGAGAGATAAAACCCCCGAGTATCAGGCCCGTGGACACGGCTCCCTCACTTGCTGTCCAGATTGCTGCAGCCTCCTGCGACCTCTATTAACATAGATGTCTTATTAGCAAAATATATTCTGGCCCATTTCCTTTCCTGAAGATTTTTATCCTTGCTAAGACCCACAGTTTTGCAACGCCAGGCTCGTGCTCACCAATATCCATTTCTTTATGCTTTTTATGCTAAACCCTCTTTTGGCCTCATTATCCGTGACTGCAGTTTCCACTAAGACCTCCATCTGGGGTCATTCGCCGGGCATCCTTCATCTTAACCGTGCTGAGTTTACTTCCAGTGACAGTAACCCCCGTGAGTGCTGCTGCCTTAAAACTAGAACCAGCTCTCCCATTAGCAATGCTGATGAATGAGCCAAGAACAAACTAGAAACTTAAAAGCGACCCTCTGCAAAGCAGAAATAGTGCCCAGAGCTGCCCAGGTGGAGCAGCGGCATTTTGTTTTGCGCTGGAGCGGATGAGGAGCTGGGTTGCAGTGAGTGTTTTACTTCATTTTGAATTCTCTGCCTGTGTGTGGTGCTGTGAATTATATCATTTTTACATCTTATTGTAAAGTGGCTTTGAGGTACCAGGCATGAAAGATGCCATCTACAAATACATTTAGCTGAAAAAAAAATTACAACAAACAATTGAGGCAGATTTTTCAGCCATCCGCTGCAGCAATGCACCCCTCGTTGCCGGCAGAGCTCTCGAGCAGTCCTCTCGGCCTCTTTGAGTTACTGCAAAATGAACCGATGGCCTTTTCCATCCCTACCTGTTGTGTTCCCCCACTAATAAACCCCCAAGGGCATAGAGCCTGCTCTTGGAGGGTGAAGTTTGCTGCTAACTGCATTATTCTTCCAAAGACTCATTTGAGCGAGAGCGGGCTGGCTGCAGAAAGCTGTGCCGATAGCCTACAGCTACTTTGGCAGAGTTATTTCTGTCTAAAAAGGGGGGGAAAAAAAAAAAGAAAAGAAAAAGCAAGCCAGCAGTTGGGGAATTTAGCAATTCGTTATGCAGGTGTATCGTTCTAACCTAATCAATTTTCACACCTAATTCTCTTCTGTGCTATCAGTGGTGGTAGAGATGATGCTCTTAGCCACTGACCTGGAGAGGGCGAGTGAGCCTGGTGGTTAGTGAGGATAATTTGGGGGTGACTGATGTGCTCTGAGTTATGTTTTTCTAAAGCTTATTAACTCTTGGATTGCTCATATTGATCTGTATCACTGTACAAATAAACTTCATGCTGCCACTCTCCAAAGCACCAGAGAGCAGGTATTTCTGTAGATACCTCAACTGCCTGTGCTGGTATTTGAGTCATCCATCCTCTGTCTCCTCCCTGAGGGACAGCCCAAAAAACAGGGAGTGGAGGGTGTTTCAGGACAGTGGGAACCGCGCGAGGTGATGCTGGGATGGCTCTGACCAGCAAAATGGCACCAGTAGCTCAGAGCAGATGGGCCCAAAAGGGTTTGCCCGGCAGATGCTGAAAAATGTCCAGGATGTCTCTGAGCCTTGCTTCATGCAATTCCCATTGCTGCTTAGGAGCCAGAAAGCACTTCAATAGCACTTTCTACCTGAAGATTTTGGTGCATGATTTTTATCTTTTCAGTGAGTTGTGGAAATGCCCAGTTTGCAACTTGCGAGGTGAGTGGAAGGTACAGAAGATGCACAAAAATGCATTAAAAGTATTTAGTCAAATTTTTTTTTTTAATCTAATGCTTCTCCCGCCTCGTTTTGGAATTGTTGCATATCAATTTATTGGCATCCACTTCTCGTAATCAAATTCTAGTCCTCAGTTTGTCAACATTAATAAAGGTGTTGTGATAAAGTCAAATTAATTTCATTTCTGTCTGCAAACAGCCTATTGTTGAATGAGTCATTTTAATATATTAATCAGACATATATAGCATTGTAACGAGGTTAAAAGTGCACACCGATTTCCATTATAAAGATACTCTCAATCAGGCAGAAGCTAATCTAATGCTGTAAGTCATTCTGTAATTCAATTGTACTAACCGCAGTACGTGTAAAAACAAGATGTGTTACAACAAAGTCTCAAAAAAGCCCTGCAGATATTTATATCTTTATAGAAAAGAATGATTTACATTTTCAATAAGCCTGATTTGTCTTTGGGAAAAATGTAATTCCTTTATCATGAGCAAAAATCTAATGGGAGTCTTTTTACCTTGTCTGCCATATTTTGGGTATATTATCTTGGTGCTGACCTTTAATTGGATTAGGCTAGGACTGACTGTCAGGGAAAAAAAATTACTATGGATCTGGTAGCTTCAAAACTAAGAAAAATCAACAGATGAAGAAAAAAAAAAAAATGAAAAAAGAACACAGGGCCTTCCTGAGCCCTTTGTTGGTCTTGAATGGATTCATTTTACCAGCAGCTAATCTCTTCTATGCGGAGATATTTTTACCACTTTCCGTTAATAACAATTGTTATGCTTCTGCTTCAGGCTTGCTTGGATAGGTCCACGGCATTGCCATAGGGAGAGCCTCATGCACCCCTTGCTAGATGCTGGATAACGTGCTGTGGGGTTCCTCCGGGCTTAGCTGGAAAACAAATGGTTGTAATTATTCTGCTGAAGATATTCAGCAGCTTAAAAACTGTTCGAATGATTTGGTGAGCTTCGGTGCCTCCAGCCTTGTTTTACTAGAAACTGGTCTTTGGAATGAGAAAGGTGGATGGAGGGAGCAAAAGGTGGCTGCTGGGGGGTGTCGGGGTTTAACCCCAGCTGGCAACTAAGCACCACACAGCCGCTCACTCATTCCCTCCCGGTGGGATGGGGAAGAGAATCGGAAGGGTAGAAGTGAGAAAACTTGTGGGTTGAGACAAGAACAGTTTAATAGGTAAAGCAAAAGCCATGCATGCAAGCAAAGCAAAACAAGGAATTAGTTCACCACTTCCCATCGGCAGGCAGGTGTTCAGCCATCTCCAGGAAAGCAGGGCTCCATCATGCGTAACGGTTACTTGGGAAGACAAACGCCATCACTCCGAATGTCCCCCCCTTCCTCCTCCTTCCCCCAGCTTTCTATGCTGAGTATGACGTCCTATGGTCTGGAATATCCCTTTGGGCAGTGGGGGTCAGCTGTCCCGGCTGTGTCCCCTCCCAGCTTCTTGTGCACCCCCAGCCTCCTCGCTGGTGGGGTGGGGTGAGAAGCAGGAAAGGCCTTGACTCTGTGTAAGCACTGCTCAGCAGTAAGGAAAGCATCCCTGTATGATCAACACTGTTTCCAGCACAAATCCAAAACATTGCCCCATACTAGCTACTATGAAGAAAATTAACTCTGTCCCAGCCAAAAACAGCACAGGGGGTTATTCCTATGGGGAGGTTAAAATAAGTATGGTTATGGTCCTTTGTAAGGGGTGGGTGAGTGGGGAGGAATGACGAGTACCAAACCCTTTGGGGTTGGAATCGTTTTCCATTCAGCACAGGAAGGGAGGAGGGCGTTTTATAGTGGAAAATACTGTTAGTGGCGTAAAAACCTTTGGGATGGTTTCAGTACAAGCATTTATTGAAGTATAAATTTGAAAAGCTGCGTATACCTGTGAGCGCGGTCCGTGCAGGTTGCAAAACAGGCATTGCTTTTTACCTGCTTGTTTTGATATCACCAGTTAAAGCAGAGTTAGCAGTAAGCCTTGTGTGCTTTATTTTATATAAATATTACACTTGTTATTGGATTGCTGAGAGAGAGAGAGAACTAATTAAGGAGATGGGATATCATCAGTAAATTTTTCTTCCCTGAGATTTTATGGGCAGTAATTTGAAAAGAGCCATATTAAAGTCATTGAGGAACAAGTTAATGCTGCATTTCTAAGAATATTGCCCTTCTACTCAAAGATTATATTCAAGAATAAACAGTGTACAGTAGCTAATTGCTGGCTGACACATTATAATGACTTTATACTTCTAAAATTGAATCGGTCTGGTTTAAAAAAAAAAAGGGAAAAAGTCGTGCAGTAACTTTTTAATTATTTAACGATGTATTTCTCAAAGAATAATTGAATCTCTGCTCATGGCTGCGGGGGGAAGTTGGACCGGTAGGTATTGACCACATTTGCAACCCAGCTGACACGGCTGCTGTTAAATAACCCATTATAGGCCCTGTCTCCGGCTTGCTGGCTTACGTTCCAGACTGATGGCAGGTATCTGTTTTTCCTCTCTAAATTAAGCTGCTAGGAATTTATTTCTCTTAGATTGTTCCTTTCTGTAGTGCCGTAGGCACAAACACGGTGCGATATTAAAACCCATAGAAATCTGCGAAGGAAACCAATTAACCCAGGGAATGAAAATAACAAGCGCATGGCGCTTGCCTGGAGCCGAGGTACTGCCCGGCTTTGCCCCGTGCTGTTTCTCATCGCCCAAGCCTCGGCGGTGGGGGGGACCTCTGCGGGCAGCAGGGCTGCCCCGGGCTCCGCTTCCCCCGGCTGCTGGTGAGACGGGGCAGTCCCAGCCTTTTCACCGCTGACTCCTCCAAGAGAGCCGCAGATTGCAGCCTGTGCTGAACGTGGTGCTCTCGAAGGGGTTATTGTTCCGTTACTGGCGCTCTGCAACAGGTAGAGGTGCAGAAAGTAAATTTTTTTTTAAGTTCTTGGTAGAAACTGGTAATCCTTCAAGCCAATTCCTTGCTTTGCTTCTCAGTTTGTTGGGATGGAGTAGATTTAATTGCCTGCAACAGGAGCGTCTTGTTAGGGGCCTGCAGTAGCAATTGTGCAAGTATTATAGTATGCACAAAGCACAGTTGTATAATTGCAATGTATTTAGCGAATCCATTTCTGCTAAGGATGCTACCTTGAGTCCGGATTTTCTAGCAAGTTGGATGATTCAGTGCTAATGTTGAAATCAGCTCGTTGAGTTTGGAGCATCTTCAGCCTCCTTGGGGAATCAGAGTCCCGAAGGCACAGCGGCAGCCTGGGATCAGGAGCAGCCATGCCCCCACATTAGCCATGCAGCACATCAAGGGCTTGGGGCTTTACCAGGAGCCGGGCTCCAGGTGCTGTCACGTTTTGCTCCTGAACCTGGCTTTGGTCAGTCTAGCACGCTCCTGCTTTTCCCTGGATTTTGCTCCCACATCTTCCCTTTTGCTCTGTTGTCACCTTTCAGGCAAGGCTGACTTCTCTTTCCAAGAATAAAGCCTTAGTTTGGTTGTCTAAGAAACATCATATTGCGCAGATCTAACTTAAAACCATAACGGGTGCATTAGTATGCTACGGGGCCCTGTTCCAGGAAATGTCTCTGCTTGGGAAAACTGCATAAGCGTGTCCTGAAAACTAAGCAAATGCTTTTTCCTTGACTCTCCCAGTCGGTTGACTGGGTTGGGTCCGAGCCCTGGCTGGGGCACCAGCCGCCTGCCCTGCGGTTTGCTGCTGAGGTCCGACCATCAGAACTGAAACACTGAATTTTGTGTTAAATATGGAATTAACAAAACACTGGAGGGAAACACTGACTTGAAAAGTTGTGCTTTAATTATATGTCATGGATTATAAAGGCAGAAGGAACAACTGTGATCATTTAGTCCGACTTCCTCTCTACCTATAAATAACAATAAACAGCCTTTTGCTTAAACACAAAGCAGCTTTCTTCGGTGGATTAAACGCTGCATGCTGGGGAAGCCAGAAAGAAGAAACATCTTGTTTGCATTATTTTATGGAGGTTTGAAAGGGCTCGACTCAAGCTGAGGTCATGGTTCCTTTGAGGGAAAGGGCATCCTGCTCTGGGAGAAGCTGGGTCAGCGCAGGGGTCGGGATGTGGTGGGACACAGTGTGGAGGTGCCTTGGATGCCGCGGCACATGTACGGGGCACCGGGCATCAGGTCCTCCTGGGGACAGGGTGGCAGGCCCTGACGGGAGCAGTGATGAAAATGCAGTGGTGGTCTCTGTCTGATTTAAGCTGTTCGAATACTGACACAGCAGGGGGAAGTGCAGATGGGAATCATCCAGCTTCAGCAAAATTAGCTCCAAGGGTTGAAACCCTTAAAAAGTCCCTTGTGCTCCCCACTGCTCTTCTGAGCTGCTGCACCCATGCCCTTATGCAGGCTCTGGGATAGAGCGACCGCGTAACCATGCGATGCATCAGACCTGCCAGCTCTTGTGTCACCTGTCACATCAATACCTGTGGCTGTGTGGGGAACACATCCTGCTCCTTGCCCTGAGGAACCAGCACCAGTTAGCCCTTGGGTCACACCGGGGCATGGTGAGCCCCTTGGGCAGCGGCTGGGGTCTGCAATGGCGGCTTTGCCGTTGGCTCCTCTTCCATCAAGTCTTGAGCCCTTTCTTGTTTTTTTCTCGGTCAGTGGTCAGAGCTGTCTTTGCAGACAAGAAATGAGGTCAGGGAGGGGGCACCCATCAGTCCTTCCTGGGCCCCGTGTTCCTGCTGTGATGCTGAGCCTCTGCAAAGTGTCTTGTGATGCTCTACATGAAGGATGGGATATAAAAATGAAGTTATTTCCTTCTAAAAATGCCTCATTAATGCCTCCGTGGTCTCCAGGAGTTTGAAGACCTGGTCTTCAAACCAGGTGGTGATGGCCTTCATCGTAACCTGGTCTGGTAGCTGCAGAGGTCCTGAGCATTTGTAGCGTGTGTTTGCAGCATGTGTTGGGCATCACCGTGGGTGCTGATGTGACAGGCACTCTGTTATTTTAAGCATTAGTGTTTGTGTGCATTTTACACATTATAGCGTTGCATTATTTAAAGGTAATGCATTATTAAATGCTCTTCTCCTCGGCACAGGGAGTAGGTCACTTCCTGCGATTCCTGCTGCTCTGCGCGAGTGAGTTAGAATGTTGTCTCTTATGTAATCCTTGCAAGGTGATGTCTGAATAATGGAAATTTTAATACTGTAGAGCTGACTAATAGCATTTAGTACTCCATTAATGAGGAATTTTAGTGAAATGTGCGTAGAAGACTTCTGTGTTATCATACTCAGTTTGTTCCTTCTGCTTGAGTGCCTGGAACCAGAAGAACTATCATTACTTAGTTAATAATGATGTGCTTCCTAAAATAAAGGCATGTAAATTCATTTTTATGCCTATAATCATATTTTCCGCTGTGAGAAGAGTGAGGGAGCAGGGAATTGTCTCTTTCCTATCTTCCTGACAAAATGTATATAATGATTACAAGCATATAATAAGAGTGTTTGTCCTAGCTAAATGTTTCTTCACTTCTGTTAATCAGCATTCGTTTGAGAGTGTGGCGTGCAGTTTGTGGAAGGCGATGCAATCACTGGGGTAGTGTGGCAGATTTAAATCAGTAATAAAAGCCCTGGGGAAATTAACAAGACAAAACATTAACCACAGACTAAACATTAACATATATTAGCATTTTTATTACACCTGTAGAAATGGTAAATGTGCTTGGTTACTACTATTAAAAAGTTTATGTTCTATCCCACATCATCACAATGTATATTTTTGGTTTAAGCCCTTTAGAATTTAATTAAGCGGATTTCTATAGCAGCACTTGAATAATAGACTTCAGGTTCACTTTTATGGTGACTTTGAAGATAAACAGGGCACAAATGCCTTCTTTATAATGCTAATAATATGCATGATGTGTAGGAGAGTAGGTTGTTAAAAAGAATTGGGGAAGAAGCACCAATGCAGGCAGCTGCATTACTGAGGCTTTCAGCCTTACTGGTCAAACTGGGTTCCGTCGCTGAATGATGCTGAGGGTTTAGTGGGCACCAGTTGGTTCCTCCAAAGGCAGCATGTTTTCTTGAGGTCTGTGGTTGTCTCTTCTGTGCGTATTGTAGCAAATCACTCTTTCAGAGGCTGTGTTCAAATCAATTATAATAGTTAATCGCCTTTCAGTTTAATGTGCAGCTTCTCTCAAAGGAAACTCGGGAATAGGTATAAAATGACATACGTGAACTCCAGAGAGCAGAGAAGATTGCGGGAGGAAATCTTCAAAAATGAGGCCATCCCCTTGAGGGAAAAAAAATACTGTGTCTTCCTGGAGAATGAATCTATAAGCAGAAGAGTTCACAGAGAAGACAAATGGAAACTCCATGTAAAGTTTAAGCAAAGGTCAAATATAGCAAGCTCTCCTTTAGAGCAGAGGGGAGCTCATGGGCTGAATGAGAAGCGGCAGCAGCAGGTATTCAACAGTGTCTAATGCACTCTCATCTCTTCCAAGGGCTAGTTGATTAGCTTTTTAAAAAATCTTTTAGAAAATTACCTTTAAAATGCTCTTACTCTTAAAAGCGGTGCTCAGATTGGCGCTGAGCATCACATATGTGCTGTTTTCCAATCTTTCCCCCCCTTGGATTTGCTTGCTGATGTGCAAGGTGAGAGGTTTTTGCCCCGCGCGGCCGCCCTGCGTCGTGCCTGGGCAGCGGAGCGGGTTCGATTGGTGGCCCCGGCGCTGTAAGCGATGCCATCCTGCCGTGGCTGGGCTGGGGGTGCCTGCGGGGGCTTTGCCCTCCATCAGCTGCACCGAGGCTGTGACGCTTTGCACAGAACCTGGTACTGTGGTCACTACTCTTTTTTTTGACGTAATTTAACCCTAGCCCAGTGGTCCCAGTTTCCGTTGGCTTGTGGGCACCCACGTGGACCAGTGTTATGCTTTACATCCTTGCAGTCGACCCGGCCGGAAGCAGCCGTGGTGGCGGATCTGGTCCCTGGCTGCTCACGGTGCAGTGTTTCCATGCCGCTGCAAACAGGTTCCCTGCAGTCCTCCGGCACCTCTTACCTTAAATTAATGGGGAAGCGTTAAAGTGGGCTGATAGTGCTACTCCATTAGCTTTGTCCCTGTGCTCCTCTCAAATCAATGTTCCCCTCTAAAGAGGAGCCATTATGCGGCGTGTGGCTCCTGGGAGCTTTGGGAGCCAGCTGCTTCCCTGTCTGGCACGGGACCATCGGCAGCCGGCAGGCCCCGGGGAGCCGTGAGGTCCCCGAGGAGCTCTGCCCGACCGGCGGGCATGGTCTCTCCCTGCGGCTGGAATAAAGAAATCGAGTGGTAGGTAGCGGTCAGCAGGAGGTGAAGTGTTCCCCGTGTGTCCTGGGTCATGCTCACGTGGAGGAGGCTAATGAAATCAGGGAATTAGCGAGTTTGTTAATGAGCTGGGGCAGGGAAATTTAGCTTCAGCTGTTAAAGTATCGATGACTTTGGGGACTTGTAAAAGTTCAGGGCTTGGGGAAGATTTTGCTTGCCTTGTGTCCCTTCAGGGCAGTTTTTCCATGGACTGGCAGATTCTCTTAAAAACAAACAAAAACCCCAACCTTGTTGCCTAAAAATGACACTGCCATTTGATTTACTTATTCATTTTTTCGTGGCCTGACGTTTCAAACTTCAGCCTGTTCTGGGACTGTGTGTGTGACATGAAATAAGAGACTGCACGGCTCTTGCACTGAATATACTTTAGATAAGGACTTGTGTATATTTACGATCCCGCTGATAGCGTGCAGAGCCCGAGGAGAAGAGCTGGCAGTTCCATTCTGTTGATTTGCTTTGAATTTCACATTTATATTTGTGTGGCGGGAGGCAACCATGTATTACTGCTGTCGCTTGATACTAGTTTAGCACACGTGATTAGATATGCCGCCTTCCTTTCGCTCTCACTCTTGCAGGCATACCACCTTGCCGGGGATCTGGCTGTCCTTGCTCTGCTGCTCCTGCCAAAGCCAGCGATGCCTGGAGAGCTGAAGAATCACACTTTTCCCCCCCACCCAAGGTCTGAGGCTTGTCTTGTCCCTTCTCTGACTGCCCTACAGCGGCATTTTTCTGGACTTTTTAAAATTTGGAGCTTGCTTTAAAATAGCGGTGACTAGGAAGAGACTGGGAAACTGAGTTCATGTGTTCTGAGCTTGCAGCAGGGACTCGAAAAGGGGGAAAGATTGAAACAGGATTTCTGAGCTGTTGTCCTAGGACCGCTTGTGGCCCAGCAGACTTCGGCAGATGGTTTGTGAAATCCTTCCCTCCCCCCAAAAACGCATGCAATGCCGCCCCTGCAAATGAGCAGGCAATCTGTTACTTCTACATTCTCTCACTTTATTTAAAGTTCAAATCTCAGCCGGGTTTTTGTTTGACTAAAATGTGGCAATCATTTCACCGTGACTTCGCAAGATGGGCTGCAGGTTGGTTTTTTCCCTGAAAAGGTTAATTGGTCCTTGAATAAATTAATAAGTAAAAACTTGGACGCACTGCTCAAACTTTCCACCTTCTACCCATGAAGATTTCATCTGCTGTCCCATGTCAGGGCTAACACGATCTTGTTTGTGGTTTCATCCCTTGCAGGAGCCCGTGGTACCCAGACACGGTGCGGTGCTGCGAGGATGCGGCTGAGCCGCAGCTCCTGCGCTGCAGCTGGGAGCAGAGGGGCTGCAATACCTTCGGTGCCGGGTGGGAGACCAGGCAGCCCTGGTCCGCCCGGCCGCTTTGCTGTTTGAAGCACGCTCTCGGGTGGTGCCATTGTTCGCGCTGTCGCTCCGGCCTTCCCTTCCCATTCAGCGTGTCTCAGCATCCTTGGGAAAAAAGCCTTGATCCTGGACTTGCTCTTCTCTCGGGGTTCAATAGGCTTCGCCAGCTGAAAGGCGGTCTTTGGAAAGGGAAGGGGGGGCTTTTCACGGAGCTGGGGAGAATCAAAGGGAGTCATCACAAACAGCAGCTTAAAATATCCAGCCTTTTCCCACTTCTCTTTACGTGCCCCTGCAGAACATGAGTGCAGCAATGCTGCTTTTGTGGCGTCGCTTGTTCTGTGCCTGCTGTCCTGTAGCTTTTGCATACCTTTTGTTTCCCTGGGATGGTTTCGTGGCAGGTTTCGTCTCTAACCTCTCTGCGGGCTTGGAGGGCACCTTTGTGGGGGGGAGGTCCGCAGACCCCTGTGCATCCTTGTGCTCTCCTGCTCATCTGCCCGTTGCAGGGACGGTGGCACCAGCCAGCACAGAGAGAGCATTGGACATGCAGACCCGGTGGGGTCTCGGGTGTCCCAAATGCCCATGTCCAGGTCTCCTGCTGCCCTGTGATTTCCTCCTAGTCCTGGCTGCCTGCGTCAGGGGACTACCTGTGAATCTTTTGAGAGAGGGATGAGTGCTAAAGGAAGACCCAAAAGGCAAAGACAACAGCCCAAAATGTGGTGTTCGTTTTTCTTCCTCCCTTCCTCCCTCTGTTTTTTAAGCCTGCCGCATGATTTAGGGAGGGCAGTAGGGCTGATGCATTCTTCTGCAAGACTTGGGTTTGGCAAGGCAGAGAGGAAACACAGCCAAAGGAGGGCAGCGGAGAAAAAAGACAGGTAAGATACTGCAGAAACTGCTCGCCCGGCAGCTGCAGGAGGAGCCGCTTCGGTAGAGGGATCTGCAGGTGCAGAAGGGACCGGTGGCAGCATCTCTTCCCCTGGTGCTGTGAACCAGAAATGGCAGTGCCCGGCTCACAGGAGGTTTCTCTTTTACTCTTCATTGTATGGCAGCCTGAGCAAACAAACTGTGCTGCTTTTGATAATGAAAAAGGTGACATTACTAATTTATTTGCCCACCCAAATGCAGGATGTAATAGAACAGAATTAATCTCTTCTCTTTACACATCAGATGCTTGTAGCTTTGGGCGGCAAGTGTGCTTTTAGCCTCTGATGTGCGGCTAACTGGGAGTTTAGCTGGCTGCCTTGGTTCGGTGTGGTGTGAAGATAAATGAGGTGCTGCAAGGAGCGGGCATTTTATGGGTACGTTGTTGGTCCCAAGCCTGGACGCACGCGGTGGGATGAGGCTTAAGGAAAGAGGGGTTGGTGTTATCTGTGGTGCCTTCGTGGTCCCAGCAATCGGCCGAGCCCCCTTCACAACCGAGCATGGATGAGTCCTGCAGAATAGCACAGGGTGGTTCAAAAGACAAGTTTCCCAGCAGCACCATTGCCTCGGGGGGACAGTTGTCCCTCAGTGGCCTCCCACAGAAGGAAATGGCTGCAAATCCATCTGCAGCAGGGACTGCAGTGGCGGCCACAGCGCTGCTGGCTGAGTCTTGGGACAGTGGCCATGCGGGAGAGCTTTAATGAGGTGCTTTGGATTCCTTTCCTTGCTGCTGCAGCCGGTTACCGAATCATCTGTATGCTAATGAGCTAATTTGTGTCATTAACAGAGGCCTGTTAATCAAGACCTCCCATGGTATGACTGGGCTGTAGCCACAATGCTTGCTGTATTTTAGGCCCTGATTTTTTTAATTAGTCACGATGTGTACGATGCTCATCACTGGGTACCTGCAGCGCAACGTATGCGGATGCTGAGCTGCCTCAAGATGCAGAACTGGGATCTTAGAATTTACCTTCAGAGGGGAGGTGTTTCCTAAAAGTCTGGCTAGAGAGGTGGGGCGTAGAGTCTTGAGATGCCACGGATTTCAGCAAGGAAGGAGCAGGGCACATCTCGAGCCCCCTCCTGCCAGTGTGAGTTTAACCCAGTACAGGGAGATTTGCCAGTCATGCCTGCAGCTCAGGGGTTTTGATAGCCACAGGGGCACTTTGATGCCCAAAAATCTTGCCTGAAGTTTCCTGCCTTCCCTCCCACAGGGTGGGTATTTGTACAAGAGCGAGGTTGCATCCTTAGGGCAGCAGTTTGCCTTCAGGTGCTTGCGTGAGCTATGGGAGAGATGGGGATGACGGGACGACAGACCAGCTCATGTGCAGGTGCCAGTGTGCATCTCAGCTATTTTCCTTCAGTGTTTCTGGTCTCAACACTTCCTCATGCTGTTGTGTTTGTGTTTTCCAGATCAGCCGGTTATGCAGCCACGCTCAGCAGAGGCAGTATCGATCAGCTAATTACCCCGAAGACCTTTTCCTTGACAAGAAAGTACTGAAGGTGACTCACATCGAGCAAGAAGAAACTTTGTCGAGCAGGAGGAGGTGAGAATGCTCGGGCTGAGCGCGCTGCCCACAGGATGGGCTGCAGGAGCGGTCGCCATACGGGATGGCCCCATGGAAGCGGATGGAAGAGCTCCTTATTTCCCTTACCCATAAACCTGCAGCTGGTTTTGACTCTGAACATCAGAGCTGCTCTATGGCTGGCTCTGAAGTGCAGCGAGGTGTCTACATGTGTTTTCTCACCTAGTGCATCTATTTTTTTTTTTAACCTGTAAAACTGCCTCCTGCTTTTCATCTTTGTTTTGCTTTTTTGCAATGCACCAGGCACCCAGGTTCCTACACCAAATGCCTTGTCTGGGTTTCTTGGGCACTGCTGTAGTGCCAGAAATACTCACAGGTGTTATAGGTGGAAATGGTTGCTCTAGCCTGAAGTGTTGCGTGTAACGCTGTGTGTGTAGGTAAGGGGGACTCATTTCACTTTTTTTTGTGCAGTCTTTCACAGTAGTTCAGGCATGTTAACAGCCTTTTACTGAATATTATCAAAGTGAAGCAGGTGCCTCTACTGCTGGCACTGCACCCTGTGCTTCCTTCCCTCTGTAAACAGAAGCTGTAATTCAGTGGGCTCACGCTGGTGCGTCAGGGAGAAGCATCTCCCCTCTGGATCTGAAAGGGCACCCAGAGACGTGCGGTGCCTTTACTGCTGTCTTGAATACAACAAAATTCCCTGCCAAAGAGCAACAGGCAAGCTTGGCAGTTTTTGGAATGGGGGATAGACTAAGTTGGATGGATTTCTCTTTAAAGAGTAACAGGGCCACATTCTTGATACGGTTCCCATGAGATATAGCACCAGGGCTTGCATTCCTCTGTTGTCTCAACACGTCGGAGGGTTACACAGCCGAGGCGCTGCCGGAGATGTCCTTTGAGGACTGTAAAGTCTAATGAAATCTGCTGCGATGAATTACGTGAGCTCATACCTGCAGATACAGAGGAGTTTCTCCCTTCCCTTCCCCTTTCTGCCTGGCGGGGAGCTCTGCTACCTAGGAAAGTTTTCTTCCATCCATTCTCCCCAGCGCTGCCGGGGTCTGCAGGACGGGGAGCAAGGCAGTACCTAGGATGTAAGGAGCTGAGTGCGATGGGCAGCGTAAGGCTTGTCCTGCTCAGGGTTTGGCGTAACTGAAGACCCAGGTCTTGCCTCATTTTAGCTTTCAAAATGGTGTTGGTTGGACCTCCTACCCCACTGTAAGCCCAGTGCAGGAGATGGCTGTAGGAGGTGGTTCATGCAGGAGGTGAATGTCTGAAGCACCCCTCCAATTTGTGCAAGGGGGTTGTGGGCTGAACTCCCACCCTTTGGAGGGGCTTTGACTCCTCAGGCAAACCCTTGTTTATAGGCATGGACAGTGATGGACGGGTTGGTGCTTTTGATACCCCGGCAGGCTGCTTTGTGGTGACCCGAGGGAGGACTTGGGTGGCCCTCTGCCTCCATCGGCTGCTGGCTCTGCCTGCACGGGCTGTGTCAGTCCGATCGGGGCAGAAACAGGCTCCTCGTTAGCAAAAAGGCAGAGCAGAGCAGCGCAGGCTGCCTTTGCTGGCGCTGGGGCATCTTCTCCTTGTTTCGCCTGCCCCCAGCTGGCAGTCGCGGGCTTCGTCTGGAGAGGGAACCCCACGAAATCCCCAAGCAAAGAGAAGCAAAGAGGGATGGAGGGAGCTAGGCACCCCCTCTGCACCCCAGCCTGCCTAAGCTTGCTCTGTCTGATAGCCTGGCGCTGCTGGGCAGCTCCCCACAGCTGGCAGGGCATGGAGGTCCCACCGCTGCGGGCACCAAGGGGATGTCACTGAGAGTGCTCTCAGCTCAAGGTGCTGATCCCTCGTCATCCCTCCCAGGGAGGAAGGAGGCCAAGAAATAACCCCTTGCCAAAGCAGGAAACGTGCTGAACCCAAGCCAGGAGACTGTGAGGCGAAGTTTTACTTCCTCCAGTCTCTGCTATTCATATTATCATACTTTTTGTGCCATTTACCTAATTAAATCTGCCAGTGTTTCCTGGTGGCAACTGCTGAGTGCCCCCAAGGGGACAGACCTGGGTTGGGGGGACGGGCGCATCTTGCTCCTGCAGCCCCTGTCCCCTTTCTGGCGGCTGTCAGAGTCCCTGGGGTCAGCCTGTGTCCTGGCACCTCTGGACCACTGCTGAAGGGGACCTGCCAGGAACAAAGGTCCTTGGTGCTGGGAAGAGAGCACACAGGGCAGAGGTGCAGCCTGATTCGCATCCCCTCTGTCTGGTGCAAGCACTGCTCCTGCGGCTCCTCCTGCCTTCCCGGGGCAGAGCCATTTTGCTGAGTGTAACCTGCCCCTTCAAATGCAGACTGTGACCCCACGGCCACCCCAGCGTATGCCTTGAAATTGTGTATTTTCAACAGTGCAGCATGAAACCCAGCGTTACCTATCTGTACAGGTCTGTGCTGAGAGTGTCTGCTCTGGTCTGGCACCAAAAATGCCACCTGCCCTCGCAGGGATGTTGGATGGCTGATGTCAGGCAGACAAAGTGACAAGACTGTCCTTTCCTGAAGGGCTCCCATTGCCGCCTTTAAAGCGGAGGGGACTGCTGGCAGCCTGAGCAGTTGCTGCTCAGATGCACCCCATGTATGCACAGCCTGAGCCAGCAGCACCTTTCCTTAGGTGCTGTGAGAGCGCAGAGAGTGTGTCTGGCTTTGGCATGCTGCATGGTTGGGCTGAGGTTCCGCTGCCCCAGTATCACTCCCATCACAGGCAGATTTGCCCTAAGAAACATGGATTCAGCCCTTGACTGAATAACATCAGGGGACGATGCAAAATGCTACTTGAGGTCAGAAATAAGACCGATGCTTCATGGTTTGTTTGCATCCAGCTGCTTTCTTGTGTTTGTGTGACTACCTTCACTGGTTAAAATGCACCAACCCCATCTTCTTTTCCTCTTTTAACTGAGCACCGTTTTTCCCCCCTTTCTTCCAGGGAACTCATTACGAAGCTGAAGTCCCACAGCAGTTTTTACAGCAGCTTGCCAGAGTACATCTGCAACCACAGCTCTGCCATTCAGAATGACACTCTTTGCTGGAACGGACAAGAAGTCGTGGAGAGGTGAATCACATCTCCCTTCCCCTCCCTCTCCCCAGCACTGCTTATCTTTTGTTAACCAGGCGCAGGACTGGTCTGTGACCAGGACACTGCTCGTTCCCTTAAGAAACCTTTTGCAGAGCCGGTGTTCACCTGCGCTGCAGCTCAGATGGATGTGCACAGTCCGCACGGAGAGGAGAAGTGGTTGTGTGCTGCCCTCCACTGAGTTTTCTGCACTCTGCTGTGAAAACCCTGCAGCCATGACTGGTTTTGGTTGGGGTGGGTTGGTAGTGGTGAGCCAGAGAGGAGAGCAGCAGCAGCTCAGCGCAGCCATGGTCCCGTAGGAGGGTGCACCATGGTGCCAGGGGTAGCCCCTCCGAAGTAGCAATGGCCACCATGCGCTGCATTGGGGTGGGGATGTCTCCAGCCTGGCTCCGTGCAGTGGTAGCAGGAGAGCATGGCTGGCATCCTCTGCCCCATCCAGGGAGTGACAAGGAAGACCACCTTTTTGGGTTTCTCCTTGGCCATGGCTGTGCTGGAGGAGGTCAGGACCACTGAGCTCTGGTGGTGCCACTGCTGCCATCTGATCGTCTTCCCGCAACCGAGCCCTGGCTGTCCTCTCTGGATGGAGCCATTCGCACCAGGGTCCAGCTCGTGCCCTGGCTGCTTTTCCCTGCCCCACTCGCCAGTTCTGAGGATGTCCTGGTGGTAACTGTGAGGTTAACGAAGACAGGCAAATACAGGATTCATAGCATAAAGGGGAATGAAGTGTTAACAGAAATGGAGATTTTTCTTGCAAAAAAATGCCCCTCGGGAATGCTAAAGAATGTGGAAATAGAACTTGGAAATTTTTTTTATAATTATACATAAATCTCCTCTAATCACGCTACTTTGCAAAGCATCCTTTGCTATCAAGTAGTTTGCATAAGGGAAGAAACAGAAATAAAATCAGGAAGTGGTGAAATGTTGAGTTATTAATTATGACTTCTTGATCAGTAACCTCAGGTGGTAATTAGCCTGTACTTGCAATACTGACCTGAAACACTGAAGGGACCAAAATAGCATCAATCTAGATTTTGAAAAAAAATCGCTCAAGTATCTAAGATCACACGCTTACTAAAATGTACGTACTTTGCCTAAGGAAAAATGTGTCCTCTATTTGTACTTGTTTCTGGAAAGTCTTGAGTTTCCATGCCTAAGTGAGAAGTTCAATTGGAAAAAAAAAAAATTTCAATATTGTCTCACTGATTGTTAATTAAAACTTCTTAAACAGTGCTATAAACACTGCAGCTTTGCAGGGGAGGACCTAAGGTGAGGGCTTTGCTTATGACAGTTCACTGGGGCCACGGTCAGTGGCCCTGGTCCAGGTCCTGCTGACGCCACGGCTGGGTGAAGTGGCAGCAATGGAAAGGTGCTGAGTCCAGATCCTCCCGCAAATACAAGTTCAGAGTTATTTGCACATTAAACATGACTTTAGATGATAGCCTTCTTTAGCTTTCTGCTGAGAATACCAGTGGACCGTCATAGACAGAGATGTCACCTTAGCTCCCCTGCTGCAAATGTGCGGTGTTGGTGGCACAATACGGCAGGTCACGTAGGTGCCACGGCACGCGGAGAGGGCAAGGCAGGGAGAGGATAAAGTGTGCGTGCATGAAGGGAGCACCAAGATTTCAGCCCCTGGCTGCCTGGCTGTTAAGTTGAGGATTAAATCTTCTGTTGTGCTTGAAGAGAGCGTGCCTTTCCGTTCCTCTCCTCCTTGCCCCCTCTGATCTGTTGCACAGATGTCACCACCTCTGCTAGCTTCTATCAAATATTAGTAACAGCTCCCTTGCAGGCAGATATTGGAGTTTTTTGCTGTGAGCAGAGAGGGATGCTGAGAGTTAAATCCCCCATCCACTCGCAGGGACATCAGTGGTGTCCTGGAGGGGGAAACTCTTGCTGGCTGGGCAAGGAAAGCAGTGTGGGTGGTGACACTCACGGAGGAGGAGATCTGAACACCCCCGTGAAGGCAGGGTGTTCAGGAGGGAGGGCAAGTGTGTGCACAAAACGGAAATAGCTGTTGCCCCTTAAATGCATCAACTGCCTTCCCACCTTGTATTTTTAGCATCTGCAGCCGTAACGCTTCCCAGGCTGACCCTCTCCTCTCCATAGGCTGAGAAAGTGTCTCATACCTGCTGGTGTTTCTGCCAATGAAACTACAGGGGGAACTCAGCTAAATAAAGCTGAACTAAGATAATGGTCCAGGGTGCTCCTCTCCCGGGACCCATTTGCGAAATGCTTCAAACGGAAGCAAACATGTAGTTCAAATGGTCTCTAAAACCAATTGCATTGCTTCACGTGGAGGCAAAACTGACTGCTTCACGTGCTTGGACTTCCCAGCGTGGCATCTCTTTCAGAGAGTCTGGGAGGATTCCTGAAAATCAGGTAATGGTGCTCGAGTACCCCAAAGCACCAGTTTCTTTATTTCAGTGTTTTCCCCAAGAGGGAGCCAAGCAGCTGTTCACCGCGTAAGAGCTCTTTCACAAGCTGCTCTGAGAATGTGCATTATGTACTGGAGTGTTTCTGGCGTGGCTACAGCAATTCTCCTGCTGGAGTGATGTGCACTTGTTGGTCATCAAACTCCATCTTGCCACTCTTTGCAAGACACTTGGTGTTTTTTGAATATCTAGTATTAATTTCAGTATGCTGACCTGGTAGTTGTCCCACATGTGTAGCGGCTGCCAGAAAGAAGGGTCTGATTTTCTAGGTTTTGTGCATATAAAATACACTTTTGTTTCCCTCTTGCTTTGTTGGATATTGGCTTTTGCAAATCAGATCTTTGTGACTGAAAGTTCAGCAGGCTGGACAGGAGGAGACACTCGTGCCTTGCACTTAACCTGCTGTGCGTGGTTGCTGTAGCTGGATACGTTTCACCTCAGGGCAGGATTGAGTTGGCTGAGCGTGGGCACCACGTGCAACCTGAGACCCCTTTGAGATTCTGGGACATCCATAGGAAGATCTAAGACCACCCATGTCCCTGTGGAGTGGCAGCTGGGGCTCGAGGGAGACACTTTGCGATTCCTATAGCAATATGAGGTTCCTACCCTAGGGATAGATTAGAAAGCACCTGCTGAAGCTCCTGCAAGCTTTGCAGCATCAGGTGAAGACCGGAGAGAGTGATGGTTGGGTGGATGCCTTGTTTCCATGTGTTTCCATGTCTGGTGCTGCGCAGATGATGGATAAAGCTGCTCAGGCATTGCTGTGTCGGTGAGGTCAGTGTGATCACCCATATGGGCATGTCTGGGCTTCAGTGGTGTTCCTGTAGGGTTTGTGGCTATTTCCCTCTCACATCTTTAATGCAGTACCTGAGCGTTAATTAAGTTAGAGAGGAGCCCTACTGGTTTATCCATTTCCTGACCTCTCTGTTATGACAAAATTTGCTAGTTATTCTAAGCCCTGTTCCTGTAACACATTAAATCAAGCCTGGAATAGCAACTTCGCAGCCCCTTGCCAATGCACTCAAATACTAGATAATACCGACAATGTGTATCCTGCTATTTGACGCAAACAGTCCCTTCTGCACCCTACGCTCCTCCTCTTGTGGTTTTTCTGAATCAGTATTTATTCTGTCCTGTTTATCCCAGTGCTTTGTTATCAGCAGAGAGTGAGCGTGTCCCTCCTCCCCGCAGACCGGACGTGCTCAACGCCTTTGCACTGGGTCTCATTTCCCAGTTTGAGCCTTGAACCATCCTCTGTTTCCTCCTTGCCCTTAAGTCCCTCTGCCCTGATTGAACGTGGTGTGTTCGTCTGGGACTCGGATGCAAGGCAGCTGGCCGGAGTATTTTATTGTGCTTTTCTCCTGACACAACAAACCATTTCACTGCAGTCCTGTGCGGACTCTACTTCGCTTGTCACGGTGATTGAGGTCCAACTCTACTTGAGCTATGTTCTTGTTTCATCCCTGGCTCTGAGATTTCCCACTGATGGAGCAGAGTTATGCATGCAGTGGGTGCACTTGTTGCCTGGTGCAGCCCCTTGCAACCCCCCTGAAGTTAGGAGCTCTGAGGACCTGCTTGACCGAGGGCTTTCTACACTTTGGCTTGTGGTGGGGATGACATGCAATGTGCTCTGCTGATGGGTTAGCATCACTCATCCTGCTTTGTGTATTCTAGCATTTTAAATATGATTCATTCTTCATTTTCTTTCACTGAGTCTTGCTTTGTGGTCCTTTGTCCAGCTCATTTACTTCTCCAGGTTGGACCATCTAATGGCAAGAATTCATCGTCCTTCCTGAGGTTTGATGTGTGAATTAATAGTTTGATCGCCATCCCTTATGTGGGTTTAGGACATGGTGCCTTGAAATAATGTTTTGCAAACAGTGGCAACCATACAAGGAGGGTTGATTTTTCTGGTCATGCAGAGCAGTGCCTGAGTCTTTTGCTGTGCTGTTGCTGTGTGGTTGAAGAACATAAGCCAAAGTGGCAAGAAAAAATAAAAGGCAACACATTACTGCTTTTCACACTTTTCAAAGTGTGCAAAAACATATTGTGCTTTTATGGGATGCCACAAAGGTGCACAGCAAAAGCCACATGGCACACTCCACCACTTGCGAAGAGCTTGTTTGAGGGGTCATGGTGCTTGGGTGTTCATGGTAGCTGGGGACCAGACCTGATGGATCTCCTTCTGTGCATCCCTGTGCACCTCTTTGCAGCTTTCCTGGGCTCAATAATTGACAGGCACTTCCCTGAGATAGCAGAGGGCTGGACATGTAGATGGGGTGGGTATGTAACAGCTTAAACCTGCCTAAGCGAGGGTTGCCATCATGCCCTTCCTTGCCTCTATTTGTCTTCATGCTCCATCCTCCCACCTGCCCTCACACTGGCGGTGTTGGGTTGTGAGAAGATGTTGTCCAGCCTCTCTTATCCTTATCTCCATCCAGTGTAGAGAAAAACCAGAGGGTGATTCTTATCACTGAAGTCCTGACTGAATAATTAGCTCGTTTAAAGACTTCAGCTTAAGTGAAGTGGGTGTTGAGATATCGAACTCATCTCAGTTTCTATGGGAGTTAGGCATCTGAATCTCAAAGGTGATTTGAGCCTTATATATAGTATCAGGGTTTTGCAGCATTTAATACTAAAAGCCTATTAAAGTCTAGATTCTCAGAGTTTAATAATCTGCTTACATGAGTATATTCCTTTCAAGCTGTTCTGAATAGAATGACAGCAACATTTGCCCACTGCAAAACTTGTAAGCACATTAAGTATTACTGTTAGATACTGCCATTTCCAAATTTCTCAAGACAAACTTGTACATTAATCTAAATCACCCGCATAGCTCGTTTTCTCTTTATACCAATTCCAAATTAATATATTTTTAGCACCTTGCCAGATTCTCTTCTTCAAGCTAGGAGTCTCAGATTTCCCTGCTGTTGCCAGCGGACTGTGGTTTGTTTTAATCATACAAATCATAAACAATGAAAGCACAATTGGAAGCAAGAGAGAAAAATGAGATTCTGTAATTGGAACAAAGGAAATTCCATGCCAGCAATAACCCTTTAGTTCATGAAGGGTTTGGTTATTTCTGGCAGTGCTGCAAAATATCTGATACAATGGAGTCCCCAAAGAGGGAGGCTGTATAACTTTCCAAGCACATAAAACACAGCTTTGTAGCAAATGTAAGCTATAATGAAAGGATAGTAGGCAAATTCAGTGGGTTATTGAGTGGCCATAATTGTTTCCAGAGTATTTCAGAAATGAAGATCATGAATCTTCCTCTATTAAGCCTACTGCTTGGTCTCAAGTTTAGCCAATTTTTCCATAATCTATTTGTCTTGAACTTTACTCAACTGAAATAAGAATGGAGGGAGACTTCAGGCTGTCCTTTTATGCTACAAACTCCCATTGTCTTGCTATGAATATTACAGTTTTTGCTGTTCCTTCAAGAACAGCAAAAGACTTTAAGTCTCATCTCCCAGAACCAGGTGATTACCTGACATCACGTTTATAACCAAACTAACATCTGCAGCACGCTTACCGGCTGTAGCGCATTGCGTAGGGTGGTTGGGAAAAGGCAGCACTTCCCTTTGGCAGGGAACCGACACAGCAGGATCTCAGAGGGCTCTCATGGTAGTGAGACTGGGCTGCAAGGTGTTGATATTTGGAAATCCAGTGGAAAATGGCTCCTTTTTATTTAAGTGAGAATGCTTCCCGCTGAGAGCGTTGGATCCTCCTGGTTGCTTTTGAAAAAGCTTGCTCAGAGCTGCTGGTGGTGTAAATTGACTGCGGCATTGCGAGCTGTGCGATGACTGCACGCACTCACTGCAAGCAAGCAACCGAGTGCACGTTGCAAGCCAGGAAGGCACCTGAGCACCGTACACCCCACCTCTCTCCTGCCACTTGCACCCCTATATAACAGGTGCCTGCATATGGTCAAGGGATGGTGGGACCATGCACCCCATATGAAAGAGGACAGCTGGGGTGGACCTGCACTTGTCTGGCCTGCAACCCACACCCAGCCCATGTCTGGGCTGGGGTAATTGGTATGATTGACCAGGTATCTCTGGACAGTCTCTCTTTAGAGAGGAAATTGTCAGGGAAAGAAGTTGTCACCTCTTCTTGGAGGCTTATGGACTCATCCAGGAGTTACTCCCTGTCTGCAGGGTGGGATGAGTGGGTTGGAAGCAGCTCTTCCAGCCTTTTGGCTCCTGCTGTTCTCACCGGTGATGTGACACTAAGGTTGTTCTACTAAACCAAAAGGCAGCAGGGCCAGAGAGAGTAAAATGTTGGCATCACCACTGCACCCACCTTTACTGACCCATGAAAAGCAGCTGGAGATAAGACTTGGGTTCCTGCCACGAGTGCGGTAGAGAAACTTTTCTTTCCTCTCTCCCCTTTTTCATATCTTTTTGCCTCCTATGTGGTGAGGACTTGGTGTCACCAGCCCACATGGCCTCTAGTAAGTCATGTCTTGAAACGCAGAGCAGCTTCAGGGGATTGCGGGTGCTGGAAATGCTGCGCTCTCAAGCTCAGTTATTAAGTCCTGTGCAATGAAACCTCTTCTCTTGTATTGTAGTCCTCTCTTGTAGCAGTCTGTTGTATTTGTCCCCCATCCACTGCCTCAAACAAGTATGTTTCAGTGAACAGAGATGATAGAGGAAGAGCCTGCAAGGGGTATTGTGCTGTTTAAATTGTGGAGCTGCATTTGAATACATACTTTGCAACTGGAAGGCAGGCATAAATTAATTGTTATTTGAATGACAAACTTACTTTCCTTCTCTAAAAGGTGTAATTCTTTATGTTTGACTTACAGGATTACTTTCTCTAAATCACACGTCAGGCATTGCAGTAACTCATCTCTAAGCCTAGCGTGGCCAAGTAGGATGAACACACATTTTACATTCATTGCCATATATTTAAATTGCATTTGTCGTCTTGTCTTCCTTGCTCTGAAACGAAAGCCTGGAAAGAGCCGCATTTGGACTGGAACGACCAAACGTTCACAGGAGACATTTGTGGATGGTGGGGAGGAGAAGAGGGGAAAATCCCTTAATTTGACTGCATACTTTGGCATTTATGGCTAGTGGATGAGAAGGAGCAGGAAGGGTCTGTAGTTGTGCTATCCCCACAGAAGACCTCAGATGATTAGTGTTTTCATCAGGTGGTTGTCTTTAAAGTCATTTTTAGCGAGGGCTGCTTATCAGCACATTTTACAATGTGACATTTGTCTTTGGAAAATACCACGTCGCCAGCAAGAGCCCATACCCAGGGAGCCCAGGCAAGGAGATGCTGCTGACTGACGTCAAGACACATCAAAGAGGAAAGTATTTTGGGCTTTGCTTATGAAGTGGAAGCCAGACCATGCTCGTGTTGCAACACTGATATCCCTTCGGCTCAGGGACCCCCTGGGACTGTGGGGTGGACTTTAACCACTGTGCATATTTGCTGTTCAATGCCAATATCACCATGGCAGAGGTATGTGATGGGTTTCGTGGAGTGGCACGAGTGTCCTGCAGAAGGGGCTGTTTTATTGGCATATGTTGAAAGCAGCTCGAGATGGCTCCGAGATTTCTTCTTTTCTGCGCTGTGGCTGGAGAACATGGGAGGAAGGTGACGCTTTGGCTTTGCTTTGCGATGGGACCTGCGAGCCCACCAGCCCTGCAGCAGCTTGGGGGCACACAGGGAGGCCTGCGTGGGGACTGCTCTGGGACCCCCCCCGTCCTCCAGCTCAGTGGGGGCTGCAAAGGCATCTCTCTGCCATATTAAGGCCTGGCTGCTTGGCCCAGGCTGTAGGGAGGGGTGCCAGCTGCCTTTTCCAGCTTTTCTGGCATTTCAGGAATGCCCATCCCTCACTGAAGCTACATTTCAAAGTCTTTAACCCTTCGGTTGGCTGCATCCCACATGCCTGAATGCGTGCCACCCTGGCCCTGGTGCCCGGGCAGAGAGGGGCACAGCCAACGGGGAGCTGTTGTCCCCCTCGTAGCTGAGCGCAACCAGGAGGTCTTGGCTCAGCAGCACAGAGGCAGTGTGTCCTGAAGCGCCCAAGCCACACAGGAGCACGTCTCTGGCTCTTCGGACGTAGCGTGTCCCCGTGCATCCGCTTCTTTATGATTCATGCTCAAAGATGTGCCGCTTGCAGTGCCCACTGCCTTACTGCTTCAAATGACTTGTGTAATGATGCAAATGGTTCATTTTGGGCCTAGTACGTGCCCTTGTACCTGGCCAGGTGGGAAGCACCAGGCGATGGCACTCTGCTTCTGCAGCATCATTGTTTTAGGGGGAGATCCCTCTGCAAATGCTTTCAGGTTTGCTTCCTTCTCTGGTAGACTTGTCCCCCTGGGGAGGGTGATCTGAGGTCCTCACCACCCCAGCGGACCCTTCTGGAGAACAATTTCAGTCTTTGGACATGTAGTTATGGTGTACTACTGCCGTAGTACTGTGTTCCTCCCTCCTGTACGACGTTGTATAGGCTACAGAAATCCTCTGGAGTAGTCGTCGTGTGGATTTCAGAAGAGGTTTCGCCCACTCAAACCCAAGCTATTGAGTTTCTTTGTATAAAACTGTTTAGGGGAGAGATTGTATTAATTTCAGTATGCACGAAATGGGCTTGGTTCTGCTCTTGATAAAACCTGTGGGAGATTTATCCTGCTAGTTAAATATCTTAAACCACAGGAGACTTTTCAGCAATGTACTTTAAAGTTCCATCAGTGTTTTAAATTAAATGTACAGTGACACCAAAAATGGTAATTTCTTTGGCATCTAAAAAGTCATGTGTCTTGTGGATGTTTATGTTTGGTCGCCAGATGTGTTTGTCAGGTTGGCACGGTGGCATTAAGTGACTGTGTGACAAATAGGCAGCAGGTTTAATGGTTCGCTGCTCCTAATGCCTTATTCCCCTGCAAAAAGTTAAGCCCAAGTATTTGCAGAGCTGGGCAGGTCTGTGCTTGCGGCAGCGGCGTCTTCCCACGAGATGGTGCTCGGAGCATGCGGTCCCACCAGCCGTCTGTGCTGGGAAACCAGACCTTCTCCTGGGCATGGGCTGCTGCAGGCTGGGATCCTGCCTGGCGCCCTCTGGCCCCACTTCTCCCAGTCACTTAGCTTTCAGCCTACGACAAGCCTCCAATTGCATGTGTAGGTGCTTTTCTGAACTGGGAGCTATTGTGTCTCAAGTATAGCTGTGTTTTGTACTTACCAGGATAATGCAACTGTTTAAAAAAAAAAAAAAAAAAGTGTGTTTTGCAAAATGTTGAGTCCTAAGGGGAGACCCCAGCATGGGGAAAGGTGTCTGGGTGGAGAACAGAGCTGTTGGAGTCGGTACGGTACGCCTGAGCAGCACCGTGCTGCAGCTGAAACCCACCACTGCATGGTGGGTTGACTGTGCAGGCAGCTGCCCCAGTGTTGAGGAGCTGGTGGGGCTTAGGAGACCCCAGTTGATGTCTCTGCTTTGCAGTGATGCTTCTCCTGTACCTGGACAAGCTGTTTATGTCTGGAAACAGGAATATACACAGGCGTGTGCTCCTCTGTTAGAGGCACAAACACCTCCTTTCTCCCATCCTTCTTCATCTGTCATCTCTTTCAGTGAAGCATCTCATGGGGTTGTCAGCCCTCAGCTGAGCTGTGTATGGGGAGTGCTGAGCGCTGGGGACCCGGCTGGGGATGCAGAGCACTCCTCTACATATAACTCCTGCTCTGAAAAAGCCTTGGAGTGGAAATCAGCCTCAGTCCTGTATTTTAAATGATGCAAATATTTCAGGTCAAGGGCAGATTCCTGCTGCACCAGTATAAATCTGGGGTTGCCTTTGCATCCCTACATGTCTGAGTTGGTCTCATTCCTAATTTAGAGTTTAAGTGGGGCCAACCCCCTGTGTATCCCCAAAACCCTCAGTGTGCCCTGACAGCTGTTGTGGCTGAATGTCCCCATGCCTCTTGCTTTCCCCCCCAGCAAAGCATCCTCCCTGAGCTCGCCCCACCATCCTTCCCATCTCCCTCCTCTCCTTTAAATCCCTGCTGAAGTCCCACTTCCTCCCCAAAGCCTCTGTGAAACGGGCTGACTGTCATCGCCTGAGCTCGCCCGGCAGCATGGGGATGAAGGATTAGTGGGCAGGGGAGCGGGGAGCTGGCAGACGAGGAGGCAGTCACTGGGGCTGGTGCTGGGAGTTGGGTAAGGACACGATATGTAGGAGATGAATCGCAGAAAGGAATATTCATCAGGTTTACCCACGGCACCAGAAAAACAGACGTACAGTAAAGCAGACTGATGCTTGCCGTTATCTCGGCGATCTCGCTTTCGTAGGCTGTGCCGGTGTTTGGCAGCATGTGCTCTGGCTGTCAGCTCTTGGAGACGAGGACTTGTTTTGTGCTTGTAGAGTACCACGGCCCATCATTGGGGCTCCGATGAATACCAACAACCCACAGCTCGAGAAGGCACCAGTGTGCTCTGTGCCACTGCTGGGGCTGCCAGCAGTCAGTGGTGGCAGCGCTTGCTCTGGTCCTGAAGCCGAATTTGAGGTTGGTGTGGACGCACTTCTCATGTCCTGAGCATCATGAGCTGTTACCCAGGTACTGGGTGTAGAAACGCGTTCCTCCAAAGGCAAGCATGCAGCGATCCCTCTGCCCCTCTTCTCCTCATATTTATCGCTCTGATAAACTTTGCCATTCCATAAATTTTGCAGCGGTGAATTTATATTTCTTTCCTAGTCGTCAATGAAAAAGCTGAGTGCAGGCTTGGCCGCCCTCCTCTGCAGAGCTGCCCTGGCAGCTCAGGGAGGGTCCCTGTGGAGACCTGCATCTGGTGATCTCTTTGCCAGCTCCTAATCCGCTTTACGGGTGCTTTACTGACTTGCATGGTACCCGTGTAAATCAAGATATTGCGTGGTGCGGAGCCCAGCACTGTACCAAAGTCAAGGTATGTTCTGTCTAAACAGTTACTTTGATCCCCAAGGCTAGATCTCATCAAAGACTGAAATCAGGATTGTTTGACAACACCTATTTTCCATTAGCAATGTTGACAGCATTAATTATATTCTGATGCTTTAATTCTTTATTATTGAAATCACACATCAGTGATAGTCATTATTTTGCAAGGGGGTTGATGTTATGCTAATCAGCTTGTAGTTAACTGGGTCATCCCACTCATTTTTTTTGGCTGTGGGCACAACACTACCGCTCTTGTACTGGAGTCTCTGTGGTCTGCCAAGATTTATTTTAAACAAACATGAGCAAGCCAGAATTTCTGAGCCAGCTTTTTTAGGACTCTTGGGTGCAAGTTATGTGAAAATATTTATCCCTGTTGTATACTGTTTAACGTCTTCCTTGGTTACTAATGGACTGGAAAGGACTTCATTGTCCTCAAGTGATACACGTACATCATCTTGCTGCTTTGCAAAGGCAGAGCAGAAATGTTTATGGGAATCTTCTGCCTTTTCTTTGTCATTATTAACTGTCTTGCGCTCTCTGTTTTGGAAGGGGCTGGTGCTTATCTTCGGATTTCTTTTGTTTGTACTGAACTTTGAAGATCTCCTCTGTATTAGCCCGTCACATCGCGGTCTCCTCTGTTCTCACTCCCACAGGTACAGTCCCCAGATCACAAGGAACGGAGCAAAAGCTCAGCCTGGCAACCATGAGGTGAAGATGAAAGGTCCCGAGCCAGTGATCAGCCAGATTATTGACAAGCTGAAACACATCAACCAGGTTTGTTGCAGGCATGCCAGCAGGGATGGCTCCAGAGTGGGCGGTTTCCAAATCAGTTTGGCCTCCCCCACACTTTCGTCGGGCTCAGCCAGACAACCCGGGGCGTCTCCATCTTCAGCAGCTGTGTGCGGAGCCAGTGCCACCTTGGCCCCACACGGTACCGGGCTCACAGGGCACGTGTGGCAGATCCTGATTCACGCACGCTGGCGTGGTGCTCCTGCAGGGCTCAGCCTGCGCCCAGGCGATGCGTGGATGCATCCCTGCAGTAGTGCGCTTCTTCTGGGCATCCGTCCCCTGCACAGTGGAGGACCAGGAAAGATGGAGCACGAGGTGCTGGCAGGGGTTTATGTGGCACGTGCCTGATGTCCCCTCTGGTTGGAGGAGTCCCCTTTGGCATTGCTCGTGGCTGGCAGGGAGGGTCACCTGTTTCTTTGCTGTATCTCCCTGGACATCCACTCCCAGTTACTACTGGGGCAAGTTACTGTTGAATGGGGAAATGGCAGAGCTGGATGAGACCCTTTTCTGCTGGGGAGGGAGCTTCCTTCCCACGATCTCAGACCTGGCATCCTTGCTGGGACAAGCAGTATCTTGTCTCTGCCCATCACGCCAGGCCAGGTTAGGTCTGTGAACAAGCCCCACCGCTGCCAAGGGATTAGGTGGCACCTCTGCATGGCGTTCAGCTTGCAATTGTTAACTTCCCAGAGCTCTTCTGCAGCATTGTCTCGGGCCATCCGGGCTGGGGTCTGGCTCTGGACTCTGCTCTCCTCTCTGTGTCATTGAGTAACTCATAGAAGGGATGTTTTCAGTAGGCTGATAGCTTGGACCTCTACTTTCCAGGGACACAGCATTGGGACCTCGCAGGGCAAATACTTGGGCAGTAATGCTGTCTGTTAATACAGCTGAGCTGCCCAGTCTCTCCTGAGAGAGCTCTTACCGGTGGGGACCTTGTCCAGGGTCGCTCCGGCACGAGGCTTTGGGCAGCAGCAGGTTCCCGAGGTTAAGCCCAGCTTTGCTTCCCGTCCGGGTGGGCTGCGAGGGCTGCTCTGTCTGGAGTTGCTGGCTTAGCAACTTTTCTGCTAACCTCTGCTTTCCTGCTCCCACGACTGCCAGGGACTGTTTTCATAGCAGTTCCCGGTTTAACCCCCGCGCCCTCTGACACAGGCACGCCTCATTAGGTGCTGTCTGGGAGCGGGATGCAGCGAGGGATTCGGGGTCCCTGGGAGCACCCTGCCACGCAGGAGCCGACGCGGGCAGCAGCAGCGCAGCCCGCTCTGCCTTCCCGCATGCCTCCGCGCGCCGGGCTGTGCCATCTGCCAACAGCCCATTATTATTAAAAGGGGGGTGGGTGGGGGGTAGCATAATCGGCTCCCTATTAAATGGGGTAGAGGGCAGGCTTCAACCTGCAGGTGATAATGATATTTTGCCGTTCACAGTGAGAAAGTCGCACCGAACAAAACATGGTTATTAGTGTACTTGAAACTGCTGACATAAAGTGGTTGTGAAATGCTGGCTGCCAGATTGGGTCAAGTTAGGTCTTTGCTGAGCAGTTCAGGCTGCTGAGGAGCAGAGATCTGTGGAACAAGAGACCCTGGGTAAACATCGCTGGGCTGAACTCAGCTGTTTGCAGCAGCAGAGCGTCTTTGTCAGCTGCTGCTTGGAGAAAAATAGTGGTAAGGGGGTGAATATGGTCAGCTCAGTCATGATCTCTTACAGTGCTTCCCCTCCTTGGCTTGCAGTATCGGATTGGAACGTGTTATGGGGGGCAGGTGAGTTGTTTTGGTTTAAATGGTGTAAATGTAAGAGTCTGAAAAATATCGAACCCTCTTGTAAAGTTGTATTTGAGAAAGAGGGGGAATTGAGAATAAAATCAGGAGAAAATGGGAAGTGATTTGTGAAAATTAGTTATGATCCTAGCTATTCGTGCAGAGGTTCTGTAGTCTATGGTAAGTGGCTTATACACCAGGAAGGTAACTGCGGAGGTTACTTAAATTTGGGATTTGGGGTGTCAGAGCTCACCATCACACTTATTTTCTTGGCCTGCCAAAGTTTTGTGCTCTCCTTCACATCTGGAATGCATCTTGAACGCCGAAGAGTAGGAAATGTGGAAGGAGCAGCAGCTCTGGATGAATTACAGTTGCGTTTTTCAGGTGGAGGGATGAAAATCTCCTTATCTACCATGCTCAAGCCAGCAGTGGCTTTTAAGGGTTTTCAAACATCCAGAATCTTTTGGAGAAAAGAGCATCTTTTTGAGTGTTTGTAGTGCTCAGAGCTGTAAACTGGATTCCCCATGTGAGTACCAGTAAATTGGGAATCTAGTACCGTATGATGACTTCCTCCCAGTGTGTTGTGTTAGAGATTCAGCTTGGATTTTGTGGATGCGGGTAGACTCAGGAACCATGCTAGTTGGTGCAATTTTTGTAGAGTTCGACAGCTTTTACTTTTACTTGTAGATTTTTGCTAATGTCTGTAATTTGCTGATGACTTGGCTTTGATTTATTCCAGGCAGCTCACGCTGCTGAAAAATGTGTGTTCTTTCAGCAGTACACCACATTTTTGAGCTTGCTTGAGTTTGGTGAATGTGTTGTGTGCGGAAATCGTGCTTGCTCGTTAGTGCATGTCTTCTCAAACTGAATCTGGGTACGTGCGCACATATATATGAGAAATTCTCATCGAACTTCTGCAGTTTGAAATGAGAATGGTGTTTGTGCATTAGAATGAAATCCATGGGGACTGAAAGGAGTATAGAAAACCTAACCCAGAGAGAAGGGGAAGTAAAAGTTTGCCAGATTGTATTAGTTTGGTTCAAGCAGCTTTTATCAAGCTAAAATAAATAAATGAATAAAGCATGGCTGCCTGACTAGTGTGCTGTCTCAAGTCAGTCCTTTCTGGATGAGTCCCCCTTGGTGGTGCCTACTCATCACATCAAGACTCCAGACCATTTTTGTTTCACCCGAATGTGTGGTTGTGGGTGGTGCTATTTTTCGTGTGTTGGTGGGCAAGATGGTTTATTATTGCCATATTGGAAGTAGGGATTTTTTTTTTTTCCCAGTTCTGTTAGATGTCTACCAAGTTTTGATTTGAGTTATTTTTGCTGTGTGCCCAGAGGCATGAACAGCCCATCCATAAATATTAGCATTGTTATCTCAGCTGGGAGGCCAAGGGTCACCTTCAGGAAAATGAGTTGGAATTGGTTCCTAACTTTTATTTCCCAGAGTGGATGGGGTCTGTTTCTAGCTAGAAGGGTTTTCATTCATCCCACACATGAAACTATATTGAAACTGAAAGGTTATTCAGTGTCAGCACAAGGTCTTACTCAGTTTTTTTGTGACTTGGTAGCATCCCTAGGCAAAAAGCAGTGTGCAAGGTGAGCTATTTCCTCTGGTCACTCAATTTTTCTCCCACCACGGGGATGTTTGGATGGCTGACAGATGGGGACAAGCTTCAAGTTTTAACAGATATGCATGGAGGTGGGAGCTGTGGTGTTCCATGTCCCACGTCCTGGGTGCTCTGTCACGTTGGTGACCTCCTGTTGATCCTCCTCCTCCAGGAAAGGCTCTGGAGAGCAGACCTGAGCGGTGCTGGTGTGAGGATGCAGCAGAGATGGAGACTGCGGGTGTCGAATCGGCCGATGTGACGCTCTTGGTCCTCCCTCCTGTCCCTCTCTGTCCCGAGCTGACTTGTGTGCTCTCTGCAGTGCTTGTAGGGCTCTGACACCGTTGCAGCGGATGCTTTACCCCATCCTTACTGCACTTACCTGTTTAAGCTTGTGCCCAGTTCCGATCCCTTTTTATGCTTAGATAAATCCTGGTGTTTATCATAGGACCATTTCTAGGAGGAAGAGCGCAATTTTGGAAGAAAAGGGGGGAAAAACCCCACCAAAAACGAATAATAAAATCCATAAAAGGAAACTTAACTGGGGGAGATGTGTCTTTACGAGATTGAAGGGCCTGGAAACATATTGTACATTTCCAGACACTCGAGTTAAGGGCTCATTTAGAATATTTCAGATATACTGGAGTTTGACAGTTCTTTGGTTTCCACATCAAACAATCTGTAATTTATTGCCCTATATAGGGACTGTGTTTTTATCATATTGCATATTCTCTAGCCAGAAATCTAACTACCATATAAGCTCTTGAAAAAATAAACCCTTTGGGGATTGGAATCCAGGCAATATGCTTTCACAGACCCTGAGAAACCCGCTTTGATTTATTTCCTTGGAAATACGGGGAACACACAATTTCTTGGAGTATTACAGCTGTTCCCCCAAGCAGGATCTCGCCGCCTTTCTTCACGTGCTTGGTGTAAAGACCCAGGTCCTGCGGCGAGCCCTGTGTGAAAGAGCCTCGCGTCACTCTTCGTGGGGTTTACAGGAGGATGAGAACAAAATTTAGAAGTTTTACGAGGCAGTAAAACACGGAGCTCTAGCTGGAAGGAAAAAAAAAAAAAAAGGAGGCCCAGAGGTGCGAGTGACTGAAGACAAAATAGACTTGAAGTTTGCAAAAAAGCATGTCCTGGCGTTTAACTAGCCGTGTTTGAAGCTGGTTTGATCAACCAATATGTCCTATATTTGTTTGTAGGTTTAATGGGCTGTTTCTCTGCGGCCTGGCTGCTGGGAGAGGGCATGGCGGAGGTCACCCAGAAGTTAATTTGGAAAGAGGCCAAAAGGCCACAACTTGATTGAATCAAATGTAAACAAAATAGGCCTGGGAACAGCGCGATGCCCTTGTGCCCGAGTCTCTCTCAACCCCTTTGCTCAAAATACAGTATGGTGGAGCATCGGGGACCGGCGAAGGGCGTTTAACCCCACCGCAGGGGGACGATGCTCGGGGCAGCAAAGGGTCGGATCCGGACCCTGCTCGGGGCACGCAGGGAACCTGCGAATGGGCTGCCCGAACGGTGCGGCGAGTGCTCTCTGGGCACGGGGCAGCTCGGGGCGGCCGCGGGTGGTCCCGGGGCAGACGTGGGGTCCCGGCGAGCCGCCTCGCTGGACCCTGTCCCCGGCGGCTCAAAGCAGGGAAAACAATACTAAGTTTATTATGGGAGACCGTGGGGAGCTGGGGAATTTTCAGGAATATATTTCCCCTTCAGAAAAATCCGTGACTTTGACAGCTTTGGTGGAATCACATCTCTCTGTGGCCTGCTAGGCTTTGTGAGGTTTATTATTTATTATTCCCACTGTATTTTAATTCCCTGGCCAGATGAAGCAGCATAATAATTAGAAAAATGCACAAACTGCCAGATTGTTAAATAATGTGATGCACAACACTTACCACTTGAAAATACAATATTTAAATTGCACTGAAACGAGTTGCTTTTGGCTAATTTTCCACTTTTAAATTTAATAAGTTAACGCTACAATGTCTGAAGTGCTGTATATGTGTAATATAATTTATCAAGTCCTCAAAAGAAATGTTAATAAACACAATAATTACTTGGACACGCCTTTTGTTCAACATTATTAAACAGTTTGTAACAATTAAAATATTAAAACCACATGTTGCTGAAAGTAACCAGACATTGCAATTATTTCTTACTAAGGCTATTAAATAAAATGACAGAAGATTTTTATTTCAATGATAAATGCATTTTGGAATGGATCAGCTAATTCTTCTTTTACTACATAAAATAATCTATAGCTCCACCAAGTCTAGGCCTGGTATTTAAAGACTAACTCCGTCCTCCTTTTGAGCCGTGCCTCGACTCTCGTTAACATGCTGGGTAAATGCTTTCCGACTCCGTATGCAAGCGGCAATTACAGGATTTTGCCAGGCCAGTTAAATCAGGGGAAGTGTGACCCTCTGTAACGAGAACATAATTAAATTTGAACGTATCTGACTGTTGGGTTGCTTTTTAAACCCAAACCCCTCCTTCCTCTCTTCAGTAAGAGCTGGCGTTCGCCCATGCCAGCTATCACCCGTCGGGACCCTGTCTGCAAATATCCCAGCTTTATCGGATTTGTTGTGGGAACACTGTATCTGCAGGTTACCCAAAATGGGTTTTCTTTAACAGCCAGAGATTAATTGGACCCGGTGTGTTTGCATGGGTGTTTTTAAACAGAGGTGTAATCTAGGCTGTGTTTGCTGAAGTTTGCCGCCTGTTTTACCTATGGTCTTGCATGACACAGAGGAGTGTAAGGGGTGCGCTGTTAAGCCCCGTGCTTTTACTGCTTGTGCAGTTACATTCACTGTGGAATGTGAGGTATTTCCCATTTTCAGTAAGGAAAGGGCAGTAACTAGGCACGTTTCTGGTACTGCTCAGTGACAGCGAAACTTGGAGTTGTGCTGAGGGCCTGAGCATCTCCTGTGTGCTGCGTAAACCCGGCTACCCCTGTCTGTTACTGACCGGTTGTTTTTATTGAAGGTAGTGCCGAAATGCCCGTCAATATGCAAAGTCCTCATATCAGCCAGTTTTTGGAGAGAATAATTCATTGCAGGATTTTCCTCGGAGCACCCAAGTCCTTTGGTCCATCCCCATGTGTCCCTTTGTTTTGGTAACTAATAGGTCTGCAGAGCTGTCATTTTTGGAGACAAGATTCACTGTTTCCTTGCCCTTCCTACTTTCATTTGTCCTTCCCCTGGCAATGAACACATGGGAGAGGACTGGGAAAGGTGCATTCCTGTGTGAAGCCATGTATGTCCTTTATCGGTATGAAAAAGGAACGCCTCACCTGTGCTTGTTTTTTACTAATCCTACTTGCCTTTCCAGGGGTTGCTTTATTCATCCATGGTGTTTCACCGCTTATCTAGTATTAGAATAGATGTTTAGCTCAGTTGAGACTATAGGAGCAGCAAAGCTTTCCCAGGCGGTGAATCCAGCTCCTTGCTTTTCTCAGCAAGACCGGGAAGCTGCTGGGGCTGAGCTTGGATGGGTGGCAGTTTTGGCTGGTTTCCACACCAGTTTATTGTCTGGCGTTCATAACCTTTGGGTAACGTAAATAGCATTTTATCACTCTCCTTCCCTGAAATTCCCTGGTTGCTGCGGTCTTATGCATGAGAAGGGATTCAACTTTGCCCCTGTGTCTTCAGCCCCGGTGGGGAGGCAGGTGCCTCAGGTGTGTCCTGCAGGGACCGGCCTCCAAACAATGCTGTGGAAATCAGCTGGAAAAAAAATACCTTTAAAGAGGATTCATTTGCTTTTGTGTCCAAAACATGCAGCTGATACACAGCGGTGCTTTAAAACAAACACCAGATATCCTGTACCAGCGCTGGAGTTTATCCTGTTGTGGAGGAAACAAACCTGGAGGAATCCTTGTGCAGCAAAACATGGTGTAAGTGGAGCCGTTGATACCAAATTAACAGTTAATTACAGTTATTCTGGGCCTCGTTAATTGTATCAAGTGTCGCCTTGTGCTGTGACTCAGGCTGGTAATTTAATCAGTAGATGTCTGAGGTAGGTGTCCTCCGCGATGGTCCCAGTAACAAAGCACGCCACTCTCTCTGGCGTTAGTGGGATGATTGGTAGGTTTCTCATTTATGTGTTTTTCTCCAAAATTTGACTTAACATCAAGGTTTTTAAAGCGTGGTCCAAACTGAGAGGGGACTGGGATTCAGGGAGCTAATCTTCATCGTCCAGAGCAGGCCTGGAAGGTAACCTGTGGTCGTCTTGGCTGCAGAACAAATCTGATTGCTTTTGTTCCTGAGAAAAAGCCTCATTAGCAATAATGTTACTTTTGCTTCCAGCCTGACTTCGTGTAGCTGGTTAGTGATGATGTTCTCAGGGGAAGGGAGGAAGAAGCAGTGCTGTCAGGCCCGCTGTGGGCAGGGAGGGCCAGCTCTGGCAGGAGGTCCGCTCTGCACCCCTGGGCTTTGCTTTGGGAGCGTTGTGCCCAGCTGTGGCACGGTGTGCAGGCGGTGTTGCCGTGAGACGGGACGCCTGTGAGATTCCCACTCCATCCCTAGCTGCTCCATGTGCCGGGAAGGTCGGAGCTGGGGATTTCCCCAGTATAATTCTGCGACTTCACCAAACCACTCTGTCTGTAGTGGGAACAAGGCACACTTATAGCATTTTTTTTTCTCCCAGAGGCGTTAATGTGTATCTGGTCTGCGACACCAGCCAGGGATGGGTAGCAGAGGAGTCCTTCCAGATCCTGCCTGCTCAGCCTGCTATGGGTTTCTGTGTATCTTGTATTGAAGGAACTGAAAGCACTCACTGGTTTGTCATCCCTTTGATGGAAAGGGCAGTGTAAGGTGTCTTACGACTGTGTGCAGAAAGACATTAGCCGGCTGAAGCAGTTCTTCTTCTGGTCTCAACAGCTTTGTTCTTGCAACAAATGTTACCAGAGCTTTCCTGGTCTGAAGTAGAAGTGGCATCAGACCTACACCCCACCCAGCAACCCTGCTCTGGGAAGGAGTGGTCCCTTTTTTTAAAGCACTGGCTTGGCTTGGTAAGAAGCCAAGGCTGCTCCTAGGACCTCTCCTGATGCTCTATCCCACCTCCATGGAGGCAGCAGCCAGCACAGACCGCTGCAGCTTTCATCCAAGCTGTGCTGCTGTCAGAAAGTGCAAGAGGTTTTGTACATTTTGGGTAATGAATAATTTGTAATCTTGCTCCTTTTGTTATACCTGCTGACGAAGCCGATGTCTGTAATTAGGCAGGTCTCTGTGCTGGCAAACCCTGTCCCCAGTCAGTGAGACTGCTTTGACCGGTCTGCGTTGGGGCAGGTGTAAATAACCCTCCTGGCTCAGGAGAACTCTCTCAGTTAATGCTGTTGCTCGTTAAACTTCTTAGCTTGGTTTTGACACGTAACTAACTGCAAAGGCTGGGTTGTATTTTAGTGCTCTTGCTGTTGGAGCACGTGCTGTGAGAGATGACCCTTGCAGCACATAAAACTTTGAGAGCAAACAGGGAAGTTTAGGTTGCAGCAGTTTTTATTGCCTATGGCCTCGCTTGACTGTATTGTGAGGGAGCAATATTTAAAAGAAGAAAATGTGCTTGGCTGGCCTTTCTGAGGACACATGTAAGAAGATGCTGTCTTGTGAAGCACGGTCAGCAGGGGAGGTGGGAGGCAGCTGGCAGAGGATGGGTGTTCGAGCCATCAAGAAATATGATGGGCAGGAAGTTACTTTTTATTTTTGGCAGGACCCCTCGAATGCCTCCTCCCTACGAGTGGGAAAGGAGTTTACTGACCTTTTTGTGCAGTACATAAGCTCCTAAACGCTGAGGGTGAGACTCGTGTAGGTGCATTTCAGGGCTTCCTCTGCGAGTGTTGGGTCTCACTGGGGGAGGGTATAAAGTCACCAGCTTTGAACCTAATTTAAACGCTGGGTTGCTTCAGCTGCTCAGTTGGTGGCTGTGCATCTGTGTGGGAGAATCACCCCGGGCAGGGCTCCTCCCGCCTCTTGCCTGCAGCTCTGGAGGCCTGAGCCTTGCAGGGTCTGTTTCTGTTGGATACATTCAGTATCTGTGACGAGTTGCACCCCAGTGCCCCTGTTGGAGCCTGGATGTTTCCTTATCCTGTTTGTAGACCCATCCTAGGAGGCAGGTGCCAATATGGACACTGGAAAAAGCTGTGTCCGTGAAGTTAAATTTTCTCCTCTTTGGGTTTTAGCAAGCAGCAGCCACGCTCTGACTGCAGAGGAGAGCTGTGACCTTGCCCAGGAGCCAGCCCAGCCATCAGCCGTTAATTAAGAACCACGGAGGCTGGAGAGACCCTGTTCCCAGGATTACTTCTGGTCTGGTTTGTCTCAGTTGAATGCCTGTTTAATGTGAAGTGCATAAATACTTGTGGCAGCAGGGCCTGGGGCTCGGGGCTCCCCGCTCCAGCTGGGCGCCTTCCCCAGCAGCACCAGCCCTGTCCTGCCCACGGACCCCCTGCTCTGCTCTCCACGCAGGACAGGGTGGTGGCTGTCAAGTGGCAAAGGCAGCCATGGGATGCTGGAGGCCACCGACCCCCCCCCAGCTCCCAAGGAGCACGTCCAGGGTTCAGCTAGGCACAACCTGCCCCGGCGCGGCGGCCAGCGGGTCCCCAGGGAGGGCAGACCGGCTGCTCGCTCCTCCCTAGCTAACAGGTTTGGGGGGTGTTTGCCATGGAGTCCTCCTCCTCCTGCCTGATTTAAGTCTCTGCTGAAATCAATGGCTCGGTAATTAGCCCTGCACTGGGGTTGTCTTGTCTGATAGGAGGTAACTGGCTTATGAGGCAGTTGTTCAGTCCCCTGTGATAGCTTTGTGGAGCTGGGGACATTCAGCAGAACTGCTTGCAGTTGCTTTTTGGGCTTCCAGTGCTTTGGGGTGAAGCAAATGCAAAAGTAAAGCTAGAAAGAGCAGCCCCTGGGAGGGCAGGGTGTGGCCAGGGTGACAGGGGCTGGTGTTCTGGCAGAAACCTCTATACAAGACAATATTATGCACAAAAATACGTGATTTGAGAAGTCCCTCTCTGCTGGGAGCTTTTAGGGAAAAAGGGAAGCGGCTGGGACAGAGATTTGCCTCTCATTTGTGTGGCAGAAGAAGGGGGGGAAAAAATCCTTCCGGCGCAGCTCTCGGCTTGTTTCCTACCTGGTGCCAAGGACAAGATGTTTGTCTCACAGGCAGCCCCGGCAGACGTCGCTGACAGCCGGAGAGCAGCCACGTGTTCTGGAGCCTGAGCCAAGAGGAAATCTCCCAGCTGCTCCGACGCGGGCTGGGCTGAGCTGGGCGGCGAGGAGGCTGCAGGGACCCGCTCGCTGCTGCAGGGACCCGCTCGCTGCCGCATGCCCTGCCCTGGGCACGCTGGTCCCCCTCTACAGAAACATGGGGCTTTTTTAGCAGATGGCTCAAGGTGGTATGATACCTACATGTCCTCCTAGATGCTCTTGTATCTAGTGCACCTTCCTTCCAGGCCATCCCTGCTCAGGTGCCTGAAGGACATGATGGCGATGAGGTGGTTGATTGCTTCACCTCTACCCATGTTGTCTTCTTGTTCCTCGTGCTCCTACTTTGCTTGTTGTCTCATGTTTTATCTTCTGGTGATGTGTGCTTTGGGCCTTCCTGAGTGGTGTTTGGATGGCAGAGCAGGGTTCTGCTCCAACATAACTAAACAAAATATGGAAAATATGGATAATAGAAGTGATGGGTCCTGGCCCATGTAGGCTCCCACACCCCTCCTTCACTCAGTTGCCAATCCCCTGAGGGGTGGCAGCTTGACAGGTGGAGAAATTGGTCCAGGTTCTCCTGTCTAGTGACGCAGAGCGGGTGGAAAGGAGAGGGGAAGGCAGCTGGGGCTGCTGGTAGGAGACTGAGAAGCTTTGTGGGGAGAAGGAGCGGGGGTATGATGCCAGTGAAGAAGCAGTGTGGGAAGGGGTCAAGGCAGACAGCCCTTGAGGTAGCAAGGAAGGGAGCGTCTTTGCAGTGACTTTTCCACGCTCGACAGGCGCAGGTGGTTATGTGCCTGGTGGGGACAGCTCTCTTGGTGACTTTCTTTCCTTGTGTAATTCTTCCAGGCAGTCTGAAAGCCCAAGTGGTCTTGAAATACCAGCTCTTTCCCTGATGCAGGTTTAAAAGTGCACCTACAGGATTTAACGTGGCATTCTGCTCCCCTTTATCAAGGTACAGGTTTCCTGGGACCAGAGGTCCTCAGGAGATGCTCTAGCATGAGTAGCACCAGATGTGGAGCAGTTATGGGCCCTGTGGCAGAGACTGGGACTGAGGAAATGATGCAGGTCAGCCCAGGCAAAGCGAAGAAGAGCTGGAAGGGGGTGTTTGCAGTAAATAGCTGCATTCCTATATCACTTCTAGAGAAGTGGTAGCTTGTAGGAGTCCGTCCGATCCTGGCAGGAAAAGGTCCAGCCAGGCTCTGGCAAGGTGCTGAAGGCATCATCTACTGACTGGTCCAACTGCATGTTCAATGATTGGTTTAATGATTGGGTTTTTGGAGTGTGAGGGATGTCTGTGTTTGATGGAAGTGGATGGCGGTGTGTAGGAAGGACTAGTGATAGTTTGGTCTCAGAAATGCAAAGGAGGAGAAGGAGATGTAGCGGCTCACAAAGAGAAGAGCCGCATTTCTCCAGCGTCAGCATCGATGCGGGGCTCAGGGGACGAGCCAGAAGCAGACGGGGACTGCTCAGGTCCCTAGCAGGCTGGGCTGGACCCCGCAGCCCTGCTCGGCACCCACACCGTCCTGTTCCTTCCTACTGCCGCACAAAAACAAGCCATAAATAGCTGCAGGGTGGAAGGGGAAGGAACTGGATATAAGGTGAATGAGCTGATCGTAAAGCCTGAGTAATCTCTTTTTCACATGTGCCCTGTGATGAATGAGCATTTGTTCGGGTGGGGGAAGTGACACCTCCCCTGCCTGGGGGAGAGCAGGCAGGAGCTGGCCCCTCTGCCTGCCGTGGTGCCAGCGAGGGCTTAACCTACATGTCCGCAGGAGCATCCTGTCCCGGGCATCAGCCTGCTGTCACCAAACCAGAGCAATTCATAACGGCTTGGCAGCCCCTTCTGCTGCCGAAAGAGATTTACTGTCCAGTGCGGACTCATTTTAATTACTGCCAGCACTTAGGTGTCTTTATCTGTCTTCCTTTACCCATAGGGATGTTGTCAGTTTTGATAGCTAATCTGGAATTAAGCTGATGATCCATAAAGTAGGGCCACCCTTTGGCCAATAATTCACTGCTGTCACCAGCTTTTTTGGGCTATCAGGAGAGTGACCAGGAAAACTGATTTACTGACAGCAGAGAGCATCTCCTCTGGAGCCCGTGAGGGCAGTGAAGGGGATCCTGCTGCACCAGTAGACCCTGGGTGATGCACGGTAGGGATTTTTCCTGTTCCAGAAGATGGTATTTTGAGTGCTAGAAGTAAAGACTAAAACATTTTGATGGCTGAAGAGCCACAATATAAACTCAGAGCTGCAGTTCACCCCTTTTGGCACCTGTTGCCACAGGCTGGTGTGGAGCCCCAAGAGCAGTGCGTGGGGAGGGCATCCCAGGGCCGTCCCTTGCCCACCCTGCCCACAGCAGGCAGGAGGTGCTGCCTGGGGCTTGGTCTGCCAAGCGTGGCTTCAGCGGTACAAAACCTGCGACGTCTTGAAGCAGGCAGCACGGGAAGTGCAGAATTTGCTTTTAGAGCAGCTGATAAAACAGCTGATGTGCCCACCTTGTTGGTTTTCCAAGCACTGAAAATGACTTTTCCAGCTCCAAAGCCTGCTTCCACTTTATTAACATTTGGTTAGTGATCGCTCCTTGTTGTGCTGAGCTTGAAATAGGAGTACAATTAGGAACAGGTTTCTTCTCTGCCGTGTCTGTGCTGCCAAGGTGCATCCAACTGGAAGGGCCATAAGGAAACCACAATTCAGGTGTCCTCCTGCCAAAATGGGCTCTTCTATCCGTGGGCTAATGTTGTGGTCAGAAGGGCAGCCATGCCCGCGTGCGTGCACATGCACGTGTGTTCCCTCTTGCAAAACAGAAGTACAGATCCTGGTATTTGCAGATATTTTTAAAGTTTTAAATATCCTTATATTTAAATGGTATTTGGTGCTTGATGCCAGGGAACATTGTTTTTTTCTGTAATATGCGTTGCATTTTGTTGCTGCCCAAGAGGAGGAAAGCTCTCTAGATCTTGGAAAGAAGCAAGTGAAAATGATGCTGTTGATGTTGCGTTGTTTCTGCTGGTGCACGCTCCTGTGCCACCAAGGCCCCTGTCCACAGAAAGGATAAACCGAATGGAGCTGGGAAATAGGAAAGTGGAGTGGAGAGTACCAGCGAATCTCATGATGAGGGTTGGTTAAATAATAAAGAAAGTATTTGCTAATAAAAGATAATTTTTTCCATGCTATTTCCAGGGCTAATAAGCTGAGGAATTGGAGAGAATCGATTCTCCTGTTGCATGCTTGTGTATGATCAGGCCACAAAATTCAAAACACATGAGTTTTCAAAAAGTCCACAACTTCAGCCTTTTAAAATGGGTTCCTTTCCCCAATTCTTGCTTGTGATCAGATAATGACCTTCGTAAGCAAAACAACCCCAGCTGTATTTCATAATGGGAATATACTTCTGTACATTGTAATGAGCTGTTAACAGGGAACAGTATCGTGTGAAAATCTGCACGTTTCCCATGATGCTGCCCTGATTTAAAAGCCACCCATAAATTATTCAGTGTTGCAGATTTCAAGGTCAGGATTGGCCATAAGATCTAGTTTTTCTCCCCCAAAAACAATGTTTTCAGCAGGCTGGAATTTAAAATAGAAAAACCTGACCTGTCGGGAATCTCGGGAGTTGTGTGGGAAGTACAGCGGCATCTGTGTCGGGTACCCAAAAGTGTGTGGCCGGAGCGGGCGGCTTGCGTGATGCAAGGGGAAATAACACCTTTGCTCCTCCAAAACTCTCACCGAGGCTCCTGAAGAAAGGCATCCCAAGTTTTGCGGACAGTCATGAGTTGGTGGGTTTGGTTGAGTTTTGAGAGGTTTCTAGCAGAGCCAGGGGCTGGTTTTCACTGCTGGGTTGAGTTCCCAGGGTCCCCTTCCTGACGCCAAGCAGCACACAGACACACGGCTGGGGATCCAGAGGAGTTTCTGCACTAAGGCACTTTTTCCGCTGGATGTGAATACTTGATTATTAAGTGTATATTACAATTCTGAATATTATTTTAGCTGCAAGTTCGGTCTCCATCCTCTCCAGCTTTTTAGGTTTGATCGTATTCCAGAGGCTTACTAAAAACATGCGAAGAATTTCAGCAAAACTCTATGGAACACTTTTATTAAATTCTTTCAGTCATGCAGGCTAAATTAAATGACAGCTCTGTCCACCAAAGATTACAAATATCAATCAGACTTCTCCCCTAAACTCATGAAGGAATTAAATGTTTTTCTAAAAGTCTTCTATTCCCCTTAATAATCTGTTTGGCTGTTCCCTTTACGTATTTTTGAAGTATGTTGAAAGGGATGATTTCTGCCCTAAAGGAGCACAGTGCTTGTAGCTCACTGCTGATATTTCATCTGAATTTGTGGGCACAATTTTGGGTATTGCTCAAATTGATATTTGCAATACCACGGGCATAGTTTCCAAAAGGAGAAAACAGCTATTAAACTACAGTCCAAGAAACACAATGCTGATTTGTTTTCAGAGACGGGAGATTAATGATAAAAAGTATGTTGCAGCTCTCACTGTTTATGTTAAAATTGGAAAAACAAGACCAGGTGGCTCAGTGGGCTGGTGGGATGGTGAGCTCTGAGTAAAGTGGTTGTAAAGAATGAGGAGTTATAAAGATTTCAACATACAGTGGCCCGTCCAAATCCAGCTGAGTCATTACCCCTCATTGCTGCATCTGTTTTTGTCTGGTCACTGTATGGTTATGAATAATTGTGTAAATCACGCTGCAATGCCTTGGGGAGCTTTCCTTGCAGGAAGGCTCGGCGCACTGTTCCCATCTGGCTTGGTTTTTAAGCCTTAGGGAGACCACAGGACAAGCCGAGCGACAAAGATGTGTATGGAGACCAGCGGGGGCTGCCCGGCATCCCTTGTGCTGATGCCCCGGCGGCTGATGTGGCAGCGAAGGTACCGCAGCGCTGCCCACCCTGCCCATCCGGAGGGTCACGATTTAAAAGAGATGAGATTAGAAATAAAACTGATGTACGTCTGAGCCAGTGGAGCTCGTAGTCAGGAGCAAAGGCTGTGGCCCACGTGTTTCCTGCCATGGTGGTCTTTTCCAGCCTAAATGATTCTGTGATTCTGTGGTGGTTGTGCAGATGGGAGATGAATGCCCTGCAGACACCTCGGAGATGTGTGCGTACGCATGGACTCCCACAATTAGTGCTCTAGTTTACATCGGGTTCATTATAGTGTATTTTTGCCATTATGGTTTAGCAAAGAAGAGTAGATACAACTGTAAACTCTTACAGCTGGGTGAATTGTGATTAAGTTAAAGCCATCTCACTGTTACATACTACTTTAGCGATTGCCAGACTATGTATTTTCCTGCCTCTTACCATAGGCTTTAAACCACAGGACATGAATAAACTGTAATGTTAGGGTACAGTCAGCTCCGCGTGCTATTTAAGGATGGGGAATCTATGTTCAGTCCTCCAAATATAATTTCATAAAGCGTGCAGGCCATCAGGGAGGTTGTATAATGGTCGAAGAGCGGGACTGTGGCTGCTGCTCCGGCCGAAGCCGAGGCATCCGACAGCGTTCCTGGGTCTGGATGCACCAAGGGAGCAGGGTGGGATTTCTGCCCCGTGCCAGGTCTCCTGATAATGGTGCCAGTAGGTTTTGTGTCGCGGGCTTCATTTCTTCCAGAGCCAGCTGCGAAATTTGACTCATTGAACCTCCCTGTGGTTCTCAGCAGCTGGGGAGCGCGTGGCCGAGGATGGAGCTTTTGTCCTGGAAAAGGAAGGAGCAGCGTGATGCAGGGATGTCACGTTCACCCGATCCAAAGTCAGGGCCCGTGCGGCGTTTCTCAGAAAGTTCCTGTTTTATTGTGGCTACAAAGGCGGAGAAATTAAGCTGCTAATTTATGGCATGCCAAGAATAAAGTAGCAATACAAGAAATGCTCAGTAATTTTAATGTTTGAAAACACACAATTGAAAAATCCTGATTTTTCCCCCACCCCCTGCTGAGCTTATTAAATCTGAAAATATCCTAAAGCTTAATTCTCTCCGCCAGAAAGTTCCTCTGCTGTTTTGGGTAAGTAATGAAAGTTGTGCCGCTGAGCTGCGCAGTGGGGTCCCGGCTGGCTTGCTCCATGCCTTGGATGCAGAGGCGTGAGCATCCTGCAGAGGAGCGAGCATCCTGCTGCTGAGCGGTTGCGGTCCCCTTCCACCATGATAGGCTTGGGTTTTTAGCAATGGTGCACTGGGGCAATGGGTTCGAACTGGTGCGTGTTGTAATTAGCTGCTGTGTGTGGGAGACCCTCATTCTACCTTGAGCTGATATATTCTGTGCTGAGGACTGCTCTTATCTGTGGGCTTCGTTTGGAGGAGAGAAATACAAGTGATGGTGTAAAGGCTTGAGTGGTCGGCGTGTTCGGTTCCTGTGCAAGGTCTTCCCCATGCTACCCCCAGTGCTGCATTTGCCTTTTTTTTTTTTTTGGTTTGTTGTTTTTTTGTGGTTACGCCATATTCTGAGGAAGGCTTGTAAATGTCTAAATAAAATAAAATTCCTGAAAAGTGAACTTAAACAGTCTGAGCTAAAGCCTGTTGAAGGCCATGGAAACACATCCCCTGAGTTTTGGGGAGATGAACTGCATTTTGCTTGCTACCATGGATGTGGGTCCCAGCATGGCTGTCACGCCAGGCGGACTTTTGCACGTGCCAACGAGAGGTTTGACGCGTTGTTTAATGCGGCCGGGGAACCCGAAGGGGTCTCACGTCGAGCCATTTGTTTTTCATTACGTTATGCTCCTCTAATATAAACACTAAGGTATGTGGACATTGCTGTGGACAGAGCGAGCCAGATGCCGAAAGCATTCCTCCGAGGAATGTATAAACTTCAGCAGCTAAATATTTTAGAAACTGTTTTCTAAGGCTAGCTTAATAGTTTAAAAATATAACCTAGATTCCAGATATTAAAAAATGCCTTGAAAGGCATGCGTATTGCTGCAATAGATGGAACTAACTAAACCCGTGAAGTATGCGGAAGGCTCCCATTTTGCAATATCTTCTCTGTTACTTATCCTTTTCATTATTTTTTTTTTAGTGCTGAGATGAAATTCAAGAAGGCCTTTAACAGCAGAGTGGTAGTGATAGAAATTTTCAGCATATATTAACCGGCTGACTCACACTTTTTCAAAGTGGATCTGGGTTTATGATGAAATAGCTGGCTGCTTTCAGCAACAGCAAAATCGGAAAAGTCAGCGGGAAGAGGAAGCCGATAGCTTAAAACGTGTCTAATCCCTCCGTGCGCTGTGAAGGGGCAGCGTGGGGAGCTCCCACCCGTGTTTGGAAAGCAGTCGTGCTCAGCGGAGGTATTCGAGTCCCCGTCTCGGGGATGTGCAACCTGTCACCGTTAGTTAGGACTCAGCTTTAAAACATCCTTTAAAAGATCCTTTCATTGTGTTGCTTGGCTATCTCAAAAACTTTGACTAGCATCCTCTGCACTTCAAGAGTGAGGAATGAGATTTTTAGGTTATTTTTGTGGGGCGCCATACATACCCAAGAGATCTGCCATTTCCTTTCATGCATGTTACTTCTCAGATGGGAGATAGTCCCTGAAAGCAGTGAGAATCCCTGAACAGAGTTTCCTCTTGCTACGGTTTTTTGGCCCATCTGGCCTAACTGTGGACACGTGTTTTGTAGCCGACTCCAGAGCTTTGGTGACATTGGGGTCTCGCAGGGCTGGTAGACGTGCTCCAGCTCACGCGATGCTCGCCGGGCAGATGCCGAAGGGCAGAGTTACTCAATGTGGTTTTTCGTCCTCCTTTGGTTTCTTCCATTGAGGTTTTGTGTGCAGCTTTGTCCATGAATGAACCTGAGCTTATCAGTGCTTTGCCATGAGGAGCGCGATGGGGCCCTGTCCCACTGTCCTGGCTCCACTGAGCTCTGTTCCCCTCTTGTCACCCGATGCCCCTGCGAGCGCGGGATGAAGCGGTAGGGAGGGTGGAGGGAAGCTGTTGAATGGCTGTGGCACCTCATGTCTTTCAGCTGCTCAAAGGGATGGCTTTGCCCCACCGAAAAGCTCCAGGCAAAACCCCAGAGGAGGAGGAGGAGAGCGGAGACTGTGACGATGAAGATGACTGCGGTGGAGGCTCCGGGGATGGAGAGCTGCGAGTGAGGAACCAGCTCCGGTTCTTAGCAGGTGATGGGGACGGTGGTCCCGCAGCGGCTGCCCCTCTGGGGGTTGTAGGTCTCGGTGACGGTGCGGGGAGCTGCCATTTGGGGTCTGCTCAGGTCCGCTTGCTGCAGGCACCACTGATGCTCAGAGGCTGCTCGTGCTCAGCATCGTGCTGGCTGGCCTTGCTGCCAGCAGGGACAGCAGCAGGAGAAGTAACGCTGCTGCTTTTCCAGGTTGGTTTTGCAGGGGTGCGTTGAGGGCAACCCATGGGAGGGGGTTTGAGACAGATTGCAAACCTGCTGTCGGTCCCAGAGTCACCCTCTCCGCTCCTTCCCACTGCTGCCCACGCTCATGAGCTTAGAGATGAGCTTTTGTGCTTTCTAGAGGACATCAGAAAGTCGGTAAGGATTGTTTGACTGCAGCATACGATGGTTATTTCTGATCTAGGGTTTAGAGCCCCATGGTAATTTTTTACAAATAACTCATGCTCATTTTTCAGAAGTGATTTAGGTACTCACGAGCCTAAAATTGCATTGCTTGCCAGTACAAGTCATGTCTTTGGTTGCTTTGAAAACGGCCATGAGGCACTCCTAGTGCTTCGAGGCTATGTTATTAATACGGTAGTCGCTGGTCACCCATTGCGGGGAGAAAGCAAAGGACCGGTTGTGACTTGGGCAGTCACAAATGCCGTTGGCGTGCGCCTTCTCCCCGACCCACTAACTACTGTCATCCTGCTCGTGGTTCTGTGGAGCTCAGCAGCATCATCTGTTCTGCTTGCGTGAGCAAGACCAGGCGGTTAGAGGCTGTGTCCATCGTGGATGAGCGGTGTCTCCTGGATGTGGGTCTGCAGGCTGGAGGCTCGGCCCAATTAATGCTGGTTCCAGTGCTACGCAGTGCTCTTCGAGAGACCAGACAACTGAACCTGGATAAAATCAGCTTTACAGCTTTGAAGTTTAAGAGGCAAATTTGGGCTCTTAAACGAAGCACAGATGTTTATAAATTCCCTTCCATTGGTCTGGGATAATTAAAATATCCTTAATGAAGTGAGAGCTGAAATATTAAATGCCAGTTTCATATCAAAGATTATTGACACATTATGTAAAATATATAAAATACATATATTCAAATATTGGGTAAGGGAAAGAAAAGACTTTTCAAGTCCTCCAATCCAAGTCTGAAAGAGAAATCTAGAATTTGGAGAAGGATAGAATGTACTTTATTTCATCCAAGAACTAAATATCAAAGTGTACATTAAAGAAATACAGGTGATCCACATTGTCCTGAGTCGAGAGCAGAGATACGTGTTTCATTTTCCGTGATCTTTGTGTCACACCTTTATGCTATTTTTAATGTGTTTCTAATTTCCTCGTATAGCCTTCGCCATAATATCATCAGTGATCTCTGAAGCCAGGTCTATAATCCTTTCTGCCGTTTTCTGTCTCTCTAGGCGAGTTTAATTACTGTATTGATCTCCCTGAAAACCTGCTTGTCTAGCAATTTAGACCTCTCTTGTCAATGCGGTACGCGAACATGTAATAGGAAAAGAGGACTTGTCCTCCCTGTGCTACTCTGCCGGAGTGAGTTTGCTGCTGCCTTTGCTACAGGATGGGTAAATATTAACTTTAAAGCAGCAGTGGCTTTGGGGCGTTGTGTTCCTGGCAGGTTAAGTCTTTCAGGTTGCTGAGTGCGTGAGGTTTGTCCGACACAGCTTTTAGCCACCGACCGGCCTCGGAGGACACAAGCTGTGCCGTCGGGGTGGCCAGGGAGACTTTCTGGTGCTTCCTCACTTGCTCATGCCATAATGCTCTTTTTTTGTGTTTTGCTTTAGAGCAGAAAGGCGAAGCTGATCTGACAATGACAGAATCCTATTTGGTTGGTATTGGATATAAACTGTGACTCTCTTCAAGTTTTATGTTGGAAACAAGCCCAGGAAAAGTTGCTGATGGTGTGGAAATACTCACTTTCAACATTTTTGAGAATGATATTTCTTTTTACTTTGAAAGGGTATTTTTCAATTAATTTTTTTTCCATCATATCACATGTACATAGCACGAAATAAAAGGGACCAGAAACCATTCTGCGTTCCCCCCACCCTTTCCACAAATTCTAAATTTTAGGTTAGCATGCCGATTTGAAATGATGCCAGGCTTTGAAATCTGGAAATAGTTTACAAAATGAACTTTTACATTTAATATGGCTTTATCTCTCTCTTTCCCAAGGTGGTTACCCCGTAATAGAGGCAGAAAGGACTGGGAGCGGCTGGGGTTGAGTTACTGACTCCCTGGTTTTATCCCGTGCTGGATGCTCTGCAGTGTTAAGGCAGGAACACGGCAGGATGGAAGGGGGGGTCTGTGTTGTAGTGAAGTGGTCAAACCCCAAAACCCCCTTTGAGCATGTTTGAGTGCCTCTGCCGGCCCTGGGAGGTTTGCAGTTGGGGAACGCAGTTTGGGTGCTTTGCTTTCCTTTTCTTAGAGGCTTGTTCAGCTTAGGAGGAAATTTCCGTGGCCCCGTGATGGCAGTGGAGATGTCCTCCCTTACGAAGGGTTTCCCAAGCCTTGCAGATGGACTTGGTGATGCCTTGGGGAGGAGGAGAGGTGGGTGCCTCGGGCTGGCACTGAGTTTGGCCGTTGGTTGAGTGAAAACGTTGGCAGAGTTTGCCACCTCCGAGGTCTTTGCATCTCTTGGATGCAGTGGGAGTTTCTCCTGCTCCCTGGTGTGGGTGCCGCTGGTCCTGCTGGCTAACTGCAAACAGCTGCTCGGTACTGGCCTCACCAAGATGTCCCCTCAGAAGGTCTTGAAAATGTGGAGATGAAAAAAGAGCAAAAGAAAAAAAAAAAAAGTCAGTCTCGAATACAGACTAGTTTTGATTTATCGCCTGTTGTATAAAATGTAACCTTTGTTTCCTATTTATAATGAGCCTGTAATAACTGGACAGTCAACTTAAACTTTAATGATTTAAACATACTTGTAAACTGTCAAGTCAAAAGTTTGTGAGTGACTATAAACATATGTTGGTGAACCCTATATGCTAATAAATTCATTATTATGTTGCCCCAGTGGGAAACACGGAGATGGCAGGCTTTTTTTTATGATAGGTCTTTTATTGTTTGTCACATCTGTAACACATTAAGGATTTTGAAGGCAGATAATGTTTACAATAAGGGGGAGGACTGAAAACCTCCCAGCTCAGAGAAGAGCGCATCGTATTTGTCAATGGAGTAACCGTGGAGCCGGCACCCTGGCCGTGCAGCTCTAAAAATAGAGCTGTGTACATACACACACATATATTTATGTCACACCAATGGCAAATCATGCCTCTGAATAAATTATAGTATTTTCCCCCAAATTATGAGTCAGTGCAAATGTCTTCCAGGCTCTATGATGCAAACATGTGCTCGCACCCCGCTGGTTTCGGTTGTCCTGCATCGGGCACCCAAAGCAAACAGAGCCCGGGGTGGCTGGCGCTTCACTGCCGCTCCAGACAGCCACCCACTAATTAGCTCACCTCCGGCATTCTCACTCGAAATGCCACTTATAACTGACGAGCTCGTTGCCAGGAAGCCTGAAAATAAAACATGGGTGCTGGAGAGGCTCCTGCACGGGGCGGGCGGCTTTAGCAGGCGCTGGGGGAGAGGAGGTGCAGGCTCTTCAGGGGCTTTGCAAGGGTGGTGTGGTCCGGCTCAGCTGTGCAGGGATGCTGTGCCCCTGGGCATCTCACAAGCTTTGCCAGGAGGAAAAAAAATCCCTTTTAGTGGCCAGAGTGTCACCCGGGGAATGTTTCGAGTGATCGAGCAACCCGGGGGGGGTGGGAGGACAAGGGGAAGATTTACCCTTCCAAAATATCTGTGTTAGGCAGTAACAAAAGTTGTCTTGGGAACAGATGGATTTGGCAGAATTAAGTAGAAATAGTTTGTCCTGGGAAGGGAAGTTGGCCTCATCCCATGAGATATGTAAGGATAGATGTGTGCAATAAAGATATATAAAGATGGCTCTGCAAGTTTGTGTGTAAAACAGCTCCCCTGCCTGGCTGTTCCGGCTGCATAACCTGCAGTTAGTTTTGCCTTTCTGCTCTCCCTTGGTTATTTCTAAGGGGGAGAGGGTGTTTGTAGTTTGAGCCCCCGGGGAAGCCCCGACTTTTCCTGCACCCTGCCCATTTGGTGCTCCGGCTGCCGCTGTGTGCTGCCAGACCAGCCGGGTGGGCTGGACCTCTGTGCGGGTTTCCAGCAATCCATGCCGTACCCAGGCGCTGGATGGAAGTCAAGATCAGCACAGTGTGTCCCTTGATTTACCCAGATCTGTAACTCTTTAATAGCTTCTGGCTTGCTTTGCCACTGATTTATCCTCTCGGCAGGGTTTTTTCGAGTGCTCTTGTCAAATTGCAGGCTTGGACATTGCCTCTGGGCTGGCCGAGCGTGGTCTCTTCCCCAGGTGGAAAAGCCATTTGTTGATAATCCGTTTGTACATGTTACAAAGGTGTGGTTGCTTCCAAATGGGGATATAGGCACGTTGCACAGCAGGTGATGTCTCCGGCAGCCACCTTCCCAGAGAGAAGGGGCTACCATTGTGTGGCCGTGCCCTCCGTGGGCAGGGAGTGGGACCCCCATGTTTTCTGCCTCGCACCATGTTTTTGGAAGCTGCTCTGAACCCCCGTGAGTTGCAACTTTCATCCTATTCTGCTTTTAAACATCTCCAAATGTCCCAGTAAACCATGCCACGGTTTAGAGGTCTCAGTGCTGAGATGTCATTCCTACAGCTCAGCCTTTGGTGACCTTCCTCTCATCACCCCGTTTTCTCCCAGGTTTATTTCTGGAGGTGCCGTCAATCTGAGCTCCTTCCACCCCCCCCACTGTGGCAGGGAACTGGAGATGCTGCTGCTGCTATGATGACATTTGAATTGCTTTTTCATGGGGTGCAAAAGGCTGCCCGTTTTGGGGAGCAAACAGGTACCGGCGCGTTTCCCTGCCGAGGTGGTGGCTGTGCGTGGCAGCACAGGACGCCAGGCAGGGTCACTTTGGGTGCAGCCCTCCTTGTTTCTGCAGCCCAGTCCTGCGGGAAAGTTTTCTTAGAAGTGAGTATTCGTGCTGGAAAAGAGGACGCTCCCAACCTGGGAGGAGCGCTCTGAGTCTGCCGGGGCTCACTCTGTGCACGTGCTGGGAGGCAGAACAACAGTAGTTAAAATATTTACAAGAGCATGTCTTCCCATCCTTTATCATGGTGATTGCTTCTCTGCAAATGCCTTCAGGGTGCCCGTATCTGAGCGGCTAGTATCTGCTGATACCGCTCTTCTCTCCATTTAGTGCTGGGTCTTGGGATGTTCATCTGTCTGCTGAGAAAGACGATCTCAAACACCTAATTGACTTTTAAAATACTCCTTCCACAGGTGGAAAATGTCCCCATCTGTGTGGATTTTGCTGACAGCACGGGGCCACGTGGCTGTTGTGCCTTCCCGCTGTACAGCCTGCAGGCTTGGATTGTCCTACTGAAAAATATCATGCGTACAATATCAATATTTATTGTACGTGGCTCTGCTCAGCCTTCAACAGAGGTGCCCTGTCCTTGGCTCATGCGGCGGGGTGAGCCATGTTGGTTTGATGCAGCATCCTTCTGCTGGTTTTTTCTGTTCTGCTAAAAGCTTTAGGACTTCTAAGTATAATTTTTGTAGTAGCAACTTTTTTTTTACTTTTTTCTTTCCAAAGAGGGTGCTGTTGAATGCTTGACTGAAGCACGGATAGCAGAAACATACTGTTTTACAAGACATTCATCCTGTCCCAGGGTGAAAAAATGACAAGGCCAAATGTCAGCTAGATTATCCTGATGGAAGAGTTGGAATCGTACCAACTAAAACAGTGCAATAGCTTGATTATTGCTTTTCTATTTCAAGTGTTTGTGTTTGTTGAAATTTCTCCTTTTAATGAAGATTTGGTTGGAAGTCAAGAGTTCTTTGTTACTGTCCAAATACAAGCTAGAAGATGGAGAGGGAGTCACATGTAGCAGTTGGCTGAATCTCTAATTGAGTGGCAAGTTCATTAATTCACTTTTGACGTCAGCAAAAATGATTTTTTTTTTTATTGACGGACTGGGAAAATTATTGGTGGCTTTCAGAGATGGGCTTGTTTATAGGATCCTTCAGCTGGCTGTTTGTGCTGCTGTGACTCTTCCAGGCCTCACATTGTACATAATGTATACATTTTGAAGGGTTCTTGTAACTTTTGTGCTGTGATTTCCTCCAAAGAAACAGTAAGTCCAGAATTGAAGAACTAGAAATTCATCTATCACAGTAAGTTTGCACTTTGAGAAAAGCTACATATATGCAAAAAAATCTACGAAATCAGCAAGTAAATCTACTGGATATATTAATCCCATGCTCCTATTTTTCTAGTTTCAATTTTTCTTCAATTTTTAATTTTTTAAAAATTTTTTCAGTGTTGTGCTTACAGGTTGCAGATTCAAGTCCATCTGAGCGATTTGTATCTGGTATTTTTAGGAGCTGACTTCCCCTGCCTCGGTCCATTCTGACCCAAAGCAAAGAATGATGTACCAGGTTTTTTAAAGCAGGATCAGTGGAGGGCATGTAAATCCCCGATATCCTCATATCCATAAATCACACGCATCACATTCCCAATGTGAGCAGACGTTGGCCTAAATCCTTCTTTTGGAAGCGTGGATCAGTGCAGATGAGGCTGGTTCTTGGGCTCAGCATAAGGTGACTGGGTGAGGCTGAAGGATTGGAGACACACTGAAGGTCAGATGAGATGATGCTTCTGCTCTTACATGTACAAATGCACAAAAGTCTTTGAAAATCTATGATTGCTTATCAGTCCCAGATGTTTGCAATGCCAGTCTGCTGGCAAAAGGTTTACCCTCTAGTCGGCTTGCGAGTTTGAATAACAGTCTGTATTATGCCAGAGCGTCTAAGGAGATACTTTTCAACAGAGTAATTTGGGAGCTAATGTATCTTTAAATTGTTACCGAGTGCAGCATTTTACGTGACTGAACGCATCAAAACAATTTCAAGTATGCAAAAATCTGCCCAGTTGCAATAGCGATAGTCATATTTATCTTTAAAGGATGATGAATCTCTTTTTCTGTGGCTGAAAACACATGGATTCTTCCGAAGCTGGGAAACACAGTTCCTGACTCAGATACAAACTTGCTTTTCTTTTTGTGCTGTTTTTTTGTTGTGGAGAGACAAAAGAGTTTAATTGGATTTCTTTTTAAGGGACGACAATAAAGGAATATTTCAGACAGAAGCAGACCAGGTGCTACTTGCTAATGGACCGACAAGATAACCTTACGCTGATAGTCAGGGCATCATATCTGCGCAGTTTGCCGTACAAAGAGAGGTTTGTCTGCGAGCCTGATAACAATATAATGTGTTGATTGACTTTTCACATAGGAGAGGGTGCCCCTTTCATGAGTGGCTTGGCTTTTACTAATGCCTTACTGCAGGTAAGCTGATAAGAGCGATTATGGGATGTAATAAATGAGGCTGTAGGGCGCAGCCCTGCTTGGTGTTGCGGGAGAGGGCTCCAGCCCCGCAGCGTGTCCCAGCCGTGCTGGGCGATGCATGTGCTTGTGTTAGCACTCAGCTGTACAACATCACGGGGACGTCCTGTGGGCACGGGGCTGGGCCATCCGTCTCCTGCCCTGTGGCTGCTGTGGCTCCTGGTCTCGGAAAATGGGGGATGCACCCTGTGTGAAGAAGGGCTGCCTTCTCTCCTGGTAGTGTTTCCACTCCTCTGCGGTCCAGGACAGGCTGGTCCAGCTGAGATCCATTCCTTGCGGACTGCTGGATCAGTGTACCTCACTGCGTTGTCTTTAGTCCTGATGCAGAGCAAAGACAGGTGGGTGCTGAGTGCCCATATTAGCTCACAGTCCTTGGGATCGTGCTGCAGTTTGTCATATCTGCTTATACTTCAGGTGTCTTTGACCACCTGGGCACCACTGAAGGGCAGCAGACATGGGACAGCACTAGAGCTGAGCTACTGCTCGGTGGTACTACTCGGAAACCACAGCCACCAGCTGAACACAAGACTGGGGTCAGCAAGACTGGGATCCTTTGGTGCACACCGCTGTGGTGCTGGGGATTTGGCTATGGGCAACGGCAAGGATTGAACGGGAGGAATGTCACACAGTGGGGACACCCAAAGGTTACATGCAGTCAAAGACACAAGAAGACAAATTCACGGAACTAAGGTCCATCAAGGACTATTAAACACAGCTCGGCTCGGGATGAGCTTGACATTTGTCTGCCCAGAAAGTGTCTTGGGGAAATACAACTATGTGAATAACTGGAGACACAATTAACCTTGGGCCAGGTGGCCCTGTCTCATTGAAAGTGTCTAGGAGAGGGTCCTGGGCTCTCAGCTGTGACTACTGCATTGCTGTCCATCATCTTGCCCTGAGGGAGATGTCGAAGAGAACAGATGATGTTTCAGGTGGACCATGGAAGCCACCACTTACTGGAAAACTTTTGGGTACAGCTTTCAGAGCACTCTTGAGCCCTAAAGGGAAGAAGATCCGAAATGCTGAAATCCTGGAGACTGCCTTAAAAATCCCGACTTCTCAGTTCCCCTCTTCAAATTTGAACAAATGTGTTTGTTTTTACATAGGATATTGTGGCAATGACCTAGCAGTGCTACTTACAGCATCGCATTATGGCATCAACTGAGGGCTCTGGGGAGCTGGTGTTTACTTAGATGTGGTTGAGTGAGAGCCTACACGGCAGTGATCGCCTTACGTGGGATCCAACAGGTTCCTGCTTGCTGCAGACGGGAGCATCACATGTTTGAAAATTAGTTTTTACATCTTTCCATAAATGATGGAAAACTAGTTCACTAGTTTTTGATGTGAACTAATCAAGCCTGACTAAATGAAGCTGTGAGTTAAATATCTGGAAGATGTCTGGATCTTTCCAAACAGCCATGCTCCCTGGAAAGTCATGGGTTGTAGCCTGGGTGGACGAGAAGGCATTGCCCAAGATGAAGCTCTTGAAATCAATGGAGAGACTGTGCTGGACTCGTGCACGGGCCCTGATCCTGGAGCCCTGGCGCTGGTGGTTGATGGTCTCCAGCAGATGGAAACACGGACCTGCCCAGAAAGCAGCCTGTCTTTTTAGTCCTTGCCAAAAAGATATCGGAAAGAGGGAAAGGGATGCTCTTCCAGAGAAATCTCTCAGGACTCATTGTTTTTAATCTACATTTCTTTCCCTCTTCTCCACACCCCATGCTTTGCAAGTGAAAATAGTGTACGTTTGGGTCTGGGCTGCAAATCACTCGTCAGTCGGTGTATTACCAGGATATGATCGGTTACTGAGTCAACACTGCTCCGTGTGCTCCAGGAGTGGGGGATTCACCATCCGTCAGGACGAAGCTCTCTTCGGCTGTTGTGCATTAGCCCTGACCTGTGCGCGCACATCTGCCGGGGCCGACACCAGGAGTAACATGAACTGAACCAGGTGTGTCTGTCCAAGCACTGGCTCCCCCTGTTCCCAGGTGGACCTCCAGCAGGTCCCCGACCCCTCGCGTGGCTGGGATGGATGAGCTGTGAACTGGAGGAGACATGTCCTCCTTCCTGCGTGGTGGCTGCTGGCGGGCTGCGCTCTGCCTTCACCGTCCATCCCCAGTGCCGGGGCTTTCGTGGCTCTAAGGAGAGCCCCGATGGCTTTCTTCCATATCAACAAATTTCAGGCAGCCAAGTGCTTCTGAAGTTTGCCAGCCTTGCCAGCTTTTCTGGGTCTATGGTCCATCTCGCTTGGGGCAAAAGCGGCTTGACCCCAAAATTTAACCGCCCCGCATGTTGCTTTTAGGGCAGCTTGGAAACTTTCTGATGGGAATACTTTGTGCTGGAAAATGCCTCTCTGCTGGAACTGGGATGCAATGAAGCATGCTGGGGTTTTGGATGGGATTTTTTTGTTTTGGAAATAAATTGAAACATCTTTCTCTGCTCCTGCAGTGGGGAAATGCAGCAACAGCTTGCTTGCCCATACCGCAAGGTAATGCTGTCAGCTTTCACTCCAGAGCGGCTTCTTGTCTAAAAGTCTGCTTGAGATAACATTTTTAATTATACCACAGAAAAAACTGAAATCCAAATGAATTGATTGGACTTTGTTGGAGTGGTATGTCAACTTGCCTTTTTTTTTTTTTTTTTTTTTTTGAACAACAGAAAATTTGGACACGTTTTGCCTTTGTTCTGCTTTGGAGCAGTAGCACATTCCCCCTGTTCTGTGGGAATGGAAATCTGGCGTTTTGACCAGCTTCTGTTGTTTCAGAAAATGTCTTCAATGGTATTTGGGGCTCTCGACAATATCTTGCTGTCTGTTCCTGCTTTTTGTTCGCTCTTTGCTTCCCACGGGACCTGGGACGATGCTCTGCCCTTCCCTCCTGCGGGAGGCTGGGTCTGCGCCCAGCGCAGATCTTGAACGCAAACCCAGCAGCGCCTTTCCTTTCCCACACCTTCCTTCCTCCGAGGGCTCTTTCTGCGTATCCCATCTCCGAGCAGCCTGGAGCCAGTGCCCAAAGAGCTGCCTTGGGGCTGACTCTTTGCTGGATGCTGAAGGACCCTGTGCACTGCTGCATGCCCAGGATGCTGCTGCATCCCTTGGCTGGCTGCTCCCTTGGTGGTTATATGCCGTGCTGCGCGGGGATGTATGTATTGTGGTGGCAGGTACTGCTGGCTGCGTCGAGTTTGGCAGCTGGACAGACTGCCAGGGCATCTGTCACCGTCTCAGTCCAGTGCAGGAGTCCCAGCAGGATTTCTAAAATGTAAATTACAACTGCAATGTGATACACATCCTTTTTCTTCCTTTTTTTTTTCCCCCCTCCTTCCTGTTTTAATTCAGAATCTTGAGTCTCTGTAAAATTGTTGGACTCGAAGCTATTTTGGGGTTGCTTGTGTCCCATGGATACTGGAGACGCTTCCTGCATGGGGAGGCAGACATCTGCTGCAGCCTGTTTTCAGACTTTTTTGTGTTAGGCAGACTGCAGTTGGCAGGTGGGAGCCGGTGGTTATTATCAGAGTCTGAGTAATATCCTCTGCCTCCCTGATAACTCTCCGCCGGCTGCTCTGCAGCTTTGGTACGTTTGCTCATCCTCTTCTGGTTCTATGTAGATCATTCCAGTAAAAAGTAAATACAAAAAAGTTGCGTGCTCCCCAAAGTCATTGCAGAACAGAGCCTGCAATATCTCTTCCTCTTCCCATGTTGACATAAATCATCTGCTAAGGCAAGCGCAGAGAATGTGGAAGAATGCATTTATACCCGAAACGCTCTCCTCTCCCCTCTAAGGGCAAACCTCCCCACTTGTGCTCCAGTGTCTGTTATCAGGGAGCATCTGATGTGCTGTCACCTTCCATTTTCCTTCCTGGCACCTGTAGCTTTATTTCTGCCACAGCAAAGACTAAAAGAGGGTCAAGGTCCAGAGAATGGCCACTGTGCTGGTTTTGGCTGGGACAGAGTTAATTTTCTTCACAGTAGCTAGTATGGGGCTATGTTTTGGATTTGTGCTGGAAACAGTGTTGATAATACAGGGATGCTGTCCTTACTGCTGAGCAGTGCTCACACAGAGTCAAGGCCTTTTCTGCTTCTCACCCCACCCCACCAGCGAGGAGGCTGGGGGTGCACAAGAAGCTGGGAGGGGACACAGCCGGGACAGCTGACCCCCACTGCCCAAAGGGATATTCCAGACCACAGGACATCATGCTCAGCATAGAAAGCTGGGGGAAGAAGAAGGAAGGGGGGGACGGTCAGAGTGATGGCGTTTGTCTTCCCAAGTAACCGTTACACGTGATGGAGCCCTGCTTTCCTGGAGATGGCTGAACACCTGCCTGCCGATGGGGAGTAGTGAATGAATTCCTTGCTTTGCTTTGCTTGTGCATGTGGCTTTTGCTTTACCTATTAAACTCTCTTTATCTCAACCCGTGAGTTTTCTCACTTTTACCCTTCCAATTCTCTTCCCCATCCCACCAGGGCAGAGTGAGCGAGCGGCTGTGTGGTGCTTAGCTGCTGGCTGAGGTTAAACCATGACAGGCCTTTTTTTTTTTTTTTTTTTGAGATAACAATTTAATAACTAAAATTTTTTTAAAAAACCCATTATTTTCAATCAATCAATAATTTACTTTTTTTCCCGATTCTCCTCCCCATCCCACTGGGAGGGGGGAGGAGTGAGCAAGCAGTTCTCCACCCCTTATTCCATACCATTTACATCATGCTCAGGTCCCATACTATCCAATACATCCTCACTAACCACCATCCCCCTTCCCATCATTTGATATAATACACAGATATCATTCTCTTAGTCTATGGACCACCCCTGTGAAATGTCTGTAAAATGCCCACAAATATCCACAAAATGTCCACTGAGTTCATTTAGTCCATGACTTTGGGCTCCATCTGTTATGGTGGTCACTCAGGACAGGAGAGGTGGTGTGTTGCGTGGCGTTATTGGGCACCAAAGCCAGCTCAGGTCAGGTCACTGCTGCACTTGCACTGCTTCTTGTAAGGCTTGTCCTTCATTGGTTCAGGTGGTTCCTGCTGTAGTAATTCCTATAACATGCAACTCTAATCATGGGTTACAACAATTTAAAGGTATATCCATTACAATCTCCACCCTGGTCCCTTTGGACCAGACCATCAAGTTTAACATTGCAATGAACTCCTCCCCTTGCCCCTGATCCAGCTTGGACTTATCTACAGACTGCAGTCCCTTAGGGGTGTACCTGCTCCAAGTGGGGCCTTATCTGTGAGCCCAGTCTCTCCAGGGGTATACCTGCTGCGGCACAGACTTATCCACAGCCACAGTCGCTTTGAGGTGCGCCTGTTCCAGCGTGGCCTTCTCCATGGGCCACAATGCCTTCAGAGATACACCTGCTCCAGTATGGCCTTACCCACAGCCACAGTCCCTTCAGGAATGAACCTGCTCCATCATGGCCTTACCCATGGCTGCAGTCCCTCCAGGGGTGTACCTGCTCTGTCGTGGGCTTATCCATGACCACACGCTTTGAGGTGCTCCAGCATGACCTCATGCACAGCCACTGATGCTTCAAGGTGGACCTGCTGCAGCATGGATTTATCCACAGCCACAGATGCTTCGAGGTGTACCTTCTCCAGCATAGACTTATCCTCGGGCCACAGTCCTTTCAAAGGTATACCTGCTGCGGCACAGACATAACCACGGCCACAGACACTTCAAGATGTACCTGCTCTGGCGTGGACTTATTCATGGCCACAGATGCTTCGGGGTGTCCTGCTCCCGTGTGGACTCATCCACAGGTCACAGTCCCTTCGACTCGAGTTCACACTGGAGTTCCAGCTTGTCCAGTACAGCAGCACAGAAACAGCAGCGATGCCCTGGCCACCTGCCAGCCCAGGCGCATCGCCTTTGCTCTTATCAAGATGTTCCCAGGCACAGCAGAGTAAGATGATCAGCAGTGCAGCAGCACAGCAAGCAGCGAAAGCAAAAAGCAGCCACTAACGAGCACTAGACTCTAATATACAGTAAGGCAAGCAAGCCCCATGGCAAGCACAGAAGCCTGTCAATTAATAGCTAAACAGCAATAACAGCTATAAATTTGATCTAGCACATTCCAATCAAACCTGTCATTATCTCGAACCCTTTGAGCCCCACACTGGGCACCAAAAAGGCCTGTTGGGGTTTAATCCCAGCTGGCAACTGAGCACCACACAGCCGCTCGTTCACTCTGCCCTGGTGGGATGGGGGAGAGAATCAGAAGAGTAAAGTGAGAAAACTCATGGGTTGAGATAAAGACAGTTTAATAGGTAAAGCAAAAGCCACGCATGCAAGCAAAGCAAAGCAAGGAATTAATTCGCTACTCCCCATTGGCAGGCAGGTGTTCAGCTATCTCCAGGAAAGCAGGGCTCCATCACGCGTAACGGTTACTTGGGAAGACAAACGCCATCACTCTGACCGTCCCCCCCTTCCTTCTTCTTCCCCCAGCTTTCTATGCTGAGCATGATGTCCTGTGGTCTGGAATATCCCTTTGGGCAGTGGGGGTCAGCTGTCCCGGCTGTGTCCCCTCCCAGCTTCTTGTGCACCCCCAGCCTCCTCGCTGGTGGGGTGGGGTGAGAAGCAGAAAAGGCCTTGACTCTGTGTAAGCACTGCTCAGCAGTAACAAAAGCATCCCTGTATTATCAACACTGTTTCCAGCACAAATCCAAAACATAGCCCCATACTAGCTACTATGAAGAAAATTAACTCTGTCCCAGCCAAAACCAGCACAGCCACGAAGATGATCAGAGGGCTGGAGCACCTTCCCTATGGGGACAGGCTGAGAGAGCTGGGGTTGTTTAGCCTAGAGAACCAAAGGCTCCAGGGAGACCTTATAGCGGCCTTCCAGTACTTAAAGGGGGCCTACAGAAAAGATGGGGAGGGACTCTTTATCAGGGAGTGTAGTGATAGGACAAGGGATAATGGCTTTAAACTGAAAGAGGGTAGATTTAGATTAGATATTAGGAAGAAATTCTTTACTGTGAGGGTGGTGAGGCACTGAAACAGGTTGCCCTGAGCAAGTTGTGGATGCCCCCTCCCTGGAAGTGTTCAAGGCCGGGTTGGATGGGGCTTTGAGCACCCTGGTCTAGTGGAAGGTGTCCCTGCCCATGGCAGGGGGCTTGGAACTAGACGATCTTTAAGGTCCCTTCCAACCTAAACCATCCTATGATTCTATAAGGTGTGCCCAGCACCATGCAGCCAACACACGACTGCGCACGGCCACCTCCCCACGGCTGCTGCATGGTCTGTCCATGGGTGCTTTCACTAATGGACCGATTTTTCCAAATGTGGGGCCAGTGGTAGATATCAGGTGGGGGGCAATCATGGTGGTAGCCTGGTGCTTTTAGGGGAGGCGTTCGTCCTGGACGGGTGGGCTGTGCCGGGGGAGCCGCTGTGGCCACGTGCAGGGAGCGAAGGCTTTGCACACACCGCATTCCCATCCTGGGCTCTGGTGGGACGTTCCTGCCCGGCTGTGGGCTTTGGTGGTAGTCAGAAAGCTTTGCCCTGGTGGGGTGGGGTGCGTGTGTCCGGGGCAATTTGGGTCTTGCAGCTCTTGTGGGGATGGAGGTCCTGAATCTGCCCTCTCCAGGCTTCTCCTTGCTGGTTTTGATTCCCCCTTCCCACCCCCCATTTGCTTAATTTACCCCAGAAGCATCGGGGGATGCTCTCCAGCCACTCCAGAAAACAAAGCTGAATGGTTTCTTCTGGGCCCCAGACCAGTGACCTAGGTCTGCTGACCCTTGTATTTCCAGTGAATGGATACCAGCTGGTGGGTCAGGTTTTGATCTTGGAGGTTCAGCCGATGTTTTTCCCCCTAGTTTGCCTCTCTAAATGTTTTTAGTGGCAGCACTGAGCGGCTGAAGGCAGCAGAGGTGGTATGGCGCCGTGGGCAGAGGTAGGTCTGGTGCAGCCTGGAGTCCCCAGCTACAAGTGTCCCCCACGCACAAATAATTCCACTGAATTCGGTCCTCGAGTGCCCGTGGACTTGGGCAGCACTGGCTGAAGTATCTTGCTGATAGTTAATTGTCTGCTGGGCCAGACACTTAATGCTATTAGCAGATGCTAAATAGGTCTTTCTTATTTAGTAGCCTTAATTTATTAAATGAGGCAGCAATACTCTTGGAAGAGTAGTGCTGGAAAAGGGAGCAGAGCGAGCTGTAAGTTTCCAATTTCTGCTGGATCAGGCCCCTGGAGATCCCTGTGATCTGGTGCATTGGAGGCAGTGCTATTGCAGTGACTCATAAACAGATGTGCCCAATTTACATTGCAGCTTAATACCTTTGTTTAAAAAAAAAAAAGTTTTTTCAAGACAAATGTGTTAAAGCAGATGTTTCCAGTAAAACAAATACTTGTGTGATTTACAAACAACTTCCTACCGCCAGAACTCATTAGAAAATGTGGAAAAAAGAAAAATGGTTCTGTGTACCAACAAAAAGATAAAATCCAAAAATAAGGACATAGCAAGGAGGTATTTCTGCATGTTGAACGAAAAGAACTGATGTGCTTGGGTTGGAAAGCAAGAGCTTTGAGAGTGATTTTGGTTACTAATAGCAGTAAGACTAACCCTGACCAGTTACATACATTAAGGAGCAGAAACCTGTCTGTAAAAATACTTAACCAGCTCCTGTTATGTAGGATACGGGGTAACCAGGACCGCTGTGTGGGATTGCCCAGAGGTTCCTAAATCACTTCCATCCCATTGAAACCTACACTGGGGGACTGGATGGCTGCAGGATTGCACTAACCCTAAAGCAAAGCAAACAGATGCAGCCCCTGTAGCAAGCCCTGCTCCGAGGGATCCCTCCCTGGGCATCTCCCCCTCTGCATCCCACAGCAGGACGGGATGCACAGGGGAATACTTCCTCTGCCTCAGCTCCGGCTTTCTGGGGCCATGCAAACCCACAGTATCTCTGCATTTCCTCGGGGGCTGTGCAGGGCTGTGCCCATTCGCCTGCTTCTCCCAGTTTTTGGGAGGCAAAGGCAGGCGTCTGCTGAGAAACTTTTGTCGTCTCCGGTCTCCTCGGCCCCGCTTTCCGCCCGGCTCTATTGCGGGGCTGCCGTCACACAGTGCCTGCAAGCCCAGCACTCATGTTACATACAATTTGACACCCCATGTGGTCTTAATGGGTTTCCCAGGCTGCAGCTGCAGCGTAGCCACCACTTTGTGTTAGCTGCAGGGGCTGGCAATCCCCCTTTGCCTTCCAGCTCTCCGCTGCACAGGTATCATGTTTTTTTAATACACTTGTCACCTATTTCATCCAGGCATTTGTTGCTAAAGAAACAGTGACAGCAGATGTTTGTGGGTCGGCAGGCTGCTCGTCTAAACCCATTGTTGCTTGGCACCCGTGCCCTGGGCAAATGGCTCGACCAGCTTCTGAGAGGACATGGAGTCATCCAGACAGATGGAAAGATGGGGAGGCATCCGGCAAGCCCGAACTGAGCAAAACGGGGGGATCGGGAGGCAGAGAGGCTTTTGCTGCTTTGCTGGAGCATCGCAGGAGCGGCCCCTGGAGTGACCAAGGCTGCACGAGTCCTGTGCGATGCGTGTGGGTTTGACCCGGCGAAGGATGCCAGCTCTGCAAAAGCTGCAGCGAGGGCGGTTTCTGGAGCATCTCGAAGCACCCGTGCATGTTGGGTGGGTGAGCTCTGCTGGCAGAGCTGCTGGGGATGCCTCTCGCGGCTGGAGGGGTTGGGAGGACGGGCAGAAAAAGGCAGCCTGGTTGTCTTCTGCAGCCTGTCCCAGCCGGGGAGGGGTGACACAGCAGCCTGGCAGCCAGCGGCACACAAGGAAGCAAGAAGGTTGATTTGAGGAGCTTCTGTTGCTTCTCAGTGCATGAATGCGGGATGTCTCATCAGGGCTGTCAAGTTCATCGTTAGGAAAGATGACTGCTAATGTCAGAGACCTCTTGAGGTATCCTTAGAAACAGAGGCTGAGTGGATGCACTGAAAGATGGCTGTGGGACAGCACTGCCCCTCGCCCTCCCTGCTCCCTGGTGTGTCTGTTTTCTGTCTTTGCCATAAAGTGTTTTCAGAGCAAAAGCTCGAATGGCTACCTTCACAGGGGCACTTGCTGAGACGTGTCCGGAGGAATTAAAAACATCCCAGGAGGAGGCCGCTGCTGGAGAGCGACTCAGGGCACTCAGAGGTGCTTTTCACAGCTCACCCATCAGTGCTCGTGAAGCCTCGTTGCAGCCTTGGCTCAGTTTTAGCCATTAGTGAATGGAGGCTTGCGCTCGGCTCTCGGGGATTGTAAGGCTTCAGTGCTTAATTAATCTCTGCAAAGCAGAGGGCATAATTAATGCCTGCGGTGTGCTTTGAGACCCTTGGGTGAAAGGCAGCGTGCAATTGCTGTGCTTTGCCTTTCCAGAGCAAAACCGCACAGTTGGGTCTGTGAAAATCATCACTGGCCGGTACCACGTGCCATGCACAGCCATGCTGGGATGGCTGCTCGTTGTATCGCGGTGTTTTGAGGTCTTTTGGTCTCTGCCGGTGCTCTCTCGGGGACGGCCATGGGCAGATGTAGCCCAACACATCTTCTGTCCCCTCCATGCTACGACACTCCCCGACTGGTGCAAATTGTCCGGGCGACATGGAGCCAAGTGGAGAAAAAACCTCCCCTCGCTCCTTAAAAAGGGGACATCTCCATCTGCTTTCCTGGTGTTTCTACACAGACTTTTGTAATTTGTTCCTGAAATACCTTTGTTTTTCAGCCATTTCTTCAAACAAAGAGGGAAAATCGCCACTAGTTGCTTAGTGCCTGTTTTAGATTAAACCATCCTGCAAGGACTAAGCAAACTGGGTAAAAAAAAAAAGGGTATATTTTGGTAGCTTAAGGACAGCCAGGCAAATTTCCTTCATGATATCTATAAAGCTTTTTTTCTCACTGTCAGCATTGTTTTTGTGGGTGTTAAACATAAAGGAGAGGAGAACAGATCGCAGGTACGTTGAGTTCCAGCACAATCAACTGTCATTATTTAAAGAAGTTGCTTTTAACCAAATCTTTAAAATTACCTCCTGATTTATCAATTGTCAGGTGTAAAACTGCACGTTGTACAGAATTGTTCCCTGTCACACGCCGGCCTGACGCTGTCGCACCCGCACCCGCTCACGCTCTGGGTGATCTGCAGACATTTTACACCACTTGTGACCGAGCATTCACAGAAATAAATTAACGCTTTAAAAGCGTAAATGTTGTATTTCATAGGAGTCAGGCAGGATATTTGGAAGGGAAAGAAATGTAAATAGAATGAAATTCTTCAGCAAGATTATTGATATGACAGGACTAAAGAGCTGGGATTCTGTGAAAAGTGCCTCTTTTCATCCCTCTAATAAGTCCATTACTTGCACTCGGGAATATTTTAAGGTCCTTTTCATGCTGAATCTGGAGTTGAGCATGCTTTGCATTTCAAGCTTTGTCTATGAATCAGTAGAAGCCAAAGTTATTCCTGCTTTAAAATAACAGGAGCAGGGAACAGCTAATCTCTTTTCATTCTGAGTCCTTACATTATTTTACTGGACAGAGTTTGTGTTGGCTACAAAACAGGGCATTCACAAAATCTATGAGAAGGAATTTAGTCTAAGAATGAAGCCTAGATTGCAGTATGCATAAAGACTCCTTCTCCTAAGGCCATTAAGAAATTCCAAATCTGAGCTATTTTGAACAGTGACATTAAATTAGCCTTGCTAATTCCAGTAATTCAAGCCGATAGCTGAGTTTACAAATCTACTAGATGAGGCCTTCCCATAATTACAATCTCAATGTGCTTTTCAGCTAAGGTGAGTTGGCACAAAAAAAGATAAATAAATAAAAGGGGGGAAAATGCTCTTTCTGTTCTGGCTTTTGAGATGAATATCTCTAAAGAACAGTTAAGCGGCTGTATTGCACCAATAAGACGTCCCCTGTCCTGGACTGGTAAGTTCATTTTGCCTCTAATGTGCAAGTGAAACGCAGAAAAGAGACTGGATTTTTCCCTGCTTTGTTTTTTCTGTTGTCTCTTTTCAAAGGAGCATTGATGCTGCTGGTGCTTGTAGTTCGGTTTTTAGTTGTTTATTTACAGGTAGTAATTCCTACTGGGAAAAGAAAGAGTCCGACTGTGTTACCCTCTTTTGTGTGTGGGGGGAAACCCAACCTTAGGTGGATAAATTCAGGTCAGAGCAGGTGGCGCAACGATACAAAGCAGCAACCCCCCTTATTCCTCTGGAGAAGCTGTTGATTTCCAGATCCCAACACAACTAGACGTTCCCAGAGTGATGGAAAGGTTTTGAGGATATGTTTTCAAAGCCATAAGGCACAAAACCATGAAACAAATAAAAATTGAGTGCATTATTTAAAAGGGTGTTAATTTTATTAGAACTGAGCTGAGCTAATATAAGGGCGAACGTAAGTATTCACATCAGCACTTAACTCGGGCTGCAATGTTCATAAAATGTCCTTTTGATCAAGCTGTAAGTGTTTTGATCCTTATTCTATGAGCATCATTCAAAGTGACCTAACTGTAGCTCCAACCAGACATCTGCAGATGCTGAAGTCCTTGAGCAATAATGGGTCAGGAACTTGAATGTGTGCTCTGCCGGGAATGCTAATATTGCAATGCCTTGGGTTTTGGTTTTTTTTGTGTTCCAAATAAGAATGAAAGCACAAAAACTCTCACGAAATAAAAATTCCCAACAGAAAATTGTCCTGCCACCATTGACTGTGGATACATGAGTCAAAATATTCAACAAAATGCTGATTTTAATCTATCAGAATAATAATAGCATGGCTGCTAAGTATTTTAATATCATCGGCACATGAGCTTTTGACCTTTCTCCTGTTGATAATGTTGTCACCATTGGCACAGCCAAGTGAAACATCTTGATTTTTAGACGACCACCCTGGTTTAAGAGGGCGTTTTTCTGCTGTGCACCCTCAGGGTTGGGTGCAGCTCCTGCAGCTCACAAAACTGCAGCAACACATTGCACGGTCCCACGGAGCCCGTTCGGAAAAGGGATGGACCAAAAAGCTTGCAGGAGGCTGGCAGGCATCTCCTCCTCTCCCTGATGCAGGCAGATTTCCAACCACCGATGCATGTTGCCCATACGCTCATATGCAGCAGATAATGCCCCAAAATAGTGCTTAGGACAAAATCAGGTAGAAATAGCTGTGCTATTTTCAGGGGCTGGAGGGAGCTGCTTTTGCTCCCCGAGGCCAGGGTGATGGCCGGGGAGGAGTGCGGTGCGGTGGTGCGGGGCCTGAGCCCGTCTCTTTTCTCTTTTCTCTTTTCTGGGAGGGTGGGAGAGGAGGGAGGCTGAAATGCAATTCTTGATTTCCAGGAAACTCTTATCTCTAATCTCCGTAATCCGTTTTAGAGAGGATTTTGTGTTTTTCAAGAGATTTACGAACTGGATTACGTAGCCTTTTTATTTTGATTTTCCATTGTGATTGTGACATTCCTGAGAGCGAGCCGTGAGCACTACTGATGGGATGGAGGGGGAGGCATTCATGGACTTGGACCTCGGAGCCCTCTTGCGTTGTCACCTCCTTGTTTCACTGCTCGCTGTGCTGATGGATGTGTCTCCAGAGCAATTTGGATGCTCCCACGTGAGCTGTGCGTCCCCGTCCCTGGTACCCTCCATGGCTGCACGTACAAGCTGACCCGGGGAGGTGCTGGGCAGGAGCCCGGGGCTGACCCCCTCCCTCCCTTGCTCCCTCCTCCTGGGGTAGACAGCCAAGGTGGTCTCCTTGAGCTCCGCCATGGTCCCAGCCACGAGCACTGGTTTGAAAAGGTCCCAGCTGTGGTTCCCCAAGCATGACAGGGAGCCCCTTGGCCCCCAGGAAAGAGCAAGCGTGATGAGATGGATCCAGCACTGCAGCCGCAGTGTCCTGGTGCTCAGCTGGGATGATGCCGGGTTTCCCATTGGAGTTGCCACTGCCATCCAGCTCTAGCTTTCAGCACCATCGTTCCACCAGTGCTTTGGGACCAGGGTTTGCTCTCGGTCCGGGAGGGAGGCAGGGAGCAGGAATCAGCCCTGGTTTTGTGTCAGATGTTACACGCACCCGGTAAGCAGCTGGGTTTAATTTGGGTCTTTCTCTGCAGCCATGCAGAAGGCAGTGCAAAGCCAGGTCCTGGTTTTAGACTACAGCGGCTGTTCTGGGGGCTGCTTCCAGCGCAGGGAACATGACCTGAAGCTGTTAAAAAGTTCCAGCCTACGAACCCAACCCTTCTTTTTCTATATAAAGTGGGAAAGTCAGGTATGGTGATGTTTCCCAGAGCCTCCTGCATTACCCCATTTTTATAGGCTGAAGTGACTTTAATGTTATTTTAATGCAGGGCCAGGGTTTATTTATTTATTTATTTATTTTAGCAGCTTAACGCAATTAAAAAAGCTGGGCGGTGCTGTAGCCTCTCGACTCCCTTCCCTTGGCTGCTCTCTCACCTCAACCCATGCTCTGTGCAAATGTTCCTCCGGCACGGGCAGAGGGAGCTTGCTCTCCATCCACGCCGGTGATCCCAGGCAGTGTAAGAGCACAAAACCTCGGGGACTTTCTCCAGGAGCGGAGGCAGGCTGAGGAGATGCCTGTGTACCACCATGCCTGAGCCTATCTGCCAGCTCGACCTGTGGGCTGAGCAGGTATGTCCGTGCCCAACCCAAATTCTTGAGTTATGACCCGAAATCTCACTCCGTATGTTTTCCTTGGCGTCATGAGTTGTATCCTGGTGGAGTCTCTGTCAGTTTGATCCCCAGGCTGGGAGCGCTGCTCAGGCGCTTTCTTTACGTGTGTGCTCAAGGAGCACAACACCAGCTGCCTTTGATTTTTCTTTTCCTTACAAGCGTAAGGGCAATGATGGATGCCCAGGGATTTTTGACTGAGCGTAGACATTGCACAAAGTCCTGGTCTCTTCTGATTGAAGAGGCACGTTCCTGGTTGCCTACTTGGAGCATGAATGCCACGAACCCCGGTCCCCGTGGCCTGGGCCCTGTTCAAGTCTGGTTTCCGCACGCAATGAGTCACAAAGGAAGATGTCAGAAGTTCCTGGGTGCCATAACACCACCATGAGTTTTCTAATCAAGCATTGAGAAATATCCTTCTGCCTTGAGGGCTGCTTTTAGCAGCTGGCATCTGGAAGGCAGGGACCATTGCCGTTCCCCTTAGGACTGCGTCTTGGTGAGTCTTGCTAGCACATGAATGTCACTAAATATCCTGAGCTTGGAGAGTTGAAGGCCAGCAGGTAGCAAGCAAGAGCTGCCTGTCCTGGTCACATCCAAGGGGCTTTTGGGGGAGCAAAGATGAAGGAGGAAATTTCAGTTTGATGTGATGATGTTGTTTTCGGTCATTAGGGGAAATATGAAGCATTTCATTTTGCTCTGCTATCACTGGGAACGTTACCTCCCAAAATCAAGACTGTCCTGAGATGTCTCAGGTGATAGCAGAGTGATCAGAAGGGATCACTTTGTGGGTTTAGATCTTGAAGGTCTCCAAAGAGGGAGAGGGTGACTCCATGTCTGAGTGGGCTGAGGTACATGGGGGATGTGCAGGAACATTGCTTGACCCAGTCCTATATCGCTGCCTCATAAATCACTTCACTTTGGTTCATACTCTTCTGTTTCCAGCTTTTCCTCTTTTTCTTTCTTGACTCCTGCCTTTGTAGATGCTTTTGGCTATCCATGTTTAGCTCCCCATTTTTCAGTTCTTCTCTCCTAAGTTCCTTTAGGTAGCAGCTCTTTTTCTGGACAGTACAGCTGGATATCAGACTCGGGCATGCTGCTTCGTCATGGAAGTACAAGGACTCCAGCGCTTCCAATTAATAATGCTAATGAGATTTGTTAATTTTTAATAGATTACATGAGCGCGTTTTGCTAAACACGTTTTTGTGGCTCTGCTCTGCGAGTGCAGTTCAGAAACTCTTTCACTTGCTGCCAAAGGGAAAATGATTAATGCAATTGCAGACGCCAGTTTCTCTTCGGGGTAAATGTAGAGCATACCAAGGAGCAAAGAGGAATTTAATGAGTACGTTTTCAAAGTAAACATAGGACCAGGTCATAAATGATAGCCCTTCCTCACCACCAGCCTCTGGCCAAGGTGGGGTGGAGGAGTAGTCACTTGAATTGGGGTCATGGTGCAGCCCCTCTGCCCATACCATGTGATGTCTTGGGGTTTTGGGGGTGTTTTGTCCCTTTGCCCCATTGAAAGCTTGAGGACATCCGTGGATGAGACTTTTGTGGTAGTGCTGGAGGGTGGGGAGCCAGGGTGTGCGTACCGGCTGCCTCTCAGAGCTCATGGCCAATTGCCTCGTGTACCCCGAGCAGCACCTGGTTGCACCCCTGGTGTGGGGCTGAGCTGGAGCTTCCTCACCTCTCCGTGCTGGATGAATTGGTCCCCCCAAGTCAACCTGGTTGCTGCCCTCCAGATTGCTTCAATCCTGGGGGAACTTCCCCCAAATTGGTGCTGGTTTTGTGGTGGTGCCTGCGGTCTTCGGGTCGCTCGCAAACACGCTGCAGGCTGCGGGCCATCAGTGGTACACCAGCAGCTGGGATGTGTCGAAGAGGCGAGCAGGGGAAAAGTCTTGGTTTGCAAATCAGCAGTCCGAAACCCGATTCCCTTGGGTTTCTGCCCAGGAAGTCGGTTTTACCGCTCGCTGCTGAGCTGTGCCAGGCTCCCTCGGCCACGTTGCCGACGGCAGCAGGATGGTGTTGAGCCGGATTTTTTCTTCTTTTTTTTCCAAATCCATATTGCCAAGAGCCACACCTCCTAAATTGCTGCGGAGGAGGTGGAAAAGCAGAGGCACAAGACCATGCACATGCTGCGCATCCATCTTGGTGATCTCGCAGCCGTGCCAACACAAGCATCGCGGCCAGCCCCGGCTCAGTGCTTTAATTACACGCCGGCGCGGCCGCACCTACGGCTGGGCTGTTGCAGCTCGTTGTGCAAGAAGACAACTGGCAAACCTGTTGGTGCTCCAGGATTTTAGTGGTAATAAGCCAGAGGGCAAAACCTCCCTGGTGAGATGAAACCATGCTTGGCTAGGTGTTTGGAAGAGTTTAAGGTGTTTTGGAGAAGCAGAGGGTTGGGGATCCCGGCTACATCCGTGCAGTCGTGGCCGTGTGTGCCGTGTAACTCCATGGATGGGTTCAGGTGTTGTCTTTGTGGAGGCAGAGGTGTGTTTGAATGATGAGCTGTTTGCATGAGAAAGCCAGGTAACTGGAGGCTGAGGTGAGCAGAGCTTTTGGTGTTCTAACAGCAAGAGTTGGGGATGAAATTGGACTGTTCTTCTAGCTTTCAGGTGCAAATACCTGTAAGAGTGAAGTGGTCGGTGCTGTAGAGATGGAGGGAGTTGGGAGCCAGGGTCAGGCAGTCTGGTCTGTGGAATCACAGGCCCTTATGCTTCACCTTGTAATGAGTCAACAGCTTGGGCTTGACTCAAACATCTCTCCATTTAAGAAATCCAGCCTTGCTTTGGAGACAGCCAGAGTCTACTGCATCTAGTGGTAACTTGTTCCCCACACTGATGAGGCTTGCTGCTTAAAAAAATTTAATAAAGCAATGCACCCTGGAGATTGTAATTCTCGTTGGCGATGGTAGCATGTGCTTTCCTAGACCAGTCCTGAAGGACATACGCAGGCAGATGTTCGCAACTGACCGCGAGAGCTGCAGGAGCTTGCCAAGCTGCCCTACTTGTCTCTGACATTTCTACTTGATGTGTTTTGTGCTTATTGGAAACACATCGTCACGATCCATTCCCTAGTCCCTTCACACCACAGAGTTTCCATCATCTGCAAACAAGGGCCATCACCCCGTCCCTGCAAGCGCTTTGGCCCACTCGGCAGCCTCGTTTGGTGAACGTGCTGCGTTAGGCACGATGGTTTCGCCTGTGGGGGGATCCCGTTCGCACCCGTTGCCGCCGCATGGGGCACCAGCAGAGCTATCAAGTGACACGGCGAAGCCGTTTTCATGCATGGCCATCCATTACGGCTCCGTTACTATATTAGGTCCATCGCTGGAGCCATCTGCTGGGGCAGGCTTGGCAGGCGGGCAGCCCAGATGCCTGCCTGCGAGATGACATTCCCTGGCTCCGGGCTCTGGGCAGCAGCCGAGCCAGCCTGCGGGAGCCGGGCACTGTCCTCCTGGAGGTCATTTGCCAGAGTGGCATTTGCTAGCAGTTCTTTTCTTAATACTGTGTTGTCCTTTTAGGGGTGAAAAGGGGTGTTTCAGTAGGCAGGGGTGGATTTGGCACAGGAATACCTGCCGTAACGCTGCCTGCGTGCCAGTACTCATCCTCCTGGCTTCTTCTGTGCCAGCTGCCATGGGACTTATTATACCAACTCAAAACCAATCTCCTCCCGCTTCAGCCGCCTTTTGTAGCCGTCTCCAAAGCTAGTGTGGTTCAGCAAGAAGAGCTTTTTAATGATTCCTACCCAATAAGCTTGTGCAGAGTCAATATGCCTAATTCTAGTCCTAAGCCATGGAAAAATGCCGCCGCTTTATTTTGCGGATGCGAAAAGTGTGTGTTGTAGAGCTGGCGGCAGGTTTTGTCATCCACGCTGCGAGACCATTGAAGCTTTTCCCATCCTGGGAGCAAAGCGCAGCAGCTTTCTGTTAGAGGGGCTTTTGTTACAAAAGATGCTTCCGGAGGGCCCGGCTTGCGTTCGGCTGGAGACCTTTCACCAGCTGCGTAAGGACTCCGGGAAACGGCACGGCACGCTCGGCTTGCGTGCGGGGGGGAAAAAAAAAAAGCAGAGCTAATGATTGACTATTATTTTAAGGGGATTATCTAATCCACAGCCCAGAGGACAAGAGGGGACAAAATGAGTGAAGACTGAATACGTAATTAGTGCAGATTGTTGGTAATACCCTCTGGACTCCGACTGATTATAAACAGAAACAGATTTTTCTAGTTTCCCCTCCCCAAAAAAAGCCTTTGCAGGCCAAAGGGCCACTTTGTAGTAGAAACTGTTGCAAATTAAGTGGCTGATCAGAGCTGAGGCAGTGGAGACATTTAATGCAGAAGATGGCTGGGGAGCAGGGAGGTGGAGGAGCAGCTTCTCTCGGGTTATTTTGCAGCATAAAGGCAAAGTTTTGGGTGGAAGTGACCGAAATGGCATATGTGGGAGGTTAGTTTCTGTTACCCCACCAGCTGTCCTGCAGCTCCATCCCTGGTGCCAGGGCTCCTTCTCTCCCAGCAGCTGTGGGAGCAGGAGGTGCAGGAATGTGGCGGTGACCTGGACTAACCGGGGATCCTAATGAAGGCTGGAAACCATAATGGAGCCCTCTCAAGAAGTACCTGGTTAGGAACATTTGCTAATTTGGATTTCTGGATTTGAATTATTATTATTATTATTATTATTATTATAATAATATATTTTTAATGTTGTTATTGCCTGGACCTGGTTATCAGCTGCCTCAGGTCTGTTAGAGGCTAATACTTTTTATTTTCCTTTCCTCCGATGTACCAAAGGTCATTAGAAGTTAAGTGAAAGGGTTTTGCCAGAGTTACGGATCCATTATTAGTACAAAATAAAAGATGTATGGCTAAATCCATCAAGCCTAAAAATACAATTGGGCACAAATAAGTCTAGAGAAGGAAACAATGGAAGGAACAGCGAAAACAAATGGCACACCCAAGCACTAAACTTCTGAAGCAGTTAAACAAGGTTAGGAAAACAGCTCTCAAATCTCTGACAACAAGAGGGTTTCTGTTCCCTTCTCTTTAATTTGGTCAAAGAGGATGAATGAGAGAATCGCCATTCCCATTTGGGTGAAATGCTATGATTTAAAAAATTACCCTTACTCAAGTTCAGGTGAAATCCCAGAATTTGAAAACTTCTCGTGTAAAAGAATATGTTTGAAGTGATCATTTTGGTATGCTTTCGCTGAACGTTTCCAACACGATTCAGCTGCTGCATTGCGAACTATACAGGAACTCGCATCTCATAAATTACAACATCGCAGAATGAGACTTTAAATGGGAATGTCAAAACCCTTTGTGCTGTTAAGGACCTTGCTGAAACACTCTTTTGTTTCAAATTTCTTTTCTAAACTGAAGGCAAGAGTAGTTACTCAGTTCCTGTGGACTTTTTAACTTTTGCTAGGATGTCCAATAAGAGAATATTCTGCCCCAAAAGCTCTGCTGATCAGCTGCAGATCGCTGGCCTGGAAGCATGCGGGTGCCTGATGGTACTGTGACCCCATGAGGCATCTTTTAGGTTTTAGGAGTCTTTGGAGTGTGTGGAAACACCTTCTAAAACACACTGGGGCAGGCTGTCGTTGCCGTGATCGGACGTTGTATCAGCTGAGGAGTCTTGTGTAAAACAACCAACTGCAAAATAATCTGCTGTGATTTTATTAACTCAAAATCCCTTCACTTATTCTGCAGAAATGAGCTTGGGAAAATAAGATGATGCAGCCAGGCTGCTCCCAAAGTGCCCTGAAGCCTGAGCATCCCTTGTGCCGGAGGGACTTTTTCTTTCTGTGCTTGGAAAGCAGCACAGGATGGGCAGAGGTGGCCTCCTGGTGCACCCCTTTCAGGGTGGCACCTTTTCCTGCTCTGCCCGTTGGTGTGCAGCTCCGGAGCACAGCAGCGTATCTGTACTCTTAAGAAGAAAAGCAGGGGAGTTGTGGAGAAGAGACATCGCAATATCTGTGGGAATCTCCTGGAGAAGTCAGAGTTTAGCAGGCAGGTTTTGCTTGCACCTGGCCCTTTGTGCGCCTGGATATCTGCTCCCTTTCAGCCATTTCTGACCCTCTTTGATGGTCTGGGCTGACTCACTTGTCATGTTAACGTCGTTAGGCTTTTGTTTTTCAGTGTTTAGGTATTTTTGATTAAGAAATACTGCCTGTTTGCCTTGGCAGTGGTGCTCATTGGATTGATGCGGCATTTTTTAGCTAGAGTGTTTATTCAGCCTCTTGGATTCTTTCTCAGGGGTGGGGTGGGATGATCCAAACCTGTCAGTATGCTGGTAATCCATGAGGGCTTGTGAAAGGCTTGAGCCACGGTCTCTTCTGATGGAAACCACCAGCTTCCTCTGCTTCCAAAGGCCAGGCTCTGGGGATGAGATGGACAGGCTTAACTGATTCCCATCCGGGCAAGAAACCTGGATCCCAGAAGGAGATGGCAGCAGCACGAGAAGGGGAGCGAGGAACCCATTGCCTTGAGTCAAGCATGGGTGCACCCTCTCGGTCCAGATGCTCAGCAGGTACAAACGCCCCAGGTGGATCTGGCTAATGGCATCTTAAAACACCTTTTGCTTTTTGTTCTTGGCCCGGAGAATTGCTGGTTTCTTGCCTTTCCACATTGTCTATTTGGACTTTTTTATTCCTCCCTGTCCCAGGGAGACAAGGGTGACTGTGACTTACTGCTCAGCAGGTCCTTTGCAGCCAGTGATGGGTTGCCACAAGCTTTTCCCTCGTTAATGTCATGTTCCTCTGCCAGGACTATCAAAACTTCTATCCTGGGCATTTTCTTGGGTTGGAGCTCCCATATGCTTCATCTCAAAGTCCCCATGTTGCAACACCAGCATGCCCGGGGTGTGTGATCCATTCACATTCCTCGCTCTCCAGTGCTTTGATGAGGTGGACAGGGGATGGGATGGATGTGTTGTAAGTGCTGTAAGGAGCATATTTTGCACACACTTAACATAAGACTGCAGAAATGCAGAGCTCCTCAGGTCCTCCAACCAGGAGGTATTCGGTGAGCAAGGCCTTATGCTTGCTCTGGGTTCAGGGGAACTATTTGTGCTCTCCTGGATTTCCTCACTCCTGCACGCATCCTTGTGGTATCTGGGAAGCAGGCACAATTTGCATTGCTAAACACCCGCTCCGAAGCTCAGCTGATTTTCTTTGGGAGTAGCTCTCCAGTAAGCCAGATCCCCTTATCTCTTTTGTTTTCTTACTGGGGCACCTTATAGTTGTGATTTTTTTGGTCTTTCCAAGCATAAGGTTCGGTGTAGGGTACTGGGAGGTACTCTGGGACCGGGGCTGGGTGCAGGACTGACAAGATGTTTGCTAAGCTCTTCTGGCCCATCCACCCCTGCCATGATGCCTTCAACCGCACTCGGACCCGGCTGTCCCCAGCTGCCGGCACGGGCTGCCCCGGGGACCCTGGTGCTGGTGGGGGCTGGATGTGCCGTGCGTCAAGATGCCGGCACGCACCGCCTGTTACTAACCACCTCTCTCCTTCTGCTTTCAGAGCTGGCGTACGACCTGGATATGGACGACACCTCTGCAAACAAGCAGCTGCTGAACCAGCAAAGCAAAGACAGCGCCGCAGTCCCCAGCAGTGACCCCGGGAGCGCGGCCCCCCGCCCCGGCCCTGCTGCTGCCGTTGCCCTGGTCCTGCCACTGCTGCTGGGCCACTGGCCGTGAACAGTGCCGGCGGCATTGCTCAATGTCTCTCCATGCCTTTTTTTAATGAGGAAGACATTTGGAACCTCTTCTGAAATATATGCACATTTCCAAAGACAGGGCAAATGACTTGAGTCGGTTTTATAAAAGAATATGGTATCTTCACACAAAAAAAAACCCTAAAAAAGGGTTTGTTCATGGTAAACTAGTAAATATGTAACAGTGCTTTTTAAAGATAATCCTGTTTAATATAAGAAGGTTCATATTAAATTGTGTTCCTCGCAGTTTTTGAAGACTGAGGTCTCCCTTGCTGTTAAGTTGAAGACCATATTTCATCTTGAGTTGTTCAAACGTGCATGGGGTACAGAACACCTACAATTTATGAAATACTCTCAGCAAATTTCAGACCCCTGATCCTAGTTGACTTAATACATATTTTGTCTGTAGTTCAGGCAGTTTTTGTACTTGCTCCAAATTCGAGGCTCACCCCTAGGAATCTAGCCAGGCACATAATACAGAGGGTGTGTGAAGACAGGGGAGAGAGAAGGTCAGACATACGGCAGAAGGAAAGATGCTGCGGAAGAGGAATTGTCATGCACCGGGATTGCGGAGACGTGCTCCCGTGGGCACGAAGCACACTTGCATTGTGGCAAGTTGCAGGTGATTTTGCTGCTCGCCTCCCAGCCAGGTCCTGCAAAGCCCTTCAGTGCAGGTGGCTGGTCCCCACCAGCATCCCAGTGGCCCAAGCAATGTCCTGGTTTTATTCTTCAGAAGCAAAGCACCTCCTTTCCCACAGGAAATCTGCAAACACAGCTCCAGCCAAAGGACAGACGGTGTGGATGTACATGCCGTGCTTTACCGGGATGAATAACGGGCATCCAACGCATTGTGCTACGAGGGAGGAAAAGAAAAGGATTTGCAGGAGCCCGAGGCAGATGAGACTCTTACGTGTTTCTTTGCATGTTACTTTACTTCAGCTATCTCTAAAATAAAGATTGGTTGCTCTCTAAATGGTGCACTGGAAGTAGCCTCCCATGTGTGCGAGGCAACGCTCTGCCTTGTTCCTGCAGTGGGCAGCCTGGAAAGGCCAACAGTGCCCAGCTCGGGGGCACCACGGATAGGCTTGGCTTAGTCTGATTAAACGGATGGGCTGAGGCCAGGGAGTGTTTGGTTTGGTTTGGTTCCTGGCCAAAATGGTTACTTATTTCTGTTTAAGATGCTGCTTTTACTAGAGTGATTATATCCGCAGTATCTTAACCTGCAGTGTGTGCACGTACACGTGCATGCACACACTCACGCGCACGTGCGTGCTTTAAATATTTGTGTGCCTCAGACCTTTTTAAAAGCAACTTTATGTTTCGGAGAAAGTAGATAAATCCGAACCATGTAATCAGACGGTTTGGAGAGTGGAAACTTTGCCCAGTCTAAGTGGTGGGGCTGATCTGGCTGACCCTGATTTGAAGCGTTGGGGCTGCGTGAAGTGCTTCAGGAGCCCTGGCAGAGGGAGAGCTGGCTGCTCACCCCACTCCTCTGCCTGGGGATGTTAACTCCCAATCCACTGCTCCTGATGGAGAGGAGCGGATCTGGGCTAAGTCCTGGCGTGACCCGCTGGTTAACGGTTGGAGAGCTATCCCCTGCGTTTCAGGCCCCTCATGTCCCATCCGCATCGGGGTGAGCGCTGGGGATGTTTGGGCAGCGCTGGTGCCATCCAGCATTCCTGTACATGCTGAATTTTTACATCCATGCCGGTGTGACGCGTATTTGTATGTGCGTATTTGTTCACAAACCAAATTGCAGTCCTCCCCGTCTCTCAGGATCGCCGCTTGCTGGGGAGCCCTCGGGTTGAAGGGGTCCCGGTGCATGGGGGTGACGCAGGGGAGAGCCTCTGGCCGAGGCATTTCTTCACCCTCCTGCTGCTTCGCTCTTGCGTTGACCTGGCTCTCCCCATCATCCCTGCTCTCTGCACCACAGCTGGATGTGCCCATGAGCCTCTGCTCCACCAAAGGGAATATTTTATGAGCGCCACTTGAACTCCTATCACTTCTTCCCTTCTGATCATTTCCTTTCATCCCCCTGGAGCACTGGGGGTGGGAGCAGGCCACTGGGTTTGTTCGGAGATGATGTGCTGCCTCTGCCTCACCAGATATCGCTGGTACCAGCACAGGGACATTCTCTCCTCTAATATGTCACAAATATTCTGTGTGCTGCTCCTTTCTTAGATAAGCAGCAGGACGGGATGGTGGCACTGGCTTTTCTGCAGTGCAAGTCCAGCACGCTTGCTTCCTCTCTTAGAGAGATGGCGTGGGCTGTCCCTTGCTGTGTGTGTCCCAAAGCCTGCCAGATTTTCCCACTCTGCATCACCACAGTGCGACGCTGATGCTTCTCAGCGGAAGACCCCTCTGTAGCACACTGAGCCCGGTTTCCCATTGCACGCACACGCTGTTTAGCAAAGCTATGCTTGTTTGAGACTTTGTTATGATAAGAGATCACAAAACCCAGCCTTTGAGCCCGCTACCTGCCAAGTTTATAAAATAACACATTATAACTTGAAAAGAAGCTGTTGAATTTTACCCTGCAGTGGGTTTGTGTGCATGTTTTAACAGGGGTTTTGCAAGGGATGCCCTGGCCACCAAGGTGGAGTAAAGCTGGCGTTCAGTTTTGGGCAGTGTTTCATTCCCAGGTTGTGAGAAATAAGGAATAATTATTCCCTGTTTGTTTCTCCACACCATCTCTGCTTACTGTGACCTGTGTTGCCACGGGATGGGATGTCTCCATCAGGAGATGGGCACTGTCACCTCCCCTGTGCATGTGTACCTGGAGCTCCACGCCTTGTCCGAGGGCTCGCAGGTTTAACCGCTAACACATAGTTGAGATTATTTCAATTTTTCATTATTATTATTATTATATATATTAGTAATGAGTATACATATAAATATATATGATAATATATTTATATGAGTTGAGGAGGTGTGGGGCTTGAGCTGATGGTAGGTGCTGGGGCAGCATCTTGGCTGCGCTCACAGTGCCGTGATAACGTGGCGATGTGGCTCTGGCGCCGGTGGTGGCCACGTCCAGCCAGCGAGGCTTCTGGCCAGAGTAAATACCTGTCTGGTTTTCTGCCAGTGGGAAAAGCAGCTGAACAGAGGGGTTTATGTCATGGAGGTGCTTCTGGGAAAAAAAAAAAAAGGAAAAAACCCTTTTCTAGATAATTTCTAACCCTGCGGTGAAACCCAGAGCCAGTCCCAAGCTGTTGCTGACTGATCCCCGAGTCTCCCCGTGCAGAGCCACAGGCTCATCAGTGCAGCATGGCTGCCCTCCGTCTGCCAGCACTGTGTCCTGACGGTGCCTTGTGGGCTCGTCGCCTTGTGCCGGCACCGGCTAAAGGCCCAGCAACCTTGGAGAAGGTTTCCAGTCTCAGGTGGTTAAGCCCTTACCCTCTGCCAGTTAACCTTAACGCTTCCTGGCCGGTTTTGCAGCTCTCGTTAAGCTCCGGTGGCAGCAGCGGGGTGGCCAGGAGCCTGCAGCCGCCATGCACAACCCCTGCGCGGGGCAGGAGTGAGCAGCATCACACCATTGCATCTCTGGGTGGGTTTGCAGGCAGCCTTCAAAAGGTGGCAAAGCCGGCACCTTTCCCTGTGTCTGAGGGTGGTGATGAGCAAACATGTGCTTAGCATGTGTAATGTATTTCTGTACTAACCATGCATCAAATTATAATTTAAAACCAAAATATTTTTGTTGGATGGGAAGTCCCAGTTCATTAATCAATTGACTAATAGTTTAGTGCTGGAATGGTATAATCTAACGCACTTAACAGCTGCTAGAAACAGCTGGTGCTTACGGCTCGTGCTGTTTTGGGAAGTGAAATCTAGAGTGGCTTGGTTTTGTTTTTCAGGGAGTTTTTCAGAATTGCTTGTTCATCTCCATAAGCAAAGCCCTCAAGCACTCTGGAGCGGCGACCCAGCGGGGATATGGGACTGGATTCACTGGGGCTTCCAACCGAAACAAAATCCCCCTTGCATGAAGGATGCAGAGGGCACCAGCCGTGTCTGCAAATGTGGCAGCTGGACGTGGGGGTGTTCCTGCGGGTTTGCATAAGGGGGACACGTGTAATCCCATGCTGTCAGGTGTTTTGATGTGCTTTTGAGTCAAAACCAGTGCATGCTGAGCTATGGCTACGGCAAGGGAGATGCCACCAACCGAAAGGGCAGTTCCCAGCTGCTTCTCGGCCTCCGAGGGTGCTCGATTGGGGCACAGGCCAGGGTCCTGGCGAGGTGGCAAGCTGGGGACTGCTGTGTCGGGAGGGGAGGAGGTGACCGCCTTGCACTGCCTCCTGCCCTGCTTTCTCGGCAGCTGCTGGTCCACGGTGAGTCCTTCGCAGCCGTGCAGGAGGTGGTGGTGGGGGCAGTCCCAGGGTGGAAGAGGCACGGGGAGCAGGGGGACGAGCAGGCTGCTGGTGGGGACCAGACATGGGATGTTGCATAAGTCTCAAAACACAGGAAACCACACAAAGACCACAAAATGCTCAAAACGGAGCCACGTGTGCTGCTGAGACGCCTCCTTCCAACCTCGGAGCACGTAGCTCGGTGGTGGGACCAGCCATGGCCAAGTCCACTGGACAAGTCCTGCCCTCACCTAAGCTAAAGCAGCTCAGAAACATCATTTGGTTCCCAAACCCTTGGGTGCCTTGGTGGGAATTTCCCTGACCTTTCCAGCAACACCGCAGCTTAATGATTGACAAATGCTGCTAAAGCTTTACCAGATCATGAGCCACACACCCCAGAAGCAGGTGTCCGTTCCCAGAAACCCAGAGATTTTCCAGTGTGAGCTCTGCAGCTGGGGGTGACTCAGCTGGGCATCAGCAAAATCACAAATCCTCCTTGTGCATTATTTGTTCCCTTAGCAAGGAGCCAGGTATGGAGGTGTCAGGGGGATGAAATCTGCAGCCAGAGGGGAATAAGGTGAAACCATCATGTTGGAGGATGTTCACTGGTCCTTAGCGTGGGAATTGGGGCTTTCTATTAGGGACACAGTGAAACTCTCCATGTGAAGACAAGCGGTGGGTTTTGTTCAGCTCCAGCCTGCGACTTGTTCATGGGAGACCTCACTAAGAAGTAAAACTGGGAAAAAAAACAACCCAAACCCACAAACAACCCCCTAAATAAGCTTGTCAAAATGTTACTGAAGGACATTCCCCGGAGATGAGCTAACTAAAATTTTGATATAGGCAGATGAAGCAGCCCTGCCATGTTTATACAATCAACGAATTTACTGCCTTCAAAAAAAAAAACCAGAAAAGCAGTCAGTATTAATCAAATATAGTTTATTTTGTCAAACATTGTATCCTTTTGAAAATAAACATCTTGGTGTTGTTTTGCTGAGAGCATGCTAGGATCTGAAGTACACATCCATGGGCTGCAAAGCGCCATATCCCACCGCCCTTCCTGACAGCTAACGCCGTTCCTGTGAAAGCCGTCGCACCCGGCTCCCAGCGAGGCTCCCCGCAAAGCGTGTGCCAGCCCTGCAGCCCAAAAGGTTTGGAGAAGAAAAAAAAAATGCTTGCTCCTGTGGGTTTTTTCCTCCTGGGTGCCATGCAGTGGGGTGGGAGCTGGGGCTGGTACCCGAGAGCACTTTGAGGGAAAGGAAGGGCCCCGTTAGGGACTCTTCAGGGTTATTTCAGATGCTCCTTGGTGGCCACAGGGACACAGAAGGCTTCTCCCAAATGCTCCAGCACATTACCAGTGTTGAAAACCAAACTTTTCCACAGCACAAGCACAGACCTAGCCTCAACCTCCCAGTTTAGTGGCTGTCTCCTGCCTCATAGGAGCCCAGCAGAGACCTCAACAACTGCTTGCAATGAGTCAACGCGTTTGGGGATCTCTGCCAGCAGTTTTTGTTTGCTTTCGCTGTCCTCTTTGCTGTTATTATTTCAGCACGCAAGGATGCTGCACATCCAGAAAGGAAATCACTGCTGGCTGCGAGCAGCACCATCACCCTTCACATCCAGTTCTCTGCAGGCAAATCACTAAAAAGAAGTCGAAAGCCTGCCTGCAGCAGCCTGTATCCCTTCAGTGTCATATTACCATCCACCATGTTAGCAAATGGGAAAATAAACACGGGCTGGATAGCAAAGCAAGAGGCTGTTTAATTACAGATGTTAAGAAGAATGACGTTTGTGTACATTCCACCCAGAAGTGGATTAAAGTGGTGACCTTTCCCGTGGTGTGAAACAGGTTTGTTGTGGAGCGCAGGCATCTCGTGTCACTTCAAGATCCGCCAGGCATTTTGTTGCCCCTGTTGTTTGCGGTTAACATTGGATGATGCCTCTTGAAGCTGAATCTCAGCAGCTGACAGCGTTTTCTGAGAACTTGTCATCTGGACTCTATCTAGCAAAATTCCCGGTATTGGGTGTATTTGTTCCCATTTGAAGGAAAAACAATGTTTTCTGGGAAAAAAGCAGCCCAGGTGTCCATGTGAAAGGCTGCTTTGGGAAGGAAAATCTTCATCGGCATAACAGGGATTGCCTTCAGACCCGGGCGCTCAGGCAGAAAGACCGGACGGGGAAATGAGCCGAGCTGTGCAGGGTAGCTGCGTCCCACAGCTTGGAGACAAATGTTTAGCAGCCGTGTATCTGCTGGTGAAAGAATAAATAGAGACGTGGGTCTTGCACCTTTTAAACACTACATGTCTGTGGACTGCGAATGTGGGGATGGGATTTGCATGCTGCTTTATTTAGTATTATATAAGCTGTGCCGCGTTTACGGAAACCGCCCTGCAGACACCGAATGTGTGAGTGCAAAAAAAAAAGAAGTTGAAAAAAGAAGTATAAAAAAAAGGGGGGGCAAAAAAAAAAAGGGCAGAAAAGTGGAGGCAACGTCTTGTCGCCAGCGCCCCAGCTCCAGCTCTGCGGCGATGCTCAAGGGGAAACTATTGCTGGGCTTCCCGCTTGCCATCATGCTGTTGCTGTGTCACGAGGCTGAAGGATTTCACCACTAATAATTTATGTCTTTGCCAGGGACAAATGGAGAAGCCCACTGAAGCCGGGGCTTCATGTCCCTGCGGGGTCACCGCTCAGAGGGGTGCAGGTGCCAGACGCAGCGGGGAGATGGCAGTGGCTGCCGCGGGTGGCACGAGCTGATGTCCCCAGTTTTGGGGGGCAGAGCAGGGGGTGAGGGAGAAGCAGGAGCCCATTGGGAGGTCTCAGCACAGGGTGCAGGTAGAGTGCGAGCACCGAGGGAGGGAGGGGACCCCGAGCTGCTCTGTGTGTGGCTGTCAGATGGCATCAGTGTCGCCTCCCTCTGCAGAGACCGCCACAACAGTCACTCCTGGGGAGGAAAAGAATATGTGATGGCATGATAATAATAACCGTAATAATAATAATAATAATAACAATAATAGTAATAACTGCTCTGTAGCTCATCCTGCACGCTCACTCAAACCTCTGTGCGGTTCCTGTGCTGCTTGCCTGAAACTTTTTTTTACAGCCTTTAAAGAATGATCATTTTAGGCAAGATATAGATCATTTAATTATTTTTAAGGAGACTGATTGATCCCACTGCCTGATGGGCTGCCAGACTCCACCTCTGGCAACTGTCTGGCAGAAGCCCCTGGTCATTGTGACCTTGACCTGCTAATGCAATCTCTAAAGGAGTAACTCAAAGTCCTCATGTTCCTCTGTCCACTGACTGAGGGATAAGTGGATTCCCCAGCCGCTGTTGAGATGGCTTTTACCACCTCTTTTACACAGCCTCACATGGCATTTTGGTTAAACACTCTGCTGTTTGCTCTTGATCTTATTCCTGACAGTGTGGGATGGGTGTGCGGATGGTTTGCAGGGCTGCCAGGCGCGCCTGGCCGGGCTCTGGGCTGCCGGTGAGGGACTCGCTCTTGACCCCCCCGCCTTGTTCCCGTTATCGCTGTGAAAGCCAAGGGAGAGCCGGCTGTGTAAGCAGGGGCAGCCGTGGCTCAGGCAATAAAATCGGTGCTACCTGGGGTGCAAAGAAAGGTCAGAGGGAGCCATTGCCAGTGTGTTTTTCGGAGGGTGCCTGGTGCACGCAGGAAGGATGAGGGGATGCTTCCTCCACGTCAGTCTGGCCAAACCTGCTCTGCTCCTTTCAGGAGGTCTCCACCGCAAGTGCTGCTCGTCCCTGGGGAGCGTTTGGCCAAGGGATTTCTGTAGTTCATGGTGCTTCATCCCGAAGTAGTCACAGTTAGCCAAAGTGTTAAATAAAAATTAATTTGCTTGGTGTTCCCAAGTGTGATGAGCACTGAGGTGCTCACCTAGTGTGGAAGGTGCTAACGCTTCACCCCCTGTCATTTTTCAGTGCTTGCTTTCCTATCAGCCTCCTTCCTCCCTTCCATGGCGCCCTGGGCAGGTACGCACCAACACTGATTTCCAGGCTAATTAAAACTTTCATTTTTATATTTTTTCCACTTGAAAGTGCCCCTCTGAGTGAGGCCAGATGCTCTTGCTTTTGAAGCACGCTTCTGTTGAGGGCTGAGAACATCCCCCAGCCCCAGTGTTGCTATCATGGAGGGCATCTTTCATGGGGAAATGGCTCATTGCTCCAAACAACGGGAGGGTGCTGAGGCAGGAGGGGCAGCCGGCAAAGCAGCCCTGCTTCACCTCATCTTCGGTGAGCCTGTTTTGGGAGCAGGCTGCCTCCGGGCACCCTTTGCCCATCCAGCTGCAAGCTGGGCATGCTGCGGAGAGGAGGGCAAGCTTGCTGGGCTGGGGATGGAGAGGAAGGGACACAGCCAGAAGGAGAGGTGGGACACAGTGGGGGGTAAGGGGGGACGGACAGCTTGCCTCCAGGGTCCAAGCCGAGCCTCCTGTCTGCACAGCCCATCTCTGGCGAGACACAGGCAGCGGCTGCACCATGTCCCAGCGATGGAGGAGTCCATCCTGCGCCGGGTCCTGCAGTCGAGATGTGGCTTAAGTGATCAGGAGCGTGGCTGTGTCTCTGGGATATGTGTGCCGGCTTACGGGCTCTGGAAAAAACCACCCACAGGAGCCGGTGTCATTGTAAATGTCACGGTATCATCATCCCAGCAGCGTACAAGCTGGTGAATGAGGCTCTGAGGCAGCCAGGCCTGCCTTAGAAACCAAATTAAATTTAAAAGAATTTTTAAATTATTAAATAATTAATTTGGAGTTCCATTCCTGCCATCTGGTTTTGCATGTTTTGGGTGTGAGTTTTCAGTTTTCCCAGTGCAGCCGTGGGACTTGAAAAAAAGCCCACCCTCTTTAAAGAGCTGAGACAACAATTTCAAGTGCAGGGCACTTCTTACATTAAGTATTGTGAAACCTAAATTGCAAGAGCTCAGCACCGCTGATGGTTACTTTCAGACCTGTGTCGCAGAACAGGAGCGAGCAAACAGCTACCTGATTCTTCGCTTTCTCAACCGAAACAAAGATGTTGTGAGTCAGAATGAAATTTTCCATGGGGAACTTTTGCTTGGCCATTAATACCAAAACCTGCTGAATGGTTTTTTTCCCCTTGTACAAGAGCCTGTGGTGAGCATCCGTACCACGGGCTCTGCGGAGGCTGGTTGTTTTGGGGAGGACAGGACGGTGAGCGTGCTGCCAGGAGGAGAGATGGTGGTTTTGCACGCAGGCAGTTTCAGAAGCAAGGCATGAGTGCAGCACAGAGGTGACATCCCTGGACCTGCTGTTTTGGGCTGAGGTGGAGCCAAGGAGGTTCAAATCATGGATGTAACAGCCAGTGGGATGCCATGTCCCCCAGGGAAGGGCTATGCGGCTGCTATTTTCCATCACCCCCCCCCGCAAGTTACTCCCCAGGGGAAGGGGACGTGGGGCTGTGCCCAGCCCCATGCTGGTCATCCTGGGGGAGTTCCCAGCCTCCACACTGGGGATGCTGAGCATTGGTCCCATGTGGGCTCTGGATAGTGGAAAGAGGTAGCAAGAAAAGTCCTTTCTTCTCCTCCTTTCTCCCCCCCCCCCCCCTCCTTTTTTGTTTCCCCCCATTCTGTCCTGGATGTGGCTGGCGGCCATGGGCTCTCCCAGCCCACGGGCTGGATTTCCAGGGGACGGGAGCATGCGGGACAGCCGGCCTCACCACGCAGCCCGCCGCACCTCCATGGCGGGGACGGCTGGGGCAGCACATCAAAGGGGCAGTGGCTGCTCCCGCCGTCCCCATCTCGTGTGGGGCACGCTCCCAGCCCTGTGGCGCGGGACCACCCGTGCCGCCCCGCACATCAATCAGCCCCGGCTGAATCTCGCCACTGGCCACCTCCCTGACCCCGCTATCTCCCTCCTTTTCCCCTGGGATTCAAGTGCAAATGCCTCGGGGCCGTGGGCTGTACAGCCCCTAGCACCGGCTGGCCTCAGCCCTTGAGGTTTGCGCTGGCTGATGCGGGATCTCCCTCCAGCTGCGAGACTGCCGCGTCCCGGCTGATTTACAGCAGGAAACACAGACCTGCAGGGTAACGAATGGCTGTTTTTTTTCTTTTCTTCCCTCCTGATCAGCTATTGCAATAAAATGACTTTCATTTTTTTTCCCCCTCTTTTTCTCCAATCTATGCCCAAACCGCAATATCGGTTAAAAATATCATCTGTGAAAAGAAAAGGCAAATAAATGAGCACATCAAAGCCAGCTGCCTGGGGCCGTTCGGTTGGGAGCAGAAATAGGGCTAGGCCCTGGGCCCATTATCTTGCTGATATCTAATGCCACCACTTCAGAGTGTGAGAATGGAGCCTTTTTTTTCCGCAGCCGAGCGTACCGGCCCTGCTGGTGTTTGGGAGCACAAAGGCCGCCATCCACCCCAGCTCTCAAGACAGACTGTTGACATGTTGCTCTCAGATTTCATTCCTGAAAATCTGGAACTTTATGCCGAACAAATAACATGATCTTTTTCCTTCATCTGGAAAGGATAAAAACAATTGCTGGCACTTGGAGCAGATTGTTCTTTCTTTTCCTCCCTCCTCCCTCCCGGCTTTCCTCGCAAGCCCTGACTCGCTACCCGCAAGTCACAACTCGCATATTTTCGTTTGAAAACTTTAAACCACGGGGGGTGAGGGGTGAGAGCGGAGGGGAATGAAAAAAGAAGATTAAAAAAAAGGATTGCAAGCAGCACCGATATAACCATGAGCGTCTGGCAGCCCGCATGTCGCCGGGCGGGGAGGATGGAGCGAAACGCAGAGCGTTTGCCATTTGGGGGGACACGGGCAAGGGCTGCCCGTGCTTCTCATGGAGGAGCGGTGCCCGGCCCCGCAGCGCATCCCTGCTGTGGGATGGATGGTGCCCTGCTTCGTCCATTCAGGGGCTGGGACAGTGGGGAGGGCTGCACCCTCCGGGACCCACATTGCACCCTCTGATGGGCATCACACCTGGGATGGGGACGTGAGCTGGGACCATTTCGGTCCAAGGCAAAGTCCAGTGAGTCCTCCTCAAGCAGCAGGACTTGAGCCGGCACTCATCCTGCACCCCGTTCTCCTGGGCTGCTCCTTCATGGGTTTTGTTTTCGGCATGGCACTGTCGGGGAGAGGAGCTGCATCAGCCCATCCAGCTAACCCGGGGAGCCGGAGGGCGAGCGGTGTGTGCACTGCCAATACCTCCTGCCCGCAGCAGTGGTCATTTTAAGCAGGTTTTGTTTCCTTTCACCTGTGTAAGTACACACATTTTCCACTCTGTTTACAAATTCTTTTGAAATAGCCTTTAAACAGAATGAAGAGAGTGCCTGGGGGTAAAAAAAAATCATTATTTTATCATTATTTATTTTTATTTATCTTTATTTTATTGATACTGAAGCCCTGTATGGAACAGGACTGGGACAAGTCGTGCTCAGAGCCGGTGCTCCCCCTGCTCTCTTCTGACCCATTTTGCCTCCTGTGTCCCCAGTGATATTAAAGGGGTTAGCCACTTCTGCTCTCCTCCGCTAACGAAATCCTCAAAGGTGCTGATGCGCATCCCTGCCGTAACGAGGCAGATGTCTACAAATGAAGTGCTTGCTGGATTGGTGCCCAGGTAGAAGCGCTTTGCGGGGAATGAAAGGCCCTAGATGAAGTGCTGGATGCAGTAATTAGGATCTCTGGAGCTCCCCCTGGCAAGCTCACATTGATCTTTCCAAGTTCTAAGAAACAAACTGTGACTTCTCTGCTGACCATCACGGTGCGGCTCCATCCCTGAACAAGCACAGCTTGACCTGCAGCACAGCACCTGCGCTGCCGGTGGAAACCAGCCTCCTGCCCAGAGGGAGCAACTGCCAGCAGCGGTGATGCCCGGCGTCAGAGGGGACCAGGACGGTCTTGCTGACAACTGCAGAGCAACGGGCTCCCTCTTCCCCTGGCTCTGCTCTGTGGGTTTTTAGCTGGCACAAAGGAGTTCAGGTAATACGTAGATATTACTCATTTTTAAGCAGTGCCAACTGGCTGGGTTATCCGCTGCTCTGAACATGCCTCTCCCCCTCTCACTCCTTTCCATGCTAGGAGATTATTTCCTGCGGCTCCAGACAGCGCTTGGGGTTGTTCCCCTCTGCCCCAGGTCTGCAGGTACTGAGGCCACGCGGCTGGCAGGGCCACCGACAGCAACTGGGGCCATCTCCAGCCGTGCTGTGCCGGCCACACGTGCTGAGAGCTCCGCACTCTGCCGAGAGCAGGGTATGTTTTCTCCATGTACAGGAGATAGGAGAAAAAAAACCTACCCGGCTTGAATCGTGGCCAGGAAGGCTTAGGTTAGCCATTAAGAAATGCTTTTGTGCAATAAGAGCCCAAGTCGGTAGCTGGGACAGGCTGTGCAGTCTTGATTGAGGAGGGATTTTGAGAACAGAGAGGGAGAGGACAGCTCGAGGTCAGTCCTGCCAGGCCAGAGAGGGAGGCATCAGGTATCTGAAGCTTTTTCTGGTCCTAATCTCTGCAGGTCTGGGGTTTTGTGAACCCCCCAGCTGGGTGACATGCTTATCTGTGGACCCGGAGACTGCACATTTAACGGGTGAGACTAACCCGAGCGGGCAGGCTGGAGCGTGTGGGCTGGCCGTGCCACTGCTCACAGCACCCACAAACCTCGCTCTGCCCCTGCCCTGCCAGCACCCACCCTGTGCCAGGCTGGCACCAGCACTGAACGAACTCTTAAAAGGGGGAAAAAAGCAGCCCAGGCAGTGATGCCTGCTGTAAATACAGCCCAGAGCACTCGGGGGAGGGCTGAGCAAGGGATTGCCACTTGGAAGGGATGGAAATGCAAGAATGACTTGTGGGCTTGTTTCCTCTGTCATCCCCGAATTATGCTATTCATCTTCTCCCCTGCCCTCCAACTGCTGCTCCCCCTCCACCCATCCCGCCCCGTGCACTCCCACCCCCCTTCACATCTGTAGGACGATTATGCGAGTGCGGATGGAGAATTAAACGTCATATGGCTGTAATTCACACCGAGAAAGGCCTGGGTGAGGGAGATGCAGGGTCCCATCCTGCCATCCAGCCTCCTTGGTAGCAGCCAGACATATGGCCACCTGGGATGGGAGGATGGGGACATGTCCCTGGGGATGCTGGACTGTGGAAACGGGGGCGGGTGAGCCGGCGTGGATTCAGGATGCCAGCCCAGCTGCCAGCATCGGTCCGGTGGGCCACGTGGTGGCCACTGGGGAGACGCAGCCCGGGCACCCTCTTCGCACCCCCGCAATGGGGAAGCGGGGAGGAGAGGAAGCCATGGCCAGCTCTGGAGAAACAGTGACTGACGTTCGCTTGCCGGGAATCTGTTGGGGAATATTTTTATCTACTGGGTGTGAGTGTGCTACACGTCAGAGCCATCTGCCACACAGTCATTTTTGGGAGAGCTGGGAAGCGCAGGCATGAAAATCTGTGAAAGTGAGTGCATTCCTGTGCCCTTCAAAGCTGTGTGTCCCCAAGTCTCCTCCCTGTGGTGTCCGGGGACAGAGCTGGGACAACTTCTTGTCCTGCTCGGGGAGAGACAAGCTCTTGCATTCCCTAAAATGGAGATGGTCTTGAGCTCCGCACAGCAAGCCCCGTGCACTGCAAACCAGTTTGGACACAGAAAGTTGAGTGACACCCTTGCAGCAGCCTTGTTGCATGCCCAGCCTGTTCCCCCCTGTCCTTTTAGCATCTTTCCATCTTGCTTCAGCGTTCACAGGACCTCGCACCCTGCCGTGGCAGAGCCCGACTGTCATCGGCCCCCCTGCAGAAGGCAATGAGGAGCTAACCCACCCCTTACCCCAGAGCTGAGCAGTTACTGCAGGAGGTTTCTGTTCGCTGGACAGTGTGAAGGAGCCCTAGGATAAAAATAAGCGATAAAAATAAATGGAGACATCAGCCCATGCCGAAACACCGGATCTGCTTGCCCTAAAATATCAGGCCCTTGACATTTGAAACCCAGATTCAGAGCGTCATTTTGCAACTAGCAGAATCCCCCCATCCTCGTGACAGATGCCCTGGATTAAACACCCCCCGAATTTGTGGTATCTGAGGTTTTATCAAAGGAGACTGTTTCCACTTGAACCTCCCTCGTTCCAGCCCGACCGCTCTGCCGCAGAAGAGGGAACGTGCCTGGTTTGGGTTTACAATGAGCCGTCTCCTGCTGATGAGCTGGAGCTGGGAAGACACGCCTGTCCAGTTCCCTTTCAACACTTTCTAACCTCCTTGTGGCCCAGGCTTTCCGGCCAGAGTGTAGGATTTAATCACCCTTAATGATAGCCAGCCCAAGGATTGCATTCAGCCAGGTTTTCCTAAAGGGCTACATCTGAAATCTTTATCCAAGTACAACCCCCCAGTAAATTCTGTGACAGATGACTGGAAACACTGCAGGGCTGTGGCAGACCTCTGGGCAGGACCAGAATTAAATCAAACCGAAAGCTTAAGCCCTCGTAGGACCCCAGCGGGATTTTTCGGTTGTAATCGGTGCTGCTGCTGGGCTGGGGGTTCCTCTCTGCTGCCAAGACTTGTCAGTGCTAGAGGACTGCCCCGCTCCCGCCAGCCTGAAGTTAAAATCGATCCAGCAAGTCCTACGCACGTGGGAACTACTTGTATTGATTTTTAGTGTAAGCAAGCCGGTACATCGCTGATGTGGACTGGGTCGATACCAGTAAGATTTATACCGATTTAACCACACTCCCGTGAAGGGTTTGTGCCAATTCCTCTAGAGCAGATTCAAAGTGGTTTTGATTAAACCGACATAACTTTGTTGTGTGGACGAAGGCTCGGGCAGGAGCAGCATGGCCAGAGGTCTGTGCTGGAGAGGAGAGGCGGCACACTGGAGGAAGGTGAAGAGAAACTGCGGAGGAGCCGGGTCTCCTCTGGTTTCTCCTTCCTTACCCTTTCTTCTCTCCGAAAAGCTGGCAGGGCTGCAATTTTTCCACGGAATGAGATGACGGAAATTTGAAATGCCAAGTTGTGCAAGGCCCGTGGCATATGCTGGAAGAGGCTCCGTGCAGACGCAATGCGGGTGATGTCACCTTGTCTCTGTCTCCTGCGCCGGGACCAACGACGGCTGCACCAGTGGGTCCATGGTGCAGCTAGCTCTGCCCAGCCCAGGGGTGCCCGTGCCGGTGGCGGGGACATGTTGGGGGTCCCCCCAAATAACAGAGGAGTTTCGCAGCTGACTTTGTGAGTGGGCAGAGTCGAAACGGCTCTGAAAGCCCTGCAGGCAGCATGGGCTCGGCTCTCTGCCGGGTGGGGGAGATGGGGACACGAGCCCCAGAATCGGGGAGCATCCTGTGCCGCCATGGCAGGCCTCGAGGTATCTTCTAGGGCTGGAAAAGAAACCCTGAGTCCGGGGGCAGAAATACTAATAGGGAGAGAGGAGAGTTTTGAGGGAGGTGGGAAGTCAGAAGTTTTCACCCAGAAAAAAGCCCTCAATGTCTTTTTAAAACTAAACCGCAAGTTTTCCCCTCTGCCTTTCTCCATCTTTTTCTCCTGGGAAAGGGAGGGAAGTGGGGAAGGGGAATCACTCGAGCGGTGTGGGGTGAGGGGGCTGGGGAGGTTCTGCCAGATGTGAGAAAATGCTGGAGAAGGAGAAAAACTCAGAGAAAAATTTCTTTTTTGAGAGAGACTACTTTTCCGTTCCTTGAAAAAAAAAGAGTTTTTCATGAAAAATTTCAGGCAGTCCCATTGTTTTGCTGCAGCCTTTGATTTAACTACTTGATCAAGTATTTGACAAAATCCTCCGTGTTTTTCAGGAGGTTTCTTAAATCCCACCGAGGTATGGGATTATGAGAAACAACAAATGGCAAGCTGTCTCTAACCCCACAGACTTTCTCACTCTCGTTTTCTCTCTCACTTTGGAATAAAAAATGCAGTGCTCCCTGCTGAGTTCTCTTTAAAATTCACATTGTCTCTTCAAATAAAGGCTGGGAGGGTGAGGTAGTGCTTTGAAAACCAGAACTCAGTCATACATTGCAGGGCCAGATCCTAGAGGATTATTCTCTCTCAGGACACTTTATAACTTCATGAGAACTTCTGGCCTGGCTTGTCTCACCAGCTCAGTGTGAGTGGCCCCAGCGGATGGCAGGGTGACTGAGATCCCTACACCCCTTTCCATCAGGATGGCTGGATTTGTCTCTGGAGACTTTTTAAACCATGATAAAGCAAACTCCAGCTTTGCCCCTGGGGATGGCATGGCCCGTTTCCCATGCAGGCAGGGGATGCTCCCTGCATCCCTGCTGGAGGGGTAGCCCTGTCGCAGCAGGAACCTCTCCATCGCGGCTGGCCGGGCTGCGGTAACGTGGCTTTCTCTTGCTTTTGGTGTAATTCCTCGACTGCAGCAGCCTGCACTGCCCTAAGGCTGCGGTGAGCTGCCGGCATCACCGCTGGAAAGCTCAGAGCTGAACAAGCATCTTGTTCCCACGAGAAGTGCCTGGCAGGCAGCGTGGCCGTGCTTTGCTGTCGGCGCGCTCTCGCCGGAGAAATGAATAGAGGGTCTTTTCCTCCCGACCCGCCCGGCGTTTCGCTGACAAAAGCTTGAGAGCAAGGGGGTGAAGCTGGCAACTTCCTTTGCTGTTGTTTCAGTCTGTCCTTCCCCAATGGGGCAATGAGAGAAACGAGTATAATAAAGGAGCATATTGAAATGTAAACGGCTGCACACTTCTTTTTTTTAAATGATGCTGTCACCAGGCCATTACACTGTCATGGGGCAAACAACACTGTGGCGAGACACAGCACTGCGTGCAGACACACGGACGCTGCAGCAGGACAGAGCTGCCTGCACCCAGGGGAAACGGACACCGAGACATCACCGTGCCAGACAGGGAGCAAGGTCTCCTTAAGCAGACCCTTTAAGTGACATTACAGCCCCGTGAAATTATGACAGTTCCTGTCATTCCTACAGTACTATTTCTGTGATTTTCAGTAAACAGAAGCAAGCAGCAATTGTTGGACTTAAATCCCTGGTTCAAGGGTTTAGCGGGGCTTGTTTACGTCTATGCATGTGTCTGTGTGCAGGGCCAGGGTATGAAGGAGGAAGAGTGGCCGGAGCATCTTGGTGTCTGTGTTCCTGAGCCCTCCATCCTGCCAAACTCTTGGAAACAGAAAATCGGTGAAAAAACCACTCAATTTTGACGAGTCTTTCATGCACATAGTTCAAACCTCTCACAGCGATGTCAAAATTCATCAGCTTAGTGAACCTATTAAACCTGGAGCAGAGCTGAACCGTCTACAGCTCCAGTTAAGAACAGCCAACCCAGCCCTTTGCAACTCCTACCAGGGAATTTCTCTTTCCCTTGCGGGGCACTTCGGAGCTAGGGATGGATGGGAGCGTGGATGCCAGGCGGGAAGTCCCCACGCCGGGGGGTGCTCAGACCCGGCTCCAGGATGCGGCCAGCCCTGCTGAGAGGCGAGGAGCTCCGAGTCCCCACGCTGGCGGGGACCCGGCTGCGGGCAGAGCCGGGGACGGCGGGCCCGGGCCGAGCCCTCCGCGGGAGGCGGGCGCAGCGGGGGGGCGCCCGGGGGAGGGGGCGCCCGCTCGGGGCCAGGCCGGCGGCGGAGATGGGCGGGCGGACTGGCGGGCAGCCCCGAGCTCCGCTCCGCCTCGCTGGGCGGGCGGATCCCAGCTCCTGATTTTCCCGGGGGCTGCAGAGGCTTGTCCCGGCCCTGCGCGATCCTGCTTGGCTGCCGCCCTCCCCGCCTCCCTCCTCCTCCTCCTCCTCCTCCACCACCCCATGTGCTTCCTGCCGGGCCAAGTTTGCAGAGCGCCGCCGCACGCCGGGCCAGCGGAGCGGAGCCGCAGCGGAGCGGGGTGCACGGCAGCGGGCGCGGCTCCTGCGCGGCGCGGCGGGGCAGGCTCGGCGGAGAGCCGGCTCCGGCCTCGGGGCGCTCTCGCCCGGCCCCGGCGGCCCCTGCCCGCCCGCACCATGCCGCGGCGGCGCGGCTGCCTGCCGCCCCTCCTCTGCACTTTAGCCGCCCTCAGCCTGCCGCTGCTGCTGGCCGCCGAGCCCCGCGCCAAAAGTTGCTCCGAAGTGCGGAGGCTCTACGCCGCCAAGGGCTTCAGCCAGAGCGAAGCGCCCAGCCACGAGATCAGCGGTGAGTCGCGATCATCGCCGCCGCCTTTGTGCGCGCTCGGCCGGGCCCCGGGCCCCGCGGAGAGCGGGGTGCGCGCCCGGCTCCCCCGGCCCGGCTCCCCCCGGAGCGCGGGGCATGGCCCAGCCCGGCGCGGGGCGCGCTGCCCGGAGCTCGGCTGCCCGGAGCTCGGCTGCCCGGGGCGCCCGGCTCGGCTCGGTTCGCCTCCGCGGAGCTCGGCGCTTATCCCGCCTGGGCTCGCCGGGACGCGCGGTGGGACCCGGCGCGGCTGCCCGGAGCCCGGCGCGCTGGGCGCCCCCCGTGCCGGGGCGGCGGGCGGGACCGCGCCTGTTGCCGGCTCCGCTCCCCGCCGCTCGGCCGGCGGTGTGCGCGGCGGCGGAGCGGGCGCTGCCTGCCCTTGGGCTGCCTTTCTCCCCGGCGGGGGAGCGCGGCGGCGGGCGGCCCCGTCCCGCCCCAGGTGCCGCTCGCCCGGCGGCCTGCTGGCGAAGGGACGGAGAAACGGTTTCGTTTCTTCCCCCCCCCCCTTTTTTTTTTCTTTTTCTTTCTTCCCTCCACCTTCGTCCCGAGGTACTTGCGCATCCAGGGGACAGGAGTGCTCGCAGCCGGCAGCGGTAGGAAATGGTAGCTAATGTGCTCACACCCAAAACATTTTATTCTTTTTGTTTCATCCTTCATCTCCCTCCCAGGACCGCTGCTTTTATTTCCCCTTCTGAATGACCTACTGGACCGCATTCTCCGCGGAACAAAGGAAGTGCCTTTTTAGCTGGAATCCTCGGAGACCACCAAGGACTCCAGCTCATGCACTGCAATTTCGCACTACTTTCAACAATAACAAAAATGCATGACTGAATGGCTCAAAAATGTGGAGTGTTAGAGGCATTCATTTCGGTCTAGGACACTGTCACAACACAGACAGACCCCAAGTAAATACCTTTAGACGGCTAAGATAGGAGCTGGGGGTAATCTTTACCATTGGTGTGCCCTCCAGATATGCATACATTATCCTTTTCACTGACAAAACTAAAATGATTTCAGTTGGTTGCGCTTTTATATTGTCAGACTAATGATATGCGTTTAGCCTACATCTGTTTGAATAAAATTGCAGGCCCGTTTACTTCTCCAAGAAATATTTTAATGAGAAACATCTGACTGGTTGCAGTTAAAATACTCTCTCCCCTTCACCCTCCCTGCTTCGTAAAATAATGGTCTCTAATAAATAGGCTTGGATTTGATTTGAGTCCAGCCCTCATTGGTGTAGGATCAGGACGTGAGCAGGCTTCCTCATACATCCGGTATTGGGAAGATTTGACCTAGTCCTTATTTTATATGTTGTTATTTAAGACGACTTGGTGAGCTTTGGAGGATGTCGGGCGTAGATCATGCTGACAGGGCTTCCATTTGAGGTTCTAAAGCTGCTGTCGGTTTGACCCTGTGCTTTTGAAATAAGGGGTCAGAGAAATGTGATGAGCAAGGTAAGATTATTTGACAAAAGAAAAGCTTTCTGCAATGACACGCTGAAAATACTGGCTGGGTTGCGTCGCTGTTCCAGGGTTGCCGGGAGTCTGCGTTGGGCCTCGCGTGGAAAGCAACAGGTCTTGTAAAGTTACGTTTTAAATGTCATCCTGCTCTGCAGGGTGTTTCAGAGAGGATGGTGGAAGGCTTTAAAGGAGGTATGCTGTGTACGGCTTTAAAGTGTGATGTACCTCAAGTGTGACTGCACTTCAGCCTCGAGTCGGGTGCTACACCTGCTGCAGTTTCACCTTCCCCCTATGAATTCATGTGGCTTTGGTGTTTGTCGTGTTTAGAGGCTCTGGATCTCCCCTCTTGCCGCTCAGCTGGCGTATGCGGACGGGCAGACCGTAACCACTCGTCCCACTGCTGGTTTTTAACTCTCTGAGCGTGTGGCCCTTCAGCTGCCATTGCCTTTGCGGGGTCAGCACAGGGAACCGGTGTGCCGGGGGCTGGGTGGGAAACACCACCCGTGATAATGCTGGAGGCTGAGGCCTGACACCAGGGCAAAAGGTCTGCGGTGCATATTGCATCTCGAAAAGTGAGTCACTTGCCAAACCTTTGGTTTCAGTTGGTGTTTCAGGTGGTAGTGGTGTGTTTTCCTTCAGGTGGGTAAGCGGATTGGAAAGGCAGTTACCTGGGAGCCTGGCTAATCAGTGAGAACAAGATAAATGTGTATGGGAAAGAGCTGTGTGTTTGGATGAGTATCCCATGGGGGTGATGGTGGAAATGGGTGATTTCTGCTTGGTAGCACCTCTCTGCTCACTAAACCATGGTGGTGAACAGGTTGGAGCGGGTTCAACAGGCCGTGATGCTGATGGGATAATGTATGGAAACATAGTTGTTACTGGCATGAACTCAAGTCTGAAGTCCGTCAAGTTCTTCTTTAGATTTTTGTACCAGTTTGGTGGGTTGTGCTTTATTCTCCCGTTCTCTTACAGAATTGCTTTAGATCACTGCACAGACAGAAACTTCCTAGCACCTTTCCAAAAAGGTGTCCTAAAAGCTGTGGCAAATTAATTTCTGTAAGTGTAGTGACTTCTTTCCTGTCAGTGATTACTGATCCTACAAAATGTTGGCCTTGAATTGTCAAAGTGAAGCAGCTGGGTGGCGTGGGGAGATGTGCCCCTGCACTGGGCTGCGTGACAGCAAGTGAAACTCATCCTCACTGGATGGGCATGGGAGTCATTCGGGGTTTAGCGGCATCTCATGTGGACTTTTTTGCCACGTTTTAAGTTCTGGAGCAGTAGGTGTGTACAACTTTTTTTTTTTTTTTTCCTTTCAAGGAAATGCCCAGTCCAGCAATCTTTTTATCTGTATCATTGCTATTTCAGTCACATTAAAAGGCTATTCCTTGTCCATAATTACCCAGAAGTTCAATTTAATATTTGTTTAGACCAGGTTTAGGACCTAATTAGAATATGTGTAAATGGCAGGTTATATCTTGCTGAAGTACATAAGCATTTCTGAAAGAAGTGTGCAGCTGGTCAACTCATTGCTTGCTTGATAAGAGGAGTAAAATGTATTATTTGTAGTGTGGAACATATAGAAATTGTTTCCTTTTATGTTAACTTGGTGTTAGAGGTGTAAAGACAGACTACTGCTATAAATCTGCATGGAAGCACTTTGTAAGTCATGGCCCTTTGGTACTGCCTTGTATCCGAGTGATCTTTAGTAGCTTCTGCACCTATAGCCCTGTGGTGTGTATGTTGCAAAGCTCATGGCAGTGGTGAGACACAATCTTGCTGCTATTGCTGGAGAGATCAGTGCTTGTATAGAGCTGATGTAGATGGTTGGTTTGTGAAACTTAACTCTTGACAATGTATAGCTAGTAGGCGGTGTGGGGAGAGCACCAGCCTCTAACTGGTTTTAAGATGACTTTAAAAGTTTCCCAAGGAAAGGGCACATCTCAGGAAGGTCAGTCCTACAGCCTGTAGCTGCTCACTTTGTTCAAATGCTACCTGGAAAGTATCGTTCCTTATTGAACCCACGTGTCTCTGGGCTGTGGTGGTGATGGAGCAAAACTCCCTAGGAGTGACCGTCTGCAGGGGCCGCTTACCCTGGTTGGTCTGGTGCGGCTGCAGAATGAAATGCAAAGAAAGCTGGTGTGGGTGGCATCGGAGACCCACAGTAGGTGGCTGTGATTTAAGAACAAAAACCCCCAATGTTTCTTTCAAGAGGCTCCTTCTTGCCCTCAGGTGTTAAACGGATGGTAATTCCTTCCCTTTTCCTGCTAATTGGAAGAAATAGATGTTTCCTTTCCTGGATTGAAAAGGGGGGGGGGGGGGGGGGAAATCTTACCTGTTGGTGGAAAGCATTATCAGTTAACCTGCGAATTCCCTGCAGAAGTGTAATGTCTTCCCTCCCTGGCACTGCTGTCCTGATTTCGTGGTGGCGTGGAGGCAGGCTGGAGTGGAAGATGCCCTGCTGGGGAGCCCAGAGCGAGCCTGGAGGCTGCCTTTGCAGGGAGCTGGGCACAGGCAGTACTCCGTGTTCAGTCTTAGTGAAGATGCTCGATGTAATCTTTGTCTCTATTTAAACTGAATTAGTGGAACAGCTGCATTTATTTGTCGGGAGCTATGGAGGGCAGTTCTTTCACTGTGACAGAGGAAATCGCTTGGCCCTTGATTTTTGGACTCATGGGATTTTGCCCAAAGTAACTTTGGCAGGGGTGCCCCGATGTCCCGCTGCTCGCTCGTCCCCGGCGTGTTTATGGTTGTCAGCTGGGTGCCGATGCATCACCCAGGCGTGCTGCCTTGGTCGATCAGGAAGGCTGCTTTGTTGGCATTGCTGTTTTACGTATAAAGCTCGGCAGATGCTTTTTTAGTTTTTCACATGCTTCTCTTCCATGCGGCCTCTTCCAACCGAGAAACGGTTTCTGGATCTCATCCAGGACTGTGTTGCTCGTGTCGTCTGGCACTGCTGAGCCTGTTGCAGTCGGTTTGCACAAGACAGCTCCTGGGCTTGTTGGGATATGAGAAGTACTGGATAACTCCTCCTTGCCATCCGTTTGAGGGTGTGGAGCTACCTGGCCACTAGCTGTAGCTGTTTTCAGTGATTCTTGTCCAGTGAAGGCAGTGGTCCTTGGTGGGCAGGGTGGTTTCTCCTGCCTGGTGCGCGTTAGTGGAGCAATTGCCTGACCACCCGTGGGTGGGGAAGTGACCGTCGGAGAACATCCTCGTGGCAAACGCAAGTGCTGACATGGAAAAGTAAATGAGAGAATCGCTTGAAGTATTTTTAGCTGCTTCTAATGTCATTTAGCAACTGGAAACAGCGGGAGGGGGGAGCTGGCAGCGTGCAAGTCGCCCGCAGGCCACCGGCGAGCACCCCAGCATCCGGCGCTGGCGGCTGTGTGGCTCGGCGAGTGTTGGCAAGAGCCGGCGGCGGCCCCCAGCTGAGTCACGGCTCCGGCCGCCGCTCGCCTGGGACTCTACTTTCTCTCTCTAAATCTGCAGCGCGGGGTTTTGTTCAACTGCAGCAGCGCGCTGTGTCCTAGCAGCCGGCAGCGTGAAGCATGTGGTTAGCAGCAACTGCTTGCAGTGGTCCGGGCTGAGTAGGAGTATCGTTTTCCTTGGCAGACACATCATAGAAAGTTCTGTTTTTTCTGCCAGAATAAGCAGTCATTACATTCCGTACAATTCATAGTCAAATTATTATCTATTGTTAAAATTGCCTTAATTATCAGATGTTTCCTTAGACATGTAGCTGTTTTTTAAGAGGCTGAATAGATGTGTGTACATTGTGCAGGAGGCCTGAGCTGCACAATGTTTTCAGTACTGTTTTGTAGTTTCAGGGAGATTTTCTGTGGCTTTCGTATGTCAACAGACGTTTTATTCTTGCTGAAACAGCAGCAGAGCAAGGCCGACATGGCAGCGAGGCGCTGGGTTTGCCTTGGGTCTCTGCCTCTCCCCTCTGCTGCGGTATTTATCCTTGATACCTGCGGAGCCAGGGAGGTTCAGGCTGAAGCATCGCTGCTGCGTGCGAGCAATAGGTGTGAGATGGCTCTGATGGGACAAGGTCCGAGGCAAGCATCTTCTGTCTTGGAGGCGCAGGTAGCATCTGCCTGGCAGGGCTGGGACCTCTGTCAAGAGGCTGGAAGGGTCCCAGGTTATTTGGGGTGGTGATGTCTGTGGTCTTAGCCTGCTCTGTGGTGTTGGGTGGTGGCTCATGCAGACCCCACCATCCTGGTTATGTGCAATGGGTTGCCAACCCTGGCAGTGCCCCGGAGCCTGCGTGGATAGAGAAGGGCTGCCAGCGCATCTCGAGAGGTGTCAGACACGTGGTTCTTGCTTCCCATCCCCTCCGCCTGTAGCTGTTCCCCCGATAAGCAGAGGGGTGCGCACCATGGGACTTCTGTGGATGTGCACATGTGTGTCGAGTTGCAAGGGCTCAGTCCTTCATATCTCCCTCCTGGTCTCCTCTCCAGCCACGGGATGGAGCATCAGGATTATCCCTTCTGCTCCAAATCCTTTGCCTCCTCCCAGAACAGGAGCCACCCGCTCGGACTGATTCCTTCCTTTTGTTCTGCCTTTGGTTTTTTTTTTGGGGGGGGGGGGGGGGGGGGGGGGGGGGGCAAGGAAATTCTTGTAGCCAAAGAGGTCAGGGTGTGCATCTCCTCCCCGGTGGCAGCCGGGGGCCAAGAGTGGGCTGCCAGCTCTGGTCTCCGGGGCAATAACCTCCTGCATTCCTCACATTCCTCCTGCTTTCTCTTTCTTTTGAGATTATGAAGATAACTTCCTTCTCCCATTGCTAAGCAATGTGAGAGCCCAGCAAAACTCTTTTTAAATTTCCCCCTTGCTCCCTAAATTACTTTGTGTGCTCCAAGATGCCCCATAGCAAACTCCTCCAGTGCCCTGGAAGGGGCAGTTTCTGTTGTTCGCTGGGATTTGTGCATCTCTGGAAGAAAGCTGCTGCTTGTATTATTTTTTTTTTTAATTGCCAAGCATTTTAATTAAAAGAGAACGACTTTGTTGTAGCCCGTCTTACCTGCTTCCTGGTTTGTTAAAGACTTTCCTTAGTATTTCATGAAACTATTTTGCCTTTCTAGCAGGGATTTCAGGCCGCCTGTGTTTTTCTTTGCCCGTGCAGGGTGCGTGCAGCCATGCGGAGGCTGTAGCTGAAGCACCGTGTTTGTTCCAGGGGATTTTCTTCTCGTTTACATCTTTCTGGTCTGGGAAAGGCGCTCAGATAAAAGCGGCGTGTTGGGAAGAGGGGAGCCGGTGAGGAGGCGTCGGAGGCTTTACATGCGTGGGGCTGGTGGCAGCCACGTGGGCTGTCAGCAGGCTTTGCCCCTGCGAGGATGCAGCTATGATGGTTTTCTTAGGATGGTGTTTTCTGTTTGCAAACGGCCGTGGCCAGCACAGGCGTCTTCCCCACCGGTTCGTGCCTTGTGATCTGGCATGTCTCGTGTCCCTGAGGGGCCTCGGAGAGGGGCGAGATGGGATGGGGAAGGGGTGGTGGTCCCCAAGGGCAGCAGTGCATCACCTCGCTGGCAAAGTGCGGTGCTTGTACCACGGTGCTTAAAAAGTGGGTGTGGGGGTACCTACCGGGTGGGATCGGTCTTCCTTAACGGCTGCCCAATGTTGATTTTAATGTGAAATTAGGATTGTAGTGCCTTTTTCCCAATGTAAAACACTGCTTGATTTCTACCCCCCCCCAAGCACTCTTAGAAATACTTCTCTTTTTTTGTTCGTCTTTTAAGCAAGAAAATAACATCTGTTTGCTTCCAGTCTTTCTACTCAGATTTTCTTTGATTTACACTTTCGGTGGCCGATGGACTTGGATGTGTGTGAGTTCACTGTGAGGGACTCCTCCCTCACTCAGCTGATTTTGGTGTAGGAAAGGTACATGGTCAGCAGAGAGGAGCTGCTCTGAGCGAAGGATTTTGAAGGAGTATTTCTCTCAATGTTTCCAATTTAAAAGTTGAGAATTGTCTGGATTTTAAGCAAATTCAGATGGGAGCAAACAATGATGAAATGTTTAAAATATGTTTCAGCATTTTTGTGGGAATAGGAACTGTTCTTATACAGGCGAGGCTGCAGCTTTCGGGAGGTGAAAATATGTGGCCCTTACACATTGTCAGCATTGTTGCAGCTTTTTTTTTTTTTCCCTTCTTTTTTTAAAAATGCTCATAGGAAATTGGCTTTGGTAATTGAGTTTCTACAGAACCACAACATCCAATAGCTGTTCCTTTCCAGGGGTCACACTTAGGTTAGTTTAAGTAATGTGCAGTCGGTTTAACCTCTTGTGGTTTGTAGTGCTATTTTAGAAATTACTGGTGATTTGGGGTGTGTTAGAGTAACAACTTCACAGGAAAACCCCAAATGTCAGGGTGTCTGGTTTTTGGAGAGCTCTGACCGCTCACCCTGTGAAAACCGGGCACCTCGTGGTACGTCCCTCGAAGGGACGTGCTCGCATCGGAAAATGTAGTTAAAGCCTTTACGGCCCGTTGACTTTCCTTTTGAAAGAAGCCGAAATAACCCTTGGCGAATTGTTTACCTACGTTGACTTATAACATCCTCCTGCTTCGAAGCAGTGTGCGGAGCCCATGCTGGATGGTCAGTGTTGGGTCGCATCGCCCCGCGTGGCTGGTCCCCCCGGCAGTGGCTCTGATGGAGGAGCAGCAGTGCCTCAGACCCCCAAATCCCCGGGGTTTAGGGGATTTGCTGGCAGCGGAGGGCCAGCTTTAAGAAATTATGAGCTGGGGCTTTAGCTTGGTAGCATTGACAGTTTGGTATAAAAAGCTCTGTGTTGCAGGCTGTGATGACAGGGGGTGATAAATCACTCTTGGCTGGTGCTACAGATTCTAATAATGGTGTTTTAAAAAGATTACATGGGTTTTAATACAAACTTTTTGCTTCTTTGTACTCTCCTCTTTTTAAAGAGCAGAGCCTGTTTTGATTCAGCATTCTTGGAACATAAAGACGGAGCCAGGATTTTTACTGGGCTGAAATGCAGTTTTTTGCTTCTCCTACAAACACAAGGATCTTGTTGGAGTGTCTTTATAGCCAACTGGCTGGCAGTGTCCTCTTTACAAGGGAGCTTGCTTGTTTGTTTGTTTTAAAGGTAACTTTGCCCCCTGGAAGATTAAAGAGCAAGCAGCTTCACCCAGCTCTGGTGGGTGCTATTAGAAAGAAATTTGTGATAGGGAGAGACTTCGCGTGATAGCAATAAGGGGGGAAAAAAAAACCTCCTGCACCTTCACTGGCTTTCCTTGGCCCGTTTCCATGGGAGGACAGGGCATTTATGTGATCAAAGAAACCAGCACAATTATAAGCCTGATGGAAAATAATTCCCTTGGCAGGTACGCATGGGTACCCGGGCGGGCTTTACCTTTGCTCTCAGTAGTGCGAGGTGGATTTTTTTTTTTTCCCCACCTGCCAACCTTTGGGCTTCTAAAGCATGGTGGCCAGCAGTTTTGGGGGAGCACAGGGTGCCCGGCGGGATGAGGCGGCAGAGGCACTGGGAGCAGGCAGCTGGCAGAAACCTGGCGTGCAGATCAGAGGTCAGAGCAGTGCCGCTGGTTTGGTTTGGACTGGAGGAAAACAAACAGGCTTCCTCCTGAGTTTTGGCTCCGTTCAGAGACAGAGCTGAGGGTGCCGTAGACGGTGGGGGGAAAAATGGCTTTGATAGTGTTTGCTAATGATTCAGCGCTGTTTACATAATAATTGTGGTTCACTTTTATTAGCTTTCGTAATGAGATTGCTTTCTTCTAGTGCAATCACTTGCTGGATCAGTTTTACACGGTTCTGCCTCCCCGCTCCCCGAGCACGGCAGTGGGATCACACCGGGGCGAGGAGGCGGCGTGAGGGTTTTAAGCCTGGCCTGGCCTCCCTTCCCTGGCTCCAGGCGTGGAAGAAAGCTCACAACTTGTCATTGCAAAGGAGAGGAGGCGAAGGGAGCTTGTATCGCTGGGACAACTTCTGAAAGACCCAGGTGGCAGTTTGAAGCATCATAGCAGTTGGGAGCATCATAGCATCTTAGCAGAGTTGGGTTTAAATCCATTTGGGGTGATTTCTCAGTACAGTGCTCATCTTTGTACTAAAAACTCTTGGTTTTAGCTATTTGCAAGGAAGAGAATCCACTGACCTGCTTCCACCAGGAGGAAGAAGCCAGGTCCTTTCGCCTCCGAGATCCACCGTATCAGAAGCACTAATCTGTGACGGTCGAAGTGCATCACGAATATTGTTTGTGTGTATGAAGCTACTGGATTAACTGCTGCAGCCTAACCTTGATAGAGTACTTCTTTGCTTCCCGTGTCTGAGTAATTGTGAACAGTGGCGTTGCTGTACGACAGGCTGCCAGCGCCTGCCTCCCGCAGCATCCCGCCGTCTGAGCAGCGCTGCCGAGAAACTGCCAGGTAGCGCCGGGGGATAACACCCACCGATGAGCTCTTATTAAATAAATAATGTCACCGGGAGGAGAATACAATAGCGTGAGCGCTACCTTTTGAAAAGGTAAGGTTGGGTGTTTTGTTGGGTTTTGTTTTTTTTTTTTTTCCTTTTTAGCTTAATAGCAGGTGTGTTATGGTTTCAGAGCAGCCCTGATGGCAGAGCTGAGTACCAGCAGGCAGGGCATGGCCGGCATAGCTGACTCTGCAGGCACAGCACTGCTCCGGAGCAGGATGAGTCCCCATGGGGCAGTAGGTGCTCGCCTGGTGGGTGCCATTGGGAGAGTGGGGGGCTGCGTGCGTGGCTTTGCAGATGCCGCTTGCCTGTCTTGGGGGATGCACACCCTCTCCCCTTTGGCTGCAAGTGACCATTTCTTTAGAAATATGCCCCAAATGATTTGGTGCTGGTGCTAGATTAAGGGCTTGGCTGCTGGAGCGAGGGCGTGAGCAGAGGATGAGTTGACTTTCTTCTCCTTTGTAAAACAAAACTCTTTTTTGGGGGGGTTAGGGAAGGTGGCAGTGCTTTCAGCCACGTGGCTTCTGCTAATTAACATGAGTTAATTGGGGCTGGTTGGAGAGCTGTGGCTTGGTGGGTAGAGGAGGCTCGAAGGGCTGGGGCTCAGGGCTGTTTCTGCCCCGTTGAATCCAGCCCACCAAAGGGACACGGAGATCCCAGTAGCAGGCGCCTAGCTAGCAAAACTCCACATAACTCGGCCCTCTGCTTTATTAAAGGTTCCTTTATAGCACTTTTTTGCCGTAATGCCCGCGAGAACAGCCAGCCTTTTCAGCAGCCTGAAACCTCCCTTACCGGGAAGGCTCCCGCGTGGGGAGCAGGCTGGCTGGCACCGTGCTGCTCCAAACCAGCCCCGAAGCTGCTTTGAAAACACAGTCTGCGAGCGGGTGAGGATGCCAGGCGAGCCTGGTGCTCCCCGCCAGCCTTGCCGAAACCAGGGATGGGTCCGCTCGCCAACCAGCCAGCTCAATACGATACTGAAAAATAGTTGTGGCGAGTAGGGGTTAATTTCTAGGTATCAAAATATGCACAAAAGGTTAAACGAGACTTCCTCCTTGTCACTGAATTACGACTTTAAAATATTTGCATTCTTTCCTGAAAGATTTAGGAATAATTATATAGCACTCAGGGGCAAGGCATTGCCAGATAAACTTAACAACTCTATAATTTGTACTCGAGGCAGGGTTTCCTGTAAATGATAGCTTTGTTTAATTTTACAATACTGCTTCCAAATGTTTGCTGGGTATGAATTGCCAGCTAAACTGGACTTGTGAATCTGGAAGAGTATTTATTTGTTTGTTATTGCAGACAATAAAAGCTGCTGTATTAGGCTAAAACTTGGCATCTCCTTTACAACTTCTAGGCATCCTTCCCCAGGCAGGTTTGGTGGGGTGGGCAGCCCATGTAGGGTGTGAGCAGCTTTCCAACTTCTCTGTACAAAAACCCTGAGCTGCTCTAGGATCTCCTCCTGCTCTGCCTTTCTTTTTCTGGGGTTGGGAAAGGAACGCTGCAGTCGCAACGCACATACTTTATTTCCATTACTCAAAGCCAGAGTCATGCGTAGTTAGAGCCAAAGACACTTCAGCAGCTCTGGGGATAACAAGATAGCTGACAGACTGGAATGCGGATTTATCAGGGGTAAAAACTGGCAAAATTCCTTATTTCGGATTCTTCTTTTTAAATAGGCCCTTCATGCTCCTGCTGCATGAGCCCACCGCGAGTTTTAACCCCTTGTGTTCTCCCAGCTGGATCCGGGCATGTGCGCCGGGGCCGCCCGTGTGTCTTCTGGGATTAAATTGCTCAGTCCCACTTAGTTCTTAGGTGTTGTTTTTAAACTGCGAAGCTCTTCCAGAAATGTTTTCAATGGGTTTTTATTTTAAAGTGCAGGCCTTTGCACCAGATGTGTGTCTGAGTGACCACAGAATGTAAATTTTACTGTATATTGCCTTTGGACTGGCAGTTTGGGAGACTACTGGGCAGTTAACATAGGAGAATTGTGCCATGAAATCCGCTTCCTTGGGATTTGGTTCATACTAATTTCTTTCAGAGTAAATCTCTTTATTGGCTTCAGTTACATTTTGATGTAGAGCTACTTTTCCTGTGCCTTTGTTAGGACCTGGAAATATTTATATTGCTATGAGAAATAGGTCATCTTTGGCTCTATGGCTTTTCAGTAATATATATATTTTAATATTCTGAGACATTAAGCAATTTCTTTTTGGGGAAACAAGTTATGGCAGAAGCAGCACACTTGGAAGTTAAATAGATTGGGTGAAATCCCTCAGTTACAGGAGCGAGGTTCAGAAGACAGGTCAAGCTGTTTAGTAAGAGTTGCAAGTTAAATTTTAACCTTTTCCAAATCTTTTGCGAGCAGCTTGTGGTGCAGCAAGACCTGCCTGGTGCCAGCCCAGCGCAGGAGCCCAGGGAGAGGGCTCTGACGTGGCCGTCTGCGGGGTGGGTGGATTTGGAGCTGGTGGTTGTGCCTGTGGTTGTGCGTCTCGACCGGCGGAGAATGAAGAGAATTTCACTTTTTATTGGAAAAGGAAAGGATTGCTCAAGGATTGCAAAACACTTTGTTTTGGAAAAAATATCATTGTTTGAAAATAGCATGAGAGCAGGAGGGGGGCTGTCCCTAAGCCTGCGGCAGTCTTGAAAATGTTCTTCTTACCTGGGGGCTCAGGTGAAGCTTCAAGGCTTCAGTATTAGCTTGGACTTTTGTCCCAGGGTGTCCAGGCTGGAAGGCTACACTTCTCCCATCCCTGCCTCTCCCTTTGGTGATGAAGGATGGGAAACTTTTCTTTTCTTTTTTTTTTTCCTAAGAGGGAGTAGAGTTTAAAAAAAAAAAAAAAAAAAAGTCTTGACTGGTGGGCAGAAACACTGATGGCTGGCTGCACTGAAAGCACCTGGAAGCTGGTCATGGTCAGCGCTTGGGCTCTCATGGGAGAGTTACTGGCTCCTGGTTTTCTGCCCTCTGTGTGCTTTCTGCCCTGTGCCTGCATTTATCTCCTTGGCTGAGCCACAGGCACATCGATTTGAACCTGTGTGGCCCCTCACCGCTTTGCCGCGGGCGCTTGTCTGGGTGCTTCTTGGCCTGTTTTATCCTGGTGCATCCACAGGACAGGTTCATCCCCACAGTGGGAAGCTGCTCTGGTTGCAGCCCAGTCATCCACTGGAGACACGCAGCCCACGTGGGAATGCCACTGACGGCAGCCCTCGTGTTAAAGCCTTGTCTCAGCCCTGCTAGCATCGCTTCGTGTTGCCTGCGGGTTGCTAAACGCCTCCCTGCTGCAGCGACTGCTCATCTCTCCTCTGGGCTTTTTTTAGCCGCAAACTTTTTATAAAGTGTTTTTGCTGACGGAGGGTGCCGGGACAGCACAGCAGCGGCTGCAGGGAAGGTGGGAGCCCCTCTCCCTGCTTGGGAAGGACTAACACAACTGGTAAATGCATCTCATCCTTCTAATCAACCATCCGTTCCCTGGGGCTTGCAGCGTGCCGGGGCTGTTTGCCTTCCTGCCAGTGGATTTTGGATGGTACCACCTGGGAGGTGGATGGCAAAGGTCCTGTTTGCACTTGCTCCTCCCCCCAGGTTGCTCAGGGCCGTGCTTAAAAAGACAAAATAAACCCCTTCGATGCCTCCCAGCAAAAGCCTTGATGCATTTGTCCCCTGGTATGATAAGGCGCTTTCAGCCGGGCCTGTTGTTTTTCCACCCCACTGAAGCTGTTTGCACAAGCCCAGCTGCTGCGTGTGAGAGGGGATCAAGATTCGGGTCTGCAGGTGGACAGTCTCTGTGATACCCGGGGCTGAGGTCTCCCAAACTTGCTTTTTCCAAAATAGCTAAGAAAATGTGACCCTGTGTTGGCTAGAGGGGAGGACACCTTCCTGGACGGGTGTAGGGTCTGTTGCTGGCTGCAGGGCACATCCAAGCTTCGGGTCCGTTTGCAGGCTAGCGAAGGGTTTCTGCAAAAGTAGAGGCAGGGCCTGGGGGGCTTGGTTTGCATGGGCGGCATGAGCCATCCAACGTGTGGGATGGGCAAAGCCACCTCAGATGTGGGGAAGGAGAGGAGCCGTGTTCCCGTTCAGAGCAGCGCCAAGAAGGCATGTGCCTGTGTGGTGAAACGTGTTTGGAAGGAGGGTAGGGAAACCAAAAAGATGGTCTCGTCTTAAAAGGCTGAAGTGGCCTCCTGTGCCCTCCTGTCCTCCCTGCGGGCGGTTGTCCTCTGCAGCCACGTCCTTCATCTGGGACACTGCTGTCCCTCCTGGGAGGATTTAGTTCAAACAAACTTGGTGGCGCAGAAGCTGGCTTGCAAATTGTTGAAAAGATGTTGAGATTTATCTATGCTAACGTGAGGAGGAGGAGGAGTGCCCGTGTGAACCTGCCGGCAGATAAGGCTGGTGTTCACAGCTGCGCCGAGGAGAGCGGGGTAGATAGGGCATCCTGGAGAGGGGGAGAAGGAGGAATTTTTGATTTTGTGATATCCTTAATCCTTTCTCCCCTCTCTCCCACCCCCCTCCTTGCCTCTTCCAGGGTAGGTTAAACTACTCAGCCTTGCCTTTTCCACAAATACTGGCAGGCTGCTAGTTCCAGACCCGGGGAATACATTGGGAGTCTGTTCCAGCAGCGGGATGAATTTTCAGATGTAGGTCGCGTTATGCTGGCTGAGCACAGTGCGCTGCTTGTGTGAGCTGGGTGGCTTCTGCAACAGATGCCCGGGCTGTTAAAAAAGTAACGCTTGGTGGGAGTAGCAGGCAAGGGCTTAAAAGCACATTTTTCAGGTAAAAATCTTATTTACAGTCTCAGCTGTGGTCTTAGCTCTGAGGTGGTTTGTCTAAAGGGAGATAAAGTGGAGACATGGGAGGTGTAGGGGATGGTTCAGACTGTCACTGGTGTGTGGGGGGGCTGCGCTCCCATCCCAGCACCACTGCTCCCAATAAATGCCCCCGGGTGAGGAGGCAGCGACCCCGGCATTGGGCTCTGCCACGGTGGCATCTCCTGGCGGACGTCCTGCCTGCCGTGCCTGGGGTAAGGCAGAGCTGGGGTTGGTGCCTCCAGCCTCTCCGGGGCCTGGAAGGGGTCTGCCCCCTTTTTTTCAGGGGGGGCTAAACCCGGAGCTGTGCTGCTTGCTGGAGGGAGGATTTCCACCGGCAGTTTCCCTCTTCCTTCCCTGGCTCTTAGCTGTGTACGGTGGCCCAATTTCAGGGGCGTTTCACAGGTCTTGGGAAAGTTGCACCTTGGGTTTTTTTGGCGCTGGACTTCCCCTGTCTCCTGTTATGCCACTTATTTGCCTTTCTCCATGCGATGCTTCAGGCTCAGCCGTGTGTGTTTTTGGAGGTTTGTCTTATTTACACGAACAGTTCTCAGAAAGTTCAGCTGGAAAGCAGCTTTTCCTGGGAACAGCCAGGAACCACCAGTGTGTGATCTTTGTGTATAAAGTTGCCTTTCTCTGCTTATAAACAGTGGCCCTAGGATGGATGTGCGGTGGACCTGTTTAGATTTAAATCTGACCCACCTCCTTGTTTTCAGTGCTGGCGTCCCCTTTGAGCAATGTGTTCTTTCCTGCCTTTTGCAATAACACGTGGTGTGAGTTTTTTAACCTTTAAAATGAAAGTCATGTCAAATTGTGGTGTTCTGCTGCAGACATCAGCGTATGATTTTTTTTTAAATTAATTTTTTCCCCACACAATATCATATACACAGATTGCTCATTAATTTCCTGTGCAGGCTTTCTTCTGATGGCCTGGCAAGCCAGGACCTGATAGCCACAGAGCGCCCATTGCATGTTGCAAAGCTACTCTGACCGTGGGAGGGGGTGAGCTGGGAAGCACACGTGCATGCCTTGGTCCTCCAGCTGTGGTGGAAGAATTGCTGTGAGATCAAGCTCTGCTGGCCGTCCCTCCCAGAGCCCTTCATCTGGGCTTGTTTTCCCAACCCTGGTTTGCATCAGATTGACGCGAGCTAATTACTTCTGAAACCCCTTTAATTGGTGCCTCTTTCTGGTCCAGCTGAAATTTGGAAATTGTTTCTATAGTCATGAGCAGAGGGAAGATGTGGGGCAGAGTGGCATCACCCGTGGCTTTCCTTCCCGGGAAGGTAGGCTGGAGCGAGGGGGTGGCAGCATCGCTGGGGTCACCGATGAAGCAAGAAAAGCCTTCGCATGCTTTTGTGGGCAGGGCTGAAGAATGCAGCGTGCATCAGACTTGCTGCTTTACTGGGTGTTTGTAGTGTGCAGCTACATAGTGAGATGTAGCGTGGGTTCCTGCAGATAAACTCAAAGTTGAGTTGTGGCTGTGATGCTCTGGAGAAGCATCTCTGGGTCGATGACAGTGATTCCTCCAGACTCCTATTCTGGCAAGCTGCCCTGCTATGGGAGGTTCCTGGCTGAAACATTGGGCCCAAAACTGGAACAGGCTGTAGGTCTGGCTTGCTGTGGCAAGGGCTTTGTCCGTGTCCAGGCTGAGAAGGTCATCCTGTGCTGAGCTAAACTGGGGGGACAACCAGGGAGCTGTACGCGTGGAGCAGTGCAAGTGCTCTGCATTCCCTTTTGTGCCAAAATGATCTCCATGTTGCTATGAAACTGTCTTGTGGAAAACTTTCCGCTTATAACTGAAGTCTCATTTATGTCTGCCCAGGACCTGCTTTTGGACTGAATTTTATTTTCTAAGCAAATGAGACTTTTTGGTCCTTGAGGAGGGGGAAAATAAGAGCTCCACCAACTGGCAGCCCTCCTGTCCTTGGGGAGCTGGGAGCTAGTGAGGGTTTCTGGCAGAGGAGATGGTTTGTTCAGCAGGAGCGGTGTAGGGCTGAGCAGGGCAGCGGATAGCATAGCTCTGTCGAACTGTCTTAGTTTGTGAGCCCTCTAAAAATTAATTTCCAGGGGGGCCGCAGCCCCCTATATCGCAAGCTTCAGACTACTGCCTATGTGTGTGCTTCCACAGACCCCTCCAGTTGCCCCCTGACCGCAGACCACAAACTGAACATGAAATGCTTAATAAGAGCCAAACTGTCTTGGAAAAAATGTGTGGATACAAAATGCATTTGAAAATCTGGCCTTCTGTATATCTTTCTGGAGTGTCTTAACCTGCTCTAAATTCTTAAGTTATCTGCACTGTTACTCTGCTTGGCAAGCTCTGCAGGCAGGGGAAGGGCTTATTAATGTGGGTTTTTACATAGATAAATGTGGCTGTGAAGTACTATTGACACATGGAAATGTTGGTGGATGCTTAGAGAAGAATCAGCTGCTTTGTGATAGCTCTGTGCCAGTTCCTTCGTTTGAATATCTTTGCAAAACTCAGCTGTAGCAAAGCACTTTGAAAAAAAAAAAAAAAAAAAAAAAAAAAAAAAAAAACCAAACACAAAACAAAACCAAAAAAACCCCAAAACATATTTCTGTGGCTTAAAAAGAAGAAAAATCAAACCCCAAAACACATGCACCCCTCCTCAGTAAAAGTTTTGCGCACATCAGAAACAAAGGCATCGGCATTTGCTTGTCAGAGCTAATAAAGTTTGCTTGGATCTTAATTTTTCTGCTTGATTTCACAAAGTAATTGAAACTTCCTTTTTGCTGCAAGCTCTTTTTTCTTTTTTTTTTTTTCTTTTAAATATTCTTAGAAGAACGTCTTTTGGTCTGTGAGTTGATGGAATTTTGCTCAGAAAGCAGGCACGGTTCGAGCGCACTGAGTGGCTGGTCAGTCAAAGCTTATAGGACAAATTACTTGTGTCTGCAAGTCATTCCTCCAAGTTGAAAACCACCTAGACCAAATAAACCTTGAACTAGAGGTTTTATAGGAGCTTTTGAGCATGTAAGTGAAGCTTTTGTAATCGCAGTGATCTGATAAAACCTTAAAAACCAGGGTTCCCATAAACAAAATAGTAGTTCCACTTGAGGTGATAAAACCCACATCTGTTAAGCTTTGCTTGCTACCTCCTGATGACCTGTGAAACAGCAAATAGTCCCCGCTCCAGAGGAGAGGATGCCAAACTGCCGGTGCCATACCTTTGCCGTGGGGGACACACACCAAAAAAAGTCCATTTGAGAGCAAAACCAGTGGTTTTTGAAGAAGGAGCATCCTCCAGCTCACATTTGCAATTGCATGCCTATGGTGTCTTGCTGCCCGCCTCCTGGCCGGCACGGCGCAGGGAGTTTTAGAGGTTAGGATAAGGAGGGGCCTGGGTAATTGAAAGCAAACAAACAGCGAAGACAAAAAAAAGAAACATAAAACAGCAAACCCAAAGCCACAAATAGAAAACAGACTTTCCAGATTGATTAGTTCAAATTTGTTTATTTGAAGTCTCGAAAGTTCGCATCGTCGCTCTTTTGGGGTGTCTCTCAAACTTGGCAATATGTTAACCATGTGTTTTCAGATCAGCTTTTCACAAGAAAGACCCTGGTTTTTGGTGTGTTGGTGTTGCCTTAAACTTTAAATTGAAAGGAGGATGGCAGGCTCCAAAGACTAATTTGTAGTCTTCACATGCAGGTGCTGCTCTTGAGAGAATTACGCTCTGTAAAACTTTTGTTTTGTGGAGGATTTTCCTTGGCCGTGTTAAAGAGTACTGAGTGTTAAGACATGTTACCGATCACTTTTTTCCCCATGTCCCTGCTGGAAACAGGTTTAGGAATACTGATGCATTGACTGGCATTGGGAATCAGTGGAGACCTCATAAAGTCTGGTTTTACTTTTGGTTTTCAGGGTGTTTTGGACTGGAAGGTGCTTCCTACCTTCAGTAACAGATCAATAGTGCAGCTGTAATATACTTTTTTTTTTTTAACAAATTTGGCTTAAACACCCCCAAGCCCCCAGACAGAGGAATTATAGATCCAGCCTATTAGCTGTTGGCCATTAATGAGTCTGGTCTAAATGCCTTGATTGTGCCTGAGATTTCTAAGCTGAATCCTTTGCATTATATTAGTATGGCAAGAATGCCTCCCAAAGACAAGCAGTAACTTCCCAGCGCTGTCGCCGTGCCTCTCCAGGAAGGCGTAAGTACATTTTGGGTTGCGCTGATACCATCTTGTGCCTTGGTGCTATCAAAGCGGGTGGAAGCTCCCTGCTGCTCCGGCAGCCCGGCTCTGATGTTCTTTCACATCCAGGCGCGTTGTTTATCTTTAACCAAGGCTTGGATAAACTTCCAAAATAAATGAATGTAGTAGTCCAACTCGGTCTGCTTTGGCGGAGGTTTTCTGGAGTGATTCAAGCGTTATAAATATGAAAGTAGCTAGACTTCAAACGCTGCTTTTGGACCAAGTTTTCATAGTTGTCTCCTAAAGCAGCAGAGGGGAACCTTTCCTTGAAGAAAATCTTTATTTTTTTTCTACTTAACTCCCCTCCCCCTTTCTCTTTTCATCTGCACCCTTCGTTCATGTCTGCCTTCCTGATTAAGAACTCATCAGTGAAGATGGATTAGTCCGGGAGCATTGCAGCCCTTGGGACCGGTGCAGCTCTGGCGGGTCAGGAGCCGGGAGGCACCGTGGGGTCACCGTCACCACCGCCGCGGCGGAGGCTGGCTGAGCCGCGCTCGAGTGCACGGAGGAATGCGGTAACAGTGTTTAAAGGAAACGTGCAGAACTAACAAGGATTAAGGCTAATTGTCCTACGAGGGGCGGCAGGATGTGGCCACGCGGGGAGCGACTCGGTTCTGCAAGGGAAAAGTCTGGTAGTTAGGGTCTGTTTGTGGAGGACTTGGGTAGGTTTTGGTTGGTTTAGTCGCTGTATGGAGAAATGGAAAATAGTGGATTGGGGGGGGGGGGGGGGAGAAGTAGAGTTCTTCCTTAAAGACTTCAAGGCTGTTGGAGCAAATATTTCTGCAGTTGGTGGGAAACATCCTACAAATGAATGATTCTCGCCATGCCTGGGCTCTGTTTTTGCTGGCGTTGCACAACTGTCGCTTTGTGCAGGGAGCTGACGTCCCCCAACTGCTGAACGCTCATCCTGGCGCTGAGCTAAGGCGGATAGGAGGCCTCTTACTGAAGGACTTTGTGTGCCAGTGAGTTTGTTTTGAGAAATGACGTGATGCTGTTGGAGATGTTTTAGGGACCTTGCCTCCCCTCGTAGGTCAGGCTGGTTACTCAGGTCTTGCAGAAAGGCCACGGGTGTCTCTTGGCTTGAATAAGGGGGGATGTGGGGAGCGAAGGCCCTCAGGGTCGGTCCTCACCAAGCCAAAGCGGCGTGAAATGCTGGCTGGAGCCGACTATCCATCAAGTGGGACCTAAGGGAGCTGGGTGGCCAGACCAGAAGAGTTAATCACGTTGTATTTCTGTGCTCTGGGGAAGATGTGTCCCTGCCTGGAAGAAAGTGAAGTTTGCATGTGGCCCAGCCGGGGATGGAGGGACGATGCCCTTCGATGCTGCAGGTACCAGCAGGACCCTCCGGGCTGGCAGTGCACCAGCAAGGGCAGATGGGGCACGGGCACGGCTCCGGGTGGTGACCTTGTACTGCCAGGTGAAAACTGATGTCTTCCAAACTGGGCCTGAAAAGAACATTGCACCCAGTTGCTCTCATCTAAATGCTGGTGTCAGACGCTTAGCAGCCTGGCAAAGCCCTCATTATTTGCCTCGGTGGCGAGGGAGGGGAATCGGTGGTGGCTGTGGGGTCTGCTGGGCAGGGTCATAGAGTGGCACTCTCCCGTGGCTCTCGGCAGGTGTGGATGGGCAACCTGCCTGAGCGAACTTGTTCTTTCTTGGCCCTCAGGTTTTAGCCCTTCCTGATAGAAGCAGTCCAAAGCTCACAGTTTTCTGTCTTTGGGGACGACGCGGATGTGCAGAGGCAGGGGAGGGTGCCTGATTTCCTGGCATGTGCCAACTGTTAGATTATAGCTGGACTTTGCTACACCTGAACCCTGAAAGCTTTTCATCTCTTTGTTTATACTTTCAATTACCAGAAGTCGTAACTCCTGCCCCAAAAAAACCCCAAGCAAGCAATACTCTTGCCAATTGAGAAGATGGAGTGTTTCTCCTTGGTGCAGAGCTTTGGCTCACTTTTGCCCACCTGCCTCCACCCCCAGCCCCCGAGCGGAATTCCTGGGAATCGGTGGCGCTGGGTGCTGTGGCATGGATGGCCGGTGGCACGCGGGGTGGCAGGAGGAAGGAGATAAGGAGTCAGTGCTCTGGTCCAAAGTCCAGGCTGCCTTTGCAGGGTGGGAAGTCAGCCCTGCTGTCGGTAGCTGCGTGGAGCAAGGGACTTGCGTGGTTTTGTTGTCAAAGCAAGGGGAGCAAAAGTAGACCTCCTGTCCATGTCACCTAGGACTTTCGGGTGGCCCTGGCTTTCCGCCGAGCCCCTGCATGCCGCTTGCTGTCCTCCCTGCCCAAAACCACCCAAGGCAGGGTGAAGGAGTATGTCCTTATGGATGAAAGACATCGCCCTGCTGCTTTCCAGATATTTGTATATTTATTTGTACACTGCCCTTCAATAGAGCTGTTTGCAGCTTGGTGTTGTGTTTTGGGGTTTTCAGGTTTTGGTTTTCTTTCCCCTTTTCCTTCCCTTCTGTGTAAAGTTGGTCTCAGAATTGCAGCGGGTTCTGCAGTGCCTATTTTGGATCCTGCAATAGAGAATTAATCTCTCTGGAAGTTAATTAACATCTCTCTTGCGTTCCAATTTATAGATCAGATTATTGTTTTTATAAAGCCTGGGATTTTTTTAAATTCTATTTTAAGTTGAAAACAGGAAATTGTGGCTGAATTTCACGAGCTTTGTTTCTTATTTAAGGAATTAAAAACATCTTTAGGTTTTGGGGCTTTTTAAAATTTTTGCTTGCGTCATAGCTGCCAGTTCACATACCCTTAGTACTTCTATTCCTGTTGGTGCGCTTTTAACATGTGGAAATGGTAGCTCCGCTTGATGCGATGGTGCATGCTTGTTTTTGCTCTTGCAAGCAGGAAAACTTCACTTCTGTCGAACCCCTGCGTAGCTGGCGACATTGGGAAGGTGGGATGTTTGGAGGGGCTGACCACGTGGCCACAGCACCAGCTTTGGGACGGTGGTCCTTGCCTTGAAATGTGCCGGTGCCACCATTTGGGAGAGCTGTGGCTTTCCGTGGTTGTTCAGCTCTCAACTGGGGAGACCTCTGTCAGACAGAGTGCCTCCACAAAACCATGAACACCTTCTTTTGAGGTTTTTTTTTTTGCTTGGTATTTTCCAAATAAAGCATGATCCCCAGAATCACTAGGGCTGTATGACCTCAAAACGTTGCTGAAGCTTTCGAGGGTCACCTACTGCCAAATCTGGGACTCGCCAGCAGATGACAGCCTGCTGGCACAAATAGGTGAGCCTGGGTGCATCTCACAAGAAACTACTGTGCAGCTCTGAAACATGTTTTTGTGCATTGATGCTGGAATCGGCTATGTTTGAAAAGGAAAAGAAAAAAAAAATGACTGGAAAAGTGGTTGCCAGCGGCTTACTCCTGCTTCTCCTGCCTGCCCGTGTGTGGTGCCTTCCTGCACCGGCGAGCATCCCGTGAGGTGCCCGGCAGAGGGTCTGGGGAGCACAGAGGGAGAGGGCCTGAAAGTGGAGGCAGAAAATGTTGTTAAGAAGGAAAAATGTTCCAGTTCAAATGACAGTGTTTGTGGCAGAATATGTTTTGATTAAAAGCTGCTTTTTTGGCAAATAGCCCAAAGCTTTATGGAAAAAAAACAAACAGGCAGTTTTTCGGCTTTGTTTTGCCTTCTTAATGGGGAATTTGAGGAAAAAATGAGAAGTCTCACAAAGAAAGTAACTGTCTCCCAGCCAGATCTCTTCTATTTTCTGTTCCTTGTGCCTGAGGCTTCAGTAATTCTGTGTATTTGCTGTTCCCAATGGATTCTCTCCCCTACTCCCCCCCACCCCACCCCCCCAATTGCAGGAAATTATACTCGGTGGGGTTTTTTTGGGTTACCCCTGTAAAACCTGCTAGACAATTTCTGTTGAATTCTGAAGTCTGATTACTGGCTGTATGCAGGTTTTGATTTTTTTAATCATGACTTTTATTTTTACCTTTATGTGTACCCAGAATTACTGACTGCAAGTGTTGGGCTTTCTAGCTGTTCTTCGGTGGCTGATGGAGGGACAGGGGCGCTACCTGTCTCAGCTGTCCCGGAGTTGAGCTGCTTGTGCGCCTTGTGTATCCGTCATCCTCACCAGAGAAGTGGGAAAAACCAAAGATAATTTTCAGCATAGCTTGTCCGTTGTGTAACACCTCTCGCTTAGGGCACGTAGGCAGAGACATGTTATGAAAATTATCTCATGCCTAAAGAATTTGGTGATAATAAAGAGAATTTGCATTTCCTTAGTTATCACTCAGCGATGTCAAGTAGGGTTTTTTGGTTTTGTTCTTTAATTAAGAAACAACTCTTGGTGTTCATTGAAGGTTTCTGTCTTAGCTAGAGCCAGGGAGAATCCTCTAGTTAACCAGAGCTATTTTACTCTCCGGGTTTGCTTAAATAATAAGTTTAATTATGTAGTAGTCTTTTTTTTTTTTTCTCCTTGCCTTATTTGTATATTCAGTTCTTTGTGTGGTTTCTTTCTCTTTTGATGTTTGCAGAAATGCATTATCTTCATCTGTCGGGTTTGTGTTTGGTGTGCCACTAATTGACTCAATATCCTGTTTGTTGGAATGAAAGTGCGCTCTATCATGGCATATTTTTCCAGGGTGTAAAACCTCGCAGTATTCGGGCCACCCTGTCGGGAAGGAAATTGTTGGTTGTGCTGTGGAAGTGAAGCAGTAATGGTATTTTTCCTCAGGTGAGCAGGGTTTTAACTTTAAATGAACTCTTAAAAGCCCGCTGAAGGTGAAATCCTGCATCCTCCTTTCTTGAACATCACCTGCAAAGGGCGCAGTCCCGGGCTTAGATGTCCTGTAGAGAGTTTTTGGGTTTGGTCCTTGGGGACCTCCACCTGAACCTCTCCATTGCCCCAGCCTCACTGGGAGAGCCAGGCAGGAGGGGACCTCAGTTGACTGGTGATGCTTCTCCGGGGTGCCACGGAGAGCGGAGACAGGTCTTTGTTTCTTGTTTGGGGCTGAAGAACTGTGTTAGGAGCGTGGGAAGGGCTCTCCTGGTCTGCCTTCACCCCAGAGGGTTGTCCCAAAATCACTCTGGTTGGCCTCAATGGGCAGTGTTTGCCTGGACTTGGTCCTTGAGGGACCTGGCTCTGTCATCAGCTCGAAGACAAGCTTTGTGGTAGTAATTTGGACTTAGGTGGGTGGAAGGCAAGAGCCCTCTTTGTGTCCTAAGTTGCTCTTTCCAGTAGAAAATTAAGGTTCTTAATGTGCGTTTGGCTTAATGTACACACATGGATATAAATCTCTCTTGTTCTCTTCAGTCCCTGACCCTCTTGGCAGTAAATTTGGGAACCCGAAGCTGTCAACAAAGCAAAATGGAAAAATAGAAGCCAGACAGACTTCGGTTGTGTATGATATTTTAAGTAACTGTAGGTACGCGCTATGGAAATAATTAGGATTATTTGTTGTGTTGAAGGGAGGTATGTCACTGAGGTATTGTGTGCGCTGGCGTTCCCCACGCCTGCAAGATGGATTAGCAGCTGAGTTAACAGATGCAGTAAAGCTCGACTGAAAATAGTTCACTGTTGTTAAGTGTAGGTGAAAGGGCTTTGGTTTAGGTATCAAAGAGTGTATTTTGACTGCTTGACAAGTTTGAAAAAAAAAAAATCATTTCAATATTATAAGCTTTCTCTGTGAGTCTGGGGAATTTTTCTGTGCCATTAGAGTAATCAGTAAAAAACTGAAATGCACGTTGATTAATAACCTAAGTGGAAGCGCAGGGGAAACAAGTGGCTTTAACATTAATAAGGCAAATAAACCATTTATATAAAACGGTTGCTAATTGAGTGGGATGTTAAATATGCTGCATGCTGGCACGCGCTGCCAAATTGCGGTACTTCCATAACCCTACCAGTCGGCCGACTGCACGTGAGGTTGTGTTCTGGCTTAAAAAATGCTGGGTGGTTAGAAAAAAGGGGTGCAGGTGGGGATGAGCATCCATGATGGTCGAATCCGGACCAGGGCTTCTGTGGCTGTGGAAGGGCTGGAGCCCCCGTGCCCGGCTGGAGGGCGATGCTGGCTGCTGACCTCCACAGTGAGGACCTGAATTTGGATACGTGGGTTGCTCACTCTCTTTTGGTGCTTTTTGGGTTTGAGATCCCAATGGCAATTGGAAATGTTTTGGGGAGGGAAGAAAGGAAAGCTGACTCTGGTTGCGTGATGGTGGCCTTTAGGATTGGAAATGATTCGTATTGGAAATGGGGTATGTTATTTTGTGTCTGATGGTGATAGATGTAGGGACGATGCTGCACAAAGCACTTCTCCTGGAAGTGTGCAGTTGAAATAGTGGTTCGGGCTGGAAATAGCACCATGTGCTCAGGAGCATCACAGGAGGTACAGCTCCAAATGTCCCAACCCGGTTTGACCCACTCCGACCAGAGGGTACCAGCAGCGCCGTGTTGTTTGCAGGATGTGAGCTTAGAAACTTGTAATTCTGAATTCTGCTGCCTTTCGTGGATGCGTCGCCTCTGTTAGCAGGACCTCAATGCTGTTTTACATCTCTTCCTTCCTGGCACACGACTGTCTCCGCAGGAGTACTCTCCCCAGTAAAATAAACACAAGTCCCACAGCAGCCGTGCTTTAAAGCAAGCAGAGAAGACTGACCACCTGGTGAAAAAGGAGTACTCCAATAAGAGCCATCAACTAAAAATTCAAGTTTGCTGCTTATGCCAGGCAAAAAGCACGCCTTCAAGCTGCGTGTGTATGTGACAGCTGGGGAGGAGGCAGTAGGGTTGCTTTTTTTCCTCCCTTTGGTGTTTGCAGCCTAGTGTCATTTCACCTGGAAATATTTATATGCCAAGACACTATCTGCATTTTTGTACTGCTCTTCATTAGCAGATATCTAAAAGCAGCATAAGCCGTGATTAGGGTGACCCAGCCTTGCCTTGGGGGGCAGGGACTGTTGTGGCTGTGGGATGTGTGGTTGTGCCAATAGCCCATAGGGATTACGGCAGCACCATCGCAGATGGGCAAGAGCTCACGGTCCATTGCTGGAGGTGCTGAGCATCCCCGGCTCATTTTGTAGCCGGGAAAACTGGACAGATTTTGGTATTTTGGGTCCAATTAAAGGTGATCGGATTGGGTGGACGGTTCGGTAGCCTTGTCTGTCTCAATGACTCTGCCGGAGTCGATCACAAGCTCGCGCTTTTCTTTCTTCTTCTTGTCCCTTGTTAACGTGGGGCCAGAGCAGTGGAGCTGTGCTCAGGGGTGATGCTAGTGTTTCTTGTCATCTTTGTTGGGGGTTTTGTAAAGCCTTGGTAGCATGTCAATTATATATGATGGGTGGAAGCCTAATATTCTGTGATAATTAGAAGGCAAGTCTAGTGTGAAATCGGATTAGAGCCCAGCATTACAGTCCAGGATTCCTTTGGTAGCTGGTTCAGAGGAAGTCATAAAACTCTTTTAAAGATGACACAAGCCAATGTGTGCTAGAGGGAAGAGGCAGAGTGCGAGGCCGAAATGGTGGCCCCGCTCACTGGTCCCGCAGCAGTGTTTGCTTCCCACTCCTCCAGCAGCCCAGCTTACCCCAGCCCGTTTTCTCATGTGGAAGCAAAGTCCAACAGTAACATCTCAGACCGTAAACTGCTTTTGGCTTGTTTACTGAGCTGCAGTGAAGGGCTAGGCTGTGTACGGGAGTGTTTTAAAGAAATAACCCCCCTGCCTCCCAGCAAACCACTCCTGAAAGTTCAGCTAGTTTTGCAGGTAGGTATACTTAAAGTATTAACTTGGTCAAGGCGAGGAGAAGCAGGCTGGGAAGGCATGTTAGACATCCAGAAACAACATTTTGAAAAGGTGTTGGAAAATTGTTCGGTGAAGGGAACTGCTTTTCAAGATCATGGAGCCCCCGAGTTTGCGCTGCACACTTACTCATTCGATGAAAACTTGTTTTCCGGCACATTGCAAAATAGTTACTTGATTTGGAAAAAACTCTGTGTGCCTGGAGTCTGCTAAATGTGGTGTTTCTGTAATGGCTTAAAATCATAAGTTTGCAAGATTACCCTTCTGAGCACATTTCCTTGGATGTACAGATGGTAACATCGTGTACCGTTGCATTTCTATCTTTAAACCACCACCTCCGTTCCCCAGAGGTGTGCTGTTAACTAGCCAAGGAGCAAGCTTCTTTCGTAATTTTGGTCCCTCATTTCTCTCTCTGTATTCATACGTAATATAAAATAGAGAAAAAGTCTTGCTGCGACAGGCCATGGGAAAGATCTGCTGCAAATCCATGACAAGCTGCAGCAATGGTGTGCATATGCGGTAGGTATTTGGAGTCGTTCTCTGCTACTTAAGCTCTTTTTGCCATGCAGCCCCTGACGTGATGATTGTACACCCTGCCAAACAATTCAATAAAAAGCCTGACTTGAAAGGAAGCTGTGGCAGAGTTATATTTTTGCTGTGCTCACATGGTGATAAATTACAAAAGCTGCCGAGTCTTTAACACTCAACAGTAGATGAAGAGTTGCCTTGTGTGGGCATTGTTTGATGAGTTTTAACTTGGGAAATAATTATTGCCGAATGCGTCCTTGACAGTGAGTGCACACCATGAGTGTTCTCTGCATAATATACATAAACATTAGATCTCTGTTGAAGTGGGCCTAAATACTCATATTTTTCACTCCTTTTCCTTAGAGGAGTTCACTGCCAGTTGGAAAGACAAAGAGTGTTGTCTTTGGTCTTGGCTCTAGGTCGGTGTTTTCTGTGTGTATGCTCACGTGGACCGCTGGCAGCGGCTGCTTTCCAGGCTTCATCATTTTCATTCCCCTGCGTGCCGTGGTTGTAGCACTGTTGTGTTTTGAAGCTGTTGTCTGATGGTGCCGTGCTTCGGGATCTGTCCGTGGAGGCGTAAGCAGTTCCCAACACCGCAGCCGCTCACCGAAGGGGCATGTGATGGATCCATCACCCGAGCAGGCGATGGGATGCTGGGATGTTGTGTTGCTCTCCCTGCAAACTCGGGTGTGGGATGAGTCCTGTGGATGGATGCTGAATGGATCAGCTCTGCTAGCTGATTTAAAACAAAGGCTAGACATGAGATTTCTTGCAAACCGTGTCAGTGCCTGTTGCTTTGCTCAAGCGAGGATATATTCTCAGGGATGCAGAGGTGCTAAGGACAGCCCTCCCCGTGGGAAAACAGGGGCCGCAGTGACTTCCAGTGACTTTCCATTGGTATCTCCCACTGTGGCGTAAGAAAACTGCAAGAAAAGCAGCCCGCAGCCCTAAACTTTCTGTTTTTTAACACTAGGTAACACAGTACCTCCTCCTATGATTAGCACTGAGTAGCTGGAGCTCCTCAGCTCCAGACAGAGCTAATTCTTGATCACAAGCCAAGACCACATAGTGCTGACATGACTGAGAAGTATCTTCCATAATTAGATTGCTTGGTCATTCGTTTTTGAATGTCTGAGTTGCATTTTGGAGCATAATTTCTTAATGATCAACCAAATGGGATCTGTGCAAGCTTGATTTACTATCAGTAGTGTTCTCCATGCTTGGCTTTGCACATGTGTCCCAGGGAGGCACCATGCAGATCTGGGATGAGGGGAATCAAAGAAAAATGATTTTGCTTTGTAACATTAGGTGGGATGGTAACTTTAGTTTAATAGTATACAAAACTGTTACTTGTACTTGTGAAATACATTGGGCTTTTATTTTTTTTTATCATAAATAAATTGGAGTAGTTGTTAAAACCACTGTTTTAGGGATCCCAGGGCATCTGTGGACAACTTCAGAAGTGTCTGCAAAGTGTAACTAGGAAAGGAAATCCCACTGTCAATAGGTTTGAATTTGCCAAGTAGGGTAGAAGCTTACCCCTCCAACACAAAAGAATGGGAAGTATGTAAGTTGTAACCACCAAAGGCAGGCATGCATCACGGAAATGGTACTGAAATCATGAAGTGCATTTCAGGTAAAAATATTTCCAGCATACTCCCCCCACGTAAGAAATTTAGGAAAAAACCCAAACCAAACTGTTATAAGAGTTTTGAAATTAAATTATTTTGACACCTCAAAACTAGCCGTTGCTCTAGCTGTAATTATTGCTTTGCTGCTATTTATGTTTCCCGTTGTGTCAAAGAGCCTTAGTCCTGTATTGAAACTGGAGTGAAGAGATTCAAAGTGAAATAAGGTGGTGGTGCTTGGGCACTTTCTTTTTTTTAATGCTTGCTAGTAAGGCAGGCTCATAGAGGAGTGCCCAGGCGTGCTCCAGGATGGATTTGGTGAGCAGGATCCGAAAATCCCAGGTGCACCTCTTCCTCTCTCTTAAATGACTTATCAAGCTAAATGGAGCTGCATCCCTCAGTGCTGTGCCGCTTAATGCTGTGTGTTTGCTGCGGGAGGTGCTCCTCTGAGATGGAAAGAAATAGAGTCCATGAAAGAAAAATACATGTGTAAGGAGACAGCGAGATTTTTCTGTGTTTTCTGAAGGTTGTGCCTAAGCAGTGCTGCTTCCCGTAACAGACTTTGAGCTTTCTGTAATTCAAGAGCAGCGGATGGTCTTGTGCAATAAATTAGCTGTGGCAGAATTATCTGTTGGTCAAGGTCTCTCTGTAATGCCAGGGAAAACAAACAAACCCTGTAGTGCAAAAGGAAAATAGATTTAGGAGGAGAGGTTCTTAGGAATTATGTATATAGATAGATATAACAATATTTGTGTCTTATTTTAAAATGGTCCTTAAGTGCCTGAAAGGAGAGAGACTAACATTTCTGGGCTAGAAAGTCATGCAAAGTGATGGAAAGGTTCAGCAGCTGGGCAAATGATGTTGTTATGAGACCTTGCACAAGGCAGGCAGAGAATCAACCGCTCCGGATAGTCACAGGCAGGCTTTGTTTTGTACCGTGCAAAAACTACTTTTGTTTCCCTAGGAGGCAGGATGGCTCTTCAGCAAGGGCATGGTTCACAGCCTGTCGTGAAGAGGCTATTTTCTGTGCAGGGGGCTGACAAGTCCTTTGCAGCTCTGGCAGTGAGTCTCTGAACCTCGGCGGTGGTTGGAGGTTGTTGGTGGCTTCTGGGGTGTGAGCAGGTAGGGAAGAGCCTTTGCTTCTCCATCTGCTTCCTCGGGATGAAGGATAAGGTTTGGCAGCAGGGTGTGAAACGGGAGAGAAGGCAGCAGCTTACATGTAGGCTGTGTCTTTTAAAATACCATCTGACTTGGAAGGATGAGTTTCTCATCCTAACTGCTTGTTTTGATCATGTCTTCAGTGTTGACAAAGATTTGCACAATTTGCCCAAGTTTGAACCACTTTGGCATCAGCCCACCTGCCTACGATGGGGCTGCGTTGTGGGACCTGTCAGAGAAGCTGGAGCTGAGGATTGCTACGCAAAGAGTTTATCTTGGCCCACAAAACTTGACAGCAGCATTTTATTGGTGGTGCTAGAAGAGGACAGCTTCATCCTGCACTGCAGCGAGATGCTCTAAAAGCAAATTATATGGGGCCAGATCCTGTGCCCAGATTGTCTGTGAAATTTTGAAATGTAGATATGGAAACACTTTGTGATTCCTCTGACCAAGCCAGCTTGAGCCAGATGACTCTTAGGAGAGAATTGTCTTTCAGGGTGAAGGAAGAAAAATCTGTTTGAATTCTCCAAAAACAAACCCCCAGTTTCACGCAGGATGGTGACAGAAAACTGTAAAATTAGGAGCTGGGAAATACAAACCTTTTCCTGAGCTGTTGCATAAAACAAGTATATTTTAATATCAGTGATAACTGTGCTTCTGAGAGAGATTAATTCTCCTGTGATAATTGGAGGTGGGGGGGGCGTGAAAAAAAAAGGATTTATCTGTACGAAAAGGACCGTTGCCATTGATATTGTGTTGTGTATTAACAGAATGAATTGGAAGTAATTAAAATGCTCAGCAAAAACTTCATGGAAGATATCATAGTATATACAGGCCAATTTGCTGGTTCTTCAAATTACATTGTGCAAGATGAGTATCTGTTTATTCTGTTTATTAACTGAATAAATAAGACGACGCTTTTTAATGTTCTTGCAGGAAGACAAGGCGTGGTATTTACATGTGTTGCTATAAAGTTCCTCTACAGAATCAGATTTTGATATGCGTGGTCCAGCGCTTGCAGTGAGGGGGGGTGTCTCCTTGCGAGGAGATGGTGCTGCGGGTCCTCGCACCCCCTGCCTCGCAAGCCAACCTCTTTGCCCTTGCATAGAGAATCCTTTTAACTCGGGATATTTTCTTCTCTGCTTTTCAGGTGACCACTTGAAAGTCTGCTCACAAGGCTACACATGCTGCTCTCAAGAAATGGAGGAGAAGTACAGTCAGCAGAGTAAACACGACTTCAGAAACGCTGTCGTAGAGCTTAGCAATCACTTACAAACCATGTTTAGTTCCCGATACAAGAAGTTTGATGGTAAGTGCAGAGACCTTGAGCTTGCTCTCCTTGGGATAAAATGTAAAAAAAATCCCCATCCTGTTGTTCTCTGTGCAGTTGTTCTGCTCTGCCTCCCCCTTTGCTGGGGAAGTTCATGACACATGGCTCAGAGGGCAGAGCATGCCTTGTTTTGCAATCTCATGAGAGAGGAATATTTGCTGGCTATGGCTGCTTGTTTCCCAAAGAGAGAGGTCTGTCTTTCTGATTAATCTTTTGAAAAACCACTTTGCTCTTAATGTAAAATTGCAGTTAGTTTTGTTGGTACATCCCTGCAGCATGTGAAATTGTAACGTGCACATCTTGCAGCCCCGATCCACAAAAATGCTGATCTTTCCCAGTGTGTTGTGAACCAACAGGATTTGTATCTGTCTCGCTTAGCCTTTGGGGCTAAGCAGAGCAGCAGATAAATACAGAGCTGGTTTTGTGCGGAGGCCGAGGGTTCAAGTGTGATGCAGGGTCAGAAGCAAAATGAACAAAGTCTCGGCTGAGTTCCCATCGCTCGAGTGATGCTAACTGCTGACTGATAAGCAAATGACTGGTCTTGGCATTGCCCTTGGATCCGCAGCGGTGTCCCGTCAGACTGGATCAGCATAGGACATGCCTGGCTAATGGGAGCTGCAGGAAGAAACTCCCTCCGGAGGTAGCTGGCACACACCCTTCCAGCGTTGCCCACCTTGCAGCCAGGCACCTTTCTTTCGAGCCTCTTGCAAACAGCTGAAGCCGATGCCCGGGCATCGGGCACAGCGGCCATCTGAGGTCTGAGCAGCATCTCTTGGTTTTGCTGCTGAGCTCTTGGTTGTGGCAGTTCCCGCGGGGCTCTGCAGGCGCCTCGGTGCTCCCGGTCACTGCGGCCCCTGCTCCTGGGCATCCCCAGGAGGGAGGAGCAGAGCATCAGGCTGCTGCCTGGGTTGTCCTTGTTGGTTGGGGGAATAAGGTGACACCCAGTTGCACATGGAAATCTCTGAAGAGTCAGGTGGACTGGGTTGCTGAGACTGTTGTTCTGCTTGTATATCATCATCGCTGTCTGGTAGTAGAGGGCAATTCCACCGCACAGCTCCTCGGGACTTTTTTCTCCCTTGTTTCGTCATTGGTTCAGCGTGGATTTTCTACTAATATCCCAAAGTCTGTGCCTTGAACCTCCCAGGGAGCTCCTCTACACTACTGCACCAGGTAGGAGCCCCTTTTTTTCAAAAGGGATTGGCACTCGGGTGAGTAAAAAAGTCCCTGGGTATGAAATTGCAGTGAGTCAAAGTGGAATTACACAATCATTTTGATAGCATCTAAATCTGCTAGCTAAATATTTCCCTCTTAACCTCTGTTGTCTCTACCTGCTGGTACACCAAAAGGGTGATAGAGAGAGAACCAAAGTGTCTAGACTTGCAAGCTTATTAAATGCAGAACAAGACACTTAATGAAATCCAGCCCGTAGATAAGCCCTTTCAAAGAGACCAGAGGAACAGCATCTGCTTCACCTTGAATGAACGACAAGGTTTTTTTGAAATGCTGCATTGAAAACAAATGAGCACACAGTTCGCTGTATAAGCATCCCTGACGTGGTGCAGACGTATTGCTAGGTGTGTCTGTCTGTTTGTAGGGTGAGAGATGGCTGCAGGGCTGCATGACGGCAGGGGGATATTAAGCTAAGCTGAGCTGGATACCTGTCAAAGCACAAGGCTTCAAAATGGGTGAGCTTTGATAGGGAGCCCTGTGCGAGCTGTTTTGTTTGTGCTGTGTCGTTCTTCCCCTCGCAGCCTCCCCTCATCAGCCCCTCGCAGCGTGCCCTGTGCCAGTCTTACCCTGATCTTAGCCCTGGGAGTCCTTGACAGGCAAATCTGGAAGGGGATGGTGTGATCCTGTTCCTGGTAGCTGGATTTACTGTGCCCAGCCTGTCCCTGAAGGGTGTTTCTCTGCCCTGTATGAAACTAATGAAGGAGAATTAGCAACCTCCTCAGCTTGTCCCAAAGCCTAGTGGTCCCATCTTTGAGTGTTAGCTGATATCAGATCTAAATCTTCATTTGCTGCAGACAAAGCTGATTTAGGGATTTTTTAATCTTACCTGGGGTGGAAGCAGAGATTAACTGATTACCGTCCTCCATCATTTACCTCTTGGAAGACTTTTAATCATGACTGCCTCTCTCCCTCCAGCCCAGTCACCTGGAGGCTGAAGGCACCCATTCTTCAGCAACACTCTTGCTGGTGGCTGGGGCAGGTTGAGGAGTCTCCCCTCTGAGGTCCTCAGACTCTTCTGCAGAAATTATGGAGTGCTGTGCCCTAGACTGCTGTGGTAGTTTTGTTTGAGAGCCTGCTGTTGAGTGAGTGGCTGCTTGTGGTGTGGTGTTTCCTTCCTTCGGTCCTGGTACTTGGTCATTGGGTCAGCTGTGGTCAGTTCTGCCTTGCACGTTTGAGTTCTCCTTGTCCAACCTAATTCTTCCCACACTTTTTGATGTAGTGTGCTCAAACTACAGGAAGGAGACAGAATCAAGACCCATATATTTGTCCCAACCTCTAGGGATGAGATTGGAAAAGCACGCCATCCCTTCCAGAGCTCTTCCTTTGCATGGACCCATGCTCTGATTTTAGCATATGCACCTCTTTAGGGCTGTCTCATTACTAGTAGTTAAATCCATTCAAGTGAAAATAAAGCTGGCACAAAAGAGCTGTGCACCTTCCTCTGTTTAACAAGAAATCCTCTGCACTACAGCTGTGTGGAGGGACTGAGCAGGCAAGATGAGTTATTGCAGAGACTGAGTCCCTTAACTGGTCTCCCAGCAAGTGGGACGAATGCTCCTTTTGCAGGGTGACACATCCCTGTGCTGCGGAAGGCCACTCCAGGATGCAGCTTAAGCAGCAAACCATGTCCTCCAGCTCTTTGGAAATCTTTGTTGCAGGTTCTCTGGCTGCTAATCTCTCAGCCTTGACATTCAGATCCGAGAGGAGAGGCAAACCCGTGCTGCCTCCGTTATGTGCTTGACCTTTGCAGCAGTTGCCGCTGCAAAAGGACAGTCGAAGTGGCGGCACGTCCTTTGGATGGAGGCTGTGATGCCCCGTGGCTTTTGGAGCGTTTGCATCAGCTGTTGGCGGAGCGCTGTGTACCATTGGAACCGTTGCCAGAATTGCTCTGATCTGACACCAAAGCCATACAGAAATGGATTATCTCCTCTTAATCGGGAGCATGGAACAAGCTGCTGATTATCCGTCCCCAAAGGGCTGACCAGAAGTCATTTCGGCTCCTAATGCGTAATGTGACAGCGTCAGATCCTCTTGCGTGTGTTCGGTTTGCAGACACTGGGAGAAGACTGGAGCTTTGGACTCCCATATCTATATATCCTGTCTAAATATTTGCTTACAGTACAGCTACGTATGCTCCTGGGGGTCTCTCCTGTTGTAATTTAAACCACTAGCCTGATCCCAGTGTAGCAGTAAGGTATGTATTTTCAGCAGTAAAGGAGATGCTTTTTTGGTAAAATAAAAAGTACTTTGGGAGTTGTTGGATTCCCCATTGCTAGACGTTTTTAGAGGTGAAGATTTGCTCTTTTTTCTGGCATGTGTGATCTCAGATATGTTTATGGGCTTCATTGAGAAATTAGAAAATAGTGGGTGAGATTCTCTGGCCATGTAAGCGTCTCCCTCCGTGACAATGACAGCCATGGGAAAGCCACAAAGCTGTGTGACTGTGATGACATCTCATGCCACAGAAGCAGCTATAGCAGGGCTTTAAATATGGCCCCCCCCCTTTTTTTTTTTTTAAATCTCCTTTGCCATGTCTCATCTTCACCAGTTAGTGCCCTCCTCTTCCCTCTCCCAGGGATTAATAACTTTAATAGGATTAATGGCGACATTAAGACTGCATAAGTGCACGGTCCCATTTATTAAACTCGAACTTTCACCTCTTTTGCCCTTTCAGGCTGAAGTTTTCCATGCCGAGGTCTGTGCTAGCCAAGCAGTGCTTCGGGGAAATTGCTCAGCTGTTTTGAGGAACTGGAGCAGGGACAGGACATAGCGCATAACTCTTCTGCAGCATTTCCGCTATTCTGTTGCTTCCTAGATAAGATGTTCTTAGTTTTTTCTTATTAAAGACACCTCCTGAATCTCTCAGAAGATCTAACTGTTGTGCTAGGCCTCTTCCGGGAGGAGAAATGATTTTTTTGCAGGCTGGTTGCAGAGTGATTGGGGAGAGAGGGGCCACTGAGCCTCTGCCCTGCGGGGCTGAGTCCGGCAAGCGGCTGCTTGTTCTCCTGTCCCTGCATTTCACAAGTGCTTTTGCTGTTGCACTTAAACCAAGTCTTGTCCCTTTCTTTCTTCTGGGCACTCTGGATTTAGGGAAGGCAAGCAAGCTTATGCAGCCCTTGTTGTATGGGAATGATATGTACAGGAGGTGAATGTGAGATGGTCTGTCCCGGGCTGGGCTGGCAGTAGGTTTGGTGTTCCCAATGCCCAAGTGACAGAAGGATTTGTACAAAACGGTACAGCCCGAGCCAGCATCTGGGACGCTATTAAATGCTGAGAGTCCCGTTTCTGATCTGCTCCCCCTGCCTTTTCCATTAGCATGTAAGATAAAACAAATACAAAAGTGTAAAACGAAACCCCTTCGGGACAATGAGTGGAAAGAAACAAAATCCAAGCAGCAGGAGCCGGCCAGGGGTCCCCGAGACCGTAGTGCAGCCACCCCTCTGCTGCACAGGGACCGGGCAGAGGGGCTGGAGAGGGACCCCTGTTCATGGGCTCTGTGTTTTATGTTGGGCAGAGTAGCCACAGGTATAAAGCATGATCGTGCTGTGCATCTTTGAAGCATCCCAGGGTGCCCTTGATCTTCTAGTGCGAGCCCTGTATTACTCCTGGGTGCATGAATTACTTCCAATAATGGCTGTGGCTGAGTCCAAGTGACTAGTCGGGGGCATTGGCCAAATACCTTCCAAACTCTGCTGAAACTGGGGAAAAAAACCCCTGGAATCTCATTTCTGAATTCAGTTTTTGTTGTTCAGATAACCCTTGGCTTCCAGACACTATCTCCAGGTAGGAGTTAGCAGGGAGGTGTGCTGGGACAGCGGGATGCATGGCTGGGAAGTATTAATAACCAGGAATGAGACAGAAGGGACGAGGGAAAGCTTTTGGTGGTCTCCCCTCTGCTGCTCCAGGCAGTGCGGAGGCAAACGGTGAAAGATGAGCCCCGCAGGTGCCCAGCCTACCGCTCCTATAGTTAGAATTTGGCAGACCATCGGGGCGCTCTGCCTTACCGAAATAACTGCCCTTTGAGGACCTTCATCTCGCGTTAACTCTTTTATTGGAAACTGCCTGCAAGAGCAGAGACCCGGGGCCTCATCCTGCTCGTGTGCCAGGGCCCCCCCGTGTCCTTGGCACCCAGGACCGTCAGGTTAGTCCTGGCTGCTGGCGCATCTATCTCTGCAGGAGGCAGCTCTGGGTGTTGTGGCACAGCAGGAGTGCTGAGAGTAGTGACCTGGTGGACCTTTGATGCTTGCTGTGCCAGAGCTGCATGGTGTTCGTGCTTCTGAATAAATCTGGGTGGTGGAGAGAGCTCTGCCATTACAACCCATCCTCTGGCGAGTGCGCTGATGATGACTGTATTGTTAGCATACAAATAATAGAGTGGTTTTGTCTATCTGCCGCCTCTCATGTCTAGATGAAGGCACAGTCTCGTTCTTCCCTCTCCAGAAAGGGATGGCACTAAACCTTATACCAACCAGGGCAGAAAACAGTGGGAAGATCCCTCAAATTTTGTAGAAGCAGCAGCTGCTGAGAGCCAGTCCTTCACACTTGGTTTCGGACCTGTGCTTACCTGGGGTAGGGATGGAGTGATTCAGGAGAAGCAGGAGGGAGCAACCACCGACACACTTCCTTTAGAAAATCCCACTTGTGGGCTTTTGTTTGTGCTTTCCCACTCACTGCAACAATAATGAAACAAATTATCTGCTGTCTGTGCTGTGGAAGTTTGTTTATTCTTTGTTTAACTGGCTCCGCTCCCTCTCGAGATTTTTAAGGAGGTACGTAAACCACTGTGATTTTTAGTCTTGTTCGTTGAGAAGGGTGATGCTTGTCTGACAGTGGTGGGGACCAGGCCTCTGTTTTGGGAGGCTCTGAAAGATCCTGAGGTCGAGTTATCTCAGAAGGAGGAGATCTCAAAGGGGGGGAGGCTCCTGTCCCGTAGGTTGGGGGGGAGGGGAAGAGACTAGATTTTGTAACTGAGCAAAGATTTCAGCAATGGGCAAAACCACTTTGTGTATGGGCTTGGAGAGATCAAACAGTCTTCTGCCATCTCAGCTCCAAGCAGTTCTGCTGTTAAGATCACAGGTAAACTGCTCTTACCCTTTTGCTTTTTTTCCAAAAGTAAAGATGCCGGCCGCTTGCTTTATACTTGGCTACAGGAAACATGCCTGGTGCTCTCTGGTTACTAATTGCTGTCAACCAGTCAATGAGCTATTGTTTGTCTGTTTAAAATTAACTCTCTCTTCCTCCTTCCTGCACAAAGGAGCCACCTAGCCTATGTGTGGGCTCAGATTGCTTGCATAGTCCTGTGAGCTGCTCCCCTGGATGCCCGTTGAGTTGGTGGTGTTTTGGGGTCTTATGGTGGGCTTGGGAGTGTGATATTCCATCAGTGCAGAGCTGGAGCTATTTCGTTAGCTGTTAAATGTACTGTAATATCTTAGCATCCAGCCGTTTGCATGCTGGATGAACAAAGAGAGGTGGCCCTAGCTGGAAGAGCTCTCCGTGCAAATACGACGAGATGTGGGAACTGAGGTAACGGGAACGAGAAAGCCATCCGCACCATTCAGCAGCACAGGTCCTCCTCAAGCTCTTCAACAGCAGTAGGAAGGGAGGCTTGGAAAAATACGTTTGTGTGAAATACCTTAGTGAGCGTCCCAGAAAGCTCCTCTGATTTGGGGGTATGTGGGAGGCAACCTGAAGGAACTCACCTCCCAATTTTTCAGGTGATGTTTGCTGTTTGGGGTGGGAAGTTGGTATGTTGGTACTGAACGGGCATGGGTCAGCAGGCTAAAGCAGCTGAGAAATAATAGATGTATTTGAAAGGTCAGTTGAGATTGAGGAATGGGTGCAGTGAGAATTAGACATGGGGGGGAGTGGAGGGAAGAGCAAGCAAATAGAGGGAAAAGAAGCGGCAGCAAGGGAGGTGCGTTGTGGAAGACTGCCGTTGAGTTGTGGTCACGAGGAGGAGGATGGAAGAGCTGGGAATGAAGGACCTGCTGCTCGGGGAGGAGGCAGTGTGGGAGCAGTGGGAGAAACCCGCTATAGCTGACCCAGAACGGGATGCGTGAGCAGTGACAGTCCCTTGAAATAGGGACGAGGAGGCTGCAAAGTCTGGGCTTGTCCCACTGTGTGGGATGCGGCAGAGCGGGATAGACCAAGAGGGAACCAAGGGCATTTCTGCTGTTGCTGCTTTCCTAGTTTGTTGGACGACTGCTGCGTGCAGCAGGATGCGATGTGCTGCTATTTGCTTCTTGAATCACAGACAGCAATCTCCACACTGTTTTTTTTTTCCTCCTCCTTTGTTGCTTCTTATTCTTTTAACGAGTTCGGTCTTAGTGTGATGGTGGTGATCTCGTGTTGTGTGTTATCTTCTGCCCTGCTCTTCTGGGCTCCTGCCAGCCCCAGGATGCAGATGAAGATTATGCTCTTGGGCCCTCTAGAAAAAAGAAGTTCTAGAAATCCTGTTTTTTAGTGGTGTGTTTTTTTTTCCCCTATGAGGGGAAAATTGCAGCCCAATTGTCGTTATTGTCTTGAAACCTTTCACTAATCAAGCGAAGTTTGGGGAGATACTGTCCTTCCCAGCTCCCCAAGGTTCATATGTCGGGGCTGTTGCTATGACACTGGCATGATTCAAGCCTGTACTTCTTCAAACTCCGCGGAAGAGTTCTTCCCATGTCAGTAAGTGCTAACACATGTTTGAAAACAGGACAGAAACAGCTTGTGGATTTGCCCTGCCCTTCCTGAGTTCATATTCAATAAATGTGTTAACACTATGTATTCATCGGTTTCTCAACACTTCTGGAAAAAGGTTGTTAAGCTATGGTTTGTTTTTCCCTGGTGGAAATTACAAATGCGGTATATGCAATAAAGGAAGTGAAGGCATATTAAAAGTAATGAGGCACATTTAGAAAAAAAAGATCTCTTTTTCCTTTGGAGTAGGTGGCATGGCTACGGATGGCTTCACCTTCGAGGTGAAAAGAGCTGTTAAACATTCGACTCTTTTCCTCCGAACTCCTTTTATCTGTCTAGATTGAATTTTGCTTTGCATGGTAAGAGCAGCTGCAGGGTGGAGTTTGCATCCACAGATGCACCTCTGCGAAGGCGTTGGGAGGGTGCCGGCGCCGGCCCCTGCACGGCGCAGCCTTCGGGGCCGCGGCTCGGGCAAGAGCATTCGTCTGGGAATCCATCTTGCTGTTGTGGACATTTTATGAGTAAACCATTTTATGAGAAGATATAATTAATCTCTTTGTGGCAGTGTTCTCCTGTACACACTAGAAAGCATAATTGTCTGTACAGACAAGTAAATTAAAGGTTTCAGTAAGACAGACAGTCCCTAATTAATTATAATCTGGACAACATATTAAGAGTATACCCGAAAAGCTGGGTGGCAAATTATCTGAAACTAATTAATTGTGCCCATAAAAATTCAGCATGTTCCTTCTGCGTGCTTGAGCCTGGTTTTATTTGGTTTTTAAGGTGTGTTGAGTAATTGCATGTCTACCTGGTATCTGTTTGCATAGTTAATTTGGAAACCTCAAACAGAATAAGGCCAGTTGGAAACACAGCTGTAAACTAAGCAAACCTGGCGCATGGGAAATGTAGCATGTCCGGTGGCCTTTGGGAGCAGAAAGGTGCATGGTAGCCCTGGTCTCCTTTTGGAAGGACACCAGCACACCCAAACAGGGCCAACAGATGGGCATCTGTAGAGAGCATGTTGGCTCAACGGCCTTGCTGAGCTCTTGGATAAGACTCTCTGCCTTTTAGCACCGCAGTTAAGGTCTCCTCCGCTCTATAAAATGTGGTTTTTTTGGTGCTGAGCTCTGGGTCGCTTGTGGTTTGACTCTTTGCAGTTGCTGGAAGAGGAGCAAGCAGGGTGCCATGGAGCGCTGTGCTTCTCTGTGTGAAATTATTCTCTGAAATAAATGTGTTTCATTCCGGAAGATGAGGAAATTCAAGGCAAAACTTTGCACTGCTGTGGTGGTCGGCTGTGGGTTCAGCCCTGAGGACTCCCTGACTGGGGCATGGCTGGAGGGGCAGAGGACACCGGTGCTTTGGTCCTGCCGAGGGGCAGCCGGTGCTGGTGGTGGCAGGAGGCAGCTCAGGCCAGGCAGTTTTGCTGCTTCTTCCTTTGTCACCAGTGTTCGTAGGGAAATGCCAAACCTGCCTGTGGGTGAAGGGGAATGTGCCCCTTTGTGTTCGTCTAATTTCCAGGAGCTGTCTTTGATTTAGGTAGGACTGTGTCCTACAGCAGCGGGCTCTCCTCGTCAAAAGCCCTCTTGTATGAAAATCCCACTCTTAATATATCTGAAAATGTTAGCACGAGGAATAGGAAGATGTTGTGTCCCCTCTTACTTAAAAAAAGGATATTTTCAGATGAGACCTGTGAATCCAAGATCAAAATAATACTGGGTACAGAAATCCAAGGAAGTGGATGTGTTGTCTGGAGGTGGGATTTGCCCTGTGCCTCGCAGTGGGTGGAGTGATTGTATTTCTTCAAGTAGCTCATGTAGCCACAATTTGGAAGAAAGATTGTTTTGAATTATTCTGGCAGTGGAAACTGATGTCATGTGGAAGCACCTTGGGGAGGTGCGGTGCTCTCCTGTGCTGGGTTACTGGCAGGGCTGGTCTGCCCTCAAGCTGCAAACAGGTAATACATCTTATTACCTGAAAAAAAGGAAATTGCCAGGTAACTATGGTTATGTTTCCCACTGTGCTCTTTTATGGAAGGGTTTGTTCTTTTTTTTTTTTTTTTTCCCCCCAGGACTCTTATTGCAGAAATACCAGATATGTCACATCCAGTCTTTCTTACCGTTTCATGACATCTCTAGGCTTTCCCTGAGTGTTGGGTGTTGAAATTTTACCCTGAAATTCGAACGTGTTAAAAGAATAAACAGAGCCCAAAGCTGTAGATTGCCTGACTGCAGATTACTGCCTTTTCTATCTCTAAAAGTTAATTGCATTGAAAATGTCATCTTCCTTTGAGCATCGAAGTCCATAGCGTCCACAGGATTTGTTTTGCAATACAGACAAATTTTAAACTTTCTTCTTGGCCTTAGGAAAAGGCCTTAGGAAAGGTTTTTGTGGCTCTGGTCCCACCAGGCAGCTCAGTTGCGCTCTGCGGGCGGCAGCGCTGGTACCCTCGCCCCTGCGCTCGTCCTCCTGAGCATCACCCCAAATGACAAGATGACTTCGCATCAGCAGGACTTAGCTGAGATGGGTTGAGGCAGTAAAACGTGGACTTGCTTCAGTATCAGGTTGGACCAGAGCTGGCTGAGCCACGTTAGCCCAGCGCCTTGCCTGTGGTCCATCCTTTCCATATAACCCAGACATCTCTCCACACTCCGCTCTTAGTCAGGAGAACCAGGGAGACCTTCAAGCCCCATGCTGCTCCCACGGGTCAGTTTGTGAAACCCTTCCCAGCGGTGTGTGCGCTTATGGCTGTTTGTCGACAGAGGGGCCAGCCCTTGTTCTGGGAGTTTAAACAAGATAACTGGAGGGAAAAGAGAGCCTGCCATCCCTTCAGATAGCAGCCTCTCGGAGAGCACCGGCAAAGTATGATTTGTCGTCTGTGAAAAATGTTTGCGTTTGACAGCTTTTCACAGGAAGCCTGTCAGAGTGATAATTTAATGAGTACAGATTGCTTGCAACACAGCTGTAAAACGTGCTTTTACAGTGCTGTAAAATAAGCAACTGAGGCGTTTGTGTGTTTGCTTTGTTTGAGAACAAGTCAACTTCTAATACAAATGAAAGGTGGTCATTTATTTTACCCAGCAAACAGTCAAGACGTAAGAGAGGAACCTGCCATTTTTCTTCTTGTGGTGGCAAGGTTAATGCTGGGTTACGTTGCTGTTTGCTAATCAGCTTGTTTCTGTGAAGGGGAGAATTAATATCTAATTAGATGTAGGGAGTTACTAGTGAGATTAGCATTTAAGTCATAAAAAGGACTTTTGAGCTTTCTTCTCTTTGTTGCAGACGTCTGTGCCCGTGGTTTGCCCAGAGAAAAGCTTAATGTTCCTTCCTGTGCCCAAGCTGCTTTCTTGATGGGGAGACAGAAACTGAGGATGCAGACTTATGTATGCCAACAGCTAGAGTAAAATGTATCTATATATATCATTTAATCCCTGCTGCTGACCAAGTTAAGAGTGCTGTGCATTGCATGGAAGAAGATGTTGCCGTGCACATCCCACTGCTGGGTCCATCCCTGCTTGCTGGCATGGGGTGGTCCCTTGCCCCTGCTGCCGTGCTCGGCATCTGTCCTTCCCACCTTCCCAAACTCATCCCCACCCCAGGAGCCTCAAGGTGCCAGCGAGGCCACCCATGGGCCAAGCCACTGGTGCCAGTCACCAGGGCATCCCATCCGGCGCAGTTCGGGGATGCGGGCGCGTGCTGCCGGGGAAGCTTCGCGGGGCGGGAGGGTGGGTGCTGCCTCTGTGCTGCAGACACACAGCCTTCTCTGTCCTCCTCCCCTTCTTATTTGGAAAGTGGCGCTTGAGAACAGGCGTCTTCTGCCTATGAAAACGCTGGCTGGTGCTCCAGCCAGAGACGATGGCTTTGCGTGTATGTGGTGCCTCCTTCAGCGGTGCTGTGTTGGGGTTTTACAAGTGGCTGGTTTTGGTGGGAAGTTTTCATTTCCTTTATTTACCTTCCTTTCGGGCAAGGAAAAGCTGCTGGCTGGAAGACTGCAGGTGCGCAGGTAGTTGCCGCTAATTAGGTTGCATTTTTTTTTCAGGATAATTAATGAACATACCTGGTTCTAGCCCACATGAAAAATTGCGAAGAGATGAAGTGCTCTAAAGCCTGGATACAGTTTATTCAACTTCCACTTTGGAGTGTAACCAATAAAATGAGTTTGGGCAGGAGAATAAATTGGTTATGGTAATATGGATGTACTGCTTGAGATGATAACTTTCCTGGCTTAAAACATTGCTTTGGGTTCCTTTGGACTGGTGGTTGGAACGATTTAATAGATTTTCCATCAATATAATTTCAAAATCTAATTGTTTTTGAAGAGTTTGCTGATGTATCTGCCAGCTCTTATGCGTGGCACAGAAGTATTTAAATAAACAACTTATTTGGTGATACTAAAAGGTCTGAGCAAAGGAAGGAAGTGAGCCTTCAAAATGATTAAGTGAATTAGAAATTAATACACACCAAGCTAATCTCTATAGTATAAACTCAACAGAAAAAAATCTTCCTGGAGAGGAAATGCCAGTCATGGGAACGAAAGTGGAGGTTCCTGCTGATATTGGACAGAGGACGTGTTGGGTGTTTGAAATCAATCTCTTCTTCCCTGGATCATTTCTCTTGTGCTCCTAAGAGGCTGCATTATATACAGCCATGTCAGGCTCTGAGCCGCATGACTTTGTTCGTCAGGAACTCAAAGAATGTTTCAGTTTTTCCAGAAAATGTTTTCTGAGTTAGGCTTTGTTTGTACTGGAGCACTTTGAAGAAGAAAATCTGAACTTCAGCATACTTTTAATACGTTTTAACAAGGTTTAAATTCACACTGGGCCAAAATATTTCCCCCCCTCTCCTTCTAACAACTTCTGGCTCTAGACATTACTCCTTTGAGGATTAAAAAAACCCACTGAGGCATGTTTTATTAAAAAATATTTATTGAATATGAGTCACAGAAAAGCAGAGGTCAGAATCCTCAATTGCTGGTGGCATGCATAAAATAATACGCTTCCTCGCCTGTGCCGTGCGTGGTGGTGGAGAGGCTGCGCCCGTGCCCCGGGGTGCCGGCAGCCCCCGCGGGGCTGGAGCAAACGGGCGGCAGCCCGGCGTGAGCACCGCCAGCCCGTGATGGTTTGTCCCGGCAGCACCTACCCTTGCTCTCCTTAGCTCCTTCCCAAGGCCACGTAGCGTGGAGTTTTGTTCCAAAATGGCCCAAATGCATTTGGCTTAATGGGCCCCTCCCCTATTTTTTTATTTTATTTTAACTCATCTACACCAAATCTCCAAGGCAAAGACTTAGTGGTAGGGTAGTCTTTGCTTAGACCCACGTGCCAAGGCTTTGGTGGCACTGTCTTGGCGGGGGACCTTCTTTAAACTAACCTGGCAGATGCATCTGATGTGCCAGATATCATCAGGTCAGCTCGTTGCCGGCTTTGGAGATGTATGTGGCACTGCCAAGACGTAGTGACGGTGTTTTGGCAGCGGCCGCTTTCTGGCACCGCGCTGTCTGGTGCTCTTGGAGGGTGAACCGAAGTGGGGATTTGCTCTTAGAAAGGGGTGAAACCCAAGGGCCCCCATCCATCCTTTGTCATTTGAAAAATCTCGTCATTCTTGTGCCAAATGTTTAGGCCTTGGATTTTGAGCAAATTCTAGCTTAACTGTTTTTTTTGTACTGCCACAAACATCTGAAGCGCTGTCTGCAATCAGGACCATTTAGGTAATTAGAGACAGGCCCTGCCCCGAGAGCTGACAAACTTGCAAGATCAGAGAAAGAACCTGCAGGTAGATTTTTGGGTTTGTTTTTAAAATGTATTAAAATTTGTTCATTTTTGTGGCTGATTTATGATCATTTCAGAAAATGAATTCACAAGAACTGAAAAGAAAGACCCATTTGTGCAAAGCATCTGTTTAACGAAAAACCAACCTTTTTTCTTTTTGCTTTCTGATACTCCTGTGCTTTGAAATGACTTCTTTTAAGACGGCTGAACGGTAACATAAGAAACTGGCCTTTTTTTTTTTTTTTTTCCATTTTGCTGACTTTTGTCATGGTATTCAGATTTGCATCAAAAGAGATTTTACTCTTGCAAGTCTTCCGATCTGGACAGAGGTTGGGGGGGTTGTTTATGAAGAGTAATCAAAAAATTTTGAGATATAGAAATTGTTTGAAAATTTTTAGGGAGTCCTTTAACCTTCCATTTCATTTGGGAGATGGTCTCACTGAGCTGAATTTTCCAGTTAAGCAATGGCAGCGGTTGTAGAAGTGTGCGAACACACAACCCCATGCCCATGTTTACCGTATCTTCTCTTCGTCTTTTCTAGAGTTCTTCAAAGAACTTCTCGAAAATGCTGAGAAGTCGTTGAATGACATGTTCGTGCGGACATACGGCCGTTTGTACATGCAGAACTCGGAGCTGTTTAAGGACCTCTTCGTGGAGCTGAAGCGGTACTACGTGGGTGGCAACGTCAACCTGGAGGAGATGCTCAACGAGTTCTGGGCGCGCTTGCTGGAGCGTATGTTCCGGCTGGTCAACCCCCAGTACCACTTCACGGACGAGTACCTCGAGTGTGTCAGCAAGTACACTGAGCAGCTGAAGCCCTTTGGGGACGTGCCGCGGAAGCTCAAGCTACAAGTGACGCGAGCGTTCGTGGCCGCCCGCACCTTTGCGCAGGGCCTTGCCGTCGCAAGGGACGTTGTGAACAAAGTGTCCGCGGTGAGCTCTGTCTTGTGATTATTCCCACGTCCCATGGACCCATGATGGGTAGCATCTTTCCCTGTTGTCCTGACTAGATACCTAAAGGCGTTGGTGGTAGTTGAGCGCAGGTGGGACCAGACTCCATCTGTGTAGGCTGTGCCGTTGCGTGGTAGAGTCACGTTCTGGGGACACCACCATCCAGTGTTGCAGCCCAGCAGCAGGGATGTTCCCCAGGTTGATGCTGTCCTCCTGTCTAGGGAGCAGCAACAAGCGGGAAATTAAATACCTTCTGAAATGGAAATAACCATGTTTGCTTGTGTAATGGCCATATCTTCTTCTTAATATTGCCTTCAAATTACAGCGAGTCATGGATGCTATGGGCATCTATTATGGAGCAACTGATGATTTGCTCCTTGCTCCCAGGTGCAGGGAGAGGCTGTTAGCATGAGCAAACTGTACTTTTATGATAACAGTAAGCCGGAGCCATATGCACAGGGCAGGAGCCAGTTGTACTTGGTGCCACACACGCAGCGTGAGTTAAACCTCAGACTTTTATGGTAAAGTCACTTTTTTGGGGGATCAAGCAGATGTGATGTGTTGGTCACTTCAGTGTTTAGCTCCCTCCTCTTATAAACCACTTTGGAGTGGTTTAAGTTGGGTAACTTTTTTGACATGAGATTTGTCTTTAATTTTAGTCTGAGTTGTGTGGTATAGGGAACAGGTGTAGTCAATAATGCCCTTAAAGTGATTGTGTAAGATAACAAATATTAGTGATTTCCTTTTAACAAACTCAGTTCATTTCCTGTGGGCTATAGAAGATTTAGTATAATCATTTAATCGGGCAGAGAGAGGTTTACTTTCTCTCTACCTGGTTACGGAGTAATAAAACACCAGGCTGAAAGGGCAGGCAGTAGTCTGAATCACCCTAAGTGCCAGGAAAGAGGAGAAGGAAGGAAAAAAAAAAAAAGTAAACCAGAAAAGAATAGCTGTTCAGGTACTCCTAGAAGCAGAATGCAATTTTGGAGGCAGCACAAGCAGCTTCGTTAAGTGAGATAATAATTTAAATTGCTTTGACTTACAGGGATAACATTAAAATACTGACTCTCTGGAAAGAAAAAAAAAACCTGCTTCCACGTTAATTTTTCTTGAGGAGAAATGAGAAAAACACCCTGCGATAAGCCTGCATGTGTGCGATAGGGCAGAGAATATTAGCAAGGAAAGAGTTGCCATACTAATATATCCAGGCTCCAGGAGCAAGTTGTAAGTTAGCGGTGGCAGGTTTAAGGTCCTTGGACACCTTGAGTCCCCGTTTAATAGTGATGACTCTCGTGTGAGGTGTGTCTGCATGCTGCTTATTGAGGTTGAGGATGGGTGTTGTGGAGCTCCATGGGTGACATGTGGGGTCCCTCTTATGTAGACTGCAAATGCTCCAGCCTTGGGGACGCTGTCCTGTGGTGGGAAGGAGATGTGGGAGGGAGGGTTGGTGCTGGATGAGGCCAAGCATCGTGTCTCTGTGCCAGGTCACTGGCTGAGCCTGCTGACCTATTGGTTGGGGTTTCAGATTTGGTGGCTCTTGTTTCTGGCTGTGTGGCAGATACTGTGGTCAGGGGATGGGGTTTTCACTGCTGGAGAGTGCGGATGAAGTATTCGGGTGGGAGGTCCGTCCGCTAAGCCCCAGTACGGTTTTCGGGAATGTGCAATCACTTGATAGGCAGTAAACGTGCATGGGTGAGGGATCGTGTTTATGCTCCATCTGCTCAGAATTCATCAAAACGTCTCCAGACTTGACACGGGACCACAAGGGCTACGGTCCCTGCATCTGTTACGAATCAGAGTCGTGAACCCGAGGTGGCGTCGTGATTTCTCTTTCCCTTTTGAAGATCCTTGAGTGTAGAGTTGCCTTCAACCCTAGGATTAATTGCTCGAGTGTGGAAGGTTACCCAGAGACCCACTCAGCTGCAAAAATAGCTCATGCGCCGTGGACGATCACAGTTACTGCACTTTTCCCTTCACTTTCACAAGTTGCAGTGGAAATTCTGAAAGAGATTGACTTTTCCAAGCAGTAGCAAAAGTCCCTGCTGCTGAATACCTAAGCTTTAGTTGCAGCAGTAGAAGGAATAATAATCTTTTCTATAGTGTTTTAATCTTGTTCAGTGGAAATCTAACACCACGTTTCTGCAAGACACAATGGGAAATGCTATACCTGAGTTTAAAAGCTGAGGTTTTTATGCCCGCTGCTTTGCGGTTGTGTTTTGGGGCTTCCCACATTACATATAGATTAGCCCGGCTTTGCTGAGCTCTATATAATGACTCTGACTTTGCTTCCTTATTATTTTTACTCAGGAGTTGTAGTGGGATGACTGCTTATACCAGGGTTTAACTTGAGGGATAAATCTTCTATTCTTCTTTATGAAAAAATGTCCAAAGTAATGCAAAATAGTTTTACTTCTAATGCGTTTTGTAACAAGCAAGTTAAAAATGCTTAATTGAAAATCCTCAGGAGAAGAAATACAAACTACTGCAAGACCCAGCTGCTTTTTACGTTCCTGGGGTGCTATCAGGAGAAGCAAAGAGCAGTTTACAGTAGAATGGCCTTGATGGCTTTTTAATGATCCTATATATTTTTACATCTTCACTAGGGAGATGCATTCAGAAAGGTATTGTTCTTGCGTGAGTTTGGGAGTAAAGGGGGAAAAGAAGAGAGGATATTGAAAAGCTGCAAGTATGCTTGATTTCTGAGCCAGAATGCTAGAAAATAACTTTTAATTTGGCATTGGATGGATCAGAAGCCGTGTGCTGCTGCCCAAACACACAACAGAGAGAAAGCACAGACTTTTTTCAAACTGTGTCTAAAAACCAGTTTTGATACTCAAGTTCACCCCTCAAATTCCCTCCTTTGGACCCAAAAAGTACAAAATTCTCCAGATCCATCCTGAACAGCAGATCCGAGAAGAAAACCCAGGATGCCATTTCTGCCTGCTAGAGATGTGTCCTGCGTCTGAGGTGGGCTGTGAGGGGCTGGGGGCCTCCAGCGCTTCCCTCTGTCATCTGCTGACGCCTGGTGCTTTCTCTCTGACCTTCCTGCCCCCGCCTTCGGGAGACGGAAATCTGCCCATCCCCTAATCGCTCGCTTGCTACTTAGCCCTCGACAAGCACTAAAATCAGCCGGGTTAAATTGCTGCCAGCAGTGACATTTCCTGCCCCAGCCAGGGGTGGAAAAAAGGAGCAAATCCAAGCCAGAGCCCAGAGTGACCAAAACGAGTGAGAACCTACAACTGGGCGGTTCTCAAGCTGCAGAGATGTTCCCTTAATTAGTTACATGCAATTAAATCTGCAGCCCGGTTGAGGGTCATGACACCTTTGAGGGCAAAGTGCCCAGGGGCTTGTTGAGTGCAGGTCAGCGACAGGTATGGGATGGAGGTCCCCATCATGGGGGGAGAAGAAGGTGAAGTCAAGGACTGAGCCCCCTGACAGCGTTTTGTTGGGGTTGAGAGGAGCCTTGACCCAAGGGCTGGGAGGGGAGGTCTGGCTGGAGGTCAGCAGCAGAGGGGCGTGAAGGACAAAGCATGCAGCCATGCGACATCAAATCCCTGCGTTTGCGTCACTGTCTCTCTGCAGAGCTGCAGATGGGGATCTGCGGATGGGACCTCCTGCAGTTGCAGTGGTGGTGAGAGTTTTCTGCAGCCCCCCAGGAGATTTACGTTGATGAACTGTTGTTTTGGGGTTCTTTTACCACTTTTCCCTCTTGCCCTTGGGTCCGATTGTTTGAGGAACTGCTGGGAGCTCTGGAGGCTCCCAGATCACCTTCCCGACAAGCACTTGCGTGCTGAAACCCACACGAGGTGCAGTTGCCAGCAAAGCAGCTGGGCTGTTGGAAAGGGGCTTCCAGCCTGTCCTTGGGAAGCCTGTCTGTTTTGTCCAGGACAGGCAGCAGCTTCAGTCGTATGCAAGAAATGGTGTTTAAGTTGGAAGCACAGATATGAGCCGTATGAAATAATGTACAGCTTCATATGTATTCCTAATACCCCTACCTCGTCATCTGCTGTCCTCAAGAGACATTAAAAGCCAAGCGGAAGCTGCTGGAGATGTTCGCGGTGGGTGAAGGAGGCTCAGCTTCCTTGGTATCGGCATTTCTTCCCTAATGAAGTGTGATGATAGCAGCCAAGGAGGGAATTTTCTTCAAACTGTTTATGGAAGAGAATTGCGGACGGAGCAGATGATTGCTTTCCCACAGCTGCTCCAAAGCTGGAGCAAAAGCCTGGTGGCTTTTTAAGCCCCTTTGCTCTGAGCTGCCTCATCTCTAATGAGGCATCCATCAAGCACAACGTGATGTGCTGAACCTGCATAAACTAACCTACCGCTGGCCTGCATGAGCTCCCTTACCTCCAGCTGCATCTCCTGAACCATGGCTCCTGCCCTTTTCAGCATGGATGCTGAATGTGGACCAGACATTAGCTTAGGAGAAGCGGTGATAAAAATAATAAAACACTGAATGAATAAGAATTAAGGCCTGCATCATCAAAAATATTAGGGCACTGAGTTCCTATTTCAGTAAATATTGTGCCCCTTGTAATTACCATTTGAGGATCTAAAAGTTTAGTCAGAGAGCAAAGGTCCAATCTCCATTTGTGCAGTCTTTGCCCTTGGTTTGACTTAAGGGGAATGTGACCTTAATCCTTGTTCAGAAAGAAGTTCATGTTCCTATATCCAATGAAGCTGGGCGGCCTTTGGGCAAGAGCAAACCCTCCCAGGGAAGTGACAGAAATGAAATGTGTTGCTTGCATGCATTGAAAGGAGACGGGGGGCAGATGATGCTGCTGCTGCTTCATGGGCAACTGAGAACCAGCCAGAAGAGCCAAGGAACCCTTCTAGTATTGCAGAGGGACCTCTCAAGAAGCAGTGCTGTGCAGGCAGCAAGTTGCAAGCTGTGGGGCCAGACCAAGGGGCTGCCACACACAAGGACATTGCCTTCCACGTGCCAAGGGCAAACATCAATGCAGAAAACAATACCAAGCACTTCTCCACATCAAAGATGACGCTGAGAAGACCCGCCAAGAATTTGGCTGCATCTGCCTCAGTTCCAGCCATCTGAAGGTCTGCGCTAGGCATGGCCTTCAAAGCATGCTCGAGCAGCAATCATCGTGGATTTAATGGGCTGAGAGCGCGCGTGGATGTGGCTGCGGGTTTGGAGCTGATGGCATCATGCAGGAGCGTTTCAGTCCAGTGGGGTTTTTTTTCTTTCTTTTTCTTTCTTTGCCTCCCCCTACACTGTGTGGTTCTGCTGCTAATTTTGAAAACAATGTGAGGGATAACTAAGGAAGTTTTTGGGTGTAGCTGCCAAGATAAATGTTCTTGCTGTTTTGCTCGTTAAAGCAAACAGAATGCTCCTAATTATCTGCTGTGTCTCTGGGTCGGGGAGAGGCAGGTGCTTTGGAGAACAAGCTTTGTTTGAAAGGCGTGTTGGTCCTGAGGACGTCAAAAGCAGGAGATGCTGACCCTGGCGTCGCTCCGTAAGTGTTCGGTTGAAGAGGCGTCCGCTTGGCACCCTGGGGTCCCCTCTGCCCCGTGTGGGCTGGGGGTGCTGGCAGGGAAGGCAAGCACATGGTGCACCCCTTTTGACACGTTAATGTTAAGCCTGAGCAGGTCGAGTGACCAGCGGTGTGATACTCAGGAGCTCTGCTGTTCCTCTCTGACAGTGTCACATCTGGGGGTGGGGGGCGGAAGCAAGCTATAAGTAGGGAATCGAGCATAAATATACTCTTGAACTTTTCCTCACACAAGATAAGGCTGCAGCAGACATCGCCATGGGTAGCGAATGTCAAGGCACAGAGCCACGCAATTCCCAAATATCACTCCTAAATGTGCTCCCTTGTGCAAGACCTTGGAGGCCCAAATCTGTGGTTGAACTAGATGCTTTCTAAATTATTCATGTGCTAGCACCGGGCCAGCAAAATTGGTTAAATGCATAGTTAATTCCAAAACACTTTCATTGGAATATTTGGGCTGGAGAAGCAAACCAAGAGCCGCCTGAGTGATCTTCTGCTTCACAGTGAGCTGAAAGTCTGGACCAGCATATGTCAGGATGACGCTTTTGCACAACACTGAGGGAGGGAAAAAATGATGTAAGTAAGGTTGTGTTGGTCCCAAAAATCGATGACACTTCACTTGTCTAAATTGGCTGCTCACCTGGAGCATCCCACAGTCCTTCAGTCAGCTTTGGAGTTAGTTTTTGAAGTCATGAAATCATCTTTCCGTGTCACTGAGAGGTTACTCCTTCAGTCTTTATCCAGTATTGCCCTAATTCAGTTTTTTTGCAAAGAAAACACAGTATAAATCGAAAGTAATTTCACTGCATTTATTTTCAAATTGTTGGATTTTTATGTTTTCTGGTGGCTGTGCTGCTGGCATGGCAACGCTGTTGTTGTGCAAGCTTGGAAAATAAGAAAGCCTGAGTTATCAGTGTTATTATAAATAGTTATTAAAGCTGACAGGATTTTAAATGTTGTTATTAACATTCTTAATGTTAACTTGAGGGTAGAGCAAGAGAATAAAATGTGGCTCTGGCAGCTGGTGGGAGCTCCCTGCAGGACCATCCATGGTTGGAGCTCTGTCATCCTTCCTGAGCTATTCCTTGCCTTGGGAAGAAGGGGAAAAAGAAACTGGTTGCTTCTCTGAACTTTGTCTGCTTGCACAGATTGGTTTATCTTGAATTTTGGTGGCTTTGTGGCAGGCTGTTAACAAGGCATTTCACTTGATAGGTGTGTACTTTAATGGTGAAGTTTCTACCAGATGTATGCATCCGGATGCAATTGCCAATGAGTTGGAAAAGGCTAAGGATGTAAGGCAAACTGTTTCCCTTATGTGAGACTCTGAAATGGGATAGGTTTGACAAGGTACCAACAAAAACCAGATTTTAGTATACCAAGAGCATGTCATTTTTACAAGAACATGATTGTACCTTCACCAGTCAATGTAAGTTGGGGGGGTATCTCAACAAATATGATATGAAACGTTTGAATTAAGCCCAGAATTGTTTGCTTTTCACTTAATTTTTGTGGATTGTATGCAAATCTGTATTTTTGAGGAGCACGTTCGATATGAATGTGAAGATTGGTGCCAAAACACATCTGTTAGCAGCTTTTAATCTTCACATTTGACAAAGCGTATAGATATGGACAAATTGTAATTTACATGATGAAACCGCAGGGTGATGGATTGCTGCAGCGGCGTGGAACGCCACGGAAAGGAAATAAATTTCACAAGATAAAAGGAGGGGGTTGGAGTGCATTTACTTCTATTAGAAGCTTTTACAGGGTATGTGCACTACAGCATACTACTACTTGGGCTCACATCTACCAGAGTAAATCCTCTTCAGCAAATAAAGCTTTCTTTGGGACTCTGCTTTATTAGAAAGGAGATTATTTGGTTTTGAGGGTCATTCTAGAGTAGAGTTTGAATGAACTTGAGTTGCTTTCCAAGATAAACACAACCCCAGAACAAAGCATATCTGGGTTTACTGTTACATACAATGGTGTTTTAAGAGCTTGCACCTGGCGTGGCAGACCGAACATTAAAAGCTTGTGAAGAATTGCCAGTGCAACATATGGCACATCCCACTGACAGATCCAGAGCTGGTCTGGACCGGGTACGGGCCCCTTGCCAGGGCTTAAGGTTCTCGTTGCAGCGATACGCAACAGTTAAGCATTTATCACTGCTGTAACAAGGTGTAATTGCTCATAATCTTCCCTGAAACTCTCTCTTAGAGGTGATCTCTGCTTGTGCCTTCCTGTTGCTTTCTGACGCCATAAAATGCCAGATCTGAACTGATGAATTTCCCCTCTGTCTTCCTCTTCACCTGCAACTGTATTGCAAACTAAACAGCTGCCCTGTGGGTTACGTCCATCACTAGTTAGGGCTCGGTTCGGCAGTCACTGCAGGCTGGGGTTTGTCTTTTCATTGCCCTCTTTGCCATCACCCTCTGCTCAGCTCTGTGTAGGGCTCAGAGCCGCAAACCTATGTGGAGAAGGAAGCAAAACCCTGTTTGCTTTTAAAATCATCCTGGGTCTTTGTTCAAAGGACCTAATCCAAGTGACCATCCCATGTCATCTGCTGTGGAACGCGAGAAAGCGGCTTCAGCTTCCCCTGCATCTGCTGGGATTCATAAAGATCAACCCCTATGAAATATCAAAGCGGGGGGATGCTGCAGGATTGCAGCCGCTCGGCGCTCGTGGGTCAAGCTGGGAACCTAAGATGGGAAGGCGCCTCCTGGGTCACTGCTGTGCGGGTGATTTTTTGCAACATGCTGCCGTGCAATCCCTTTCATAAAGCTGCTGCTTTCCATGATAAGGTTGGGGAAGTCTCCTGCTCCTTGTCCTGCTTCAAACTGCTCTAGCACCTGGCTGGTGCTATCAACATTTTCCTAATTTTCTTCCTGAAGAAGATACAGAGCGCTGCTTTGAGGGCCAGCAGTGCTAGGATGGCTGGGATCTGCTGATAAGCCTCAGGACTAGGTGTGGAGGTCCTGGCACCTACCACCAAGTGAGATAGGAAGGGATTTTTATCAGAGAAACGACTGAACTACTAAACTGGGGCATCCTTCAGAGCTCCGTCTCTGAGTGCGAGATGTTATTTAGTTCCCTATTCCCCCCTGCAACTTTTTTGTTACGCAAGGACAGCACCATCTGGATGGCAGATGATACCTTTACATTTGTCTGTTTTCAGTTTTCCAACTATAAATCATCTGATTTAGCTGGTTTCTGTTGCTTGAGCTCTTCCCAGTGTTTGAACTAGCTCTGCTTTAAAGCCATGCTGCCCCAATAGGGAGCTTGCTGCTGGGGCTCCTGCTCCTGCTGCGCCTTCCAAATATATATATATATATATATATGTATGTATATGCTCTGAAGTGTCTGAATCAGATTCCCCCCCCACCGCAAACAGCTTTCTACATTAAGTCTCCTTTTGCTCAGCCAAACAGGCTGTTTGCGGACAAAAGAGGGGTAAAGTGATGTCTGAATGAACATTGCTGGCCAGCCAAAATCCAGCACTCTGCTCCATCAGCTGCAGAAAATTGACCTTCTGTCTTTCTAACCAGTTTCCTTGCCTACTGAAGAGAAACCATGGTCTTTCTGGAGTTGTAGAAACACAACGGATTTTTATCTGTCATCTCTTTTCATAAGAAAAGAGGGTTTAAAAATCTGCTAATGTTATTAGCAAAGCCAGCCTGATTATGTAGTGGGATTTTTGTTTTCTGTTTTGTTTTTGTTAAAATCTGTTGCCTTCTAGTTTCATGTGCTGCCAGCTAGTTTTTGCACCAGAAGATCATGTTCAGTTTCTCCATAGCCCTCGTGCTGAGATGGGCTTTGCAGTAGTAAGATCCTCAGCGAACGTGTGGTACAGGTCTTCCTTGCGCACATTCATCTCCATCCAGTCCTGTCATCCTCTCTGCCGTGAAGTTGGTTTCCAGACCTCCAGCAGATGAGATGTGGAGGCCATCCACATCTCCAGCCATTTGTATTGAATGACTTCTCTCTTCCTCAGGGTTGTATGTATGTCGTCTCCTTCAGCATGATCTTGGATCATAACCTATTTAGAGCGCTCTCCATAAACGCCTTACAAGAAGTCTCAAGTGCGTTGCTTAAAACACCAGAGACCGCTTCTATTTTGTCAGTGTATCTCTGATCGCATCTTAATTTTCTGTTTTCATGTGTGGCTAATTAACACTTAAACTTGCTCTTGAGAGAGCTTCTCTGTTCAGTGCTTTAGACGGACCCACCACGTGGTCGGCACTAGTACGTGGTGCTGGAGCTAATGCTCCTCAGACCGGCTGGGTGGAAATGGTTTCAATGAATGTTTTGAAGCTGGGCCAGGGAGTGAATCAAACATGAATGACCATGAGTCACTTTGGAAAATAGCCCTGTCGAGGGCTCAGGGGGTGACGTGCCTGCTGCAGATAGCTCCGCTTGCACGCCCAGCAGTTGCACATCGGCTTTGAGGGTCCTCCCGGCTTGTCCTCAGCTGCGGGGCTGTAGCTGCCGCCTCCTTCGGGTGTGGGGAACGGCATTATTTAGTGTGATGAGTGCTGAGTATAAATGAACCTGGGTATCTGTCATGTAAATGCTGTGTTGCAGGAGTTGAATGTAAGATAAAGGAGCCGGTCTCTCTGCCGGAGAGCCCTGCTGGGCGATTGTCTGGGAAGAGCCGTGCCGCAGAGAAGACAGGCACGCTCTTGGCAGGTTTGGTGTGGGGATAGCGGCAGGCATCCCATTTCGGCTGCTTTTTCCCAAGAAATCCCAGCATCGTCTTCTTCAGCGTGTATTTGCAGCAGGGCTTGGATAGTGCAGCCTTGCATTACGCCTTTTGGCTTGGTCACTTTTTACCGCCTTCCCTGAGCTCGAGTGCTGCGTGTCCCCTCGGGGTGTCTGTCCTTGCAGCCCAGGGAGGGGTCCCACAATATACAAAGTGTATTGCAGTGCAGATAATGTTTTGCAGAGATGGGGACTGTCCGTGCCCCCTGGAGTGGCAGGTACACCCAAGGAGGTGAGCCAAACCCCTTCATCTACTCCCCAGATCCGTAGACCACGTAAGTGGGGAGCTCTGACTAGATGGCGGTGGCTGACCCCATTGCATCTCCTCTGCACAGCTCTGTTCCCACCCACCCTGGGATAAATGTGTGGGGTTTTTTGCTTTAGTGACCGAGGGCTAATTTTCTTCTCCTTTCCCCTTTTTCTCTTTTAAAGGTGAACCCCACGCCGCAGGGTACACGAGCGCTGCTGAAAATGATGTACTGCCCGTACTGCCGAGGTCTGATATCGGTGAAGCCCTGTTACAACTACTGCTTTAACGTCATGAGAGGCTGCTTGGCCAACCAAGGGGACTTGGATGCTGAGTGGAATATCTTTATGGGTAAGGCAACATGGCTTAAAACTGCGTGTGAGTATATGCTGATACTGTGTCCCTCACCTGAATGGCTTTTGTGAGTGGCTGTGCTGAGCTATAGCAGGTTTTTTAGGCATCTGTGATGGGTATCTTTTCCTTCCACACCTCTTTATACAGCACACCTTTTGCTGTTCATGTTAATTTTTAAATAAATGAGACTTTTGTTGTGCCAGTGACCTCTGTTGCAGCAAGCTTTAGGAGGATGGAGCTGCCATGTGCTTATAGGCTTGGAGTGTCTCTTCTTGCTGGACCAAGCGTGTGTGTAAGCTGTTTTTTCCGTAGTACTCCTTATACATTGTTATTGCCATACAGCTGTCCTTCTTGAAGCCAGTTTTCTTGCTCAGCAGCCTGGGAGTCTCCCTGCCAGCTGCGGTGAGCTTTGGGAAAAGCCGTAGGCCTGTATTTTACATTAAAAAATTGAATGGGACATGTGTCTGAATCTGTTTTTAAACAGCTCATTAGGCACTCAGCCACCATCCTTTTGAAATGTCGATGGGCCTTACATGACGCTGTGCGAGTGCTTTTGCCATCCTCTTGCTCCTGTTTGTTATTTCTCTTCCGTGCTTATAAACAGTATTATTCGATACGTGAAATTTAGACTGAAATGTTAAGTTCTGCCTTGGGTCAAGGCTCAGCAGAATTGGCAATGCATCATGTTTTGGGGGCACAGGCAATAGATAATGTTTAGTGTTTTCATTTGTGCTCCTTTTCCAGGAGCCTTGATTTATCTGTGAACGAGCATCCTTTGGGAGCAGTCGCTTCACTCCAGTTAATGTGTGATGAAGTGCACATGTAAAGTATCTGCCGCTACTGACAAGGCTGTGGTACTCTTCCCATCCCACTCGTGGAAAAAAAAAGACTGTTAGAAAGTAAAGATTTCCCTTTCATTAAGCTGCAAGATAAAAAAAGGGAAATTGCTGATAATTGGCATTTCAGGCTAGATTTAAATCTTAGAATTTGTTTTCCTGTGTTTTGTGCACTGGCTTTTCACTTAGCTGCCCGTGCCAAGTGGATGTGTGCAGGGTATTATTTTCAGAAGGTGGTTTTTTTGCCTGTGTATTCTATATGGGGAGTTAAATGTGACACTAAATTGGGTTTCCAAGTCATTCTCTGGGAGGCTGACACCCCCCTCCCATTCCTCCCAGCCATCTTTCTCATGAGAATATTAAGTATTTCAGCTACAATTGTTGCTGAAATAGCTCAAAGCCAGGAGACTTGCAAACATCTAGTCCAAGTAGAAAAGAGGAATCCCATGAAAGGGAAGGGCATAATGCCAGAAAACAGACAAAAGCACAAGCAGCTAATTGCTGTAGGTGGTATGCAGCTAAAAACCAACCTCAGGGGAAGCCAGCAAGCCCTGTCACACGAGACTGATCAGGGACTGCATACAATAATTAGGATTATTAAACAAGACAAAATAAATAAATGTGATTCCAGGTTGGAAGCAAAGCTTTCTTCTTGCAGTGCTTCCTCCCCAAGGGGCTTCTTGCCCACTCATTACTTAAGTATGGTATTAAGCTTTGTTACATTTATTGGCAGTGTTTGCTTGGTTCTTGCACTCTGGGTTGATTCTTAGTGGAGTACGGATACTGAAAACTTCAGCTGTGCTTTCTTTAGACAGTTTAATAACTGAACAGGTGCTGGTTATGTTCCAGATTTTGGTTTCTATCTCAATTTGCCACTTGAGGCAACTTAAATAAAATAGATCTGGTGTTTGGGGCAGGGCATATGTCACAAATATCCTGTGTGTGTGTGTGTTTAAAGGTTTAAATAAATAAATAAATAAAAATCCCCCCCAAACCACCCCACAACAACAAAAAAACCCCACCTGCATGGGCTTGATGCTATTTTGCATTGTGGGTTTAAGTACTGAGTTATGGCAATGATTTATGACCTGTCAAAACCAGATTTTGAACCTAGCAAAATAATTTAAAGAGAGTTAAATGGGAGAACTTGCAACAAATGCTGCAAGTATATATGAATTTGGGTGCATGTGCATATAAAACATGCATGCGCATGTGTTAGTGGGTCTATACGCAAGTCACTTATGTAAAGCTTTTCCAAACTGGAATGTAAAGTTTATAGGTTTTTTTGAAACAAGACTTTATACTTCCTTACTTCTGCAAAGTACCATTTAAAGTTGCGGCGTATGCAATAATGACCGAATTGTACTCTTTTCTCCCATTTAACTATCTTTAAATTTTTTCGCCCTCTATTCCTGACACAATTGTACACCAATTAGACAGGGGTATACTTTGTTTCAAACAAGCCATTGCGGGGGTTGGAGCTTTCCTGAATGAACAGTGTTAATCTGCAGTGGCTTTTCATGATTTCCCCCGCTGCCTCCCCCCCCCCAAGGTTTACTCTGCTCAAAGATGTCAAATTCAGGCTCCATATACATATCTGGAGTACTACTTTGTGTGCAAAGAATTTTTTTCCCCTTTTAAGGAAAAAAAAAAAAAGATTGTTGTTAATGAATGGTCAAGGTCTTCCCCCTCCTTCCCTCCCCTTTTAAATCAGATCTTGGGGTTAAGACTGAAAACTGCCTTTTGTTCTTCAAGTCAGACAGTGAGGCTGAAGATGTGGGTTTCTGATTATTGGTGGCACAATGCGAAAGAATTGCTTTCCTTCATGAGAGCGAGGTGCTTTGTCGCCAAGGATTGTCTCAATGCCAGTAGCAAGGACAAATGTATGCAGGAGGAAAAGGGTCTTTAAGGGATGGCGCTATATGGTGTGCGTTGGGTGTTTTCCCCCCCCCAAATGCACTTCTATCTCCCCGTCACAGGGAGGAGAGACAGTCTTTGTCATGCTCTGTGTTTGTAATAAATGGCCAGGGTACATTTTTCACTCTGCCAGACTTTTTTTTGTGAAGGAGATCTGAGCCACCTCACCGTAGCTTATAAATACCAATTATTTTGCACCAGAACTAGGGCAAAGTAATTGATATTTATAGTCAGCTCCTCTCTCCCAATGATGGAAAATCTTTTTGGGAGATGAGTTGTACTGAAGCTTCATTTCTGATGTTAGTGCAGCGTGCCTCCCCTCTCAACATGCAGTGGTGCTAGCGTTATCCTGAACCCCAGCCAGCCTTATTAATGTCAAACGTGGCTGCCAGAGGGAATCGCTGCTCGCCACGACTGCTGGTGGGGACACCAGCCAGCTCCTGGTGGGAGGTAAAAGTTTGCAGGATGCCCCCAAAATCAAAACTGTGGATGAAGTAGAGTGTGTGTGTCCCCCCCTTTTTTTCCCCCCCTTTTCGATAAAAGTTTATTTCATTTAGCGCTCCTTGCCAGTATCAATCCCAGCTCCTGAAGAGCTCCAGTTGAATATATTCTCCAAGGGCAATTATTACTTTCCTTATCTTTTCTCGCCAGCTTTGGCAGCTCTGCTGGAGGCTGAATGCATTTTCTCTATCGGCAGTCAAAGCAGAGGCTGCATTCCTGGGCTGTGATACATGTAACGCCATGGCACCCCCGCTAACAAAGGACCCAATTCGCTCTACATTCCCATGGTCTTGTGGATGGCCTGCCCGGCTCAAAGTTTACAAAGACGCCAAACAGCCAGAAGAATTGGGGTTTATGTTTCCTTTCAGTCTTTCACAAACACTTTATTGATCTGCGGCCTTTCCTGGCCACTCGGAGAATTAAGTGATGGAATGATTTTTCTTTTTTTTTTTTTTTTTTAAACCTATGCATTTTGTGTGTTTTATTATCTATCTATTCATAATATTTTTATTTGAAATGAGCGACTTCCTGCAAACTGCGCCGGGATGTTCTTTATGTGCGTGAAAAACCCCAAAAGCTTTGACAATGATGAACACATTTAAGTTGTGCTCCACTTGTTTACAAAAGTCTCCATTTGGTAGCACATCAAAAGCATTTTTCTCCCCTCAGGCACAATGGTATATTCATGCTAGCAGTCATTACTCAGAGATTTGAAGCATCAATTTATTGGAGCCCACCACAATACAGTCTAAGACTCTTTGTTTCATTTGTTATTACCTTCTTTTTTTCTTTTTTCTTTTTCTTTTTCTTTTTTTTTTTTTTTTTAAAATGCGTTTAGTTCAGACCTGTTTGTAGTCCCTGACGGCTAAATTCCAGCCATGCCCTGCAGCAGCTCCATCATCGGTGCTGGTGGTGTGTGCCTGCAGGGCGAGGGGCTTTCCTGGGGACTCCAGCTCCTCGCGGGGTTCACTCACTAAACACCAGCACCTTGGCGGAGTTGCGCGAGTCCTGACTAACGTGGTTTTTAGGACGGGTTGATCGACTGATAGACCTTTAACTAACACCCAGCAAATCTTTAGAATATTGAGTTGTCTTTAAAAAGTGGATTTACAGGCTAGGAAGGCATCTGCAGTGCATGTGGGGGTTTTGGTGTTGGATTTATTGTTGTTGTTATTATTATTTATTATTTAAATACACAAGTAGCTTAATTGTATATTTGTCATCAGTTTGTGGTTTTTTTAGTGTAGTTTAACATGACTTGGGCACTAAGGCAGAGCTATTACTAAATTGTTCAGTATGTGGAATGTCTTTATAGGGCTTTACCATGTAGCCGGAGCTCACAGAAGTTTTCTGCTTGTTGAAAGTACCTTCTGCGCTTAGGAGGAGGATGAATGTCATGAGAAACACTTTTCAGGAGAAATTAATAGACTGACTGTGAAACGCTCATTTCTCCTTAATGGAAGGGAACAGGCGTATCCTTGGGAGTGGGGAGGAGCTCTTCGGGAGAGGGTTTCCTTGGGGCCAGAGGGGCCGTTGTGCCCTGGCCTCCCACGTCACGCAGGCTAGGAAAAACTGAAGAATTAAATGCAACTGGAAAATGATGAGTTTGTGGCAGAGCATCATGAAGTGACGCAGGAGGGGAGTCCAGCAAACAGGGTGCTTTGGGATTGAGGGACCACAGAGAAAACTAACGTTAAGTACAGGTTGCGATGGGCGAGAAGAGACGAGTGCTTAGCACCAGGCGTGTACCTGGAGGCACCTTCTAGGGAAGAACCAGAGCGAGGGCTTAAATGCAATGCAGGGGGAAAGGCTTAATGCCAATAATAATTTTCCAGAGGAAGTAGTGGATGTTCAGTAGCTGCTATGTTTAATGATGTATTTGATGAGGACGTGCATGTCAGCACAGGAGGAGTGACCCGGTGTTGGCCGAGGGACTTCTCCATCTCCCCTTGCCTAGAGATGTGCCAAATATATCATTAGTGCACAGCGTTTACCCTGGTCTCATGCAGTCTCCCTCATGGACATTGTCCATGTAATGCCAGAAGGTGCAATCCCTTGGCTTCCCTAGGCACAGCAAAGCCTGTAGCTTTCTGTAAGGGAGAGGTGGTAGCAATGATCATCTTGGGCCCTTTCGTTTTGGTGTCTTATGTTCGGGACTGGCATGAGGAAGCCAGTGGCTTTGAAAGCAATCTTGAAAAACAAATGACACAAGGCAACCTTTAATAAACGAACATGGAGAGGAGGGTGTTAGTAATGCTTGTTCTAATGGGAGGAGGTGATTACAGGCTGCCGGTTGGCAGGCTGCAATGGCTCTCCCTCGTTTAACATGGCTTTTGATGTATATGAACCCATGGCTTGGAGCTGGCAGCCTGTAAGTGCCTGGTGAAGTTGTAGGCTCTGGGAACGGAGCAAAATGTTTCCTGGAGATGTGTGCTGGTCAGAAACAACATTGCAGTGGTTAATGTCTGTGTGCTCAGTCTGTTACTCTTGTTACCTGTTATTCTTGAAGCTCCTCCATTAAAAGCCTTCGTTTCTCTCTTTGTGTTAGATTCGATGCTGCTGGTAGCAGAGAGGCTGGAGGGTCCCTTCAACATCGAGTCAGTCATGGACCCCATTGATGTGAAAATTTCAGATGCGATCATGAACATGCAGGAGAACAGCATGCAGGTGTCTCAGAAGGTAAGTGGGCCAAGAGGACGCTTGGACTTTATTTATCCAATGTGTTTTATTTCCATATTCTCGTCAATATGTTTTTCCTTTAATGCCCTTTCAAGTATATATAAAGCTGATGTATTATTTTGGGCAGGGGCTGGGTTGGAGCCTGGAGAAGGGAGGCTCTTGTGACCTCCCATTTCATAAAACTCTCTCCTTCTCTCGTGTAGGTTTTCCAGGGATGCGGCCAGCCAAAAATGCTTGCCCAGGGCCGGACCGCTCGCTCTGTCTCTGAAAGCGGTTTCAGCGCTCGTTTCAGACCCTACAACCCAGAGGAGCGGCCGACTACAGCCGCTGGCACGAGCTTGGACCGACTGGTGAGTGCCTGGTCCTGCCGGTGCTGCGCAGGCGCTTTGCACCCGTGTACCACAGCGTATAATTTTCCATTTGTAATTTATAGGGTTTCTTAATATTCCTTGGCTGTCTTAAACTCTCTGAGGGGTGTAATCTGCCCATGGCTCTAGACGTGAATTACCTCAACGCTTCTATGTCAGAAAAGAGCCTGTTTTAAAGGCTTGGCTTGTGAGTAATATGTGTTTGAGGAGCGATGTTTAATTTTGTGTTAAAAAAGTAAATCAACCATCAAAACACACAGCCTGAAGATCTGGACTCTACATGTCTGTTGTGATAAAAAATACCTTTCCAGCTTCACTTTTAATGAGCGTTTGGTATTCTGGATTATGTCCTGTGTTTCTTTTTTTCTTTTATTTAATAGGTTACTGATGTGAAAGAGAAGCTGAAGCAAGCCAAAAAATTTTGGTCATCTCTCCCTGGCAACATTTGCAACGATGAAAAGATGTCTGTAGGCACTGTCAATGAGAATGAGTGCTGGAACGGGAGCGCCAAGAGCAGGTTTGGCAATGCTGCTGCCCCCGGTTAACTCTCTCCCTCTCGCCCCAGCCTTTCCCAGTGTGCCGGCCCCTCTCCCCGAGCCCTTTTCTCCTACAGGAGTGACCCCAGCTCCCCCGAGACAGGCTGCTGCTGTTACCCCTTGTTTTTTTGTAGACGGGAGACCTTGAACGCAAAGCTAAAGGGTTGTCCAAGCTCTACGTGGTGGTTTGTTTGAAAGGAGGGAGCTGAGTCTAGATACCCAAATACGGCATCTCTCCTTGGACTTAAACCTCTTACTGGTTGCTCATGGGTTTGGGGAGGTGATTGGTACAAAATCCTGTATCACAGCCACAGGGCGGGGATGCTCATGTTGTCTGACAGCACTGTTGCCCCAGTGCCCCCAGTTGGTGTTTCTACCAGGAGCTATGCTGGGTTCCTTGTTGAGCAAGGACAGAGGAGATGGAGGCTGGTGAAAGGTCCTCTTCTCCGCTGCTGAGGTCAGTGGCAAGAGGGGGCCGGTGGTTTTCATGCACGCTTTTTATGGAAAAATAGTAACAAAACTTTTTTTTTCTTTTTTTTCTTGCAAGGAAGAAATTACCAACACATGAATAAGCCAAAGGTTTTCTGTCGTATGGTTTATGTAACTGTTTAACTTTTATTTTGGAAATAGAAGTTTCTTTTTTTCTGTTTGCTTACTGAGGAAGTAAGCAAAATCCAAGATGTTCCATTTAAAAAAAAAAAAAATAGTTGTTCAGGGTTTTCCAGCAGTTTTTAGAAAAAGTAATAGCAGTTTTTACCCTTGATATTTTTGGAGCACGGGACTGAGCCATACCACATAGATTTTGCACTGGTTTGTGTATGCCTGAAGCTCTGCCTCGCTTGGCTAGGGCGATGGTTTGGGTCTCTGCGACAAGAAATGGCTCTGCCCTCCTGAGGTCTTATTTATCAGCAGCTCGTACAGGGCTTTTCACAGCAGATTTCCCCAGTGCGTGTGAGGGCCGGCACTAGTAAGGAGGTGAGATGGAGACTTGGCAGCACTGGGCAAGGAGACAGAGGGGAGGCTGGACATCCTATGTGGGTTGTTCAAGATATTTTGCTTTGCTGTTACTATTTTCTCTGTGGTTCCAATAAGCTAAAAGTTCCGTAGTCTTCCACACTTTGGTCTTTCTCTGACTTCTTTGAAACATATAATATTGATCACAAATAATAACAAAACCACCACCACCACCAATAATAATAAACCCTCTGTGGTGGGTTGACCCTGGCTGGACGCCAGGTGCCCACCCAAGCCGCTCTATCGCTCCCCTCCTCAGCTGGACAGGGGAGAGAAAATATAACAAAAGGCTCGTGGGTCGAGATAAGGACAGGGAGAGATCACTCACCAATTACCATCATGGGCAAAGTAGACTTGACTTGGGAAAAAAATCAGTTTAATCTATTACTAGTCAAATCAGAGTAGGATAATAAGAAATAAAACCAAATCTTAACAACACCTTCCTCCCACCCCTCCCTTCTTCCCGGGCTTAACCCGATTTTCTCTACCTCCTCCCCTGCAGCGGCACAGGGGGATGGGGAATGGGGGTTTGGGTCAGTTCATCACATGTTGTTTCTGCTACTCCTTCCTCCTCAGGGGGAGGACTCCTCACACTCTTCCCCTGCTCCAGCGTGGGGTCCCTCCCACGGGAGACAGTCCTCCATGAACTTCTCCAACGTGAGTCCTTCCCACGGGCTGCAGTTCTTCACGAACTGCTCCAGCGTGGGTCCCTTCCACGGGGTGCAGTCCTTCAGGAACAGACTGCTCCAGCGTGGGTCCCCCGCGGGGTCACAAGCCCTGCCAGCAAACCTGCTCCAGCCTGGGCTCCTCTCTCCATGGGGCCACAGCTCCTGCCAGGAGCCTGCCCCAGCGCGGGCTTCCCACGGGGTCACAGCCCCCTTTGGGCACATCCACCTGCTCTGGCGTGGGGTCCTCCACAGGCTGCAGGTGGATATCTGCTCCCCCGTGGACCTCCATGGGCTGCAGGGGGACAGCCTGCCTCACCATGGTCTTCCCCACGGGCTGCAGGGGAATCTCTGCTGGGGTGCCTGGAGCACCTCCTCCCCCTCCTTCTTCCCTGACCTTGGTGTCTGCAGAGTTGTTCCTCTCACATATTCTCACTCCTCTCTCTCTGGCTGCAACTGCTACTGCCCCGTAACTTTTTCCCCTTCTTAAATCTGTTATCCCAGAGGCACTACCACCGTCGCTGATGGGCTCGGCCTTGGCCAGCGGCGGGTCCGTCTTGGAGCCGGCTGGCATTGGCCCTGTTGAACATAGGGGAAGCTTCTGGCATCTTGTCACGGAAGCCACCTCTATAGCCCCCCTACTACCAAAACCTTGTCACGCAAACCCAATACACCCCCCCATATACAGGACAGGATTTGAGCATGCCCTTCAGATGTATGCTTATATCTCACTGCCTGATCTCCAGGATCAGTGGGTTGTGCTAAAGGCTTTTCTCTCTCTTGTGATACTAATGTTGGCATCATAACTAAGAAAAGTAGTGTTTTCTTCTGTTAAACAGTGATTTTTCTTGTAAGTCAGGTAATTGGAGGAGGGAAAAAAGTGTCATATCCCTGCTCTATAAAATGATACTCTAAATACCTGTTTCAGGAGACGTATTCTGTTGGGTTTTGTTGCTCAGTCTCTTTTAAACCAAGAGGCCGTACCTTGTGTTCAGACCTGAGCACGCACACCTCCTCAGGCTGAGCAGCTTGGCTCTTCTCTGCTTCGATGCATGTGGTTATGTTATCTCATCTTCAACATCACAGATGTTCCTCCTGCTGGGGTTATTAGGGAAATTGCATCTCATGTCTGCGTGGTGAGAAGTACACATTTAATACCCCAGCTTGATGGTTAAGGTGCATTATGCAAAGCCAGAATGACACTCTTGCCTCCAACAGTTACTATAGGTTTCTCTGGGATAACTATGGCCCCAAAGGTTGTTTTCCCAAAAGTGTCATCTAACTGGGCATCAGGGCATCTCAGCAGCTTGTTTTGCTCTGTTGCCTGCAGCGAGCTGATTTATGCTGTTGTAAGCCATTATTATTATAAACCCCAGATCTTCCTTCTCTTTTCAAGTTGGGGAGAAAATTGTCTTTCGTCTGCCTTTGTGGCACAGGATATATGAAAACAGTGTTTAATTCCACATGCTGCTCAGCTTGCAGGGAGGGGAGATGGGGTAAGAAGCCGGAGAAGGGCTCCGTGAGAGTTAGCACGTGGGAAGATCACGTTGGGCTCAGAATATCACCCAGGCTGGAAACAGGGGAGGCATCGCCAAGTTCCCATGCTGTCACCCTTCAGTGAGGGACCATGCTGAGCTGCAGCTCTGGTACCAGCAGGAATGGTTTCTTTTCAGGTACGACTTTGCGGTGACTGGAAACGGCTTAGCAAGTCAAGTGAATAACCCGGAGGTGGAAGTTGATATTACCAAGCCAGACATGGTGATTCGCCGGCAAATCATGGCTCTGCGGGTGATGACCAACAAGCTGAAGAATGCGTACAGTGGGAACGATGTCGACTTCATTGACATAAGTGTGTTTGCTGTTGTTTGCCTTTTGCTTTTTCTTTTTCCCTTTTTAATTGGATTTCATGCTAACATGGGGGAGCTGGTTAAGCTTCAGCTGTGGGTAAGCGTGTTAGTAAAGAAGGTGGGAACCGGCATCTCCGACAGGCTGTGTGAGGAGGGTTGTTCCCATAGAATCCATAGAACGTTTTGGGTTGGAAGGGACCTTTAAAGGTTAGCTAGTCCAACCCCCCTGGGGACATCTGAGCAGGGGCATCTTCAACTAGATCAGGTTGCTCAGAGCCCTGTCCAACCTGACCTTGACTGTTTCCAGGGATGGGGCATCTACCACCTCTCTGGGCAACCTCTTCCAGTGTTTCACCACCCTCATCGTAAAAAAATTTCTTCTTTATATCTAGTCTGAATCTACCCTCTTTTGGTTTAAATTCATTACCCCTTGTCCTATTGCTACAAGCCCTACTAAAAAGTCTGTCCCCATCTTTCTTATAAGCCCCCTTTAAGTATTGAAAGGCCGCAATAAGGTCTCCCCAGAGCCTTCTCTTCTCCAGGCTGAACAACCCCAACTCTCTCAGCCTGTCCTCATAGGAGAGGTGTTCCATCCCTCTGTTCATTTTTGTGGCCCTCCTCTGGACCTGCTCCAACAGGCCCATGTCTTTCCTGTGCTGAGAACTCCAGAGCTGGACACAGCACTCCAGGTGGGGTCTCGCCAGAGCGGAGTAGAGGGGCAGAATCACCTCCCTCGACCTGCTGGCCACGCTTCTTTTGATGCAGCCCAGGATGCGATTGGCTTTCTGGGCTGCAAGTGCACATGTCCAGCTCATGTCCAGCTTTTCATCCACCAGCACAGAGGGGTGTGATGAACGGCACGCAGAAGTCGCATTAACCAGGGGACCCGTGCTTACGTCTCATAAATGTTGAAACATCCATGCGCTTGCTTTCCCCCCCCCCCGCCCCGATGCCTTCTGTAAGCGAAGCCTCGCGCTGCAGATGGCAGAGGAGGACAGCACGTGTGTTTGTCTCCCACAGGTGAGGAGAGCAGCGGGGAGGAGAGCGGCAGCGGCTGCGAGCTCCAGCAGTGCTCCCCGGAGTTCGAGTTCAATGCCACTGAAGTCACTGGGAACTCCAACAAGAGCGATAAGAACCTGAACACTTCTGCCGCTACCAGGAGCAGTTTATCACAAGCAGCCTCGCTCCTTAGCATTTTGTTCTTGGCCATGCAAAGACAATGGAGATAATTGTGCAGCGTGGGGGGGGGGGGGGGAAGAAAAAAAGACTTTTATTATCAAAGTTAGAAGGCACCTGCTTTCACTTTTATACCATCTAGGGACTTTGCTTTTTAAGTTAATGGACAACAGTGTACAGTTTTTACTATGTTGCCACTGGTTTTAAGATACTGATTTTTTTTTTTTTTTTTTCCCTTGCTATTCTGGGAATAACAGGAACGGGGACTACCAGTCTGTCCCGTTCACCAAGAATCCATGTTAGAGGTGGATAACAAAAATGTATATACAAGCCTGTAGTTAGCTCTGCCTTTGTCTTTATCACTTTTTTCTTTTTTTTTTATTTTATTTTATTTTACCATATTTCTTACGAAAACAAAAAAAAAAAACCAGGGTCTTCTCTTGGCCTGTAACAAGTATGTGTTTCTGAAATGAGAAATATCTGTACAGAAGCAGGTTTTATTTATCATGTTATCTTACGGGGAAAAAAATAATTGCCCAACAAGCAGAAATCATGTTTCATGTAGTTAACTTCCCATTTATCCACATTATGTTAGTTGCCTTATCTGGAAAGAAGTGGAAGTAATTTGTCTTTATTATGCGGTAAAACAGAAGGTGAAGGCAGAGCTGGTCAGCGTGCCAAGTGCCCTGTTTGCATAGGGCGTTAATGCCAGGAGCAGGTTGTACTTTCTTTACAGGAGGTTTGGTTAAATTGGAAGAGACTACAGAGAATTCCAGTTCTGCAGACGCTAAGAAGAGTTGTCATTTGTTCCCCGGGATCCTTGCAATTAGCTGTAACTCCTGTAGGTCAGTTCCCGACGTACATCCCCCGTGGGAATAAGGCATTAAACTTGTTCAGTTGGAAGCAACTTGTCGTCTCACAGATCCAAATGCCAACATGTGTCTTGTCTGCAAATTTGTTAGATGAATGCTGGATTAATTTTTTAATTTTTGTTGTTGTTGTTTTTAAGGAATACTTTGTGGGAGGGGAGGCAGGGGGGTGTCGGGTTTGTTTTTGCAAGAGTTTTCTTTCCTCTCCGATGGGCGGCAAAAGGGAAGGAGCAGGCGGGCAGCGCCCCGCGGCACTGTTGCAGGCAGATTGGAGTAGGAGCAGGCAGGAGCTGGCAGGGCTGAAGACGCCTCCTTTTCAGTGTATTTGGTCTCCAGGGAGCCGATGCCCAGCGACTGTAGCTTTTTGGCACTACCCGAGACACCCTCCTCTCTCTACCTGTGCTTTTGCAGTTGGAACAGTGTTGTGGTGAATGGCAACTCATTAATAAAAGAAATGTATATTTTTAAGAAAAGAGATGAAATAATTTTTAAAAGAGTTTAGGGAAAACAAAGTCTTTGGAAAGACTCAAAATTATTCTGCACGTCTCCTCCTGCTTTAGGTAGCCTTTAGGTCTGTCTGGACGCCGGGATCCCGCTGGGAGAGCAATCCAGAGAGAGAGGGTTTGCTCTATTCCACCCTTGTGTTGTAAGGATAATTTTCTATTTTTATATTGAAGCATTAATTACTTGTTAGCTCAGGGTTAATGTTATATTCAACTTTATTTTCACACCAAATTTCTGCAAAGCTATAAAGACGGAGTATTCTTGGCTGGTATAAACAATCCTGGAGGCTTAATTTTACTAGAAGTAGCCAGTTATTTATTAAAACATGATGTTAGTAGAGTTACGGATATTCTGGCTAGATTATTTTTCTTTAGAAAATAAATCATGGAACCATAAAATTGAAAAAGTTATAAATTTATGTGTGGGAAAAAATGGATTGTAAATAGCTAAGTTGCCTTGCGAGGAATTGGAAAATGTGCTGATACTTAGAAACTACCTCAGTTCTGAGGAATTTCCTTTCTAGCTTTGAGTGCTATTACATTTACTTGGTAGAAGTGAATCTGGTCTCCAGTATGTAGCTGAAAGAGTTATCCCTATAGACCTTGTTAGATTGTTTTTAATTTAGAGGTTGAACTACATCCAGCTGTTTTCTTTCAGCTAAGTTCCCTAACAAAGAGAATTTCTGAATTAAATATTGCTGATGGTTTCCGTGACTTTTCCTGATTTGTTTGGTTTCATGGCATTTTCTGATTGCCCTTTAATTATTTAAATGGTTCTAGCCATTTGAATTTTAATCCCGAAATAAACAAACCTTAGATGCACTACCATTGTAAATATATCGCAGTAAGGTCTGACTGGATAACCCTTCTGGCTTATACCCAGCTGGCAGGCCGGCAAAGTTAAATGAAGAAAAAAAAATAAAAAAATTAAACTTCTTCAGAGCTCAGAGAATGGTGGAACAAAAGCCCTTGTGTTCGGAGGGGCCGACTTCTCCAGCATCTCCCTTCTTGGCGTAAGTGTTCATATGTAAGAAAGTTGCTTGTAAATTCTCCTGCTTTCGAGCGTTTATGCTCAGAAGAAACGTGTCTGAATTTATATTTATCGTTTTACAACTAATTGCTTACTAATTATTATTCCTTAGTTTGGTACAAGTCACCAATGCAAAGGCCTGCCGTGATTTTTAAGCGTGTCCAGCTGAAGCTCTTAATAGCACAACGGTCCTCCGTTATATAAAGGACAGATTTGTCACCTGGGGCTACAGGAAACAAGAGTAAACATCAATGTAGGATGATCAAAAGTTGTGTTCCTGCTTTTATTTTGTGTTTGTGTGTGAAATCGGCTCTCTGACATGAGCTTGTAAACTAAACCATACGGGTAGGGACAAGGCATGCTGCTGACTTTGAGGAAGGCATATGCTCCCTTCCTTCGAGTGTTTCTTTTTTTTTCACATAACCATTGCCATTACAAGCATGATTTAAAGAAAAATTCCCATACATAGAATTAATAATTAAAATTAATGGAATTGGTAATGAGCTTCAAATGCAAAATGAACCAGAAAGGTGGTGTTCTTGGCAGCATGTGAGGTGCTGTCTCCCAAAGAGCTGGAATGAAAAAATACAGCCCTTGAAAGGACCTGCTTTAACGGCCCTGTGCCTCTCCTGAAACACGTACAGCTCCATGCTGTGGCAGCCTCGCAGGCGACATGCGCGTACAGGCTGCTCCGGGTTCCTCCAGCAGACCAGCCTCCGTATTTACACTTCTGGTAGCAATGAAGGGGGAAAAGGAGAGCACATGGTGGGACTCTTGTAATCAGAGTCTCTCGTTTTGTGCTGTGATGGGTAGCGTGGCCCTAAGTCGGGACAAGTGACCTGGGCAGCATGAGGAGTCCTCCGGCACCCCTGGGGCAGGGTCCTGCTCCTGCCCCCCGGCCGAGCCAACCTGGCTTTTGTCCTCACGGGCAAGTTGGTGTATTAATTCTAGAAGGTGCAACCTCTCAGTACATTGGTCATTTCTTAGACCTGATGGTGCTGAAGTTTCCATCACCATCCTCTAATTCCTTTAGCTGGATGTGAGACTTGCTGGACCAGGCAAGACCTCTGGCATGGTCCTGGCTCCTTTCTCATGATAGCATCTGGTGTTGGACATTCAGAGCAAGGCACATAAAAATCCCTTCTGTCTGTTTGGATGCTTTTAATTATCGTGTGTCCCACAGTAATTGCTGGCCCTGTTTGTCACCCTCCCCCCAAAGCCACCCTCTTCCCTCCCTTTGTGCAGCCCCCCCCCCCATGTGAATGTGGCAGTGTCCCCCCAAGGGTGATGCCAGCAACCAGATCAGTGACAGCCGGTGCTGGGGGCTGCTGCCCTCCTCACAGCTTTTGCTTGCCAGCACAAAACCGTGATGTTTCTTCTTGTCCCTGGGAAAGCCCGTGCCACCGGCACATCTCCACAGCCAGGAGCAGCAGACACCCAGGTCCTGCCAGCGCAGGCAGTCCTGGAGCATCCTGGGGACCCAGAGGACCAAGGATTGTGTGCATGTGGAAACTGGTGGGCATGGCTGCTGCAGAAGACCCAAACCTGGATAAATCCATCTCCCACTGTTGGAAGAAAATAACTTGCACTTTTTTTTTTAATGCTGATGATTTTATTTTTCCATGTAAGCCAGGCTGAGTATCTAGGATAACTGCAGAGTGTCGCTGCCTCAAGTCTCTGCCTGATGTGATGGCAAGTGGTCACCTGCCTGCAGTGGGCCATAAGTCAATGCTGTGATACCTGCAGGGCTGGCGGGAGGGTGGCCTGTCCTCTGCTGCTTCTCTTCCTTGGGACGCCATCAAGGGCTAGTAGTAATTTAAAAATAAATAAAAAAAATGCGTGGAAGGGGGTGAAAATTGATGTGCGAATATTGCAATCCTCCTCCTGGCTGGTGGGATCTGTGTTGCCCTGAGCTGCTACGGGGGGGACTTGCAGCCGGGAGCCACCCCAGGAGGGCGAGCAGCCGCCAGGTCAGCGCTGTCCCTTTTGCCTGTGTCCCCGGGGCTGGGGGTTGCAATCCCCATCCCGAATGGTTATGTAGTGCTGTGCTTCATGGCATCTTCTTTCAAGTGGCTGCGATTTAATGGTTTAAGGTAGCTGCAAGACACACGTTGGTTAGAGATTGTGCAATACTGGTGTTTCTGGGACCACCTGAATATGAATCAACCCCAGTAATGGTTTTCCTTTCTTGATAATGCTGTTTCAAGCATCATGTTTTCTGGGTTTGGTTTGCTTTTTTGTTGTCTTTTTGTTGTTGTTGTTTAATCCTTTGCTGTGGTTTGTTTGAGGGCTTGTGACAGTGTAAATTGCCTGGGAAGACACAGCTCTCTATGGGCTTGCTGTAATTCTGGGTCAAGTATGCTTAAATTGCTGTAATTTGTATCTAATGGATTACATGGATTGAGAGCCCTTTTATAACTACTGAAGCAAGGGGGGCTGCCTGCCCTGGGAGGAGGGGAAGGCATCCTGGACATGGCCCAGTCCCTTTGTCCCTCTCCCCTGGAAGGGGGACCATCCTTTTCGGTCTTCTGGGCTAGGCAGCCTGGCGAGAGTGGGGGGACCCTGCCAGGCGCAGAAGGGGCAGGCGGCCATGGGGAGAGGCTTTTGCTAAACCTGGCAGGTTTTGGAGGATGCTGACAACACATCCTAACGTGTTGCCTTCCTCTGTTTACTATCCATGTGCTGTAGGCTGGCTGCTGGTGGGGAGCTGGTGGAGCTGCTTTTCCTCCCTGAACCTGCTCTGCTTTGTTGGCCTCTGCCCTTTTGGGGTCCTTCCAGCCCTCTCCCAATGGCTTCGCCCCGTGTTTCCTTGCTGCCCTGGCTGCTTTTTCCCAAGTCTTTGCTCTCTGTGGTGGATCTTCTTCTGTGTGCCCCATGTCCCAGCAGGAGCAGAACAGGAATGTGTCTCACTCACGGACCTTGGTGGTCTCCCCTGGAAGCCATCTCTGTTTAACTCCCATCCAGACCTTGCTGTAACCATTAAAGTAGGAGTTTTCATTTAAAAAGTAGCTCTTAAAATTTACATCAGCAAACCTGCCTCAGGTTGTGAGCCATTTCAACAGCCAGGTAATGTCTCTCTCTCCCCGATGGCAATGTAGGAGCTAAGTGGGAGCAGCTTCATCCTTGTCATGAAATCTGGGGTGTGCATGCCCCTCTTTCATGTACTGTGGCAATACAATCCCCCTATGTAGCTGTTCATCTTCCCAGCGCGTCCTGCTGCATTTTCCCCCCTACGTGTATCGTTAATTCATGTAATCTGATGCAAATCAATATGCTAAACCCCTCATAAATTGGGTTACTGATTTATGCTGAGGCTTAAAATCTTGGAGAAGGTTGAGGGTATTTGTTTCTTCTCCAAAGGGCTCGACAAGCTATTGTCAGCCCCACAATGGCTGGCCCTTGGCTGGGCTGGTAATTGCCTCGTGACTGTATTTGCATCGACATAATGGTGAGGATGTTAGCAGGAGTTAAGACATCTCATCTTTTCCTCTGAACAGGAAAATTCAGGATTAGCAAGGTGGAATGCGTTTGTCTGTCGGAGGTTGCTGGCAGCCCTATTGTGTAGGGTGGCTGCTCTTCACCTACAACTCAGCTCTGTCGGTGTTTCCATTATAAACCTGCTTTTCTTCAGAGCTTTATAAGCTCAGTCATAAAAATCAGGCCTGCCTGAAAACTTGGCACGTTAGGAATTGGCAAGGCTTTTATTTTTTCTGGTGGGAAGAACTGATGATTATTTTTAGAAGAAATTGTTTCGTCTGTGAAGTTTAATGGGTTGAAATGCTGTTTTGGCATTCACAAGTGTTCAAACCGGCTTTGTTGAAAACCCCATTTAGCATCATCAATAATACGGTAATGCTGAGGATCCCCAGGGACAGGCAACTAAAACAATAGCCGAAATCTTACATTTTTAAAGCTAATTGTTGTACATGTTCAGCCATTTCCCCCATGCCAGTACCACACACGCGCTTGCTGTCTTGTGCAAGAAGCAGATCTGAGGACGGTTAAGTCTGCAGGAGGCTTTTCACTGACGTTAACAGGCGGTGCATCTGCATTTCCAGGCACTCTTTTACGGAGGCAAGGTCACAGATACATATAAACTGGGTTGTTGCAGTAGAAAAGCTATTCTGATTTAACCAAGAGCCTTTTTTTCTTTCTTTTTCTTTTTTTTTATGGTTGCCTTCATACGAATCCCCATAATGGAGTGTATTTGTATGAGAACTGGTATGTGCAATCCTAAATAAATCTATGCCTGTATTGCAGGGCTCTGGAGGCAGCTTTCAATGCCTGTGTCTTGACACCACCCCTCTGATTTTGGGGGTGAGCGGCTGCCCTGCTCTATTTGAAGGTGAGGAGCTGGGAACCCTGATACATGCGTGAGATAGTGGAGTAAGAGAAAAAGTGGCTCTCACTCAGACAGCCCTAAATGACTTTGTTGTTTGCTATGAATTTCCCATGTACTAGCATAGGCCATGCTGCTTTCGTGAGGATGCTTCAGGTAAAACGTCTCAGAGAATGAGACGAGGCGCTGGCTTCGGAGAGGCTTTAGTGCCTCCGTGTCTTGGGGCAAGTGGGGACTTTGGCTGGTGTGCCATGGCTTTGCTACTTTTGCTTTTCCCATAGAAAAAAAAAATCCAAAGTTGGAAAAAAATTAAAATACGTAATCACTGTTTATTTATTATTAAGTTCTTTGGTTGGTTGTGCGTTCAGAAACACTTCAGTATCGAATAAGAATTTGTTGCTACAAAATAGTGGTGGGATTTTCAGGTTTGAGCAGGGACAGTTGGGGATTATGTGGGAGAGCGAGGGCTCTCGGCTAGCCAGAGGCCAAGAGAGTCAGTATTACAAAGAAGCTGTTGTCTTTGATAGAGGTCTTCCGGAGCCTAGTTGTCTGAAAATAATTAGCCAAATAAATTAGGTGTGTTCTATTCCCTGTGTGTTCCATGCTAAGTAATTGTGACATTTGGCTTCCTACCGGAAGGGATAATGTATATACAGCAGATAGCTCAGCTGGTCTTTTGTCAGCCGCCCCCACAACACCCCTGCTTGCTGCCGCCCGCCTGGAGGGAGCACCTATGGAGGAGATGGGGAGGACTATGCTTTGCACAGATAATAACGGGCAGGAGAAGCTGTTGGGGAGCCTCGTGCTGACTGGGGGATTGGGGATGAGGTCCCTGGGGAGCTCGTAGCCGGCGGGATGGTGGGTGGGCAGAGCTGCCCTTCAGCTCCCCAGGGCAAGCGTGCCCTGCCACGGAGGGCACCTTTAACTGCAAACTGATGATTAGAAAGGGGGCAAAAATTCCCTTCCTTGAAGGTGTGCTCCATCACGTTGGTGCTGGCATGGCACAGGGGTGAGTTGGGGGCTCATCCAGGAGCTCCCAGCATTGTGGGACCGACAGGCGATGGTTAGAAATGAGAGGGACGCAGGTGCATCTCTGCCACCTACTTGCTTCCTGTCCTTTCTTTCACTCTGTTATTTAAAGTACATTAAATGGAGGTCAGCCTTGTGGTGTTGTATTAGCAGCTTCTTTCCTGAGAGGGGCTGGCAGTAGCATCTTTTGGCCCACAGTCCCGTGCTGGTTTTCTCTGCGACATGGCGCGATCTCCATCAAAAAGGCAGCGGGGCTGCAGCGTTTCCTGTGTTGGCCACCTTTGCAACAAACATTGCAGAGGCTCTTGCTGAACGCCCTCCTGACAGAGCCGTGCTCACCCGATGCATGCTTCTTAGGGCAGCGTTTGAACCCCGCTGCAGGGTAAGAGCATTTCATTTGCAGCTCGGATGGGAGGGAGATGCAGGTGACAGCAGGGCGCAGGAGCCAGGTTTGTACATGGGTTTTGCGCTGCACCCTCCAGGTGATCGCAGGAACCAGAAATGAATTTGAGGTTTCTGGAAGGGAAAACCTCCTCTGGCAGGATTTGTCCCTATTGCATTGCAAGGGTGGTTTGCTCCCTTCCTCGGTTTCATGCCCTTGCTGCTCACACCCAGAGCGTTAAAGCAGCAGGAACCCCAGCTGTGAGGAGTTGCTAAACCTATACAGTTGTGAGGTGCATGGAAAACTTGAGTAAAACCATGAGCAAACCTGTGTTTTTGTCCTGTCTTGATGGATGGAGGAAGCAACGTATTCCATCCTTTGGTTTTCAAAAGCATTAAAGGGGGAAACAACTCACCAACACCAAAAACCCCTCCAGCCCCACCGCCACGTGCATGCTGGTTGGGTGAGGCAATGCAGGAGGCTTCCTAGGAGTTTGCGGTGATGAAGGTTGTGCTGAGGCTGTGCGTCCCCGCGGGGCAGGCAGGACCACGGCACAGAGCCGAGCATGGGAACTGTCCTGGCTGTAATGAACCCAAACTCCTTATATACGTGTAAGCAATAAAATGATGTCTCCACTGTGGTGGCAAGAATCAGGGCTCTGTGCAAGGTGGCTTTCCTCCCAGAAGACAGGGATTTCGGGGACCTGTGTAAGCAGCCCCGGGGCTAAGCCCTGTAAACCTCGGGCAAGCCGGCACATGGTGGTGCAGCTGCCTCCAAGTGCCGGCAGCAGCCGCGGCTCAGCTAATCTGTGGGCGGTGGATTCGTGGCTCTCCTCTTCTGAGCGCGGCACTGAGACAGCGGAGTGGTTTTAATGAGAGCACATAAGTTAAAATTGGTTTTCTTTCAAAATTAGTGGCAGACTATGGCTGTTCAGGTTGCTATTTTAACTGCTCCAGATGTCAAGCACGGCTCAGCCGAGATCAATGCGTAATCCAAAGGAAATACTATTAATTTCAAAGGAATGTGGTCAATATTTAAATGTTTTGGATCTTTTAAATATGTAGACAGTGGTAGTGGTCTAGCTGGGCTTATTAACTCTGCTTTTGGAGCAGTGATTCCATTAGCATGAATTAATGTCTATTAACATTATTGATTTTTATTTATTTTAACATGTGGGCCTATAATGATATTGGTTATTTTAGACATTCTCAGAGGCTGTACTGAGTTGGGAGCTGTTGGTTTAAGGCCTGATCCCACAAGCTGTTATGCTTCCAGTTGCTGCTTAAGCCCTGATTTAGCTCCAAGCCGGTAGAGCAGCTCCCGCTGACTCCAGCAGCAGTCGGATTGAACCTGCTCCGGGTCCTACTTCATCCATCCCCTACAGCTTCATCTACAGAGGGGCTTTGCTGGTCCTTGCATGGCCAAGGTGGATTTAACCCTTGGAGCACACCAGTAGCCACCGTGAAATATCCCCTCTGCTCTACCTCCACATCATTCTGCTAATTCAGTATACAGTAGGGAGCCAGCCTGGCTTTTACACCCGTAAGCTTCAGCAGCGACGAGTGGGGTGGACCTGGTGTATATATTAAACTCTGTTTCGAAATCAAGCCCAGGTAGACCGATTTCCCCCCTCCTCTGACTTTTTGTGCCTATTAAATGTACAAAGCGCTTGTAAGGCAAAGAGTTTGTAATGAGGAACAGAGTCTTCTTGAATGTCGTCTTGGCTGTTTTGTTAAAGGTGTGGAAAAAATGGAAAGCTTTGGAAAAAAAGTTGTCTCCTTGAAATCAGGTTGAAGAACAACTTAGGAAACCAGTTGGAGATAGAGCTGCATCTTACAGAGCTAGAAATGGACCCGTTTTTCAACAAAACAAGAAGTTCATAACTCATCATTGTCTTAACAAAATATCTGTTTTCAATAGCTGTTGAAATATTTTGCTTGTAGAGGTCATACATTCTTAGTGAAAGACGTATCCTTTTTTAGTTAAAAATATTTTCAAAAGCCAAATGATTTCCATTTAAAAAAAATTGTTTTAAATCACTGGTGAAATTACAGAAAAGTTGCACAAGAAGAAAATTATAATCAGCCTAGATATATTTTTGGAAAAAGTAGGCGCTCAGAAAAAAAACCCCAACCCAAAACGCAAAAGATTTCAGTCTGCGTCAGAGAACGCTCTCAATAAAAGGAAACCTTTGGTTCCTTTGTCTGAAGAAACCTCACCCTTTGTTCATGTCTAAGAAAAATGTTTCTTGTTACTGAGAGAGTGTTTGCCTTGCATGAAAAAAATGTTTCTGTGGGAGATGTTTTACATTCGAGTGACGCCAGAGAGCCAAAATGTTGAGCTATATTGGCCGTAAAGACCACAGGCTGATGAAGCTGGAACAATTCAATTGAAACCCTTTGGGGAAGGGGGAGGATTTCCCCTCCCTCTCGAGGCAAGTGGGGATTTCTGGATAAGGCTGGGATCTTTTTGGGTGGGGGAAAAAAATCCAGGGCAGGCGATGCATCAGCCCGCATGAATGCGCATCGCAAGGGCTGTGAGTGCGGCCAGGGGCACCGGTACCCTGGGGCCACGGCCGGAGCCTGGTGCCATCGCCATCTCCACCACCCTGGCTGAGAGCACATCTGGACTGCACATCTGGCGCCGTGTACGCCTGCCCGCCCACGGACACTGTGCTATTTCTGCCTCTATGCACTAGATGGCATTGCCAACTTAGCTACGGGGAGTGGACTTTGGCGGGGCTGTGGGCAAGGGGCTGCAGCCCCTGGCGCTCGCTGAGCACGCTGGCACCCCGACACTGCTGCCCGCTCCAAGAGCAGCCTTTTGGGTAGTGCTTGGTGAGCATCCAGAAAAAGGCATAATTTCCACGGATCCGAGCTCCTGTGCACTCTGCACGTCAGTGCTGTTGATGATAATTTGTGATTTTTTACTCTTTTTATTTTTAAGCTTCTGTTTATTGGGGAGAGCGCTATTCAGCTGCAGTGTCTGACCCGAGCCGGCTCCAAGGTGCTGGTGCCTGGGCATCCCAGAGCTGCTGGCACAGTGGGTGTGAGCAGGGCATGGGTGGTGCTGATCCTTAGCAGCTGTGGTCCAGCCCGGGGTCCTGCTTTTGGGCACTGGCTGAGCACACAGCAAGAAATGGTCTTTGCTGCTGCCAACAACCCCTACAGGTGACTTGGACAAATATGAGAGAGGCCGGGTCACTGGCATCTTAAGAAGAAACCTGAATACCAGAGACATCAGGAGTTCAGCAGCACCTTTTGATTCCCTGTTCAGGCTATTCCCTTTCGCTGTTTCTGACGAGAGCCTTGCACCCATCCTCTCTGTCTCAGTTTCTCACCCAGCGTGCGTACTGGGCTGAGATCAGTAACACTGAAGCTGAACAGAAAGCTATGGGAAGAGGGTGCACCTGAGCGGTTGTTACCTGGTTCCTTGGGTATGGCAGCTGGCACTGAATGCCTGAAAAGCATGCCAAAAATAGAGGAATTGTAAACCTGTGAGTCTTCCTAAACTGTCACTTGCTCCTTGGACTCTGAGCTGCTTTTTAAGGGCCGAAGGTACCTTGCCACTATTTGTGTGCTCTTCTATCCCTACATCCATTTGCAGAGAGCAAACCAAGTCAATAAAATCCAGGAGGGATGCCTGGGGTGGATCTGCAGCCCAGCCGTATCCCTGAAAGCACGAAACCCATCCCAGGGTGGGTTGTCCAGGGCGTCTGCCCCACTATGCAGCCCTGGGATGCTGAACAATGTGGGGACGAGCCGCCGGGGCTACTGGGTGCCCTCTTGGGTGTTTGTGCTCCAAGAGTGCGAGCACCTCCTGTCCTGCTAGTGCCAGCCGTAGGACTTCACTGGGACAAATGCGTCATTGTTTGTATCCTGCCCTGCAGTTTCTCTTGAAAATAGAATCCTGAGTAGCATTCAAGTAAAACAGAGTTCCTGCTTCCCCAGATGGCGGTCAGCGAGGGATATGCTCCCCTAGAAACCTCTGCTGTCTCCAGCTTGTGTCCTCCCGGGGCACTCAGGTGGGTTGACCCTGGCTTGTTTTTCATTTAGAGTTCCCTTTGGTTGCCTGGGGCGTCTGTACAGGGCACCAGCGTGTGGCTGCCAGTAGATCTAATGATCAACAACAGTATTATTTGTGTTGTGTTAGCATCTCAAAGTATCCACGTGACTTTCCAAGCTGCTCGGCTATGTGATCAGTATTGGCATTGCAGAAATGCTCATGAAAAATGTTCAGGATAAATCTCCCCCTGGACAGCGAGGTCTGTGCTTCTACTGGAACCCCCTAAAAACTAGCGATATGGGAGACTTCATGATGCAACACTGCTCTGCAGACTTGCAAAATACTTTTCTCTGCATGTAAGTAAGTGTTCGGTTTTGGGGAGAGCTGCTCGCACCGCTTTGGGTATTCAAGTTTCCATGGAGAGGGAGCTGGCTGCCTTTCCTGCCTGTGAGATGCAAGGTTTGGAGCAGAGCTGCTCTTGATAAATGAAGCATTTGTGCTCGGTTCATCTTCCCGGAAGGAGGACTTGGCCTGAGCGTGTTGTTTGGGCCATCGCAGCACTGTCAATCAGCAATTCTTGGTTTCATGCCTTGTTTTGTACGAGACATATTGTGTATGATCTTTGGCAAGTCACTTCTCTGTCTCTGTTACCCTCTCAGAGGAACAGACATAAAACCTTATCTGCAGCAAAGAACTAAGATAGCTGCGAGCTAAAAGTGCTGCTGCAGGACTCGCCACTCCCGTTAACCCCCTGCTTTACTGCTCTGCACCAATGGCCCCACCAGTGTGATGTGTTGCCATTTCTGATGGATTATGGCAATTCTCCTGTTAGCGTGAGCCAGCCGCGTGTGCCGGGTCTCATGCTCGGGTCGCTGAGCAAACCTCAAAAACTTGGTGATTCATATTTTAATGCTGAGCTGCGTTGTAATTTTTTTTTCCTCCTTTAACTTATGCAGACATACCAATTGTCTTATGAACCAAAAAATCGCCATCATAAAGCATATAAATTTGCTGCCCCCGCCTCATTTGACTAACCTAAAACGCAATTCACTCCTTGGTATTCCTGCAGACCTGGGTATTGTGACATGTTGAGAGAACCAGAATATCTGTATCAGGGACTGTGAGGTGGACAGGACACGTGCATTTTTACTGCACACTCAGGAAAGAAATCTCATTAGATTCATGTGATCTCAAACCAATTATATTCCCTCTGCAAAAACCAGGCCTCAAGCAGTGCAGCCTGTATCTTTAAGGCAATGAAAATAAAGCAGCAGCATCTGTAATGTCCTTCTTAATGGGATGAATTAGGAAGCATATGTATGGACATAATCCTAGAGACTACTGTAAGCATAAGTGATTGTAGAAGGAGGGTAAAAGAGTGTGTCAAAGTCTTCAGCTTTATTAAGGAGCTAGTTATGCGTATGCATGAACTTGGAGTGCCGATGTCCAAATATTATGATTGCACCAGTCACTCCGAGTGGTGTTCATCTGCTAGGTAAATAACAGTGAGATACTCATATTTACAATTTAAATTATGTGAGTATTCAGCTGGCCCTCGCTCTACCAGGCTTGACTACTTTCATTGCACATTACTCATCAAGGCAGTTGGCGTCTTGAGAAAGTCTCTCGACAAGACTTGCCTCGGCAGCTGCAGGACCTCGTGGTGACTTCGTTTGGAAGAGCAGGTTAGAAACTCTCGCCGAAGGTCTGACCCAAAGCTTCCCATTTAACTCAGACAATTCCCAGTAACGTTTTTCCCAGCCAAGGCCAGACACTGTGCGGTCATACATCCTCCCACCTGCATTACTGCCAGCGGTCCTTGCACCATCTCAGCATCCCACGCTCAGAGCGCGCGGTGGCAGCCCCGGGGAGGTCAGAGCAGCGTTTGCAGCCCATTGCAGTGGGAGCTCCCAGTGCTACAGGACTTCATTGAACCACAGACTGCTGATCCTCACCATGGCCTTTCCAACTCAAACATCAGTTGGAGATTGACTACCAAAACGGTAATGTGCATCATGATGGTAACTTTTGCACTGCTGTGTCAGTGGCGTGCCTGGTTTCCGCTGTGCTGAGCAGCTTGCAACCCTGACATGTCTCTGAGCAATTCAGCACGCGATACTTCTGGGCTGCGTGCTTTTGGGTTTTGTTTTTTTCCAGTCCTAGGAGCAATTCCTTTGGCTCGATGGGATGTGCCATTAGTGAAATCTAAAGTAATTGCTGCGCTACCTGTGATGACAAACCAGGGATGACTGCAGTTGCTCAAGCTGAGCCCTTTTCCCCCTAGTTATAAACTGCCTTAGGTTGATGCTCAGTCCACATATGAATAATGTAGGATATGTTTGCAGGCACAGGCAGTCATTAGAAGTTAAAAGAAATTCAAGTAGAGACTTAGAAACTTACAGGATCCCAAATTATGCCTCCTTGCACCACTCTTCAGGAATAGTAGCACAGGCTTATTTATACTGTTTTTTAGTGATGTGTTACATATCTGCTATTCTGAAAGGGTGTAAAACTGCGTCATTGTCAGATTATAAAAAAGCGTCATTGTCTTATGGAGATGATTTTGTGTTGAGGGATGGTGTCCATTTGCTGCTAAACAACATGCCGCCCCCATCCCTCCCACCCTTATACGTAGGGTTTCTGAATGGAGGAGCTAGAGCAGGTCTGTGCTCTCTGGCACTAAAATAAATCAGGGCAAAAAGCAGCCTGATAGCAAACTAGCCATTTCTAAAGGCTATCTCCAAAAATGAGGTTATAACTCCTAAATTATCCCAGTGACCAGCAAACCTGTGAGTCCAGCTTGCAAACTAGTAGTCAGAGGCTCCTGATGGTGTATGCCTGGAGAAGGTACGCCGCTGTTTTCACATGTATCAGCATGATTAACTCTGTTGTAAGTGAGTGCAAGCCAGCTCTGTCTAAAGTTGGGGCTGATGTTAGTGCTTTCATAACAGAATTAATACCTAAAAGTATGTTTCAGACTATGCTCAAGACATGATCTGTCTTTCAGTGTGTGAGCTCTATCTTAAAATTACGGCTAAACCTCTGCAGTTTAGTATCTAGGTGAAGGTTTGATTATCTAGGAAGAAAGAAAGAAAAAACCCTAAGCATACGGTACTGAACAGCGGGTTTTATCTCAATGGATTTTTTTCATAACCTCCTTGTGGAACTTAACAGAAAATTAGATCTCTGCCACTGAATTCTTAAAGGCATTAGAAAACACTATGGAAAAGATCTTACCTTCCATCAAATTTCACTCCAGTGCCTTTTAAAGAATGCAGCTGTCTCACTATTTTTTAATTCTTTCAGACTTTTCCATAGGGGATATTTCTAGTTTTGCAACCAGTTTCCCATCAGCTCAGTGGGGGGGGGGGGGGGGGGGGGAGAAAGGGCATTTTGTCTTGGGGAAAATCTTGTGTGCTCAGCTGGAGCCCTTTCCTGCAAAGCTGCTCTCCTAAGGCCAGGGAGCTGCTGGAAGTTCCCATGGCCGCTCCTTTGCTGTGCGCTGGGGGCTCGGGGACGCTCTCCCCGGGCACGGATAATGCGGTTCTGTTGTGCCACGTGCGCAGGAGTAATGCTGGTGGCTTCCCAGCGCTAAAGTTCCCAAGGACGTCAGCCAGCAAACCTCCCCCATGTCCCAAAATCACCACGTTTAAAAAAAAAAAACAACCAACAAAAATTTAAGAAATATTGCAAGGAATATGTTTAGCATTTGTTTTAGCTGGTGGTGTCTTTCCAGCCAAGGAAGCCCCCTCTGGCTAAATTTCGATGGCCCCACTGTGGGCGATGAATAAATGTCCCTCCTCCCTCCATGACCGCCTGCACCTATCCTGGCAAGCAGGCTTTCCTTTGAGAAGCTGGCCTTTTTGGCTGAAGTTTTGCCATAGTTGGTCCTAGCCCAAAAGATTATTATTCCAAGATCTAGTCCAAATCCAGCTAAATGACTTGGGTGAGGGAGAAAGACTAATGCATGGAAAGATTTGCAGCTGGGGCCATCAAGGAGCCCACTGAGCTTGGGCACCCATCCCCAGCCCGAAAGCCCAGCCAGATTGGAAGCATTACCAGGATGTTTTGTCTTTCCTCTACTTCTACCCAGGTGACTCGGTTTTTGGCTCCACCAAAGGATCACAGCACATTGTGTGACTCTGGCAGCTCATGGTGTTCAGCTGGGGAGGGATGGAAATGGGCTCCAGTGGCAAAGGTATGAGGAGCAGGGTATTTCCTTGTGCTTTTCCAAAATCGCTGTGCGTGATGCTGACTATGAAGTTAAAATGAAAGATGCCTTGTGGTACGGTTGGTTTTTTCCCTTCTTTAAATACATCTGTACATATGGAGGGAGAAGGAGTGAGAGAGAAGGGGGAGCTTTTGGCTGGTGGCTTTAGGCAAACAGAAGATTGACCCAGCAGCATTGCTTGCAGGTCGAGGAAGTGAAATGGAAATAAAACAAAATTATTGAAACAAAAACTGATGTGAAAGAGAATCATGTTTCCTGAAGGGTTTTGCTTCTCTTGGGTGTGGTGGTCTCTCTTGGCCGGGTGTCGGGCTGAGCTCACCGCTGGGCGGTCACCGCGCAGCCAGCCGTGACCACGTACCCCGCTTTGTTCTCGGCACGTGGGGTGGGGCGTTTTATTTAACTAGATAACTTAGAGCCCCGGAGGACTCCAGGCTGCCGTTTATCTTTCTGCAGTGTCAGCGTTAGTACAGTATTACTTTCTTTTATCTGGGATCTTTTTATTTAATAAGTGCTAACCAGAAATATATGCTTTCCAGCTTTCCTCTCGCAAATACCGCAGAGACTTGGCCTTGCAGGCAAGATAACAGGCAAACAAAAGCTCAGGGGAATGGCGAGCCCTCGCCTGCAATGCCCTGCTGCAGGCATGGTCGAGCTGTAACCCTCTGGGCTGGGGAGCAGACGTGCATGGGGATGTTGGAAGTGACAGCTCCTTGCTATAGTCATGTATTTTCTTCTTGGTGTTTCTCATGCCACCCCAGCTTTGCTCTGGTTTTATTTCTATCCCATGGCAGGAGTGCTCAAAGCTTGGGCCTGAAAAGACGGGTGTTAAATGCGATGCTGGACCAGCACTGCGTGTGAGCAGCGACTCACCGGTCCGGAGCTGTGCAGGTGCCTCCTGCCTCCCAAACCACCCATTTCCCAACGACAGCCAAGGCCCGACATGGTGCTCAGCTGCTGGCGCTCTTCGCTGCAGCGGGGACTGACTTCTGCAGCCTGGCTGCTGGGCATCGCGGGCTCTGCACAGCCACGCGTTACCTAACGTATGTACAGCAGCTCTGCATGCACATGGGATGCAGAGACCAGCCATAATTCCATGAAGATACAGCATGCTGCCTCCTCCAAGGAATGGCTTTGGGGTTTTCATTTGGTTTCATAAGAAAATGGTGCTTAGGTAAAAAAAGGAAAAGCTTTTGACCCAATTGCCTGATTCCAACCCTTTTTGACATGTGGGTCAGTATTCCAAAGAGATCAAGCTTTTCTAAGTGTCATAAAAACAAGTAGCAAAGTGGTGTAGAGGGACTCAAGTTGGTCCCTTTGGAGAGAAGGTCGTAGCGTGACTCTCAACCTTGGTTAGTTGCCTTCAGAAAACCCACAGGAGAAAGCTGCAGAAAACTAGGTTTCCTAAGTTTAACTGTTCACAGGTCTGCTTGTTTTTCTTGTACATGTGCCTGCAAACAAAACCTACATCTATCTTTCTTTCCATTTCACACTTTTTCACCTCATCTTGAAAATGAAATGTGTTGCAAGCAAGACCCTCGCCTCGCAGAAGGACTGACCTAAGGGTAAGAAAATATCAGTAAGAGAAGCTGGGGATAGTTGAAGGAAAACCTTAGGTCAAGTCTAAATATCAGCATAGATGTGCTGTACATACCCAGATGGGGAGCAGGAGTGGCGTTGAGGCATATTTGGGACTCTGTGTCTCTGAGCTATTTAGTGCCTTGTGAAATGGCACAGAAAGACCGTTAACAATGAATCTGCTGCCATTCAGGGCAGTCTTGAGTCATTGTGGTTTAAAAAATAAATTATCATATAAATAGCTGCTTAGGAATCTCAGCCCGAAGACCGCAAAATCTCACCAGTGCATAGCTTTTTTGGCTTATGTAGCACCATGTCTACTTGCGGAACATTTTGGCCGCGTGTCATAAAACCGCTTCCTATTTTAAAAAAAATATCATAGGAAAAGAATAAAGTCTATTGTTAGTGACAACTGCTGGTGGTTTCCTAGTGCCTCTCATTCCAAGAGGCTGAGCATATCCTAACTGGATTTTACATCCTGTCTTTGCTGAACCCACCCCGAGATGCTGCTGCCTTTGGGGGACCGGTACCCCCTGCCCCAGCTACCCAGAGGCAGACGGTGAGCAGGAGCACCCACAGGTTTGGTTTAACACACTTTCTGGGTAGTTTTTCTGAAGGACTGGTGTGTTTTGAAAAGCTGGAGGAGAGTGTGGTGGTGAACAAGCAAACAGTTGTGCTCCTGCAGTTGAAAAATGCCACTGGGATTTTCTTTCGCAAGCCGCTTCCTCGTGAGTGGCATCCTGTTCTGGTGTCCTGAAGCAAAGCTGAACATGACCTGTTTGAATCTGGCGACTTTATAATGTGAAAAAGTGCCAAGGCCTTTGTTATAGGCATATTGCCCTCTCTCAGTGCTATTGATGGTTAATAACAACATTTTCGTTGACTTTAACGGGAGCAGGATCAGATACCAAGGGCGAAAATCCTCCCAAGAAAATTGTTCTGAGTGAACTCCAACCAGTCAGCTTGAACATAATCCATCCTTGGGTTTTCCCACTATGCTGGTTCTGGCCAATAAACTGCTTATTTGTTTTATTTCTATTTGGTTTTGTTTGCTTTATTTGCTTATTTGTGACTTCCCTTTAGGAAAAAAAAAAAAGGCTGGGAGGTACAGCAGTGCCACCGGAGGCTGTGGGATGGTGCACACGGTAAAGACCCTTTCAACAGGTTTTTTCTCAGACGTTCGGCAAAGGTTTGCAGTCCCAGCACAAAATGTGAGAATGATGTCTGTATCACAAAGACATTTTCCCAGCGTGGCTGAGCTGTGATATGAAACAAGCTGATTTTCTCACGAGAGGGGAGTAAATCCTTGGAAGTGTTATTTTTCTAATGTTTTATTTGAAAAGTCCTAGCATGACCTTTTCTTGATGTTGCTTTTTCTTTCTCCTTTTCCTTTGTAAAAACCCTTGCAGGACTGTGATTAGCAAGATAATGAATACCATCTGTTTTTAATCAATTCCTTCCTTTTCTCCCAAACCCTCCTAACTTCTAATATTAATGGAAACAGATTTGAATACTGGAAGGGGCTGCGCTGGAGAGTGCTTGGGTATTTACTAGGTGAAAAGTGAAATTGCACAGGTTTATTTCATGGGGTAGGGCATTTGACAGGTGCAATTTTTCTTCTAGATGTGTTGCATGCCTGTTTTATAAACCAAAATGCATACTGACACATGAGATTATAATTCTGCATTGGAGGGAAATTTTAAGAAGAGGAGGTGAGCTCTCACACGCACTGGAGCTGCTGCCCAAGCCCTTCCAAAGGGACAGCTCTTACTGCCACAGTGACACACCTGGGGGTACATGTGGTTTACAGGTAAAGCAGGGAAGCAAAGGATGCTTCCTAGGAGGAAAGCGATGCCCATGATAGTTTGAGTGTAACCCCTCAGTTGGTTTTGCAAAATATCCAAATGGGACTTACTAGTACAGATTTCCTCAGTGCCTATGCATCCATATTTCCATTGTATTAGTTTATCTTGGAAGCTGAGAAAATTTGAATTCATCTCCTGTCAAGCTTTGCTTCAGATCAAACCGTTTTTTTTCCCCCCTGGATAGGAATCAGTTAGATTTGTGCTTTTCTCTTAGTTTGGAATCAATCATCCCGCTCTGATTTGAATGACCCTTTTACCCCTCTAAAGGTTCGCATTAACAGGCATTCCTGGGATGTTTTCTTGATTGGGTTCAAGGCATTGTGTGTTCCCATCTGTCCTGGCTGATTACGAACCAGCTCTGCCAGCTAACGTTGGCTGGGAAACCTTTTCTTTCATGCATCGGTCCAAACTGGGCCGTGAGAAGAGAAATCGCTGTTTCTACCACAAACATTTCCAAACCCATTGTGATCGTGACAAGAAGGGCCCGGCTGACAGTGCTGGTGTTCTGTGCCATGCACAGTGCAACCATGCAGTGAATGCTGGTGGTTGGGGTGCCATGGGTGCTCTGTCCCAGAGAGCTTAAACTCTAAAAAGACAAGACAAGAAGAGCTGAGAAAGAGCTGAATGAGGATCCCCAAGGGCTTGGGATCTGTAGTGTAACTAGGAGCGATGCTGAGTGAAGACTCCGGGTTACCTCCAAAGACCTGCATGGGCCAGTGTAGGCACTGGGCTACTCTCTCTCTTTACAGAGAAATGCTGGCGTAACATCTTACACGTGCCCAGGAGATGGAGCCTGAAGTGAGTGAGCGTGGGCTGGGATGGAGCCAGGACGCCATCCGGGGCAGGGATGCAGATGTTGCTGGAGTGTTACTACAGGTGCCTAAATGGGCTTCTCCAAAGGGGGGGATGCTTTGCCGTGTGCTTTGCCATGCCTTGGAGAGCCTTCCCGAACAGGGTGACCACATGAGCCAAACCTTCCTCCTTGGAGCTGTCACTGAAATTCTGGGGTGGATGGAATAAGGGGGAGAATAACAGTGGATCCTGTTTGCCTCCAAGAGCATGCATGTGCTTTTCATGCTCCTAGGGACCTCTGAGAGGCTCCGGTTACAGTTTGGAGAGGGCATTTTTGGGATGCCTCAGGAAAATGCCACCTTGTTGGCTTGGTGCTGAAGACATGCAAATGAAAGCACTGCACGGTGAAGGCAAGGCCGCGAGCGACAGGCACGTGGCAGGAGCTCCACATCCGATCCCTGCATGGAGGATGCTCCCTGCGCTTCCAGTTGGCACCCACCCACTGCCAGCCAGCCTGCAGTCGTGTGAAGGTCAAGCGAAAATAATAGCTTTTTTTGCAAGGTTGATTAAATGAAAGCAAGAGGTTGGGAGGAGAAGGGAAGAAAAATGGTTGTGGTTTGCCAAGAAGCCTACATCTGACACCTACAGATTGCTAACAGGGGCAGGCAGAGGCAGCGGTGGCTAATGAAAAGGCTCCTTACTCTTAGCAGCTGTTTCACGTGCGTAGACTTAAAAAGCCTCCCTCACCGCCGTGCTCCTCTGCAGCTCCAGTCAAGGTGGGTGTGGAGCTTGGACATTTTTCAAATTCTGCGTTTCTGGCCCCGCCGAGGCTGCCCTGGCTCACCGCGATGTCACCGCGCGGGAATGCACTTCCCCTGCGCTGGGACATCTCGGGCCAACACCAGATACCCTTCCTTCCTGCCTGCTCCCATGGTGGGGATTATTGCTTTTGGCTTCTCCTGGCTTTGAAAGGCATCCAAAGAGCTCAGCTCTCGCAAGCTGAGAGCGGAGACAGAAAGCCTCTCCCCGCCTCACCTGTTTGTGGTTATTCAGCTCCCTCCCTTCACGCTTTGGCACAATAATGGCCTGAAAGTAAAACAAGAGGCAAGTTCTCCCCCCGGCTCAAAGCGCTGAATGAAACCCAGCCAGCGGGGCCTATTGAGACAGCATCAAGACAAATGTCAACTTTAACACAAAGAGGCTTAAATGACTGACACAGAAAGGAATAATCTCGGATCTGTTTTCCAGGCTGCTCCCCAGCATAGTTGTGCTGCAGACGGAGACAATTTTCAGTTCCCCAGGGAGATTGTATAGCCAAAAAAAGATACTTGGTGGTGATATGCTGTAAGACTAGGTCATGAGAATGGATGTTTGGAATAATGACAGAATTCACTATAGGCAAACTAAATTAAGAGAGTGTCTTGAGAAACATATGGGGAGGAAATTGCCACTGAAGCCCTGCAAAGTGTAGCTTTATTTCTCATTGTACTGGACTCTCCCAAAGGCCTCCATGAAACAGGACAGGGGGTTATAGGACTCATTTTGTGGCAACTCTCTGAATCGGTTGCCTTTTTGTTTGCAGAGAAGGGAGACTGTTATGGCTATTTGCCTCTGAATCTTCTGGAAAAGTAAAAGTAAATAAGGCTCATAAATAATGGGACTGAAATGAAAATATAGCCACCTTCTCCCCAGAAGTGAGAAGCAAATAATGTCCTAGTTGGTGTCTTCTCGACCTTGCTCAGACCTTAGCAGCGAAGCAGGCTGAAGCGTGGGTGTTGCACTCATCCATGCCAGGCACCGAGAGCATCCCTGCCTGCCCCTGTGCTGCATTTGTCCATGCCAGGCACCGTGAGCATCCTTGCCGCCCCCGTGGCACCTCCCAAAGCAGCCACTGGTCCAGCAGCTCCTGGCTGCAAAGAGCTTTGATCCCATAGCAGCCTCTTTGGGGGCCTCGCCAGAGGCTCCACGCAGGGTGGGTTTCTCCCTGGGGTGTCAGAAGGAGCTGAGGAGCTCCCCAGGAGGCCCTGAGGAGTCTGAGTTGTGCAGGATTAACGAACCCTTGGTCCTTTCATTAGGATTAATGAACCCTCAATCCAAGGAGTGTCCTCCCCAGGACTTCCATTGCCTGCAGGTCTCACCAAAAAGTGTATTTCCCTTTTGCAATTATCTCATAATTCAAAGCTGTCTGGTAACAGCTGGAAGCCCCAGGAAAGGTCCCTGTACCTGTGCAGCCAGTGGCCCCACGGTGCTTTTTGGGTGGCAAATTGCTGAGCAGGGACTCGAGGCCACGGCCGTGGGCTTCCAGCAGAGAGAAGGGTCCTGGCTGAGGGCCAGGTGCCCTCGCCCCGTGGAAAGCTGGGGTGCTTCTTGTGCATTTCTTACTTGTATTCCTCTGGAGAAGAGACTGCAGGGCTGTAGCAAGGAGTTTTTAAACTCATGAAACAGCAAACAGCTGGAGTATAACAAGGTAGTGTTTAGTAGAAAAAAATCAGCCAGGAGAAACTCAAGATGAATGACTGAATAAGAGGGGAAATCAGGGGGTTTTGCATGCTTTATTTATATCCATATTTATTCATACACATATATAGGTAACACCTGTATGTACATGCCTGAGAAGAAATGAAAGCATGTCACAAATCCAGAGCGGTATTTGCCCAGAACGTGGCTCAGGAAAGGCAGGAGGACAGTCTGCATAGTCAGTGCCGGTTAGCCTGGCATCTGTCCTGTGCTAAGTAACTGCAAACGTGTTCCCAGATTCAATTAGTAAAGAATTAAAGGGCTGAGATTCAATTAACGTGGAGCATTATGGAAGTAGTCCTTTTTTCCAAAGAAACCTGCTTTCATTCTTTGCCTCCCCAGGATACGTAAATCAAGGTGACAGGGAGGCACGATGCATTTTGAAAGACATTTAGCTTAATATTTCAGGAGGTCCCAATGGTGGGACTGGCAAACTGATTAAGAACAAGCTAAACGAGCAGCCTCAAAGAGGAGCTTAATGGGAGTCTACTGCAATAGCCTCCCTGGGTCTGGAAGAGAAGAGCTATAGTTCAAAAAAGTAGTATGGTTTTTTGTTGTTTTTTTTTTTTTTTTTAAGTTTTTCCTCAAAAGCCGTTTCAGAGTTGGAAGGGTTTGGGCCTTGGTCCACTGGGAATTAAAACATATTAAAAAAAATATAAAACATATTAAAAAAAAAAAAATCCTTTTTGTAAGGTGTTGGCCCTTCAACTGCCTCTGAGCCCAGGACCTTGGGGCAAGGCTCTGCCTTCTCCTGGGTGGTTTGGGGAGCGGGGCTGTGGGGGTGAGACAATGCGCTAACCACAGGTTTTCTGCCTACACTTAAAAGGATTTGCCCTTGCGGCTAGCTCTGATGCAGTGTGGAAAAGGAAAGGGACGGGGAAGCTCAGAGGAGCTGACAGAGGCAGAAAAAGGGTGTGAAATTCATACTATCTGATGTGTCTCCTTTGATGTGTCATGCAGAGATTGTGCAGGCGCTCAGACGGGAAGGGGTTAACGCGTTTCTCAGTAACCATTTAACCATTGAAATGGGGGCTGTTATGGTCTGTTTAGGCAATGATCTGTTACAATATCAATGGCATTTTCGATGGCAGTGTCTCCTATTCTTCTATTGAAATCACAATAGCTTTGGAAGTTCATGGCCACGGCACTCTCAGGGACAGATTTCTGTTCATTTTTCTTTGTTGTGAAGATTTTTTTCTTTTTTTTTTTTTTTTAAAGTAAATTAACTCACACAAATGCGAAAGAAGCATCAAGTGTGTGACCTCTAGACAAAAGCTTCAGATCTGTCATTCTCTTTCCTTAACTTATGCTGCCGCTCTCAGCAATGCCCCGATACAATATATAGCCCAGCTTGGGCTACCTGGCCACAAATAGCTGGGCAAGGCTGGAGTGACAACGTGAAATCTCCATTTCTATGCTGTTGTCAGCTTCTAACACTTAGGGAAAAAAGTCAAAGCTGGGGAGAGGTTTTAGCTGTCTGCCTCCCATGCATTTAGATATAAAGGGAGCCTCCCGGCTTGGCCCCTCTGTGCTTCTTTAGAAACCAGGGGCTAATGCAGTCCCCAGGACTGTCTGGAGAGGTTACTCGCCCAGCCTTCACTTTGATGATCGATGACAGTGGAGAAACTAATGATATTTTATTCACCTGTCAAAAAAATTACTTGCCCTGGGCAAGGCAAGGCTAGCACGGCAGAATTTTAATGCTGCTTTTTTTACAAAAATACAGTTATCCCATTTCCTCCTAAAATATTATCTCAAAGGGAAAAGTGCCATCCTGCCAAGCCCATCGCTCCGGGATGCTGGCGAGGGGAATCTCTCCCACCTACAAAGTGCCTTGAATGTTGCGTTGGGAGCATGAAACGGGCATTGCAAGTGCATTCCCGGGGGTCCCGTTGTCTCTGCCCCTCACTGCGTGTGGGCAAGCAAAAATCACCAGGGCCTGTGGATGTTTTGAAGTATCTTCCCAAAGAAGGCAAAGTATCTTTAGATCAAGAGAGCCCCCGATAACCAGTTGTGCCTTAAATGTTGTGAGTTTGAATCTCCACCACAGACAACTTTCTTGTGTTTTATCCCACTTGGGTGATTTATTTTTACTCTTTGCATTTATATTTCTTGATTCCATCCTATTACTATCATCTCTTTCTTGTCAAGGAGCAAACTAAATGTTACCTGCCTCTGCAGCTGCCTGTTATAGATGGCTCTTCCTAGACCTCATAAGCTACATGCAATTGTTATCAAAACCGTTATTTACCCTGCTTTCTCTTAGGTATAGCTGGCTGTGAAGCTGTGTCCATCTGCACCAGCCTAGGTGCCCTATCTGAGTCTTTCTTATGGTTCAAAGTGAGTAAAATACGTTGGAAATGAGTCTAGCAACGTCAGTCATGGAAGCTGTGAAGACTTTTTTTTGTCAGCAGTCTGCTCTGCTAGATGTTACTCTGTGCTATATCACAAGTCAGAGAGGACATGTCCACCAGAGCCCAGCTCTTGCTCCAGCTTCACCGTGCTGCAAACAGGCTGGCTGGGGCAGGACGGTTATGAGCTGACCACCAACGAGTGCCAGATCAAATGGGGCTTTTCAAGGTGCACTGAGCAAAACATTGCCTCCCAGGGAGGGACATGGGGAGCCGATGGTGCTAGCGGCAGGAGAGCAGACCTTGCCTCCCCTGCTGCTACAGGTTGACCATGAGAATCTCCCTGCACCTGCGGTGGTTTCTCATTAGACACAAATGGCAACAGCACAAAGTCACCCCGCTTAGGGTCCTGTTGTGTTTGCTGGGGGATGTTCCCGTGGCAGAGCACTCCCAGCTGTCTCTTGGCACGTGCTCTTGAGCCTTTAATCATCCGCAGCATTGGCAAATGTTTCCTCGAGGAGACAATTGATAAAGTGGATGAAAAGGGATCTAAATTCCTAGGCAAGCTCAAGCTTTGAAAAGCTGGATTCCCGCAGCACAGCTTAAAGTGCAGACGTATGAAAAGTAAACATTTCATCTTAATGCCAGTGCAGGTAGAGCTGTTCAAATGGGATGCAAACCGCTCTCAGCAGCTGAACTAATCTGAAGTACCATTAAAATTCATAACAAAGAAATCCACAGTGCAAAAAATGGCTTCTTTCGGCCTATTTCTGAGCTTGCTGTGTTGGAGTGCTGCTGTGGTCCCCATGGGCAAGATAAGGGGCACCCACGCATGCTGAGAGCAGGACCTGGAGGTCCTGACCGCCTCCACTCGTGGGCTGGGGGGGCTTCTCCTCTGCTCCCCAGGATGACATTTTAAGCTACACAGGGCAAAGCAGAGCTGCAACCTGGTCCCGGTGTGACAAGGTCTCCAAATGAGTTCTGATACGGTGAGGAAATGGAGTTATGGTGTCCCTTATCTGCTTGATGTGAGAGCAAAAGGCGATACATATTGCCAGCCCTCCGGCAAGGGCCGCTGCCGGTCCTCCGGTGTGTGCTGGGTTAGTGCGCAAGGGATGTCGGCGAGCGGCGATGCTCGCCGGGTGCAGGAGAGCCTTTCAGGTGACCTTGCCAGATTGTACTTCTGCAGAAGCTGTGATTAGAGTGAGAGGTGAAATTGAGGGCTTGGGTGAGGTTTGAATATTACCATTATTTTTTTAGCTTGGCTGACTTTTTTTTTCTTATTTTTTAAATTAGATAATGTGATTGCTACTTTGAGTTCAGGGTCTGGTTACAAGGACTTACCTCTATTCCACACCAAGAAATTTGTCTCGACATTAATCGATGTGGGTTATAAAAGAAAAGAAAAAAGAGAAACTTAAAGCGTTTGCAATGTGAAGGCTCCAGTACGCTGTAATTTCAGTCCCTTCTCTTCCACCTCCATGGAGAATTTAAAGAAAGAAATGTTGTTTTTGACATCTCCAGTGCAATTATGGAGACAGAAATGAAACTTATGGAAATGAAAGTTTCTGTGTCTCAGGGATGGCAGACTTTTTGAGCACAGAGCCTCCACGGAAAGCATGCAAGCCCCCTCTCTTGAAAATCTCCCTTGGGTTTTTAAAATTCTGCCCTGTCATGATAATTACTGTATTGCTGTTATTGTCCCCTGTAAAATCACAATGCCATGATTTATTTTCACTGTTCCCATAGAAAATGTTGACATTTCAGCAGAAACTTGAGAACCCAACTGTTTTGCTTCAGAAGAGCAGTCGCAACACTGCAGGCAAGCGGGAGCTTGGACGTGTCCTCCCCTCGCACTGGGAATTCCTATGAGATATGGTGCTGGGGTGTCTGAAACGGCTCGCTTCACTTTCCAGAAGTTTGATTTTTCAACAAGAAACATTTTATATATTATATATATATTTTTTCCCCACAGAAGACAGACCCTTCTCATGGGGTGCAACAGCAGCAGACCCACCTGCGATGCTGTATCTGCCTTACCAGGGGGGCTGATGGATATTACAGCACTTCCAGCCCTGACTTCTGAAAGTCCCTTCTAGGTGTGTGCTGGTGGACACCACCATCCTTCTTATGAATGAAAAGCACCACGAGATGGACGTTGCCTTCATAATGGCATTGATATTTTTAATGCTTTTTCAAAGGAGATTGGATTTCATAACCTTCTTCATAACCTGTGGAAAATGCATTGAGTGAAAACTGAATTATTGAGCAAGTAATCTGCCCCACACCTCTGGGAAGAGTCGCTGAAATACCAGATTGATTTGCAGGGCTGTGGGTTTGCCGGTACACCTCCCTGAGCTATTACTTTACATTGCCACTAAGTGGCAGTCAAGTAAAAAATATAGTAAAATGAAACTTTCCGGAATAAATATTTCATCTGATGTCAACGCAAGGCGCAGAAGCAAAAAGAAAATTTCTAAGCCCTTGTTCCTGAGCTCGGCAATGCCCCGCTGTTTACCCTGGGAAATTAAACCTCGAGAGGAGATGGCAATAGCAGAGATTGTAGGAATACATAAAGGTTTTTCTTAGGAGAAGCTGAGTGTGCAGACAGGAGCATTGGGGACCAGATGAACAGTTCAGCCAACTTCTGCCTCCTGATTTGGCCAGCGCGTTATTCAACGTTTACAAAAATCAGCCAAGATAGGTTTGGGGCATTAATAAGTGGCATAAAGGTGTGCACGGTTGGAGTAAAGGCAGGGAATCAGGCTGGTAGCGTTCCCTACTAACAGTAACTACGAACGATGCCATCTGCAAGCAAAACTAAGATTCCCCACGTAGCGAGCCCCTGGGTAACATTTGGCTCTGATGCATTATTAACCATTTTAATTTTTAAGTGGTTTGAAGATACTCAGGTAAAACCTCCTGAAAGCAAGGCAGAACTAGGTCAGACACAGAGTGCGTTGGCTTTAATTAGCAACCGTGCAGATTTTTTAACCTTTTGTGAAATTCAGGGACCTCCGGTACCTCCTCTGCTCTGCTCTGGAGCTGAAGCGGAGATGACCTCTTCAGGGAGAAATGGTAATTGGAAATGTCAGTTATCTGAAATTTTTATCCAAAAAGACAGGATCCTGGGCATTGTGCCAAGGTCCTTACGTTTCAAATGTTTTAAAATATTTGAAGAAAGTAGCATGCATGGCATAAATTTTAATGTTGAAAGGACTCCTGAGATAACTTTTTTTTTTCCCCAAGCGTAAAGCAAATAGTAGAAAGGGAAGATAAGTATCACAAAGCCATCTAAAAATGCTGGGGGGGGGTCTGTCTCAGCCACCAGCAAAATCTGATGGTGTGGACCTGCTGAATTTTGACCAAGGCCAGCCCAAATTCAGTGTTGCAATTGCTGGTTCTGCATATAGTTTTTCTGACCCACACTTAAATTGTACTTACAGATGCAACGTCAGTCTTGAAGCCAAGGACGCAGCCCCTAGTCGCCCCCAGCGCGTGGATCCTGGAGAATTCCAGGAGATGCTGCAGTGGAGCTGAAAGCGGTGTGGATGGAAGATGTTTGGGATACAGCGGCGCTGCCCGTGCTAGGCCTATGGTAAGCCAGCACAGTGAGCTCAAATAGGTGTGGGGTGGGTTGTGGTCTCCCTTCGGGCAGGATTTCTTGGGGTGGTCCTGAGCATTCCCCCATCTGATGTGATTTCCCCCCTTCCCAGAGCATCTTTGTGTGGAAAGTCCCCTGGGGAGGTGGCAGCACCAGCTGTGCTCCGCTTTGCCCTGGGATCTGTGCCGATCCAGGGCCTTTCTGAGGCTTGTTCTCCCTCTTCTTTTCCCCACACAGGGCTGAGCTTGCTCCATCGGACGTCTCACCACCTCCGGATGCCGGCACACACACAGTACACTTGCGGCGGGAGGTAACCCCCTGCTCTGCGCTTGCTGGTGGAGCTTAAACACTCTTTGCAGGATTGATATTCAGTCAGCGGGCTGCCTCGCACCTTCCTCCCCTTCTCGACACTGCACCTTGTTTCACCGGTGTAAGTCACACACGGGGCCGGGGCTCTGCAAGGGCACTGCCCCTGTATGAGCTAATTACTACAAGCAGCCAAAAAGGGGCCAGGCGTTTCAAACTGTACCCAGGCTGCTATTTCCTACCGTTTTTTCAAAAGGTCACACCAAGAGACCATGTTTTCAGCTTTGAGCCCATCTGTTTCCAATGCCACTATTATTTAAGCTTTGGAGGGGCAGGGGAAAAAAAAAATTTAACCTTGCCTCAAAATGTTATGTTTTTGGAAAGGCTAAATAATGCAATGCAAAAGCTTGGCTGAATGTACAAGATGTGCCCAGGCATGCGAGCTGGGCTCCCCTGGAGGGGGTCAGAGAGCCACGAGATTTTAAGTGTTGCTTTGTCCAGAAGATGAATGTTTCCAGCACGAGCTTGTGCCGCTTCCAGCCCGCCCGGGTGCAGCGGCAGTGCCTGCGGGATAGCCTTGGCACGGGTTTAGCCGGGGACTGGGACAGGTTGCAGCTCGTCCAGGCGCAGTTGGTGGTACCTGCTCCTCAGGGTGATGATGCTGGCACCCTGGGGGCTGGCTCAGTGGAGGGTCCCTGTGCATGAGGTAGTTTGCACTACCATAAGCCTTGAGTTCAAAGAGCCGGGCGGGCGGGCGGCCATGGGAGCATTATCTGCGCTTTGCAGATGGGATGCTGCAGCGTGGCCAGAGCCAAGCGCTGGATGCGGGTGGCGTGGTGCTGGCAGGGGACTCCTCACAGCATGCTGCTGGGGAGCCCGTCCTGCTGAGATACCTTCTGCTGGAGCTGCTTTTCGTCAAAACGTGGCGTGTGTTTTCTTTATGGAGTGGCAGGGCCCATTCTGGGTGGTGCTCCTGAGCCCCTCTGGTTTCCTAAGGGCTTTTTCCCTCACCTTGGGTCTAAGTTTGCAGCAGCCTTTCCTATTTTTGAGCAGAAACACTGTAGCGCAGACTAATCTGTTTATTTCTGCTTGCTTCTTTTCATGTGCTGATTTAGACATCAGGTTTCCTTTGTAGTTTATCTCAGCCTCCCATCTGGATTCAGTCAGATGCTGGGTACCGTTCCCCATCAGTGTCACACCATGAAACAGCAGTGAGCTGCAGACAGTGTTAGCTCTGTGGAGAGGATCTGCAGGTACCCAGGGAAGTGCAGAACAAAAGTTGTCTGGGATGTGCTTTTGGAGTTGATGGCATCCCATTTCTGACCAGTTGTGCACCCAGGATTTACAGAGGAGAGTGGAGCTGTCTCAGGGTAGTTTGTCTCCAGCCTGTGACGTCCCCTTAGTCCCCGTTTCTCTCCTGACTGCACCCCAGGAGCGACGTGCCGTCCCTCAGCTCTACTCCTGCACCGTCAGGTTCGCTTTGATTTGTTGAATGTGTTTGTTTCATTGGAAATCAAATGCTCGGCAAATAGCAAATTAGCCCGTGTTTGAATTTCTGCTTCCCACCTGGTGACTCTGCCACTGGTTACAAACTCAGATTATCAAATGCTTTTTCCTTAACCAACATCTCAGTAGAAATTAGATACATATGAGCAAAAAAACTCTGTTCCAAGGGTGGCACAATATATTTCTCACTGGTTTAACCTTGTCAGTGAAGTACCAAAATGGATTGGCTGTTAGAAAGCCTACAGCACTATTCTTTGTTGCTGAGTGCAGAAGGGGAAATTACCTTCCACTCTTAAATCTGCAACTTCTGCCTTTTGCGTGATGATGAACAGAAATATTGCAATATCTTCCTTTAAACTCGGAAGTACTAAGGACCCTTTTTACCAACAGAGGGAGAGACATCTAACTTTAAATGTGTGATTACCCCATTATCTTCGAAGGGAGAGAGCTATAGCTGGAAGTTAGGCATGTCCTGAGGTCCCTTGCTGAAACAGAGCCTGACAACAGAAGAAATACAAGGAGCTCAAATTTGCCGTTACCGGCGCTGAGACTTTGCTTTAAGCAGCTGGAGAAGTGAGTGCACACAGGGGCTGGTGCTGAGGTTCCTTTCCAGAGACTAGCTCAGGGACACTCACTGTTAGCAGAGAGTAAAATATGCAGGGTCAGATCCTCCGCTGGCAAAATCTGAGGTGTTCTGCTGACCCTGTTGGGTCTGCACTGATGTATATCCAAGAAGGTCTGGCCTTGAAGGCTTCTAGGGGTCTTTCGTGAAAGTACCACCTACTGTTTTTTGGTTTTGCTTTTTCTTTGAACCTGCGAAGCATCAGCTTGTCTTTGCACATTCATATTTATTTTCAGTGCACGTCTTGCAGCTAAATGGCACTAAATGTTGTGCTGTTGCTTCATGCAATTGGATTGATTTATATGGGGTTGCAGTGGTCTCATTAGGAGCAAGATTTGTTGCTTCTGTTAATACTCAGGGTTAACGTGTGTGTGTGTGCATGTGTAGAAGATAATAGTGAGAAAATGTTGATAGGGAAGAATGACTTCTATAAACACAGACATATCAGAGAACTCTGGGAGATCATGTCAGTCGGCAGCAATAGCTGATCAATCACATTGGGCAGAGCATTCCCTTGCTGAGGATCGTCCATGTTGCCCCAGCGACACAACCCCTCACACTGTACACGTGCTCGGAGGTTTACTGGTGCACTAGGACATGACAGGTTTGAGGAATGGTGAGTATTCATCTGCATCTAATTGTGCCGACAGCACAAGGCCAAGCAGCTCATGCCCAGCAAATGAGATCTAAGCAAATATGCCATAATGCATGCCTGGTCTTCAGCTGATTTCTTACTCCCACAAGAGTATATTAATATGAGTGGTTTGGGTACCACTGGAGTCCCAAGGCCAGCTCTAATCCATCTCACTTCTCACCTTGCTCATGTATCCCCACGTTGCAGGACAGGCAGTAGGGAGAGGAATGCAGGACGGTGTGTTGGAATCTGTTTTGGGGAACTATGGCTATAATTTAGGGCAGAGAGTTACTTTGTAATTCACAGCTTCAGAACCGGTCCAATTAACAGAAGTTTACTTCCAGGTGCTTTTAATGTGAAGGATGCTGTCAAACTGCTTGTGCTGCTCCCATACAGCCTTTGTTTTTGCTTTTGCAAGTTTGATTTACAGATTTCCTTTCTCATTAAAAGCGGTGGTGATATTAAGCCCGGGAATCCTTGATGGATTTCAGATTGAATACTGTGAGTCTTGTATTAATGCAGGCTAGCTGCAAATGAAGGAGGAAATCCATTAAGCATGTGGTGTGCATCATAAATATTCCATAACGTGAAAGTGTTAATGTAATGATAAGAAAGGAAAAACAAAGGTGTAGGAGTCAGGAAATGCCAAGTACTGAAAGCCCACTCTGAACATCTCTAACTTCTGCATTAACAACCCTTCAGATGATAAAGGCCACGCTGGACTCCTCATCAAGCACTGCGAGCAGTGCACATTTATTATTATTTTTTTTTCTGATGAGACTTTGAAATCTCATGCAAGTTTTGCATAACCAGCCAAGTTTGAGTGAAATACTAGTTAATCAAATTTAACGCTGAAAACCGAGTGATTGCGATGTAACCAGTAATGACTTCAGTGAAGCTGTGCCCACTTACTGACCATGCATTTGTCCTTTGATGTACAATTGGGTAACTGAAGCTCCTGTTCTTTGAATATTAACCCAGAATGAGGCACCGTGCTCTGGAACCACATAAAGTACGTGGGAAGCCATGGTGTAAAGCAGCAAAGTCTGTGCCTCCAAGTCTGCTTCATATGTTTGCATTAAGACCATTACAAAGTATAGGTAATTATGAGAGTTACATTAGAAATCAATCCAATGCATCTGCCTCGGAGTATAAAAACACTGAACCGAGCATGTGGAGCATTCAGAGCAAATACAAAGAAATGCAGCGTATCGCTGAGGTGTGGAAGCCTCTCTGCTAGCTACAGAGACAAATGTTCTGGCTGGATTTTAATAGGCGCATTCATTACTTGTGCAGCTATGCATGCTGAGGCAAGGACAGAGCGAACCCAGCCCAACAAACGCACACCCACAGAGCGCCCTGCAGTACCCAGGCACATTTGTAAGGCACAGCCTGCAAACCTCCCCCATCGCCAGGGCTTACCGCTCCCCGTATCGCCCGGCAGAAGTGATGCTGCGTTCTCCACTGCGTGCGCTGGCTTTTCTGGCTTTTTTTTCTGGGTGATGTATAGGGCACAGTTTTCCAGGCATTTTCCTGCTGTGGATTACTCTTAGCGAAGAGGCTGGCTCCTGTCGCTCACCCCCTCCCTCCTGCACAGTCTTGCAACCTACACCATTGCCTCGCTGCTCCCGGCAGCCCGCTGTTACAGCACTCGCTGTTAGCAAAGCAAGGAGGCATTTGTGGCTATTTCCAAAATCTGTAATGATGGAGGGGGGTAAGGAGGTATGACCAACCCTTTGGCAAGCACCTCCTGCCTGTCGAGGTGTTTCTCAAGCTGGCGAGCGCCATACATGGGGGAATTTGGCCAGCCAGGGGGGCTGGTGACACAGATTGAGTGGCTGGCTGTGAGACTCACAGTTTTTATCAGTTTGCTTTCAACTCCCAGGTCTGAGCAGCACAAGAGGTGGGCTCTGGGCTGGGGTGTGCGAGTGTCACTCAAAACTTCCCCAGGTTTCCCAGCAGCGATGCTGCTTGGTGCCAGGTAGAGATGTTGCAGCTTAACATCTGGCAGCTGCTACGTGCAAGGTGTGAGCAGCAGCACCTTGACGGAGATATGCTGGCAGGGATGCTCTGACCTGTCCCCTGTCTCAGGCGAGTCTGTGTAACCAGCAGAGCCCAGCACTGCAGCAGGACGGCACCGCTCGCCTCCAGGGCTTGGCTGTTTGTCCATCCCACCTGTGACTGTCCTGCTGGAAGTGCAGCACTGCCTGAACCCTGCGCCAGGAAGGTATGTTGGATACAGCTCGTGCGAGAGCCCAGCTTGGGCAGACAGCTTCCATCTTGCAGGGTGAGCGTGCAGCTCACAGCACTGCTACGCAGGTGACGGTACCTCTCCTGGCATCATTGAAGTACTGGGATAAAAGAAGTGGTGAAGCCGAAAGAGCGTGGGCCTTAATACAAGTAAGGACTGAGCTGGGCGCTAGGTTCTAGCCGACGTTGAGCATTTGCTGCTGCTGTCGCCAGTGCTAACTAGGCTGTGCTGACATCCTCTGGTGACACAGTTACTCTGCTGGGGAGGCAGGACTCAGCCATCGGAGCCAGGAGCTTGGGCTGGAGTGCACCCCTTTTAGCACGGGGCATATCTTTTCTGTAATTTCCACTTCGGTTTGTTTGTGGAGAGCCCCTGCAGCACCTCGGGGCTGTCGCGCTTTGCAGGCTGAGAGCGCTGCTGTGTGGGAATGCTGGCAAAGGCAGATCTGCCTCCTCCGCACTGCAGGGCGAGGGCTCCCTGCAGACAGCTGACAGCAGCAGCAGAGACGCTGCGGGCGAGGGAGCTGGGGTCTCGCCTTGTCTCAGGGCTCCGAACTATTAACACGATGTGCCTGGACTATCCTGATTGTCTTGGGAACCCGTGCCAGATCACATCTTGAGACTGACTACCCAAAATTATCTAATGCATTTTGTTTTCCCATCTAAAAACCAGTGCTGCCACTGTTGCTCACTGTTTTCATCCTGAAGCAGCGCTCAGCCTGACTGAAGCCTGTGAAGCCCAAGCCTCTTCGAGACCAGAGCTATGTTGATTATTATCAAACCGGATGGCAAGGACTGGAGGTGGGGCAGGGGGAGTGGGGAGCGTCCTTCCACGTGCCCGTGTCTGTCCTGGGCCTGTCCGATCACCCAGGCAGGGTGCCATGGATTCATCTGACCATTGGACAGGAGCAGGGCTCTCTGCAGCGTGCACCAGGGAATATTTTCAGTTTGGTTTCAAATACGAGGTGGTGGCTGGGTGGCTCTTTAAAGCCAGATGTTTGAACTGCTGTTTCACTTGGCTGAATGAACTGCTGACACCAGGCTGGTTTGGAGGAGACCGTGAAGGGTCATGTCACATTATACCATAGATGATCTGAGACTCAAAATCAGCTAAGAGGTCTGACAGCAAGCCACTGATAACTTAATGCATTGGATCAGCTTGATTTTGGGTCTAATGCTGGAGTTTTCTGCTGAACGGCTCAATAGGGAGATGTTTATCAAACTCCAGGGGAATGAGGTCCCCTTGTTTTGCAGCTCTTGTCAGGGGCAGAGCTGTAAGTGGAAAAGGCCCCTGGGGCAGGGTGAGGTGGAGGCGGCTGTGCCTTAAAGCACCTCTCCAGAGGCAGGTGCAGTGGGAGCGGAGAGCCCGTCCTCAGCGCTCCCTCCCACTCCACGGAGCTGCAGCGCTGTTTTATCCCCGTACCAGGCTTGCAAGGGGAACCAAAATACTCTGGAGTTTGCAATCCTCATTGCGTTTTGTAAAACTCATCTGTCAGACGAGGAGAATTCTGCCTCTCTGAGTCAATGAGGAAAGTTTTTTCCTGGATTGAATATCCAGGAAAAATCCCCAGGAAGGTATTTTACCCCTGCTCGCTATACATTAACGGTGCCCTATAGCTCCGTAGGCTCCCTGTGGTGTGGTGGGCTGGTTGTCTTGGCCTGTTTCAGCATCCCTGGGCACCCTGATGGAGTTGCAGGGAAGTTTGCTGAGGGGCTCGTGTGCTTAGCATCAGGATGTGTTGAAACATAAATCTGATTAGAGGAAGAGTGAGGGGCTGTAAGTGGTACGGCTGGTTGTGGTCTGATTCTGCCTGGACAGGCTGCCTACGTATAGCGATGGGTAGTGTTTTATGGACGCTGTCTCACATGTACATAGCAGGCACATGAAGTTTACTCTGACCTTGCAGGGGAGAGACCCTTCGCAGAAGATGTCATTGAATTAGGCAGAAGCAGGTGGGCAGAAGCAGGTGGGCTTTCAGTCACTTACACAGCAGAGATGCCACCTTTCTCTTTTAGTTTTTTGTCCAATAAATATTTATTTCTGTCCACAAGGCAAGCAAAACCTGTTTTCCCCTGCTTTTCACTTTGTTGCCATCACTCTCTGGCTTTTGATGGTGCTCACGCTTGCTGGATTTGGGACTTTCTTGTTTTCAAACTGAGGCTATTGAGCACCAGGCGATGAAAGATGATCTTTCCCTCGGGGATGCCCAGCCCAGAGCACCGTGTCCTTTGCTGAGGCATGTAAGGCTCGAAGGGCTGTCTCTCGCTTTTGTGCTTGCTATTGTGTGAGGGGCAGGAGGGCAGATGCTGGGGAACACCGTGGGCCCTGGCTGCGGCAGGGGCAGAGCAGCAGTAAGAGTGAGCTGGTTTATGAGACTCTTTGAGCCCTGCCTGTGAAACCAGCTAGTTTCTGCTGGTTTCTCAGATGTCTTCATAGAGTGTAAAGAAATTCTGTACAGTGAGCTAAAATGGTCAGATGTCCTGCACTCGCAAGAGAAATGTAGCTTCAATACAGAGCTAGCAAGATGTTGTGCAATGTGATGGATAGATACAATACATGAAATGTGACACGTTTCTTTCTTTGAAAATAATGTTAGAAATCCTTGGCTTATTCTTGGTTTATTGGTATGAAAGAAAAGAAAAGAAGATAAATCTGTCTATTGCAGAAAGTTTTCCAAGAAAAAAATAAGGGAGCTTTTGCCACGTATGTTATTTCTACATAACTGACACTTTCTTTCCCAGAAGCTTTTGGTGTCTTGGTCTTCATTCTGTGCCCAAATCATGTGTAAGAGATCTCGTCAGATGTTGCCTTAAAGTAATTGAGTAGTAGAGGAAGAACAAGGTTAAAACAGGGAAAAGGCAAAAGTACAAATGGTCTGTTAACTTTGCAGAGTGCAAGCTGCTAATTTGTAGTAGATCACCGTGTGAATTAGCAAAGCAGCAGGAATGGGAATGCTCCAGTCCAGCTTGCTAAAAGCAAGCCAGTGGCCAGGCTCATCATATTTGTCTCTTTCTCTGGCCCATTTAGATTGCTTCTTCTTAAAGGACGTTTCTCCAAATGACAGTGTTTAACTAATGCAGAATTCCTATGTCTGAAGGACAGTCTGTGATCCAGTCCATTGACTCCTGATTTCATTTAAACTGCAATTCATTATTTTCTTCCTGTGCTCATTCAAGAACCCATTGTTCATTACTCTTTCATCACTCTATGATTGGAACAATTTGTATCTGTCGTTCATACATTGGCCAGATAATGAAATAATCATTTGTGCATCTACACAGTATTTTACATTTGTTTTTCACAGTGTAATTCACTTCGTAGGGTCATTTTATCATTCTGGAACAAATTGTGATCTTGTTTAAGCATTTGCTAGTTGGTAACAGTCTGCAAGTGCCAATGTCAGGACACATGACTGAATATTGCTGTCCGCAGACAGAACAGCGGTAAAATTATTGCTGATCCTCCAGCTAACAAAACCAGCCCATCTTCTGGGAGGAAGGATTCTGCTGGCCATGGTCATGATCCAAAGTACACTGATGTTATTGAGCAAAGTCCTGCAGTCTTACCCAGGGTTTGGGGCAGCCTTTCAGAGAGCGACATAGTAAGAAGGGATAAGATTACCTTAATAAAAATGAAACTAGATGATAATGCACCCAGAGCACAATTATGGTGCTATTCAAATGAGCTCCTGTTCTCAAGGAGGTCAGCAAGGTTATGATTTCTAGAGGGGTCAAGAGATTAGGAGAATAAACTAATTATTCTGACATCAAATAGATAGAAAGGTGATTGCTGATTGGTTAATTCATTTTCTTCTGTGAATCTATTTCTGTTCAATTAATTAAAATGACACATATGTTATACTCTCCAAATATCACACACATTATTATGTAAAGGTTGAGTTAGTCATTATGTTGGAAAAGGTCAGGGCTTGAATTTAATGCTGGAGGGAGATACTGTCTTCCATTCACTTGTGATAATTACCATCCAGTTCCTGTCCTACCCACTGATGGGATCTCAGCTATGGTTTTCAATGGACTTGCCACACAAAGTATTTTGGGCCTCCCTCCAAGAGCTTCTCCAGCAAAAGCAGGATTAAATCAAATAATGCGGTCTTTAAACCCATTGCTTTGGCATGGGAGCTCAGCTGTATCAGTGGCAGGATGTGTAATTCTTCTGTCTTCTACTTGTCTCAGGGCCTCTAGGAGAGATGAAGACTCCTTTGTGTTGGAAACTTTACATGAACAGCTCTGGGAAATGTTTGGTCGGCTGAGGTGTGGATGCACAGAACAGACCAGTGGTAGAAGAAGAGCAGATACACGCAGGAGTGGGTGACTGTGCAAGGGTGACTTTGCTTCAGCCTCAGACCCATTGACCTCAATATCTTACCTGATCAGCCCTGTGCTCCTAGGCAGGTCTGATGCACGCAAGCACTGAGGCACTTTATGGCAGTGCAGCTTATAAATGACCCTTTGTTCATCCCTTCAGCTCCACAGGGCAATACAAGAGCAGAGATTTCTGCTACTGGTCAGCAGGTGAGTGTCAGCGACGACTGAACCATAAAAAAGAGCCATTCTTGCTGTTAAACCTGGAGCATTTCCGCACACTGATGGCTGGGCTCAGAAATAACCTCGAAATAGCTAGAAACATTTGGACCTGGCCACCTTTAGCAATGCAGACAGAAGAGATGAATGTCAGCAACAATGGGTTTGGTGTGAGTATGGACAAGGCATGGAGACTGGCGTTCCCACCTTGTCCTGGGAATGACTCCCCGTTTCAAGTTCCTTGTGAAGGTGATGCTCTTGGTACATCTGCTCTATGGATATGTGGGGTTTGGTCTTCAGGGCCATCACTCCAGGACACTCCTCTATTCATGGGCTCTTCCCCCAGAAACACCAAATCTTCTAGAAATGGAGAAGGTCAGATGGATATTTACTGGCCTCGTAAAACAGCCACAGAATATTCCAGGTTACTATCAAGTAAAGAGTTTAAACATTTGCTTACGCTGTTTGGAACAGGAGTGACTGAGGGGATACACGCGGCCATGGGGTTTGCCAGAGTCTGTAAACATAAGTCTGTGGTCACGTTTGTAATCTTAATGCCTTATGTGAGACATTTTACACTTATTTTAATGGCCTAGAAATACTTTTTTTGTAAATATATTAGTTCTTCTTAGTTACGCTCCATTAACTGGTGTTTAGTTAATGTGTGTATAGACTGTATCAGCCGTTTTAATAGAACAAGAAGGCGAAGAAATGCTACAAGACACAAGCTGGCATCAGATTTATCCGGAGAGAGAAAATATCGGCAGAAACAAACTGTCGCAGGATGTTAAAAAATCTCCTGCTTCTTAGAGGAGATACAATTGGGTAACGATCCATAGAAACATGAACATTTCAGATTGCGTATCTTCTATTCAAATTTATGACCGGCTGTCAGAGCGCTGGTGCCCCTCACTCCACGAGAGGGATTGCTCTTTGCCAAACCGTAATGAGCAGATTATGGGTGGCGCTAGAAAAAGTATGAGACTCTTTGAGAAATTGCAGTGCATCGTATTAACTTCTCTCTGATATTAGCAATTTCCCATCATATTGTATTACCAATCACTGTCACTAATATACCATGAAATTCAGATGTATAATGTAGTGTACAAGTCAACCTCTCATTTCAAAGGTTTGTTACCCATAATCCTGCATGAGTCATTAGTAATGTCACTGAACAGAGTAAAACTCATTCACTTCTTGCAGTGTTTCCCCTGCTGGCAAATAACTGACATATTACACGTGGGCACAATGCTTAATTCTCCAGAGAGCTTTGATTGTGACATTGTGAAATGTGTGCCTCTTTAATGGGCAATCAGGTCTACATGCAGCCCTCGACTATCCCCAGTCTAGCATGCCCTGCCGGATGGCTGAACAGCTGGGTACTCTGATAAAGCATCTATTTTCTTTTCTTTCAATTATTTATCTATTGAAGTGTTGTTTGTGGTGTTTTAAAGGCAGTATCATGCTAAAAGGTAAAAATACACCCACTAAAAATGGAAAAACTTAAGGGTAGGGTCAAAATTTGGAAAAGAACTTAGATTTTTTTTTTAGGACTCAGTCTCTCTTGCAAAAGTCACTTAAAGGCTTGTGGCCCAAGCTTGGGGATGAAGGTAAGCACCCAGGTCCCTCAGGAAACAGCAGCACAGAAGCAGGAGTGAGGCACACCACCATCCATCTGGAAATGAGGCACGGATGAAACCCAGCTGTTGCTGGAAATGCTCTCTTAGTTTTAAGTGCAAGGAGAAGCTCTCAAGGCAGGCTCAGCAGAAGGTTTCACAAGGAAAGGCACTGTCTCTTCCTCCAAGAGGAAAAGGGACGGCTTTAGAGAGTCTCAACCTACTTGTTGGGTTGTGGTATCCCACAAATGGCTTTACTGAACTTCACCGTGGTGATGCTGGGCCAGTTCTCCCATCTGGGGAGGTCATCTTGAACCATGATCATGTTACCCAGAGTGACATGCCCCCGTGCAGCCATGCATTTGCAGTTTTGTAGGTGAACTATCCGTCCTGCCAGCAGAAAGATGGGCTACAGGACAGGGCTGTATTTGATGGTGAGCTGCAGATAATAATTTTGAGAGCGTCGATTTGCAGTGAATTTTCATTTAGCTTCCATTTCCTCATTTTGCTCATGTGAAAGTTAAATGGGATGGTGTCAAGAGCCTTCCTGAGCCAAGATGTATCACATCTACCGCTCCCCTTTGCCTCCGTGCTAATTATCTTGACAAATTGGTTTGCCGTGATTTGCCTGGGAAATCTGTTGGTCACCTTCTTATTGTCAGACTACACATGTGGTGTTCAGTTGTTTTACCCGGTCTTGTTGCAGGCGGTAGTTTGTCCAGTGGGTCTGTGCCTCCCAAGGTGCCTCCTGCACGGCCATGGGGCATCGTCCTCTGTGGAAACTTGGAGAGTTGGTGCTTCTGGGTGAACTTTAGAGCCTGCACCTCTAGCGGCAGAAAAGGTGGGGATGGTAACAGCACACCATGCTGGTGGGTTAGACCTGGTGGTGCTCGCTCATGGAGGGGACTGCTCTGGATCTGCAGCCTGTGTCTGCCGAATGTCAAGGTCATGCTTCCTTCTGGTTCACCCTGTTTCACGGCTTACATGTAATATCTGGAAATGCCACTCTCTTCCTGACTCCTGGATTAGAAATACATTAATAGATTGCCTATTTATTCAGTTTCTTGTTTAAATTAAGTCATTCTTTACATATATTTTATTTTTAGTCCCTAATGTAAGCATTTTCTTTTTTTTCCACCCTTCTTTCGTCAAGTCCAAGACCAGGTTAGAGCTTTTCGTCCGGCAGGTCATTCTGTTCACGAAGGCACTCTGACAGGTTGACGCTGCAGCGTGTTCGAGGCATTTAGAGAGAAAAAACCACATTCAAAGTAGCAGGTGAAGTACACGGCGGGCTGAGTAGCAGGGTGGCAGCGGGCCTGTAAGATCACACACCAAGGCATGGCTGTAGCTTCTTAATTTTGCCTCACCTGGGCCGTGTAGAGGTGATGCTGCAGCTGTACTCCCAGCCCACATGGCCGACAAAGCTGCGGTCGTTAATGCTGAAGACAGCGAGGTTCGTTATCGATTCTCCCAGCAATAGTGTGACAGGCCCAGTGGTTCCTGCATCGTCAATTCAAGTACTTAGCCTGCCATTCCCAATTTATTTCATGAAGTGTCTGCAGTCTCCACGTTTGCTAATGTCATGATGGTGATATATCTATTCTTGTACCTGAAAGGATGCAAAAGAGGGACGTTAGAGCCAGCGCAGCTCTGTTAAATATCTTGTTGGCAGGGCATATCAGAAATGCAATCTGTTTTTTAAACACAACTTGCTCAAAATTATATTTCATGGAGTACAGGATTATTAGGAGTGATGCTTGTGATGGTAACATACACGGCATTTTAGGTGTTCTTCTGTATGATCTGGCTGAGTGATGGTTTATGACCTGATTGGCACACCAATATTTTTGCCTATACAAATAACCAGACAGCTATACTCAAACAGCAATTAAAAATGTGATCCAAGCTGTTACCAGTTTAAATCAGGCTAAAGACATACCAATCCGGGAATGATAAACCATCAGTGACACTATCAGTAACTTACAGTAAATTAACTTTCGCAGCCTGGCCCGGGCTGAGCGTCACGGTGCAGAAATGTGTTATCTGGCAAAGGCTGTGATCCCACATCTGGGTGCTATGTGATACAGAGAGCTAGTCAGAAACTTTCAGCAAAACAATTTCTCATCAGAAAATATTAATTTATCCAGCCCAAAACTTTTGGCAGAGAATACTAGCTCCAGCAAAGCACAAGGGTTATGGCGTTCACCAGCGATGACTTTAATACCTAAACCTTATTTTCTGAAGCCCCGGGTGAGTGCTCAGACTTCTGAGACCCGGGCTGCGCTGGCTGGCTCTCTCTCAATCGCCAGCTCATCAGGAATCAATTTTGACACTTTTGAAGTTTCAGATCTATGTCTGGCCTCCTCTACCAGTGTACCCCTGCTTGGTGTTTAAATGGCAGGAGGAATAGTAAGGAAGCCTTCACTTCAAATCCCAGTTCAGCTCAGCACTTCTGTAAATTTGAGAATTTGCATAAACACACCAAGTCTCTACTGCAGTTGCTAAATTGAGCTTTAGGAGAAAATTATTTTAAAAAACCTTATGAGTGGATTGGAGGGATGTCGACATGCCTACATACATCTCGCATCTACATGCCTGCTTTTTTGGTAAAATTTTCTAATCTAAAGCCCAGAGTGGCTCCAAGGTGTTCAGGTAAGCCAGATGTTTAAAGGTTTGTCCAAATGCAGCTGCTGAGCTATGAGAAAGTAAAACTTCAGCCATGCCTGATTTTTAGTCACTGATATTTATTACGAGTCACCTTGGGGTCCAGGTCTCATTCTGCCCTCTAACGATTATTTCTGCCCATTAGAAAGTGGTGCTGGGGCTGGTAGATATGGGTGAGACCCCGAGGCCAGGCTTTCTTTGGAGCTTGGAGGCTAGCACGGCCAGTGGTGCCTTGGCTGAGTGCACGGGTTTTTGCAGAAGAGAGTGAACTTAGCTGCAGCTTGAGACCTTGTCAGCACAAATGAGGGAGCTATTTCCTCTCCCAACATGTTGTTCAACTGTGGCATTCATTGCCGCAGGAGGCTGTGGTAGCCAAAAGCTTAAATGGTGCAAAAAACCAATTAGATGAGTTCATGGCAGAGCAATGCAGCGAGGGCTGTTACACACCAGAAGACCGCCTCTGGCTCAGCAATTCTCTAAGCCTGGGTCACTGGGGACCATCAAAGCACCCTGGGCAATTTTCGTTGTGTTTGTCCTGTTCTTAATTTTTTCTGTAGACATCTACAACTACTCGGTGTTAGAGACAAGGTATTGGGCTAGAGGGACTTCTCATTTGAGCCAGCCTGGCCATTCTCATAAAGCAGAAGGAGATGACTTGTTTTCATCTCTGTTTTAGACAGCACTTGAAGATGTGAAGTCTGTACGATCTCTTTGGTAAGTGGTGTGAGCTCTCAGTGTCTCTGAGAGCTGTTTCTGTTATAAAGAGCCTCAGCTCTCTGTTAGCAGGCAGTCCTGAGGAGGCTGGCAGTCATTCCTGTGTCCTGCTGGAGAACATTGTGTCTGTGCTGGGATCTGCATTGGTTCAAGGTGGTAAGGAGTAGCGGGAAAAAAAAAAGGATATTAAAAAAACAGAGGGTGATTTGGCAATTCCAGTGTCAGCAGGAGCTGATCCCAGCAGTTCAACATAATCACTGAAAGCAGAGAAAATCCAGGAGATTTCACTGGAACTGAGCAAGAGCTTGACAGCTGGCAAATGCTAATGTAAGTAGGCAACTGGGAACGAGGGGTGGGGGGAGGGTGGTATCATTTAGCACCGCTTATAGAAGTGCCATTTACGTCTGAAGAGAGCCTGTAGAAAATGTGCCCCTTTTTCCTCAGCCTCCCTCCTCTGTCACGCATGTCTGCCTGCCCAGTCCTGCCGTGCCGGTGGGCGTTTCGGCGCTTGCAGAGTCTCATCTAATGCAAAGCATCTCCAGAGCAGCCTCGGTTCACCCAGCCTGAGGAAACCTGCCGCCTCCGCTGCTGTCTGGAGTGTCAGCACAGAGATGCTTACAGTGCAGTGGGAGCATCCTCCTGCTTTTGCTGAACCGCTGGTTTCTGCCCCAGGGATGGGGAGGAGAAACGGTGGCTGATGCAGGGCTGGCACCGAGCAGAGCTGGGTGTTGAGCCTCAACACACCAGCATGTTTTTTCTCATGTGAATCTCTGCTCAAATAGCCTGTTTCTTTCAGTGGAGTAAAGGCTGGTAACATCAGTGTGTGGCTGCTGTGCTTTTTCTGCTGGCAAAGTTTCCCTGTTTCTCACCAGTCAGTGGGTTCTTTGGACGCTCAGCATCCAATTTCATTTCTGTCTTATTGCCTCTCCGGACTTCTGGCAGGATTTTATCACCAAATGAAGCCAAATCTTTTTTTGGATAGCGGCAAATGTGGCCATTTTTGTTGTATTAGAAGTAAATTTCTTGCATGAACATCAAACCCAAAGCAATATTCTTGCAGCGGCGAGTCGGTGCCAAGCATCCGTGCTGTGCTGCAGACAAGATCTACCCCAGCTCGTCCAAGACTGCATCAGGGTAGCATGCACAGCATTTAGGCTGTCAGTACACCAACAATAGCTGCACCTAGCAACACTTCTCTGGCTATTGTCCCTCTCCATACAATTAACTATTTAACATTTGACAGCTCAGAAAAGCTTGATTGTGCTCCAGCAATGGTCTATGAGCCTGTTCCACAACCTAATGCTCCGAAATTGCTCCCTGGCCTCCTTTTCCAGCAGCCTTGTCCAGTGCATGAAATAAAGAGCTGCAGCAATTGGATCATGTTCACATTCTAACGTCAAAATTGATTTTTTCTGCATCTAAATAATAATTTTGTTGTCTCAGGATAAGCTTTTTTGGCCTTAAAGCTCTTGCTTTGATATTTTCTCTCACAAATACCTGATCACGTTAAATATCCATGCTGGACACTGTGCTTTCCTAAAGGAAAAAAATCAGCAAGCGACATGTGAAGGTTGTAACTGCAAACCACAATCCTTTCTCATTTCCTGAATGGCATTGTGCTATTCAGAGTTTCAGAGGTATCGTTTCCTATCGTAGACCATATGTAGCATGGGATACACTCCAGTAACTCTCCATAGAGGCTTAGTATTGAACAGTTAAATGTAATGTTAAAGAATCAGATTTGCAGGAAAGTGTTTTGCTTTGTTGATCATGTTAATAATAAAGTTCTGCAGGAAGATAACATCTGGGTTTCTGTAATCCAGCCTGCTTTTGTGCAGGTTATTTCTGGTTTCCTGTGAAATGTTTAGTCTTAAGGTTCTTAATAACAACTTGTATTTGGATGTTTCTGCAGGCATCCCTGAAGCGACACCTTACTGATGATAGGCTTCAGGAGCTTGTGGGTGTGTTAATTTGAATTAATTATAGCATATTTGACTTGCCTTTGCTATAAAATTGACTTGCCTAATTCACCCAGTAGAAGTTGTCACTATTAAATCCAGAAGGCTTATGAGGATAAAGATCTTGGGATTCTGGTGACTCTCCTAAACACTTAATCACACCAGAGCTGAAATCTGTCAAACATGAGGTCCTATGCTTGTATTTAGGGTTGGTGGGTAGCCCTAAATCCAGATGCATGCAAAACCCAAACATTTTATGATTTGATATTTTTCTAATTCAGAAGGTGTGGGCGAGTCCCCAGTCTCCTGGGAACTGCGTCAACTACAGATTTTCACTTTGTGTTTCCAAAACCAGCAATAGGTAGTCCTGGCAGGGGAGAACAGAGATGTATGCAATTCTTGTCACTTCACTAAGTGAGAGACACGATGGGGACAACTTCATTAACCAGCGTGATGGCTCCCGGGAGCCGGGGCTGCAGCTGGAGACCCCAGGTCTGGCAGACCCTCGGGGAAGCCAGTTATCCCATAGCGAAGGACCAGCGCCAGCTGCTTTGGTAGATTAAAAGGTAACAGCAGTTCCCACAAGAATTCTCAGCTCTTGGGATATCAGTTTCTTTGCGATGGGGGGAAGAGGCTTGTGCTGAGCCCTCCAGACACATTGGACCACATGCGTGCCCTGGACTGGGAATGCTGCTATGCAGCTGCAGGGCTGGCAGGGGCCCTGCCTATGGTCTCTCAAAGAAAAGCTTAATCAAACGCCATGCATTTCTAAGGATTATTTCTTACCTGGTGTGTTGATGTTTCCTTAAGGAAAACATTGCTATATCGAATTAACAGTGATAAGCCAGCAGCCTCTCTGTTTGTGCCTTTTAAATCTAAAAACTGGGGGGGGGGGGGGCATTCAGCGTTCATGTGAGGAACACAGTCAAATGGGTAACAGCAAAAAAACCCTAAACTATCATGAGAAAATATATCTTTAAAAGGAGAGAGAGAGAAAGCCGTGGACCCTGGGGGTTAGGGATTTACTGAGGTGGTCCAGAGAGGTCAGACCTGGGGTCCCATGTGCCTTCCCCAGGCTGTGCTGGCAGGACTGAGCCCTGCAGAACCTGCACCCTTTGTGCTGAACAGTCACCCAGATCTCATACATCACTGTGAAAAGTTTCGCCTTCAACCCCCCCCTCTCCCCCCCTGTTTTTTTCCTATGTGAGGAATAAGGGGAGCAGGAAGGAGAGATGAAGTTTTATCAGCAGTTTCTGAATGAGCTCTAATGTGAGGCTTTTTACCTTTCAGTGAGAATGGGAGAATTATAGACTGCCCTACCGAGCCAGACTTCAATATCCTGTCCAACACACGTGTGGCTAATTTGTCTTTTTATATTGTTAACGTTAAGACACTACACCAAGATTAACTCTGCTGGTAATTTGACTTCATTGGTGCCTGGAACACTGCGCTATGTAAGCTGCATTTTTACAGCTAATATGTGGAAGAAAATTTTTGTCCTTTTGCATGTACTTCTCTTGGGCTTTGTCTTCATTAGCCTCTGAGCATGTCTAAGACGGTAAAAAGATCCGCTGCTGTTCATGAGCAAAGCCAGAAGAGTTTCATACAGGCCATGCTACAATTTTGAGAGGAGGCTGATTTCTTGTTCAGACTTAAATGCTGTTTGAGTAATAAAATGTGTTAATTTACATCCAGTTGGAAATTAAATAACAGCTCCGATGGGAGGCACACAGTGCCATTTCAAAATATGTAAGAGCAGGTTTGGGAACTTTCTACTGCATAGAAGATACAGGGGTTTGCAAATGTGACGTGTTGCTCGACAAGCCCTCACGGGTCTCTGATGCAACCGTCTCATCCTCAAAATAATTAAACGACATATATGGCAGGGCCTGTGCGTAGGAGAGGTGGCGCAATCTGAACTGCAACGCAAAACTGGAAACAGCTTATTAAATTCTCAGGCTCTTTTGCATGTAATAAGAAAACTAAGGTAAGAACAAGATAACCTGTAAATGGGTTAATTAGAATAACTTAAGCATTGTTTAAGCTATGTTTTTGATAATAATCTGTGTGGTTCAGCCAATGTAGAATTGAAGAGTTTGGCTGCATCATGTTTTAGACAATTATTATGGATCAGCATGGGATTTAAGGATAAATAATCTATGGGAAAATAGAATCACGGTAAAATTTTGCAAATAAGTTCATGAAATTGAAATGACTGAATATAGCATGGAATGATAAAACTCAGGATGGATGAGATGTGATGAATACAAAGAGCAGTCCAAGTGACCTCACTGAGCAGATTGCGTACCAGAAGAAGCCAGCTTGCCAAGGCAGCGCTGAGCTCCTGCTCCTCCGTGGCAGGGAGGCTTCAGACCTGAAAGACTGTCCGGGGGTAACTTTGCAGGAAGCTATTTAAAGTGGTATTTCTTCCCTGAATCTTGCTATGCTGGGGATTACCAATTAGTAATGATTTTGTGGTTAGAGTAATTCCATATTTCATTTTTTGTGTCTATTGTGTAGGGCATTAGCACACCAAGTAATGAACCTGGAGCAGCTGACTGATTCGGCTGAGTGTTTGCTTGGATGATGAAGTTGGTTGGTGATCAATTATGGTTTTGTTGCTCAGGAAAATGCTAGTTTCTAGGAGCATTAATTTCTGCGTGTGTAGTTACAGTGGAAAGCAATATGCTCCGAGATTATTTTATTCTAACTAGTTCTAGAAGTCACAGTATTGGAAAAATGAAACTTAAAAGTTATGCTTCCTATGGTATTTTACATTAACTTTAATCATATTATTCTTCCTTTTATGAAGCGTCTCTCTGCTGCTCATAAACCACAGAAATTGATATAATCTACTCTGACTACAAGTTTACATGATAAGTTGTTAGATACAGAATTTGCCTGTTTCTTTATATTTAATACCTGACTTTGTTTTGGCATTAAGAACATTTTCCACAACTTTGCACATAGGTACAAGCCATTCCCTGCTCTGGGCGTCCTTCACACCTGTCAGAAACGCACATAAAAATCAGACATCAGTGATCTCAAGATCAAATCAAATAACCCCACAACTGCATGAATGCAATTAAGATAAATGTACTCACAAAACCCCCAATGGATTCCGCCCAGCCCTGCCAACCTCCTGGCTTACAATTAGAGTGAGAGTGGTGGAATTTTGGCTATACTCTGTGCCTTTTCTATAAAATCACTGGTTTTTTCTTTTCCTTTTTTTTTTCCTTCCAAATTTCTTTTAGGTTTTTGGTGTGCACCAATTGTTTTTTTCCTTGCTGTGGGAGTTTTCTGAGTTTGTGTGTGTTTTTAGCTGTCTGCTAAGGGCTGTCCGTCCTCGAGCTCCTGAGCAGGCACACATCCATTCCTGATGAAGATCATGTTTTCTTTAGGCTCCCCCACCAGCTCCACCTTTGACTCAGGGAGTACGTGTTAATTAACCAGCCCGTTGGCTGTAAGAGAAATACGCCTGCAAATCCAGGCTGACATTCTGCATGAGGAAAAATAGTGCAAAGGAAAGCTTGCTGTTAGAATAAAGAAAACTCTGCAACTAAATCTTGGTTCACAGGAATGAAACAGTAGTTTATTCAACTACTAATTGCCAGAGGAGATACACACACACACACACACACACACATGAAAAATCAATATAGTTGATGAATCCCCTTCTATTTTACAGTTAAGGATAGAATCCCCTTCTATTTTACAGTTAAGGATAATTCATTTCTAATGACCCTCACTATTTGTATATATAAGCATCAAAGAGGAGGAAGCACAGTAACTGTCCCAAAAATTTGGCTTATGCAGAAGACCAGGACACCAGTTTCTTATTGTTGGGGCTTTCTGTTTGAACTCTAGGAAATTTAGCAGAATTTAATAGAAAAATGGGGTTGAGTACACTGTTGAATAGCAAAAAAAGAATTTTTTATATATTAAAAAGTGCTTCTAATGACATCTATTTTCATAATAGCGTTTTGTTGAATGAATGGCTTGGACAAAAGCACTGGTAAGTCACCCGAAACGAGACTGCCTGGCACTCAAATAGCTGCTAATGGTAGGTAGCTCCTTGACTTGTTATATTTCTCTCTTGCATTTAATCCTATCCTTCTCAGTCCATTATGCAAAAGGACACTGCTTTGCTTAAAGGATTATCAATGTCGCCAGGCATTGGAAAAGATCCGGGTACATTTTAAACATCTTTTTGCAGATGGGACTCACATGTCCTATTGAGATTCAGCAGAGCATCGCTGAGGTTGGAAACCCTCAGAGAAGACCTCTGGAAAAGCTTTTCCGCTGCTTCGTGGCGATGAATCTCCCTGGGGGAGCAGAGCTATCAGCAGTCGCTCCATCACTAACCACGCAGTACTTTTTCCATTTTAACTCCTATTTTTGTCCCTTTTCCAGGGGAATGATGCTTACAGAGCAAGAGCTAAATCTCTCTTAATCTTAACAGTATCTTTGGGCTCGGCTGCCCTAATCTTGCCTTGTCTCCATTGGGTGTTTCTATGGCAACTCCCCGGGGAGTTTTCCTGTTATCTGGGTGAAGTTAACTGGAAACAAGTAAATATGCTTGAGATGAAGTTGTGTTGGAGAAGACTGATGTGGCCTTCAGAATGTGGTCTGAAAAAAAGGTGAATTATTTGCAGGAAACTCCCCCTGGAAGGGGCTTGAAGCTCCCGCAGTCAAAGATTTTGCCTAAAGTGCATTTGCCCTCCGTGGTGCCAGCGCAGCCCCAGGTAGAAGTAAATTTTGCTGCATTAATAATAAAGCATACGGAGCCCAAACCAGCCAAGCCTGGAGATGCCTTGCCGGGGAATGGGATTTTCACAGGCAGTTTGAGAAGATCGATAGTCTCCATTCCAACCAAATTATAATAAACCTGGTGTCATGTCTCATTAGCAGGCTTCTCTGTGCAGTTTCATACCCTGTGGGTGAGATCCATCTCCCAGCTCGTCCTGGGGCTGCCAGGGGGAAGCAACACCTTTACCAGCCGTCCGACGGCTGCATGGCAGGGGCTGGACCCAGCATCGCTGCTCAGAGGAGGCTGCGCTCCCGAACTTGTGGGTGAGGGATGGGCCTGGCTAAAGGGATGCTCTAAGGGGAAAGAGCTCTTTTCCGCAGCTTTCTGCAAGGAGCTCAGGGGCTGTTGTGGCAGCTTTTCTCCAAATGAATAACCCAGGTTATCCCAAGTCAGAAGATTTGTGTCCCAATTCAAAGCCCACTCGCTTCACTCTCCCTCCTGTTCCAAGGCTGTGGATTGGACCTTTCCAGGTTGGTGTCGTAACCGACCTTAATACGCTTTTCCTTTGCATTTTAGACCACCGTAGACCAAGCTGTTGGCTGGCTAGCGGCTATTTGAAAGCTGCCAGGTCTTTCCTAGCTGGTGAGCATTTCTCTTTGAGCTTGAGAAATGTCTCCGACGGGGAGCTGTGACCTCCCGCTGCTGTCACCCCGGGGAATGGAAAACCTGCCTCCTTTGCGGTGCGAGCTGCAGATACCAGCCGTCTCCTTCCCCCGCTTTAATTTTTTGGATACCAGCCACGGGTTGCTTATCATTGGTTCTGATCCCTAAAGCCGAGGTGCTGATTCTAATCTGCGGCTGCAGCCGGGTTTAAATCTTTATCTGCAATCGGTGAGTCTGAGCGCTGAGTGTGCAGAGACGTTATTAGATTATTAAATCAATGACACTCAGGTTATTAGTCATACTCATCCGCATTACCTGACACTGTAATGATGTTCTATTTTTACTTGCAGCCTGCTAATGTCCCAGAGGTACTGAAATTATGACCAGAAAATTAATTTCTATACATTTGAACAAGAAATAGAAGTATAGGGAATAATCCCACATCGACAGGATAAATCCTGATGGAGTTGTTTAGAAAAGCAACGGGGAAAGGGAGAGGGTTGAGAACTGCGTTTCGCATGCAGCCTTCCCTCTGTGCTGCCATGCCAAACACTTACGGGTATGGTGGTTGCTAATAACTGGGCCAGACTATTTTAGCTTGTAATTCATTCGGGGCAATTAGGACTCCTGAGCTGGCATTAATGATTTTACTCACTCAGCCAATATTTTCTTGCAGAATCCCTCCATCAGGATGTCGCAACGGGCTTTTTTTCAGGCATGAAATCAAACCCAGTAAACAGAAAAAGGCCAGCACATGGCAAGATGTTTATGTTTTCAAAAATTACTCCTTAAGCACAGGCAAATTATCATCCCAGCCCCCAGGTTGAGTTGAGAAGGGAGGCCCGATCTGATGACGCCTGAAGACTGAATTCAGTGTTATTTCTGCTCCATGTGACTAACCATCTGCAAGTTGGGAGGAATCCATTACTGTGGAAAAATACCACAGGAGATGCTCAAAGTCCATCCCCACCCTTGTCTAGCGAAGCGGTACTTGCCTCTCGCCCCTGCAGCCAGAGAGCCGTAGAAACGTGGCCCTAAGGGCTCCGCTCCCCGCTTCGAAGCCCCTGGGTGGGAGCTGCAGGGCGGTATGGGCGTGGGGTGATGCTGGAGTGGGATGGGGAAAGCGCTGGTGTGGAGACAGAAAGCCGAACGCAGGGAGGGTGGCTGGAAGAGGGGAGCTCCGCGGGGGTACCCGCACCGCCCGGCCAGCTTTCAGCCGGTGCATCTCTCCACTGCACACACAACTTTTAAGGGGGAAAACGGGGGGGGAGCATATGGTGAAACACCCCACAAGGGAGAGCCGTTCGCACCCTTTCCCCATGCCGCCCACAGCCCCAGTGACTTGCAAGTTCCCTGAGCTTATTGATTACCGGGTGCAAATCTCCATATTGCTTAATTATAACTTGGTTTTAATGCATATCTTCAGAGTGTTTTTATTTCATATTTGCAGTTCATTCCAAAGTGCTCACTGTGCCAGAAATGGAGCAGGGTGACTTTCTGAGGTCTTCAGCTGAGGAATTTCCGCTTAAAAATGGAGACAGACATGTGAGTACGAGTGTGGGAGTAGGTATTGTTGGTACCTGCTAAATGCATGTTGCAGGATGTTCTCGTGAGCAAAGTTTGTAGTAGAATTATAATGAGCTGAGTTGTTTAGGTGTAATTAAAAGATAGGGTGAGAACTTGCACGGAAATCCTTTTCTCCAAGGTTTGGGAAGCCTGCTAATAAGACATAAACATTTAGCAGCTCAGCTGGAGTAGGGTGTGCTCTTTGGTTAAACATTAAAGGGGCATTGTCAAGTGGTTTTAATTAATTAGCTAGGTTTTAAATGAAATCAAATCAATTTGGAGCAGTTAGGCTCAAAATTAAAGTTGTTTTCACCTGGTGGGAAATGTCCTTCAAATTCTGAACGTCTTAAAGACAATGAAAATTAAAAATGCCTTTAAGAAATTGCATCCACATGGTTCCTTTTTGCCATTTACCCAGAGAATGGCCAGTATTCTGACGATCTGGCATTACTGTAATTGCTATAACAACAGTATGTCTAAATTAGAGCCTTTTAGTCTATGTCTGCTACAGCCAGCATTTACATGACATCTTCTAGACATGCAGTACCCAGAACCCATGTCAAACCTGGCTTATAGGGTCTTGAATATACTGTTTTCCCTTTTTATTACAACTTCTCATGGTGTAACATAGCCCTTAAACTAACAGGTAAATAAGGAAGATCGGCAAATAATTCAGTTTGCATGTCATTAATGTGATTGCTGAACACGAGTGGGGTATGGGTATTTTATGCTCAGCCTCCAGTACCTCTGAGCTTTCTGCCCACTTTTGGCCACTTTGGGTAGTGGGACAGAAGTGTCAAGAACTAAGAAATCCTTATAGGTATTGTGAAAATCCACAGCTGGGAAGGGGAAGGAGCCAAAACGAGTGCCTGCACTGAAGGGAGATGGAGCAAGACGAGATCAGAGAGGGGAACGGTGGATGCAATCCAGTTGTCTGGTCGGTGGGGGAAAGAGGGTTCTATTTTTCTTTTTGCTGTTTTTGGAAAACAAAAGCTATTCTCGATATTGACTTTTTAAAAGTAAAAAAAAAAAACCAACCCAAAGTGAGAATTTAGGCACTTCTTATTAGGCCGGCACAATACCGTATATTATCTTAGATGCTTTGTGTTAGATTTAGGGGGGAAAAATCAACACAAACTCCCTGTGACACAATAGGCTATAACTGCTGGAAGCCGTTATGGGCTATTATGCGAAGCCGTTACAGTCTATTGAGTAAATAATCTACAGATTAAAGCTTTCTTAAGTACACAGTAACTTGATAGGTAACCAAAGAAGCCATTACGATATGTCATGTCAATACGAGGAGGATTAAGGTCCCTTACACTTGGTGCAGTGACAGAGTCTATCTGCTGCAAACCAATGTTAAACAAAAGGGATCGCCTTTTAAAAACACCTGCAGTGCAGTTGTGTTCTGGGGCTGGGGACCGGGGATTCGGAGAGAGGCAGCTGCTTCTGCTGTAATTTATTGCAACCCAAGGATGATTGTGCAAATCAGCGACCGCGCTCAGTCTCCAGCCCCCCGGGCTCACCTGCTCCTGGGCCATGGGCGGCCGGAGCCAGGGCCATCTGCCACAGAGAAAGGAGCAAATTGGCGGGTTTGGGGGTAGCTTCCAGTCCTCTTTATGGAAATAAGGCAGAGTGCTTTCTCTCTGAAATCTGGGAGAAATGTGTGTGCAGAAAGCCTTGCTGTGAGGCAGCAGGACAGGAGAACGTAAAGCCCCGCGAGCCTGTGCATGGGGAGGAAGCAGCATGCTCGGTGGGAAGCCAAGGGGCTTTCCTCAAGCAAGAGAGATTTCTGCCTTCCTCCCTCAGCCAGCCATCCATCCATCCATCCACCACCCTGACAAGCCATGGCAGGGAGCCTCGGATGCCTCTCCTCTCCCCTTTGCAGGAGCCCAGCTCAGCACTTCCTCAGTCCCCGGGGCACCCCAGTTCCTCCCGGGGACCCCTCCTGCACCTCCTTCTTTTGCAGAAGCCTCTTGGCTAAGGCGTATCCAGCATCCCGCCTTCCCCCCCAGCATTTAATTACTCCAGGTTTCCAGTCGCTCTGGTGAGTTTAATATGAGCTATGTAAATTCCTCCCAAGAATGATAGGATTTTGACAGCCTGATTTGCCTCGCAGGCATCCTCAAACCAGCTCATTTTGTCTTCCCTGGAATTTTTGAGTGGTCGGGTGGCATTTGATTATCATTGGCTGGCATATCTGAGCTCTGGGGTTGAGCATAAAGATATTTTAAATTTAATAGGTTTAAGATGTCATTATTTCCGTGCTGATGAATTTATACTTGTAACCAGAGAAACTTAGAGCATTTAATGAACTTATTTAGATATCATGGTGCAAGCTTTAAACCCAATCCCCAGTATAAAATTAAATCATGTTGGATAAAAACTAACACCCAGAAGGAAAAACTGAACTGGGTAAATGAATGAATTTCAAAAGACAGAATAAATACAGACATAAGACACCTAGGGGACAGATTTACTGAGTTTTTGTACTGTTTTCAATGGAGCTTGTAATAGCATAAAAGTATTAAATCTGATTTACTAGAAGGGATTTGTATAGTATTTCATTGCCTGCTTCCCAGTGCCGGCAGCCCCTTCCCCATCTCTCCCAGCTCGCTAGCAGGAACTCTGGACACAGCCGAACAGGCGGTGGAGAAAGCTCCAGCTTTGCTGAGGAGTGTGCAAGCAGCCAGAGAAGAAAGTAACACAACCGTTTGGTGATCCAAAAGGATTAACAATGTGATTCTATGAAAATCAATTCTCATTCCAAACGGATCAATACGGAGCAGCCCCGCTGCGTGGGCCGGGAGATGGATGCTGCATGCTCACCCACGGGACAGTCCTGCCTGCCCTCCCCCACGCAGGCGGGGTTTGGGTTTGCCAAGTAGATTTGAAATCTCCTTCCCAGCTTCCTCGTGTCAAGGCTTTTCTGAATATCTTTTAAATCCTATAAACTTTCAGAGTTTGTGCAAAGAAAGCGTGCCCTTGGTAATAAGGGAGACCTCAATTTTCCCCATAAAGAGTTGGTCGTGTCACGTGGGGTGATGACACACAGGCCAGGTTTGGAAACACTGTAAGTGACCTTTTTTTTTCTTTTTTTTGGAAACAGTTAGAGAGCCCAGGTGAGGAGAAGCAGCTCTTGATTTATTCCTGAAGACCTCATTCAAGATGGAAGTACTGATGAGCTGCTCTAGCAGTGATTGTTGTTATCAAACTCAGCATCCCTATGGAAAAAATGTCTTACCATGGCTACGTTTCATTTTAAACGAAGAAGCTAGAGGAGAATGAGGAAATAAATTAAGAAGAAATTGGAAGGTATTAAATTAAAAAGTTAAAAAAAAAAAAGTTGCCTCAATGCTACCTACAAGCAGAGATTGCTCATTTAATGCTTACCAAAAGCATGCAAATGCACCAGAAAGCAAGCCAGCAGGGCTGAATGACAGAAGAGAATCACCAAAAGGACTTAATGGGACTAGGCTTTCACAAGATTAATCTTCTATGGACTGGTAACAGGTAGGAAACCAGGACTAGGAATAAAGTCCTATGTCAGTTTTTACAGTGGGTGGAAATTAGAGTAGAAATCCTGCAGGTACCTGTGCTGGACACTGTCAGTGTATTCAGAAATGATCTGGAAAAAAGAGGTAAGTGGTGAGATGGTGAAGTTTGCAGGTGACACAGATTTGCCCAGGGTAGCCAGACCTAAAGCAGAAGTTTGCAGAAGGATCTTAGAGAAATAATTGTCTGGGTGATATGAACTGGCAGGTGAAATTCAGTGCCGATAAGTGCAAATCAATGCTCTTGTTAAAACAGGTCTACCTACATCTACAGAATGATGGGCTTTGAATTAGCACTTTCCCTTAAGCAGGAAAATGTGCTGGAGCCTTTGCGGCTGCTCCTCTCCAAACGCTGGCACCGTCCTCACGGCCATGGGGAGGGTGGAGAAAGGCTCTGAGAACGAGGGCCATCGCTATGCCATGGCTAGATCCCTGCACACCCACACCTCCGATCCTGCGTGCAGGTCTGGTTGCCCATTGCAGAAAGGCTGCAGGAGAACAAGAGAGGGTACGGGGAAGGCAACAAATCTCATTAGACATAGGCACCAGCCTCTGTGATAGGAAAAGCTCAATATGTTTAGGCGTCTTGCTTGGAAAGGACATGATTGAAGGGAAAAGGGTAGAGGTCTGCGCCATCATGAGTGATGTGAAGGTGGATAGGGATGAGTGTTGCTTGTAATGCAAGAGGGAGAGTGCCAAACTCCCGGTTTGGGGAGAAGAGGGCTTGTTTCTTCATTTATTAACTTATTTTGAAGTGTAACACTCAGCTGTATTGCTGATAGATCAGCCGCCAGTAGAGCGGGTCAACAATTTTCCAGCAGAATAGTTTTCCGAGCCACTTTCTGTTGGAAAATGCTGATTCGATGGTATCAAGATGCTCTGTGGGAACGTGTCAATGCCATCAAAGCCGCCAGTAGAAGCCAGACATCTGCCCAGCCTCCTTGCCTGCTGCCCAGCTGGCTGGCTCCCTGGGGCAGCTGGGCCCCTGCGCCGCAGCCAGCCGCCCATTTGATTTTTCTTTACTTTGTCATTATTCTGTTTATACTGCGTTTTCCTCTCCATTTTCATCTTTATATTTTATATCCAATGTACTTACAGCATTAGAAAATACCCTGTTGCCTATCAGAACATCGGGTGTCAAATCAAAGTGCAAGTCACTCAATGAGAATAATTTATATTATAATTTAAATGAGTTTTAAACATGCATTTTAAGGTATAAAAATACACAAATGTAAAGAACACGTTGTCCTGGTTTCAGCTGGGATGGAGTTAATTTTCTTCCTAGTAGCTGGTATAGTGCAATGTTTTGGATTTAGTAGGAAAAGACTGTTGATAACACACTGATGTTTTCAGTTGTTGCTAAGTAGTGTTTATACGAAGTCAAGGATTTTTCAGCTTCTCATGCCCAGCCAGCAAGAAGGCTGGAGGGGCACAAGAAGCTGGGAGGGGACATGGCCAGGACAGCTGACCCAAACTGGCCAAAGGAATATTCCATACCATATGACATCATGCCCAGTATATGAACTGGGGGGAGTTGGCTGGGAGGGGCAGATCGCTGCTCGGGAACTAACTGGGCATCGGTTGGCGAGTGGTGAGCAATTGCATTGTGCATCACTTGTTTTGTATATTCTAATTCTGTTAGTATTATTATTGTCATATTATTATTATTATTATCATCATTATTTTTCCTTCCTTTCTGTCCTATTAAACTGTCTTAATTTCAACCCACGAGGCTGTTTTTTCAATTCTCTCCCCCATCCCACTGGGTGGGGGGAGTGAGCGAGCGGCTGCGTGGTGCTTAGTTGCCAGCTGGGGTTAAACCACGACACACACAGAGTAAAAAGTTGGTTTTGTTTTTATTTGTATATCGTGTCAAATATTAACATAAAGTCGTATTTTATGTTGTATAAAGATTGAGTCCATGAAGCCAAAATGATACTTTATATTTGAGTCTCTTTCTAACTCACTGGGCTAAATGGAAATGGTGTTTTTGTAGGACACAATTTCAGAATTTCACTCCCTGGGCAATTTCAATATTTTGCTGTGTTCAGTTGCTTCGTTTCATGGACTTTGCCATAAAAAGCAGAAAAGATGGACTGGATGTTCTCTCTGTTTAAATGAAAATACCTGTTCTCAACCTGAATCAAGGCTAACATATCACACAAAATGGATGAGTCACATTTTAAAGGTAGGTGCAAAATCAGCCATATCTGGGGTAAAATGAGCGAGCAAACCCCCTTCCCTAGTCAACACATCACTGGAAACGGGAGCAGGAGCAAACTGTGTAAAATACCCATCTTTGCAATCCAAGATGGGAAGAAATCAGAAGAAATAGATAACTTTGTGATCTGGGATGATTTCCAGCATTTTGTTTTGCCTGCAGCAACTAACACCTACAACAGAGCAGAAACATGCACCTAGAGGAACAGTGCCTGTACGACGGGTGAGGTTGTCCCTGGCTGCACGTGGTACCAGCTCTCATGAGATAACCAGCCCTTGCTCGTCACTAGATAAACAACTCCTTTGCAAGTCTCAGCATGATTATTTTGATTTGAAAGGCTTAAGTTTGGTCCATACCGTCACGTGAGTGATTTGAAAGGTAGATTTGGAGGTTGTTTTCCTCATGAGCTGGTGGTACTGGAGCAAGTTAGTGCAACTCCTGTGTGCAGCGAGCTGCAAGAGGATTTGTGCCCAGCATCCTCCCTGCATGGCAGCACTTTACCACCGCGGCCACCTCTGACTGCAGCTCAGGCAAAAGCAAAAATGCTGTTTGTTCCAGCAGCATCTGCAACTCTCCCAATGCTTGGTGTGAGAATGAGTCCAGCTCGTCCCGCTTATAAGACTCCTCTGCCCTCAGAGGGGGGTCACGGGGAGTCAGATGATGGAGATGATGTTTCAAGTCATATGTGGTAAGCCACCACACCATCATCCCCAAATCCTGTGGTCACTGCCATCGCTTCTCTGTTTCTGGGGTGATTGTTTTCAATAAACTTGAACACTTGGCTGAGATAACTTCAGCGCAGGGAGCCACTGCACCACAGGCCACCATTAGCAATTAAAATTAGATAAACAATTAGCCTGTGAACTTGGCACTCGACCACCGCTGCCTCAACAGCCACCGCAGGAGCCTCCCACAGCCGCTGTATGGCCCGGCGTTCCCGGGGTTGGAGCAGCACTGGTGGGTTGGGATGTGGTGGGATGCCTAGAGGAGGTGCTAGCATCGGCGAGGGGACTCCAGGGTATATAGTATTATTTATTATGCCTTCAATTTCTTTTTCTTCTCCCTTTCGTCATCAGGGCACTGGAGGGAATAGGAACATGCTATCTAATTTCCTAATTTTCCTGTCAGCTTTCTGGCTTTCAAAATGATTGCAGCAGAAATCTATAAAATGAGGATGAGGGAAGCAACCTTAATACCCTTGTAAATCTCCAAAATGGATGCAGAAACACAGTACTCAGATAGGAGTAAATAAAAGTAAGGAGAGATTCATTCCAGTTTTCTCCTCTGTAAACCTACTGGCAGCTTGGAATTATTCAGAAAACAACATTTAACTGAGAAAAAGGGAACCCTATAAAATAGTAAAGATTATACCGTAAAGCTAAGCACCCTCCATAAATCATAGCTGGGAACATTGCTAAGTTATAGGAACCTGCAGATGGCTGTCATTAAAGGGAAAGAGCCTCTCCCGGCTTGGCAGGCCACGCTGCGCCGTGGTGTACAGCTACAAACTGAGCTGCTTTCATGGGGGAGCCACAAAAGTGGTTTTAAAATAGGAATTTCAACCCAGAAGCCGCGTGAGCTGCTCAGCAGGACTCAGGCTTATTGAGAAACCACAGTGGTAATTTCAGGCCTGGTTTACAGGAGACTCTAATAAGCCTCCCCTGTTTAAAATAATATGGCAATAGTTTATATCGCTAGTGTATGTCCAGGGCTAGAAGAGCAGGCATGGGGCAGGGTGCTCTGGTACTGAGCCTGGCATTATCCCCATCACAAACGGGGACAACCCCTGCCTGTCCAAAGGGATGAGGGCTACTGGACCAGGTGAGGGGCTGGGGGTCCTGTCTCCCAGCTGGTGTTTGGGAATGGGTCGGGACAGACCAGTGGGCTCCTTCCCTGCTCTGGACACATTCCTGTGTGCTCACCCGAGGCATCACTGTTTTTCCCTTTGGGATGAATTTGTCTGGGGCTTCGACTCAAGAAACAGCAGGGGAGATGCTCAAAACAAGCCTGTGAAGCTGAAAATAGCACACACCGGCTGCTGCTGCTTTCAAGATAAAGATGTCACCAGGTGAGCTCCTCTAGGATTATATATTAAGCCATGCCATGACTTAGCATCGGGACACCGTATAGCCCCCACGGGGCGGTGCCGTCTATCTAAGCCGTGCATCACAGATGTGTGGGGATGTCCGTGCCAGCGCTCAGCCGCGGGGTGCTGGGGGGGAGCCCGGGCAGCGCTGGCTCCCCTGGAAGGGCTGTGCCAGGCACCGCTTCCCAGAGGTGGATCACGCTATCTGCTCTCTCGCAAGAGCCTCTATGGAGACTTAATCCTAAATACTGCCCCGGGGCACAAGCGCTTCCCGTGGTGGTCCCACACCAGGAGGTTCAGATGTAGGTCTGGCAATCAAAATACCTAGCGTGTAACCAGACCTCCACGAACCTACCCTTGTTTTGAGGTTGGAAATGCTTTGTCGCACTCAGCCATACTCACCAGGGTTCATGGTTTTTCAAGGTCACCATCTCTAACAAGGTCAGGAGCCTTTCCTGATACAAAATGGCACAGCAGCTGATGACATTGATTTTAACCCCTGCCTCCCCCCCCCCCCCATTTCTATTGTACCATTCTCATTTTCCTTTGTCAGCATTTCTGCAAGAGCATCATCTGCCTGCAGGTGCTGGCACACGCTTGCTGGGCGCAATACTCACCAGGCCAGGGGCTTTCCCAGGTGCTAACCAGGCTCCCTGCAAAAGTTGTAGTCACAACGCTTTCCAAAAACATGGCCAGGAGAAACTGGATCTCACAGTATTTTTCTTCTCTGTCTCTGTGTGAACTGTGTTTTAGCTCCTTGTCACAACCCCCTTTTGTGCTTCAGTAGAAAAGGCATCACCAGCAGATGTATTTTCTTTCAGTGCTGGAATTGTGTTTATTTTACTGGAATTGTACTCCATTTATCTGCTTGCAAAGGGACTAGGCAATTTATATTAGCAGCACTGAATGTACTGAGATTGGCAGTGGTCGGGCACTCACGGCTTGTTACCCAAGGAAAGTTCAGAGCATACTAATTTATCCCACCACGGAGCAGCAATAGAACTGTGCAGTTGGTATTAATACATTAGTAACACTGTAAACATTTTTTAAGATGGTAAAAGATCCAATAAATCTGCTTTATTTTGTTTCATTGTAAGGTCCAGTTCTTCCTTTCCATCATACAAACAACTTCCAGGTAATGGAAGGGATATTGCATTCACTATTCACAAATCACAGTTTGACCTATTATTTGTGATTTTCAGTGCCTGCCTTCTTATGCAGTGTTCATAAAATGAATTTAGAGTGATTTACAATAGTGAGAGATGGAACAAGACTAAGAGGAGATGTGACTCATTAGACATTATCCTGTGGCTGTTGGAAGGAACTCACGTTTCTCAGGAAGATGTGCTGTGATTTTTCCAAAGCGGTCTAGGGGATTTAGGCGTACCTTTGAGGGGTTTCAGCACCAAATGTCTGTGTTGTTAGACCTGAAAACATGACCCACCAGCCCTGTCTTTATCTTATATAAAACCAACCAAGAAATTCAGAGTGAAGGCTCCCAAAACTCCTTTCTGACCCGCTAGTCTTTATGATATTGTTCTAAAATGGTGTCCTTTAAATGTCATGTCACTGAGCTTTTCAAAAGTGAAAAAGATACTTCTATTTGCATTCAACATGGGGAAATTATACTTTGGCTGTAATTTACGGTGCTTCAAAATTATCAATATTAGTTATGGTTCAAGCGCTTAGCTGTTGTATCTGGACTTAAGAAAGAACTTGCTTCCCTGGTGGACAAACCAAAAATACTTCCATCTGTCCTGTTAACAGGTATGAATTGGGCTTCATCAAGCAAGTGCAAAAGAAATAGAAAGGACACCCAGGGGTTTATTTTAATGAGCAAGGAAATGAACTCCAGCAGAAGCCGGTCCACCTCCTGGAGTCATGGATGGTATTGGGAACAGGTGAGTGGGTTCCTGTCCGGCCATTTGGAGGGTGGCAATAGCCCCCCTGGTTTAGTATCTCCTGCTGCTTGGTTTTCTCTTCTTGAGCACCTGCATATTTCTGCCAAACTGTTTAGTGCATCTCCCTAAAAAAAAAAATTGCTTGTCAAGAAGCAGTACTCGCTTCTGTTCTCTCCGAGCAGACAGGATCTGTAACAAATGACTCACATGCAGTAATTACACTCTATTTCTTCCTATCTCGCATTGATTATTCAGATGTAGAAAGAATAGTTCTCTCTCGAATAAAAGAAAAGATCTGAAGACCCAAATATTGGATCGTTGTTTTTTTTTTTCCTTCCTCTCCCCCGCCTTTGTTTTTCAGGTACTGTTTACAGCCATAGTATACTGAGGAGATGAAACATTTATAAACAAAACCTCCTGTCAGAGTGCTTGTAGTTTATGTTTGTTTAAAGGACAATTTTGTGTCACCTCTTTGTATTTTAATAGTCAAAATAAATTTTGCATAATAATTCAGCTCTTCTCTGCTGCCTGTAATGACTATCTGCATTTTTCTGATGGATGTTTGTATTTGTTTCCTATGATTTACATGACCTGACGTCTCATATAATGAGCTTCCCAGCGCAAATGCCATTTGTGATACTCCGTGCAGCACTAATCTATCATTTGATGACCTTACAAGTGCCGGGGTCATGGATTCAATCAGTAAAATGTTTCAGGGTGTAATTAATTAATTTCCCCCTCCCCACTCTACAACCGTTCGCTTCAAATTTGATGGAAGCGATGTTTTTTCGTAACACTTCTTCAATACATACAGTTTGTTTGTGTAATCAATCACGCGAAGTTGGGGAGTTCTTAGTATTCATGGCTTTGTCTCGCTTGAAACTTCTAAACATTTATTTTCCAGCATAATTTAATAGTTTAATTAGCCAAACAACTAGCTACCGTACTTTTGAAAGTACACTCAGGTTGTGATTTAATAACGTGGTTTTGCCTTTGCTAAAGCTGGGCTGGAACACACTGCATGGGCAGCGGAGGCAGTCCGGCTGTGAGCGTCACTGCCAAGCTGGCTGCGTCCCGCATCAACCTTGCACGATGCTGAGCTGTGCCATGGCCCGTTGCAAACCATGATAGATCTGTTGGCTCTCTATTTTAGGCTTCTCATCAAACAAAAAAGGGTGTTCGTGGTCTTGGCCTTTAGCATCCTTTGCTTGCGCCTGTATTGCTTAAAAGATCATGCAAACGTCAGAAGTGAGGGCTGCGGGTGACAGCTCTCTTGCATAGAGCCATGGGATTTTCATGCTGTGGTTCAGGCCACCCTCTGGAGGTCTATGGGACATTTCCAGGAGTCCATGCAAAGCAGCTAACAAAAGCTAGGCTTAAATTCCCTATCCTGGGATTTGCATCTTCAGCAGAAAGATGTTGGGACCTGCACACCCGGGAGCACTGATACCCACTGCAGCAGCACTGCAGGATTTCGTGCTGTTGTCCTAATGTCCGTCTGTCCCAGAAGCCCGGCTTTCCAGCAATCTTCTCCAAAACAAGGGCATGAGCTTCCTGGCACTTAAGGAACACCACAAACCTCAGCTCTCCGCTCCTCCCACAAAGACCAGTTTGACTCCTGATCTTTCTAAAGCAAAATGCTTCACTTTTTGACAGCTCTCACCCTGGAGATGGGAAATGCAAAAATCCAGATTTTTGCTGCTTTTCTGGAGCACTAACTAAAGATATACCAGCGTGACGCGTTATCTAAAAGGCTGTATCATATAGGTGAGACACACGCATGTCCCCAGCCCTAGTGTATGTTACAAAGGGTCTGGCATTTTATCTCTGCCTTTGACTGTGTTTTGTAGATTTTTGTTAATAACAGAAGCAGGTGTATTTTTGTGTGTATGCAGCCATCTTGTCACCTAATAATGTGAATCTCTAATTTACAAATGACTCTGGACCTGTCCTCCAGGACTCCGTTGGGAAAATGAGATGCAATCTTTGCCAGCAGCACTCAGGACTAAGCCGCTGAGGCAGCTTGGAAGGAGCAGAAAGCCCTTGGTGGCTTTGGAACAAATTCCCTGAGATGCTCTTATTATGTTAACAATTTTCTTTTATCCTATGAAGGTCTTAGGGAATCTTTCTATTGACCATTAAGGCAAAGCAAGACAAAACACACTGAAATTGAGAACTGAATGTTTATGGATGGAAATCCTATAATGTTATGATTCAATTTCTCTTCAGGTAAATATGATTGTTTCTGCAATCCTGCTACTTGGCTCACTGAAGCCCAGGAAAAGACTCAGAGGGAGGGAAGACAGAGATGTGGGGGGAAAAATAAAAATTGGGAGAATATTCCAAATCCACCTGATAAATTGGGCACAGGTATGTCTTTAAGGGACAGTAGCCCTTCAGCGCAAGGCAGTAGAGTTTGGAAATAACGCTGGTGGCGTCTTCCTGAGGTTGGTGGTTTTTGTAAAGGGCATCACACAACACCAAGAGCAATTTAAATTGAGGGGTTAAACCAGTGCTGGGAATGCATTAGATGAGACCAGGCTGCTAACCCAGTCCCTGCTGCTGCTTGTTTGCTGGACCAGGGTTATCCCGTGTGGAGCTGGCCCCATACCAGCATGGCCTGCGTAGGGAGGAGGCTTTGGGAAGAAGGTATGGTGAGGACAGAGGCTGGGAGGCGATTCCCCGACATGGCTTCGGTCACTGCTCTATGACTTGCTAGAAAGATCTCTTTCTCACAAATGATGTTTTCTTTCCACTGTTTTGAACACACTGTGGGTAGTAAATCACAGCGATGCTTGGTTGGAATAATGGACTGATGTGAAGTGGTGTAGCAATGTGTTTTGCTCATAGTCTGTAGCCATTACTTTGATGGAAAACAGGGAGGGAATGCAGTGGTCCGACGTGCTTAGGGGTAGCGTCTTAGACCCATCCAACTCTACACCGTGGCTCATGTCTATAAACACACATGCAGGAATTTGCAGAATTATGGCTTAATATGTTATTTCACTGGGAATTGGCTGTATCCAGCATGAGACATGGTCAATATTGAGAATAATACATACAGGCCTGCTATATAGACTATAGGCATTGCTATAGTGGGAGGATCGCTGTTGCTATACAGACTTCTTGCAGTGGTATTTGGGCTATGTAGGATCTGTGTTTTCTTTGAAATGTTAGAGATCAGGAACGACTAGGCCCAGCTAAGAACTAATTGCCTGGAGCAAAATTTCTCTATAGTGAGAGAGTATGGAAGTAGCATCTGAAACGACAAAAAAGTCACTGTGCTTTTTGCTCTATCAGCAGACTTTAATGAAATTTTGAAGGGGGAAAAAATTGCTTCTTGGCTTAAAGCATGAGCTATGTTATTAATCTCGGCAAAGGAGTTTTATAATTGAAATGCCGATGGAACAGCAGCTCTACTGACTCAAATGATGACCTAACAGTATCTAACATAAGCATATACGAGGCTGCATAATGCTATGTCATGATCGTAAGAGTTCCCGATAATGTGGGCAGGTTGAAAACTATGGCTTACACTCTTAGCTAAATTCAGTTCCTTTAAAATTGTTTTTCACCATCCTTATGGCATCTGGTTTCTGCGTGATACCCTGAGGACTCGGACTGTCCTGCGAGGTCACAGGTACTGCAGGGGTTGTCTTTGGTAGGTTATTGGCATGGCTTATGCTGCCTGTTGGTAAAATAGCATTACCCTGTGCTGTCATTTTTATCAGTAGTTTTAAAAAGAAAACTGATTTTAGTACTTATACTGACAGTGTCTGTGGTGTCAGGTCAGTAGCTGGCCATTAGGAAAGACAAGAGCGTTCTCCATGCTGCTGTCGTCAACCTCTCGGCCAAACTGTGTATTTGAAAGACAGTTTCTTGGCCAGGTTAGCTTGAGGGCCTCTTGGCCAAGCCAGAAGCTCAGCTTTTCCCAGCTCATCCTGGTCTGCGTATCTCATTTTGGGTTTTTGCCCTAGTTTGCTGGTTTTGCTCCAGTTTGCGCAGCCCTAAGGAAACCAGGACCTCGCAGGGCTGGCGCGCTCAGGGAGACCTGCTCAGGTCTGCTCTCTGAAATGCAGACATCTAATAGTAGTTTTTATTCTGATTTCGCTACATTTTCCTCTTCTTGAGGTTTCAGAAAAACTGTGAAGAAAGAGACATATAAATTACTAGTCTCAGCCTGTGCCTTTCTGTGTGCGTTTCTGATTAATACGCACCAACATGCCTTCATTATCGCCGTTTTATACCTACCCATCAGATATGTAAAGCAACGCCAATATCAGAAAGTCTCATCTTCTTCTTCCCTTTGTTTGAAAGTAAGCGAATGTGCAAATGAGGTAGGATATAAAAAAAAAAAAAAGGACTATGAGAAATAGTTTTGGCTTTTTAAATAACAATTTCCTTCCTTAAACGGGAATGCCAGTGTTTAAGTGGACAAGAAATGCAGCATGTACTCTCCCTGCCTCATCCTTTTCATCCAGGCATTGGGGAAACTTTAGGAAGATGAGAGGTGAAGAGGAGATGGGAACAGAAACCCATCTTGGAAGGGAGAGCTGGGAGGCATTGGGGAGCGCCTCGCTGGTGGGAGAGGCAGCGGAGGGCACTGCACGGGCAGGCGGGAGCTGCCACGCTCCTGCCTGCAAGCTTTGAAATAATGCCAGATATTTCTGGCATTATCAGATTTCCTCCTTGGCTATTTAGACCTAGCATTTCTCCTTAAACAAAGTGCATGTTTCACTTGCCAAGCAGATGCATCTCCATGAGAAGGGCAGTGCAGGGGAACCAGACCTTTCCTGGTGCCACAGACCAGCCCTGCTCTGCAGCGCCATGGTGGTTTCCCCATGGAGATGCGCCCCAATTCGGACCCCTTATGGGTGCTCAAAAAGCTCTTCCTTAAAGATATTGAGGAGCCGTCAATGCCACAGAAACCCACATTTTGCTGCTATCTCCTGATCCTGAGAGCTTATGAAAAATGATGCTCTGGTTGTATCAACTGGTTTAATATCTTCACTTTATATTTACGGTACTCGCAGTTCTTTGTGCACCTTTTAAATGTTACATTAAAATACAGAGTGGCACCAGCTTTAAAGAGCTGAAGCACAAAAGCTCCTTTCCTGGTCTTGTCTCCTATTGTGAAAAATTTGCAAAACTCTCAGGGAGGCTCTTGAATTACGGCTCTTCCTCTTCCTCATGATGCATGGAGAAAATAAATGTATTATTAATCTGCCCACTGTCAGAGATCTCTGCTCTCTCTCTCTCTGTCTGTACACAAGGAAACAGATTGACAGGAACAGCAGACGTATGCAGAATTGCCTAGCGTGCGCTCAGGCTGGTGAATCACCAAATGCTCAGGTTGATGAGATGCTCGGTTTGAACTGGGGCTGCAGAGCCCTGAAGGGATCTGGTGTAGGAAGGTAACCGTGAGGAGCATCTTGGTCCTGGACCACAGTATCCTTCAGACGTTTGCAAGAAGCTCTTTTTTTTAAATTTTCTTTCTTTTTTTTTTGAAGCCTGTTAGTTTGGGGACAGCCAGCTTGAGACACGGTGAACTGCATTTTTAGAGGACTTTGGAGGACAGCCTGTCTGAACTGTGTGGGTGCAGTGCCTGCAGGGAGGGGAGCGGGAGCAGGTTGGGTGCAAGCCCCAGCACTTGGTGGGGATGCCAGGAGCAATGTGGCCTGAAAAAGCTCAAGCAAGGGGGACATCTCGTCCCTCCCTGAGCTCCTTGGTGTGTGCAGAGCAGCCTGGTGCCCCTGCACACCCACCAGCTGCACAGCCGTATTCCTACTGGGACTCTACCCTCTTTCTGCTCCAGACCAAACGGTGTGGCTCTGTGCCACTGCCTGCATCTAGGAGGGGGAGATCGAGTGGGACTAGGATCTCAGCAAGGGCTTGTTTTAGCTTTGGAGAGCAAGAGCCAAGGCGGGAGTCGGCAGACGTGAACGTGTCTCCATCGTGACTCAGCCCCTGTGGGATGCGTCTCTCCCTCGGGGGAAGCCCAGCAGCGCAGAGCACGGCAGCATCGCCTGCGTCTTGCCAAGACTCCTGCCGAGCTCTGCCTTGGCTCCCAAATAAAGAGGGATTTTGTCTGCATGTGTAAGCACGGGCTTTCCCAGGGGGGCTGTGAGGTGCCTCACCTGAGCAGAGGGATTGTGCTCACAAAGGAAAGAGCCTTGGGGAAGCAGGGAGGGACTTGCTAAGGCGAAAAGCCTGGGCTAGAAGGTGACACGCGAATTGCCGTGGGTGTTGGTTACTCTCAACACCTGCTGGGTCCCCCCATAGAGATGATGGCCCTTGGCCACGCTCTGCTTGGACTGTCCATCCTCCTTCCAGCTCAGGGTGCTGGGATGCCCAACAGGAGATGGGGTGCTGGCATGTCCCAGTGACGTCTGTGGGTATCATAGCACGGGGATGTTGTTTGCTTGCTCTGCTGTGCTTCTCCCTCCCGTATGGACCGGTTCCTTCATCTGTGCATAGCTCTAGTGGGAATGCTCTCACTCTTAGATGATATTCAAAAGGAATAGTTTCATATTGTATCATGCAGCTCCTTGGTGGTTTGCTTTTTGCAACTCCCTGAGCTTAGCTGCAGAGCTTTACAGCTTCTAGAAAGCCTAGATTTATCTGCAAGAAGACCGGTATATCTCACCCTCCTACTCCCCCAGATCAGAATATTTTCTATCAAAAAGCCTGTTGGAGTATCTGGGCACCAAGCACTGCCATGCCATGGCAGCAAAGACGACCACACGTGTCATGCATATGACATGCAGCATGATGGCAAGGGGCATCTAGGGAGTTTTAGCATCTCCTAGTGCCTGTGTAGCAGAGATCCTACTGCGTTCTCAGCCCTCCCCATGGTCATACGAGAATTTTGGCTTGTGGTGCCGGGTTCCTGGGGACAGGAAATTTTGCCTTTCCTGGGCCAGAGCATGAGGCTCAGTGCAGGACAGTGGTTACAGGACGTCTGGTTGCAGCAGGCTTAGAAGACAGGCAGAGTGTTGCATCTTGCCTACTGTATGCATTCCTGACAGAGCAGAAGAAGGATGGGAGAAAAGCTGTGCTTGCCACGTGAATTGGTAATGCCTCTTCTATGGCTCAGTTTTAGTGTTTTTGCTCTGTTGTTATTTTGCTGGTGCTTTGTTAGTTCTGTTTAGTGTTTAGTGAGGCCATCGCACTCCTTATTGCATGCAAAGAAATTGCTATTTCCTTCCAGAAGTTCCCATTTGTGTTTCCTTCTGTTTTCCGAATCCCTTTGGAGGATGGTCAGGGTCTGTTCCCGGCCTGAGCACCATGGGGTGTCAAGAGGGAAGGTCGTTTGTATTTGTATGAGCAAGTTAATAGTCTGGAGACATGTATCGATGCTAATTGATTTCCCGTCTCTTTTCCATGTCCAAATGATCTGCTATATCACTGCTATAAATATCAATAACCTCCTGGCTGAAAAACATGGCACAAAGTCGTAGCCTTGTTGCTGTGTGTGCAAAGGGCAAGAGAAACATCAGCTGCTTATCATCTTGTAGGTCTTGTACGCTACAAGTGCCATAAAGAGGCAAACGAAACCACTGACCCTGTGAAAACAGAAGTTTAGAATGAATGCAACATATGAGGAATGTAAGAACAGTGTGACTTGATGTGAACTGTCTGGAAGCCCTGTTCAATAGGTGGGTAAGGTTGAGAAATGCCTGGGCTTTGCATTTGATGAGACCTCTCTGATAGTTTGGTCTGGCCTAGAAATCCTAGGGAGAGGAGGGTTCCTCCACTGAGTCTTGCATTAAGCCTCATTTCTTGTGCTTTACCAAAGCCATACCTATTACTTGACATGTTTTGAAGTAGAAGCTCCAAGTGTTAGAGAATTCACCACAGCCTTTGAGTTGGCAGGTAATTACCTTCCCTATTAACAATGAGGCTCTCATGGTTTAACCCCGGCCAGCAACTAAGCACCACACAGCTGTTCGCTCACTCCCCCCCCCCCCAGCAGGATGGGGGGAAGAGAATTGGAAGGGTAAAAGTGAGAAAACTCGTGCATCGAGATAAGAACAGTTTAATAATTGAAATAAAAATAATAATAATAATAGCAATAGCAATAATAATAAGTTGTAATGAAAAGGAAAATAACAAAGAGAGAGAAATAAAACCCAAGAGAGACAAGTGATGCAAATGAAAACAATTGCTCACCACCAACTGATCGACGCCCAGCTAGTCCCTGAGCAGCAGCCCCCCCCCGCCAACCTTCCCCCGAGTTTTATTGCTGAGCATGGTGTCCTATGGTATGGAATATTCCTTTGGCCAGTTGGGGTCGGCTGTGTCCCCTCCCAACTTTTTGTGCACCCCCAGCCTCCTCGCTGGTGGGGTGGGGTGAGAAGCAGGAAAGGCCTTGACTCTGTGTAAGCACTGCTCAGCAGTAACAAAAATATCTCTGTATTATCAACAGTTTTCAGCACAAATCCAAAGCATAGCCCCATACTAGCTACTATGAAGAAAATTAACTCTACCCCAGCCAAAACCAGCATAGAGGCTTACCTTCATAAAAAGGGAAGGCTTGGGAAGGTCTGAGTGATAAAAACCTGTGCTCCTTGGTTGGGGTAACTTCTGAGGGATCATGTGGTAGAAGGGGAAATACAACTTTTTCATAAATTCACTGTCAATTAGCAGAATAATTTTGACAATCCTAATAACAATCCTATATCTGATACTCATCCAATTAATGCTGAACTGATTTCCTGGCAAATAACCATCACTGATAAAATGTTAAGGGAATTCTCTGCTAGGAAGTGGGTAAAAGCTGTTCTGTGAGAAACAGGCGGGCCATAAGATGGTGCAGGGTCTGTACCAAGGCAAGTTTCATGAAAGCATTGCATGACTGGCTGTTTAATTTTGCAGTGTAGGAAAGGCTGTTGTGGTGTTACTGTGCTGATCCAAACTTAGTAGAGATTTTTCCACACTAATTTCTCCAGTATGGCACTCCTGATTATTACAGAGTAAGTTTGGGCTGAAGAAGCTGGGATGTGTTGAAGCTACATCCCACTCTGATGGCACCCAAGGAAGTTCTAAAAGGAGCTGTATTTTGCAGTTTTCTCAAAAAGTGTCCTGATTCATTAGGCTGGACAGAAATGGTTCATCTTAGAAATAAGAGACAATCTGAAGAGCCTGGACAAAACCCCTCATCTGTCCAGTGCTCAGGGAAGGTGAGTGACATGGACTGGGTCGTGACATTAGGTCATGTAATGAAAGGGCAGATTCTGCTGAATAAAGTGCTGAAGGAAGGTGAGATAATTCATGTCAGTCAATGCAGATCTGTGAGAACATTAACATGATGTTGTTTTCTCATTAGGTTACACCTGGAGTCAATAAAAACAATAGTATTGACCTAGTATACGTAGATGTCTGTAAGCATTTATGATTTTGCAAATTTTTACTATCGATCAAGAATGATATTTAGTCATTAGGGCACACATTAAATGGTTTAAAGAGTGGCCAGCCGATGCCCAAAATGAAAGCTGTTTATCTAATTTCTTGTTCCTAAAGATCAGCTCTTGTTCCTATGCTTTTTATAACATTTTTATCTACAGTATGGAAAAAAATATTCTGAAAGTACTGATAAGGTTCCCAAGTGATTTGAAGATTGGAAATGTGGTAAACAAGGAGAGACTCACTGATATACAACCTGAGCAGCTAGCTAAGCCAAGGGCAAGCAGACAAATATGCATTTCAGGACATGTAAATACAATGTCAAGCATTTAGAAACAAAGAATGTAGGTCAGGCTTGTGGAGGAGGAGACTGTCTCAGGAAAGAGAAACTCAGGAAAGGAACAGCGGAAAACCAAATGCATATGACTTCCCACTTGTGGTTGCAGCTGAAAGACCAGTAAGATTCCCCGGGTGTATGGCTAAGTATAGTAGGCAGTAGGAGTAGGGAGGTTGTATTACCTCCGAGTTTGGCGCTGGTGCACAGCTGCTCGGTGCTGCGCTCATTTCTGGTGTCCACATTTCAGAAAGTATGGAGAAAAAATTGCAAAATGTCAGAGGAGAGACACAAGAATGATCAAAGTGTTGAGAAACCGCCCCATAGAGTTTGTAAGAGTTGTCTCTCTTCATTTATCAAACTGAAGGTTAAGGAGTACTTTGAATTACAGCTCATGAACGTGTTGGAGGAAGGCAGCTGGGTGGTGCAGCAGAGTTCTTCCATCTCTAAGATAGATAAATTCAGGTGGTAAAGAAGTTGTAAATTGTTGATAGTCAGGGCAAAGACCTGTTGCAATGGCTGCAGGTTCTCCACCACTGGAGATCTTCATAACCAGATTGGTTTTTTTTCAAAGATACGTATATTGCCCTCCCAGGACTCCTCCTAATGTCTGTGGCCAAGGTGGGGTGCAGGATACCTGGTCTCCCGGCTGCTGACCAACCCCACTGACATACCTATATGCCACGTAGGACAGCAGCCGTGCCACAGAGGCAGGCAGAGGGGCGTGGGCAGGTTATCTAGGAAGTGGGGTGGTGCGGCTGGGATCGATCCTTGGTGTGCGCTGCTGTAAACATGCATTGGCCTACCCTGCTTTGCATCTCACATTATGTTTGATACCTCTCTGGTCGCTTCATTGGCCGATTTGACTGCTAGGTGGTTTTGTCTGTTAAAACATCTGTTTGCATGCAATTTGTTTTCTCTTATCAATTCGTCCCAGGCCCACCTTACACTTTTGCAGGAGTTATATAAATAAAACAATTTCTTTTCCCAAAGGCCTCTCTGCCTAAAGTAATATTGTAACCTAATTCCCTCTAGTAAGCAATCTTATCCAGACTTTCTGTATTAATCTAAAATCCAGCAGTATAGTTTTTAGAGATCTGAAGCCCCAAGATATCATGCTGGAGCAGCTGAAACCAGTACAGGAGATCAAATATTAAAGCAGACGGGTCAGGGCACAGTACGGTGTTCCACGGGGGCTTCTGAAGGTCTCTGCCATGCTGCTGACTTCTACAGAGACTACATTATCAGATCCCATTTTGCTGCATGTTTGTAATCATTGCTGCATATTCTCATTATTGCGCCTTGGATTTTTGGTTTGCCATTCCCTTGCAGGGCTTCTGCACTAACAGCATGTAAAGAGCATTGCCAATAATAAATAACCCCTGATTTTAACATACTGTTATTTCAAAGGTCAGGTTATCTCCGTGGCAGCTTGACATTCAAGGATCACAAAGCTTCCCCATAACAACAATGCATGGAATGATCTAATTATGCTTTGACAGGTCATCCCACAAAGCAATTAGGCGGGACTGGAGGTATTTTATCATGTTGCTGTGTGTGCTACATGCCAAAGACATGAAGGTAGGAAAACTTTAAAATAAATAATGCTTTCAGGGCTAGTGGTTGCTTCTGGGGTAACCTGTCTGATTCCCTTCTCTTCCTCCTCCCACTCCCTGGATGGAGGCTGACTTGTACCAGCTGAGGTTGTGGCTCTTAAAAACTTTATCCATCTGCTTTTAGCTATGGCAAATGGTTTAGGAAAATCTTTCAGTAACAGGAGAATTTGGACCAAATGCACCTGGGGCTGCAAAATGCAGCAAATAAGTTTCCTGAAATATTTGACTGAATTTGCCTTGGTGTTTTCCTTTGGCATGCTGCTGCACTCAAGCCTTCCTGCGGTGGGGCTGGATCTCTCCTTTCTAGCACACCCTGTGCTCGTTTGCACTGGAAGTAAAATGTATTTCCACCCTTATAGCAATATTTTGTTCACTTGGTTTTTTTATTTCAATGGTGCTGCTGGGCAAGGCAGGTGGAGCGAGTCAAGTGAGACAAGGAGCTTCACAACGCATAGTAGCTATGGTGCCCAGGCCAGGTACATCTCTGGAGTGATGGCAGCAGAGCCACTCCCCATCACCTGGAGCTCCCAAGGCTGGGACTCTCACCTCTGGACCCAAGCCAGCTCGGGCAACAGCAGGTAAAAGCTGGGCTCTCCCCTGCTCCAGCTATCTGTGGGTCAGCCCTGGGTGAAAGCCCAGATCGTGTCACCCCTGGGAACAGCATCGCCATGTAGGCACACGTTGCACCGCCATGTGCATGCTGAGCCCGTGCAGGCCAGAGTGGCTCTGCCTAAGGCCACCTTGCAATCACTCAATGGTGCTTCCCAGTGCGTCTTCTTCTGGCAGTGCAATGCAAGTGTGCAAATGCAGCGGGTTTTTCATCTCAGGGCCCTCACTACCCAGCTGCAAGCTGGACAAGTGCCCACAGGTAAGGCAGCCTTGCTCTGTGTTGCCTATATCAGGTTTCCTTCTGGCATGAACTCATTTCCACTAGTAGGAATAAAGAAAAAGAGTGAAGTCCCTGGTTACGGTCCTTTCCAATGGACGGTTCTGGGGAGAGCTTCCCTGCAGCAGCTTAATTGCTACGTGCATAGTGTGGGACCCAAAGGGTTCCACCTCGGTGCTCTTGCAGGGATGCCTTCTTTTATTTTGGAGCTAGTTACACTTGTATGCTAAATCCTGACTAAATGCTTCATAAGAAAAGCACCAGCAAGACCAATCTGATAGTTTTTCCATGGACTGTACCTTTTGGCTTGTTGCTGCCTCCTTTATTGTAATTTAGAATGAGATATTGTCATGTTCTTGGCAATAATTACATGTGTATTATTATAAAGGTTTTGTTGATTAAAAAGCTAGAATGCATTATTTAAAATGGTCCAAATATTGTTTCCATTAAGATAAAGGGATTATTTAGTATAATAGAATGCTGTTGAGCATTTATATGGCATTCTTCCTCTTCAAAGCACTTTAGCAAAGTTAATCTAGGGAAAAAGTCTTCTATAAAATCTGGAGGAGAGCACTGGGGTCAAGGGGACAGCTCTCAGAATTTAACATTTTATCATCATCTGCTGAAAGGCTGGAACTCTTCAAAAAGGCTTCTCAACTAATTTTGTTTAGAAGAGAAGAACTTGACCTGTTTCAGATGCCTGCTACGCAGGAAAATGGTTCAACCCTCTGATCAAACCTCCAGGAGAAACAGTTTCCTATTTTAGAGAGCCTGTGCCAAGGTTTGTCCCCAAAGGCTGGGCTCTGAGAGGTCCTGAGCATTTGGAAATGTGCTGTGGAAGGAGAAGCACTGAGTCGTCCTGAGCAAGAGGGGCCATAGGCTCTGCAGCACCTTAAAAAGGCACTGGGAGGCTTAAAAAAAAAAAAAAGGTACCTTTAATTACTTTTCAAATGATTATCCCATTGTCCTTGGTAAATGCCAGGTTAGAAGATGCTTCATACAACAAGTTATCTTCCTTTTTAAAATAAAGGTTAGTTTAGGCTTATCAAGAAAATTAATTGCCATTGCAGTGTACCATGGAAAAAATGCTTTCACTCTATCCTGAAGACAGCTGTGAGGCCGTAACTCTCCTTCTGGATACAAGAATAAGTTCTTTGCCAGGGTAGTAATTATTTCAGCATCTGTCTCTTCCTTCTTCTGCTCCGAGAGAATTGAAAGCCTCTGACAAGGTTTGCAGATCAACAACCACGAGGGAATTCTCAGCCTCTCTCCCCAAGGACCGACATTTATCTCCTTACCTTCCTGTACGCTGTCTCCCTTTCCTTTGGTCCAGAAATAGGAGCCACACTGATGTCCCCTGCTCACAGCTGAGGCACGTTCCCCCTCGCTGCCAGCCCCAGCAATGGGAGGGTGTTTGCTAGACCCCCTTTGCCATCGCTGCACAGCTCAGCTGGCACATTACGGCTCCGGCGTGGGCTCCAGCCCTGCGTGGCTTGTGGTCAAGTGCTGGCAGGACAGATGTGCATATGGCTCCTCCAGAGTCAGGGGAAGCCACGCTTCCCCCCCAGGGGGGTGAGGAGGAACAAAAAAAAAAAGAGAGAATTTGTTTTATCAGAGTTTTACCCAAAGTCTTTTGAGAAATAAATCTAACCAGCGTCAGCCCTTCTCTGGAGGGCTCTCCTACAGCTCCTGAACAGCGTGGTGTAGTTGCAGACAACCCTGCTGCCGGTGCTTTCAGCTTACATCGTGTCCCCACTCACCGGAAGGCTGAAATGCAGGATGTTCTTGGACCCAAAGGAGGAGCACGAAGCCCAGTTCTCCCTCGTCCTTCTCCGCCAGCGCAGTGCCCTGTCCGTCCCATCTCTCAGAGCCCCACGTCCTCACAGGGTGGTCTCCTAGCTGCCATGCCGGATCCTGGGGCAGCTGATCCTCACTGCTCAGTTTCTGCTCTCCATGGAAACATGTCTAAATTTGTGACCTCAGCCTACCTTCGATGTGTCGCTTGTGCTCTTCCCCATACAAAGAAATCAAAGCCCACAGCGCTGCAGGATTTGCCCATTTCCCTACTGACACCAGCATCCTTTCCCCACCTCTGGCTGAGGTCCCTTTGGCACACCCTTGCGATGTGCCTCTCGTGCTCCCTGTGGTCAAGTGCTGCACTTGAGGGCTGGCCTTTACTCATTATTAGTCTCTGTTTTGTTGTGTGAGATCACTGAGATGGACCCTGTCTTTGGTGGCTGTCCCTACCGTCATTTCATGTGCTCTTTGCATGCACCTCACTTCTCCTGGTCTGAGCTGGAGATCATCGTCCCGTGTGTTGACAGCTCCTCCGTGATTGTTTTGTACCACGAACAAATTGCATTGCTGGTCTGTGCCTTCATCCTTCCAGGTTATTGATCATACAAATTAATTAAACTGATTCCAGTATTGATCTCAATAGCAGTCTATATTTTGCAACCCAAACTGCTTTCATTTAACTACTCGTTCTCATCAATATCACAGCCAGTTCTTTCTCCACTCCAGCAGCTCCATCTATACAACAGCCAATACCCACGTAATGACCTTCCAGAACAGCCCTTGCCAATTCTTCCTCTTGTCCAAACCCTTCTCTACAGTTTTCTAGGGTGTGATCACTTTTTCTTATGCTCCTAGCAGAAAAAAAGGGGTGATGCAGGCTGTGCGAAGGGTTTAGATATGGAAATAATCATGGCTGGAAAGAGGGAAATAATTCTCTATATGCACCGCAGCTTTCACTTTAAAAGGCAGCACTTGCCCATGCTGGCTATGGTGCAGCTTCCCAGGGCAGAGCTCCCTATTCCAGGCAAGCAACAGGCAGGGTCTCTAGAGATGCCGCGCTTGCTTCTCCTTGGAGGATAAGGCAATATCTGTCCTCTCCAATTGCACTGACCTTCTATTGGCAATCACCACGCTTGTGTTCGGCAGAGATGTCAGTTTGAATTTGTGTAACTCCCAGGGGTCTGATACGTCTCTCTTCCCCCCACTCCGTAACTTAGAGAGCGCCTCTCTGCCTGTTTCCAGTTTATCATGATTCTCTGCCTTGGGACTGACACTGCAAGATCTATTAATTTCTCATTGCTCTGAGTTTAAAGTGAAGACCCTCTTGTAACCCACTCATAACCTTCATGGGAGAGTGGAGTATCCTTGCCAATTATCTCAGACATAGCTTTATAAACTCATTCCCTCCAAATATATTTTACAGCGGGAATAACTCATATGAAAAAAGATTCACCTTCCTTTCAGCAATGTCACTGGAGTCACAGCGGATTCAGAAAAAGTTGAAGCACTAACAGGAGTCCTATGAAATCACACGCGCTTCTTCCTTGCTTCTTGTTTTCCCTCCGCCATCCCTCCTGGCTGTCAGAGCTCCCAGTCACATCTTGAGCAAAAGAATCTACATTTCTAAGTCCTCATGCCCTTTGACATAGTCAATTTGTCCTTACCTCCCTTCAGACCAAAAATAAATGGGAGACTTCTTCATTATCTTCCAAATGAGATGTGAAACTGAGGTCTTGACCACTTGTGATCATTAGAAAAATCCCATGGCACTTCTTGCAAGAGCAAGACCATTAGCCCTGATGTCCTGGCAGAACTCCAGTTTGGGTGATTATAATTACATTTTGCCTGCTTTTGTAGCTTCAAAGGGATAATACAGCTTCCCTCCCTTGCTGTCCCAGCCTGTTGTACAGGACAGCAGTGCCAGCTGCCCAGCTCCCCCATCCATGTGTTGGGGGTTTCTCTGCGAGGGCAGGTTGAACGTGGGCTTGCTTGGCCCAGACAGCCTCTGGGAGAGACGGGTCACGGGCTGCTTCTTTCCCCACTCTCTCTGCTTCTCTGAGTCCCTAGAAAGAGTCTTGTGTCTCCATGCCAGAAGCCCCCAGTCTGTACACAGGCTGCATCCCCAGTAACCGCTGCTTGCTGCAAAAAGGCCCCTTGGGCGATTTGCTGGTATCTCACTGTGTTTTCTTGCTCCTGAACGTGGGTCTACTATAAAAATCTTCCGATACACAATCTTCGTTTTCAGTTCAGCCCATGACCACTTGTATTATATGGGGTTGAATAACAGGTGCTTTCCTGCTACTGCACTTTTATTTTTGTTATGTTTTGAGTTTTTACAGCCATGCAATCAACCCAAATAACATGCCCACCTGCTCCAGGTGGAAGAGAATGAATCTTTACTAACCTTTTGCATGTTTGCCTCTTGCACCTGTATCTAGGAGGCATCTGTCTGCTCTCCGTAACCTTTTGGAGAGCCAGTTGCATTAGGTCCTAAGAGGACACTTTTAAATGCAAGTTATGGGTCAGGATCCAACATCCACTGAAGCCAACAGAGCTACTTCCAGTTAGCGCCATAGCTATTGAGTGAAACCCTAAGCCTATAAATCGTTTAACCAGAGTTTGAACCATGCTGAGGGAGCGGAAACAAACAGGGATGAATTATTCTTCAGAGCTGCCTTAATGGGAATTAGGTGTCTCTGCCCCTTTGAGGATGTCTTTCAAAAGCATTCATGGGGCACTGCGAGCAAAACATCACAAAACTGGGTAATGCAGCTGACCCTCTGTTTGTTGGCTGTGTCATGGTCTTGGGGGGGGACCTTTAGGAAACCTAGGACATCCAGCTCGGTATTTTCAGATGCACATGTGGCAAAACAGTCCCAATGCTAAGAACTGCCTCTGATCATTTGCATTTAATGCAAACTGAGTTACAGTGGACTCTCCAAATCAGCATTGATCAAAACATACGTGGGAGGAGGGTTTTTCTTCAGAATAGCTACCAAAAATTATTAAAGATTTTTCTACAGAAAACATCAACTACTCTGCAAAAAAAAATGTTAAACCCTGAAGAGGCAGCAGGAGCTGGGAGCCCAGTGCCTCCGTAGCCCTTCTCCCCTGGGAGGGGTGGGATGAGCAGCCGCACTGCCCCGGAGTTGCTGCACATCCACATTGGTGCTGTGGCTGTGGGGCAAAGCCTTGGAGCTGTGGACCTGCTGCCCTCTGGACAAGCTGGGAAGCCACCCAGCTCTTTAAGACCCTTCCAATTTTCATTTTAGACCCAGAGTTTTGGTCTGAGTTCATTTGGTCAGAGACTCTGGCTTTTTTGCCTGTGTTTATTTGCCTGTCCGGCTGGCTCAGTATGTGTTTCATTTCCCTGGCTCCTTTGGTGTTTCTTTGAAGTCTGATTAGAGCAAATATGCAAACCGCCTTTCCTAGTGGGAAATTCCTTCTGCCAACACGCGGGTGCCAGCCTGGCTCTGGAGCAGCCAGCCCAGCTTGCCGGGGGGAGTGGGCTTGAGGGGGTTGTCGCTGCCACCCCGCAGACCCATGCACCAGCCAGGATCCTCAATGCCCATTCCCATCGGCATCATGTGCGGACTCCCACACCGAGCTGAGCCACGGCCTGCACCACGTATGCCTTCCCAACAGCATCATCTTTGCCGTTGAGCAATGCGGGGACAAGCAACGGCTGTGCTGGCACCCAGGAGGGTGCAGGATTGGCAGACCGGACCCAGGGCAGAGCAGGGCTCCCTGGCTCAGAGCTGGCGCAGGCTGCGCTGTTCTGTGTAGGCTGGCGAAGAGCAACTCACAGCGGCTGCATCCCTGCAGAAGATGAGCAAGCATTTCTGGTCAGGGCTGCCTCTCCCTCCCTGCTCTTTGAGGAGGCTCCATGCACCCAGAGGCTGCATCCTGGGCAGCCACAGAGAGGGTGAGTGTGCAAAGTCACGAGGAATCCTTCATCGGGCTTGGAAAACTGCTGCTCATGTTGTGCGTAGACATATTTTGGCATTATTTCTCCTTGCTGCATCCTGGAGCGGCCAAATACTGCGACAGAAAAGAACTTGTAGAAACAAAAGATATTTCTCCCTAAGCCAAGTGTCGCTGGAAAGGGCTCAGTCTGCAGTAAGCCTTCACTCCCCTATCTCTATTCATAATTAAGCTTTGCATTAATATCAGATGAAATTAATGCTCAAAGCTCATTCCCTATTAATGGAGAGGGTGGCTGCTGTTGTGCATATGTGTTTAAAGCAGAATTGTACCTGCTGATCTTGATGAATGGGTCATTTGTGCTCTGAGTTTTCTCTGGAAATGAGGAGGAGAGCACACAGCCGCGGTGCTGATAAAAGGATGCTGTTATTTTGTGTTCTGTAGCCATTTCTCCAGGAAACCGTTGCTTCATTTGTATTGCTTTTTTAACCTTATATGCTCAGTGGGCCCAGGCGAGGCTTCTTTCTTCTTGAATTAAATGTAATCAGGCTGAGCAGCGAGGAAGAAATGATGAATGAGGACATCATTTTGGAAAACACATATCTCCTGACTGCTTATCTCAATGACATAAGAGGACTTGAATACAGTATGGAAAATAAATGCAGATGGGGCCTCAGCATATCATACTGGAGAATAATAGCTCAGAGGGCTAGACCTGGCCAGAAACTATTTATTACTTAGAGCATTGCTGTTGTAATTTATAAAGGTTAATCATTAAAACTTTAATTCTCCTCGAGGAAAATGGCTGAAGAGCTCTGGCATTTGTCATGCTTGCACCAAGAAAGGACCATGGCAATGAAAGAAGCAACATTGCAGGGAGAACCAGTGCCTGTGCTGACCCATCCAAGAGGGCATCATCGTTCTTCCTACCTGCAACCAGATCCAGTGCCGGCCAGACCCACCGTGGGAGAGCTTTGGGGGCAAGGATGGGTGGCAGGAGGGTGCGTGCGGGGAGGTGAGATGTCAGCGATGCACAAGAAGACTTGCAGAACTGTAGTTACAGCAAGGAGCTGTTGTCCTTCAGGGAGGGCACCGAATAAAGTCCCCCCGCCTCGCAAGGAGCTCATCTCCTGGCCACCCTCCCAGGCTGGCAACAGCGACTCAGAAAATGTCGCAGTGCATGAAGCCTCTAGAGGGCAAGAGGAAAAAGGGACTCAAAATAAAACTTCATGAAGTGGAAGAGCAGTGAGGTTGTCTCATCATTTCTAAGGCTACACTTTTAGCCCAGGGTGCATTCGTTAACGGCCCTATAAACCAGGTGAATAAGGAGGAGAAGAAAGGGGGAATACTTGCCAAATAATTTGCTTTTCAAACACTCCAATGTACCAATGTACCACTGATGTTATTTATTTGTGATGTGACTTCCTCTAGATAGAATAAATCTGATTGATAAAGTCTGGCCACGCAGAGCTAAAACAGCATTTGAGTTGTCTTGTTCAACACAGGTCAGTGTGTAATTATGGAAACATTCACATTTTCATCTGGAGCAGAACAGGCCACTTCGCCATGAAAAAGAAGGGGCTTTTTTGCACTGATAATATGACTTCCATAAGAAACAAAGTGTCTTTGCAAATTCAAGTCATCAAGTCATGGCTGTGTTCTGGTGGGGGAATGCTGTCCAGCACAAGACCAAGGAGGACAGCACATCCCAGAACAAGTCCAAGGAGAGTCTACATTGAGGGAGTATTAATTATTGTAAATAAAGATGGCAGAAAAGTCAGTGTTTAGAAAATAAATGGAGGGCTAGGCCGAGTTCAACCCACGCTCAACCTCAAACAACGCTCAGACTTTGAATATTTGAACTTTGAGACTGGAGACAAGCTTCAGCACTAATTGAAAAATGCTTATGAATGCAACACAGTGCAGTTACCTGACCTCCATGTCAAGCGTATTTCTTTGCAGAAAAGGCCTTGAACATCGTGGGAATCCTGGCCCACCCACCAACAGGGCTGTGCAATAAATCAGCTTACACTACAGCTCATTGCCCAGGGAGCAGCCAGATTCCTCGCAGAGCCGAGGGAAACATCCAGCCTTGCTTGAAGGTTTGCAATATCCGGATGTGGGGGAAGAAGAGCTTTGGTTTGCAATTTGAGTCCTAAGTGAATTGAATTGAAGCGGGTATTAATTAGTGTCTCTGTTTATTGGCATTGCCATAAGATTTTCCATTAATTTAGAGAGTGGCTGTTTTGCCTGGCTCATGAAATCCAGGTATCAGGGCCCTCCAGGTCCTGGGATGCAGCCCTTCCCCGACAGCACTCCTCACACCACTGGTATGCAAAATGCACAAATGCAGCTGCTGGAAACAAGGTGAAAGCAGCAAAGAAAGCATTAAATTTATGTATTTATTCTTGTTGTTGACCTCCCTCATTCCTGGGAGGCATAAGTTAGAGCAACCCCAGCCTGGTGGTATCTTGCACTTGCCTGTGATGCTATGGGGCCGCTGCAGCCCAAATATTGACAGCTCCTGGATGTAAAGCATCGACTTGGCCGTGTGTAGCCTTCGAGCAACATGCACCTTCGGTTCTCCCAGGGAACAGGGGGTGGGTTGGGGTTAAGCTGGGGAAGGACTCAGGAGCGCTTCTGTCCAAGGCAACAGCAGCAATCCTCTGGAGCAGGTGCTTGGCATCCCTCCTGACTGCAGCCCGTGATGGAGGACTGGAGGATTTCATTCAGAAAGCCTGCAGGTCCCCGAGGAACGGATGCTTAGGCTTATTGCAAAATGATGGATCAAGGTTCAGCAAGGCAAACTGAGAATTGGGACTGAACTGGTTTTGGAAATCCTTCAATGGCCTCCTTACCAAAAATGCCAATTATCCTTTTGGTATTTCTTTCTCCTCCTTTTTTTTTTTCAATTTCTCTTTTAAAGTGTATGATTTCCAGTTTTTATTAGGTCTCCCCTTGTTTCTGATTTACTTCGGCAATTATCTCTAAGTAGGACTGCAGTGCCACGAACCCGAGGTGTTCTTCTGCCTGCTGAAAAGCCACTAAATCTTGGAAGCTAACCATGAAATCTAAAAACAGAACAGAGACAATGGCTGGAGCAACACTTCCTCAGAAAAGGGGTGGTGGAAACCTCAGACACAGTGAGCTTTTTGCCGCTGAGATGGGGTGTGACAAAGGAGAGGGTACCGCATGGGGTGCTCCTGTCCTGCTGCCCTGGGCTCAGCGGTGGCACGCTGGCTGCCAGCACTGAGATTCAGCCTGTGCACGGAGCTGCCCTGAGAAAGATGCCACCCTCTCCCTCCCTCTCTTTCTATCTGTAAATTGGGAATAGAGATAGCGCCTGCAAGTCAGACAGGGGATGCTTTCGGCTATACTTATGTTGAAGACCACTGCGCGATGATCTCACAGATCACACAATAAATGGCAAAGCGTTATATACGACAAAGGAAACCTCTGGCTTGTAAAACTACCCTTTTCGGAAGTGTCATAGAAACCTGTCAAGTGCTTATCCTTCAAAGGCAGCTGCTGCGTAGGCCAAGGGCTCCTCACTTATATGCAGAACAAAAACAATGTCTGCGAGGTAAGAAAGTGTGAAGGGGAAATAGTCTTCCCCTCCATATTTGCACACTGGTCTTTAGATTGCATCATATAAATCAGCCCCACCAACTAAATGTGGAGTGTTCTGAAATATTGTATTTGCTTTGGATCAGTTCACAACCAGATTGCTTTTATTTTGTTTCATAAGAAGTTGAGATTGGAGATGTATGGACATGTTACTCTTTATGTTTGCATCTGCCACCCTGGCAGGAGAAAAATGGTTGCTTGGGTTTTGCAAACGTTATCCAATTATTTTCCTAAAATGGTTTGGATGAAATACTGTTGGTTCATATAATTAGCTGAAATAATAAACTGGCAAGTGTTTGTTTTTGTTTCCTTTCGGAAGGAAAAATACTGCAATGAGCTCAACACCCTATAGTGCAGTTGGCATGAACTGTAACGCCGTGACGTGAACAATTTGAGGTGGATCACAGACTGCACCCAGCCCCAGTGGTGGTCCTGGGTGGAGGGACCTGAATTCCCAGTGCTCTGTCTCCCCTATGGCCACAGGTTTTCCATTCAACTCTTGCAAAGGCAGTACTGCTGGGATGGGATGCGATATCCCTGCAGAAAGGGATGTTTCCAGGGAGGCAAAGGGAGCTGCAGAAGAGCACGATGCTTCAGGTGTGCATGTTCCTAACATGCCAGACAGCCAGCTTAGGTTCACCTTCTCTTTTTCTTACCAGCATCATTATCCGGACAGACTGAAAACTTACTCCAGTGAGTGCCAAAGGACAAACCCCTGATGCACACAAGCAGAAAGGAGAGATGCTCCCAATGCACAGCTACTCATGGGCAAGAGAGCACTGCGGCAGCCCCAGTACGCTGGGCCAGAAATTCCTGGCGTTGCGGTGGGCAACTTGGTTCTCTCCTTAATCCTTCTTTCAGCCCTTGAAGCAATTTGGTGATTTTATCACTCCCCTCAGGAGCAGGCACGGGTGCACTGGGCATGTTTGGGTCTGTTCCTCAGGGCGTCTGCAGTCTCTGTATTGCAACATCTGCCGGTCCTGGGGACCGAACACAGAAATTGCCCTGTGACACATACAAACCTCTTCTGCTTCCATTGTCCATGTTTAATAAAAGAAAGCAAGCAACAGTCTAAGCAGCAAATGCTGCAGACTACTAAAATAATCTAATTTTGAGTCAGCTTTGGAAAAGATGTATGTGTTTTTTAAACACTTTTGAGCCTGACAGTACCAATTTTTATCCCTGACCTCTCCAACAACCCTGCCTTCCTTCCCACCTCTCAGCATACCCTCCCTGTGCAATAACCTCTGCTCCTCCATCCTGCATGAGTTGTGTACACTTGGGTAGTGGATCAATCACCATAATAGCTCTTGTCTTCAAGGTTTATTAATGCTTTCCAATTGAATTCCTGTTTTCCTGCTAAGAACCTTACCAGTGGAACACTTTTGTGGACACGCAATTATTCATGTGGCAAACTTGCCACCCGAATGCTGGTGAGTAATTAGTAAGCCTTGCATCCAACTAGAAGCAAGTCATTTTTAATTTCTGCAATGGGCTTGAAGCTGGGATTATTTCACTGCAGGACTGTCTTCATCCCGAGCAATGCTTAGGAAGGAAGAGCAGCTGATGTATGTGGAGGGAATGAGAGGGGCAGAGGTGCTACCCATAGGGATTCGTTTGGCCCCACAGTTCACATTAGCAGGCTTGTCCCTGCCCTTGGACTTGTAGAGTGCAACTGAAAGGAGGAGAGGTCTGAAATGAAGGGGGCAAACAGAAGCTGGGGGTTTGGCCCAGCTGCTGCTGGTAGGGATGAGGAAAAGCTATGTAGAAAGAGAGATGTCACAGTGCTGGAGCAATGAAGTTCCTATGGGGCTTGTGTGGGTCGGGCTTGTTCCTGCCTCTTTGAGCAATAGTGAGTTGGGCAAAGCCACGACAGAAATGCTTCTGCAGCAGCGATGAGGAGTTTGGCTATGGAGAAAGCCAGGCTGGGTTTATTTATGCTCCTCTTGTTTAAGCAAAGCTGCAGGTATCACTTCACTAGCTCAGCTAATAGCCGCTATCTGTCCCCAGCAGTTCTCTCTAGTTTTTGGTAGATAGGCAATGCTCAGGACTAGCTACCACTGCTGGGCACAGCTCCAGTTCCCTGTGGTAGAGATAGATATAGGGCTGTATATGGACTGAAGATAGTACGTGGTCTTTTGCATTGTTATGCTTTGTCATTTTAGTGTATATTATGTTTGGCAGTCAGAATAGTTGGCCAAGCTGGAAGTCATCTCTCTGCTTCAAAATAGTGCAACTTGGCAGCTCTGTTTATCCTTTACTGATTCATTTTGGTGGAAGCTAGAATTTGAGAAGTTTAAAATTAAAAGGAAGAGTCTGATTGCTGTAAAGTATGGGTTTAACTTGTAGCTTTCTCTTTTTTCCTTACACTTTCTTTATTGGCCCCAGGCACGATAACGGAGCTATTCACACAAGCAGTGTCAGTATTTTTATGCTGACTCTAAAAATACCCTGAACTATTTACTCTGAAGAAGCCAGCACCTCTCTCAAATGCAGCATTGCTGGGGCCAACATATTCCTCTTCTAGATAACTGAATATGGAAAAGAATGCAAAACACACTGAAAAAGCAGAACCTGTCAGTCATCCCTCGGCAGCTGTCAGCATCAGAATGGATGGATGCAGAAGTCAAACACGGCCATCTTCATCCAGTCACTTGCATGCCTAGCTTAGAGGTAACTCCTCAGGAGGTGGGATGCAAACTTTTCTCTGGGATGTGCCCTAAATGTCTGTGGCTTTGCGGTTGAGTGGGCGTACTACTCTGCTACAGGGCAGAGTGAAGCCCTCGCCAGCACGTGCTTGACAAGAGGCTGGGGCAGGGTGCGGAGGGGACAGGAGTCCCGCAAGCCCTCCCAGGGCCCCTCGCCAGCAGTGGGACACCTTCAGCCGATGCAGGAGCTGGGTGTAGGCTTATCCTTGTGGAGCCAGGCTTTCCTGGTGCTGCAGCACATCCCTGACTGTGGCTTCTGCAGGAGCTGTGTGTGCTGGACCTGACCCCACCCCACATGAGGATTTAGGGGTTGGTGGCTTTGCCTCTCCAGAAGCAGGGCTGACACTGAGCCAGGTGTGGTGTAGCAGCAAGAGGCTGCTGGCAATGGTTTCCACCTTTCTGCCCCGAGCACACGTCATACCAGAAAGCTCTTGCAGGGCTGCAGTGACCTTACCAGCACCCTCTTCCCCATCCATCTCCTCCAGCGCGAGCAATGCATGATAAATGCATCGCCCTGCATGCATGGGTACAATCCTGCCCATTCCACAGTCAACAGCAAGCGCCCATCAATCCACTGGAGTCACTTTAGACTGCTTTTATTCTATTTGTTTCATTATGTTGTTACGGCTCTCCTCAGACACAGTGCTAATTAACTCAATCCCATCCTAGCAAGTCCTGGCTCCCACATCATCTCCAGGGTTTCCAGTCCAGGGAATTGTAACAGATCATTTATCCCAGGGGGTTTAAATGGATGCTTTTCCATGATGGAGCTATTGGCAGAGGAATTCATGGTTGCAGAGGTGTGTTCAAGTCTCTAATTCAGTGTGTATCATCAAAATTTGTATAGATTTTAAATAATTCATCACTGGGCTTCAGTATATTTAGTCATTCAAATTAGGAATCTAGAATTTTGTTCTGCAGAGAGCTAGTGTGTGTCATTGTCAGAGGTTAGCTCTGCCGCCCGTGTCCATGCAGAGGAGTTCAGACAAATTAAGTCGGAGGAAGTGACAGGCGGCAAAAGATACAGGAAAATCTGTGACACATAATAATGCCGTGAGAGCCTCCAGGCAGCTGTGGACTGAGTGATGCTGGTACACAGTCCAGCAGGATGCACGCTGTGGAGGTGTTGGGAGACTTAATTAGTAAGGAGCATTGCCTGGGATTGCAGGGTTAGAGCCATTTGCATGGTCTAGGTAAGGTCTTTGGGCTCCAACCCATGAGCTGCCAGCGCTTGGGGACTGTCTCCATCTGTTGCCCCCTGTTCTGTATGTGGATTGCAAACCACTGGAGGCAGTGAGATGCTCGTGCTCTTTGCTGTGAGATGCTCGTGCTCTTTGCTGTGTCCTGCCTGTGACTGTCAGACAGGCAACACGAACACTCCTACCCATTAGCAAACACAGCAGCAGCGATGGACTCTCAGTCACAGCTGGTAGGGACCTGAGGTTTGGCAGATTCCCAAACCCACTGCAGCGGTGCTGAGTCCCGCTGCAAAGGGGTGATTTAGAAATATGGACCCATAGCTTCATTTTATAGCTACATGGTTTCTGGTCTGGATCTGCCTCTCCCCCTTGACCCAAGGGAAGTCCTTGAGAAGGTGCTCCAGTAGTGATGAATTGGGAGGGGTCTGCGTGCAGCATCTCCCAGACGATGGGATCTGCTCAGTGTGTCGAAAGTTATCCCGGCCACAAAGTACGCTGGAGTATTTTGTCCAGACAATAGTCTGTTTACGGGAAATGCTACCGGTCAGGAGGGGGTTGATTCTGCAACGTCTCAACACCTATTTACCTCGACAGGAGCAGGAAGCACTCAGCACCTCTCCTAGGATCTCAGCGCATTGCACAAGGTTGAAATCTTTTGTCTCCCTCTTGTTTTTATGCATTACAGTCACATTATGAAGAAGTCCTGCAGAACATTCAATTACTTACTGCACAATTATAATCATATTTGTATACCTATAAGTAGGTCACCAGTCTCTTAGGTTAATCAATTATAATGGCATTCACACAGGTTTCTTTCATAAATCACTGGCTTTTAGTGTATCCACTGAGATAATGGAGGAAAACCATGTAATTTTGATCTAACTAGAATGAAATGTGAACGTGCATAATTTGCTCTTACAAAGTGTATCTAATGTTCTCTACATCTGTATTTATTTGTGCTGTTTCATGCTGCATATCACTTAAGTGGCAAAAAACACAGAGGCTGCTGCACTTAAAACTAAATGACCCAGAGTAATACAATTTATCTGCATTTATTTTACATTGTTCATCATGACAGATATTTTAATAACCCACTTCTGATGCTGATGCACTGATTACCAATCACACTGAAATTTGAGGCCCGACAGCAAGATTGTTTGGTGTGCTGCAAGAATACTTGGGAGAGCTGGTTTGCCATGTAAACTAAGCAGTTAAGTGGAGAGGGAGGACTTTACTCAGGCTGAAGGCTGCGAAGGCTTTAGGACATAGCTGGATGCCACCAAATAGTGAACATCTGCTGAGCCACTGACACCGTAGCAGCTTTAATGCCTACCCAAGCTGCAGCTTTCAGACAACTCAGTGAATGGGATAAATCATAAGTGAATGGTTTCTCTTTTCTGCCCGCTTAACTTGGGTGCCTCAGCGCTGCTGTCAGAGAGGATGCGTGGGAGGTCCCTGTGCCACCCTCAGTGGTGGCCTGGGGCAATCTTTGCTTGGCTGGCTTCAAGGGAGTGGGATGTATGTTGTGAAGTACAGAGCAAGACCTAGACCTGTACTACCAGATCTGGCTGATCCCAGTTTAACTGGAGAAACTGAAAAGGAGGGCTATGGAGATGTTCAGGGGCTTGGGATGCCTGCCCTGCAAGGCTCTGGCTGATGGGCCTGGGCTGGTTTAGACTGGTGAAGGGGTGAGTTAATAGCAGCCTACAGCTACCTACGGAAATGATGGAGCCGAACTCTTCTTGGTGAAGGCAAATGATGCTACAAGGGGCAACAGCAGCTTGGGAGGCTCAAACTGGACATCAGGAAAGACTTCTTCCCTGTGAGAGAGATGCATCCCTGGTCACCTGCCGGGGTAGTGGCATCCACGTCCTGGGAGGTTTTCATGCCCTGGCCAGAAAAAGTCACGGCCAAGATCATTTAGCGCTGGTGATACCTCTGCTTTGAGGGGGAGGTTGGATGAGAGGCTCTGGAGATCCTTTCCCACCAATACTGCTGTGATCCCATGCTTCAGTATCCCTGAAAGGGTATTCAAGAAGGGTGACACAATGGGGTGTGAACCCTTCCCTTCATAGCAAATATACCTTGGTTTTTGACTGTCAGGAAAGTGCAGACTGATCCGTCATCACCTTAATGAGAGACACACGTATATAGGCAATGGTGGCAGGGAGGTGGAGGGTCTGGTATCAGCAGAGACCATTCCCCGCCATGAGCATGACGGTACACTCATTGCAAACAAACTCGATGTCCGAGTGATGCGTTAGCTCAGACCCCTTGCCTAGATGCAAACCACTGCTCTCCATCCTGCCCCTCTTGGAGCAAATGTAATGCAAACCAGCTTTAGCTTTCTGTCTGCGTGAACGTCTGCCTAAGCATCCCTTTGGCTGCCAGCCTGGAAAATGCCAGTGTTGGAGAGGTGGCAATGCAGGGACCGCATCCTGAACAAAACCAGCGTGCAAATTAAACCCAGCGAGGGCTGCTGGGACTCACCTTGTGCAGAGTTACTGACTACTCTGGAAATGAATTATTGGTTAGGAAATGGATTCTGCTGAAGTGCTGTCTAGGTTGGAGCTGTGGAGCAATTTTGTGCCGATTTCCAAACAAGACCTGAAAGAGCAGGTGAGCGTCTGAGCTCAGCTTTGTGAGATGGCAGCTCCTTGGGTCTTCCCCAGCTTCCAGCAACACTCCCTGCCTAAATCAGCGCTGCAAGCTGCAGGCTTGCTCTGGGCATGCTGCACCTTATGGCTGACTTCCATGGTGTGAGCTCCACATTCCCACAGACTCAGATGGCTCTCTGCTAGCTAACAGGGCTGCTGTCATATCGTTAATCCCAAACCAGCTCGCAAAGGGGAGCTGACAATAGAGCTGGGTGGAAATTGCTCTTTTTTTTTTTTTTTTTAACCTTAGTTGCAACCTTTACTAAAAATCTCCATATTCTCAGAAGAAGCTGCTACCTGAGAAATGAACAGTGTTTTCAAACCCTCTTATGAGGGTTTTTTTGTGTGTTTTGCAGAGAAACAAGAATTTTTATACCTGAATTGTTTTCTGCTTTTCTTATGGAAAAAATAGCAATTTTTATCCAAGGGATGCTTGCTGCATGGAGCTGCTTGTTTTTGACAAAAGGTTGCTTGCTTTTTTTTTGCTTGAAATTGTTTACCGACAAAAAATACTCCAGCTACTGTGACTTGGCCAACTGGAAGGTCTGGCTCATTATTAACGTCATTATTTACTGTTTTGTTTGTGGTAGCAGCAAGAGCCCTCAACCCATCCATGCGCCCATCAGTCTTAGGTGTTGTGCAGGTTCCCGTGCAGATTTGGTGACCGTGTCCGGAGATAGCGATGTGCTGGGGCGAACAGGATGGGGATGGCACCCTGTTTTCGGCAAGCATCCTTCGTGCCCCAACATGCACAGCATGGACTATGGGAAGCAGTGCCAGCACAGCCCTCCGTGTCGACTGTGCTGCTGCTCGGCTCTGCTCCAGAGAAGCGTTTGTGAGGATTTACGTGCGTCGGGCTCCTATTTTAGGAGGAAAATGTGTCAGTAGATCATAACTGTTCTGAGTGATTTACGTTCACCGGTGCAGGTGCCTTAGCCCCAGGAGTAGATAAATTGTGGTTTAACATTTTATTTACGCTTTCAGGGAATTTAGTGTCTTTGGAAAGCACCAGGTCGACAGTCCCGGAGGGAAGCTGACTCCCGGTGGGATGGATAACCTGCGGGAAGGGCTCTGCCAGCACCCCGGGTGGCTCTCTGGTCCCGCTCTGCACAGGGCACTCCGGGAGGTGTTGAAAAACAACTTATTTCTTAAATTGTTTTATAGCTGAGTAGATGGTTTTAATCCGCTTCTATTTCTATGGGAGTTTGGAAGTCCTACACGTCTGAAATGACAGCAGATGGCACAATAGAGGGTTTAGCTGAGTTTTAGGTATGCAGACAAGTTAAATTAATTAACAGTAATCTCTTTAAAATGTATGGCAGAGTAATACCAGTTTAGTCTATAGAAAGATTCTTTGGGACTTAATAAAGACCTGGAAGTAATTAATTATGCAATAACCCATAGTTAAGCAGATGATATCGGCCAGTCAGTGGGTAGAGTTTGAATTTGCCATTTTCCAAAGAGGATCCTTTGTGTTTGCTACATGGAGTCTGTCTGCACCAGTGTCTACGAGGGGTGCCCACAGTCCCCAAAAGTCCCGTGCAGATCACGGGTGTATTTGCCCACGCTTCGCTAAAGGAAAACTATTATAGCATAAAGCATGTGGGCTCAGAGCAGGTACAGTTGCAAGGGAAACCGGAGTATTTTGTTAAGAACAGATAGTTAGCTTATTACCTTATAAGTACCTATCTAAGCTCTGTTCAATTAATGAAACACGATTTAAAGCAAAAAGGATTGGTACCAACCAAACCACTGCACTATAAGCTCTTCTAATTATGCAACAAGATAATGTCCACCAGATTAAAATTTTAATTAGCTTAATTTAGAAATAGAAAAAGCATTAGATTTCTAGTTCTGGAACACCTAAAATGACCTCAAGGGGGGAAAAAAACCTTGAAAATCAGTTGAGCATTGTGCATGTCCTCACGTCTGCTGTTTTCTGCGAGACGTCAGCAAATCCCAGTGGGTTTGGGCTGCTGGGTTTGCTTGCAAGAGGCTGTTTGGGGGGGTTGTGGGGGCTCTGGGTGCAGGGGGCAGTGCACAGGGATGCCCTTGGTTTTCCCCAGCACTCCTTTCCAGCCCCAGCTGCCTGCAGTCCCTCTGGCTCTGCTTTCAGAAGGTGGAAACATGCTGGCGATAATAGGGACTTTTGTTCTTTTTTGTTTTTTCTCTTTCCTTTTCCCTATTCATAGATTTAAAGGCCAAAACAGACCATTAAGTCCAACTAATCCTACATCCTGCATGACAAATGCCATCCCGCCCATCCCCTAATTCCTCAATACCATGGCTGACCATGACCATGTGATTATATACCCTCCTGTAATTGCATTGAGAGCCTCTGTGCGCTCCAGGCACGAAGCAGGACCTCACTGAAAACACCCAGTCTTGATTTAAAGACTTTAAGCGGCGGATGATTTATCACATCCCTCATGAAACCACTCCATTGCATAATTACACTTACAGTAAAATAAGTCATTGGGGCTGAAAGCATGGGGAGCTGTAACATGCAAAGTGCACGGTACACAGTTGTGTTTAGTTATGAGGTAAGGAATCCAACAAATCTCTTTTATGTCTTTTCAGGGAAGAAACAAAGACGTTTGAACCATTTGCACAACATAGAAGCTCTCCAGCCCGCATCTTGAAAGGGCTAGAGGTTTGCTGGGGAAGCTTTGAGGAGAGGGAGTAATAAAGAAAAGAGGGTTTTATGATGCAAGGTCGAATGGGAAACTTTTATTGAAGGGGCTTGGCCAGCTCCTAGTCCCATGGGGGAAAGGAGGAGGAATTTGAATGTAGTGTTTTTCCCTTTTGGAAGGTCAAAGCCATTCCATACAATTGCAAAGCAGCATAAGAGAAATACACTTATTCCTCTGTCACAGCTGTCAAAAATGGAGGAGGGGAGGAAGTCCCAAACACTACATTTCATCAAAGCCCTGAAGGTAAAAAAGATCTGGTGGCTTGAAATTTATCTTAATGAGCAAAATCCAGCCAATGGAACAGGGTGCAGATGAAAGTGACAGATGGAATCATTTAAAGTTTGATTCTTTGCATGAAAGAAAACAGTATTTTTGATAAGTTATTTTTCTTCTGTTTGTTACAGTATTCTGCATAGTGTCACAGCCTCCCATTGGCAGTCCCAGATCTCTGGCAGATTAATTTATCCAGAGTGTCTCGAAAATTCAGAGTTAGAGGGAGCTCCTGGAACTCCTCAGCTCACGAAAACCCAGGGAGCTGGTCCAACAGCCGGTGGCAAGTGGAGATAGTCTCCTTGGCCAAGAGATTTTTGCTAGGTAGGGACTGCAAGCAAAGACATGACAGGGTTTCTAACCCAATGTGTCCTTTAATCTTTTAGGTGGTGGATTGCTCCCAAAAATGTGTAAAGGCGCAGATCTGTTGGGGAAATGCATTTTGGTGAAAGTCCTACGGGGCAGAGTGAGTAATCCTGGGTTGGACAGTCTTAAGGAGAATCTGTCCTGCATCAAGGTTGTTCCGCAGGGATGGCTGCAGCAGACTGCTTTGGGAGCTCCGTCTCTGAGGCTGGACCCTGAGTCTGAAGCTGTCCAGGATCAGCCCTCTAAAAATATGAGCAGGCATCAATCAGGCAGGTTGGAAGAGTGGATAGAAATGTATCAATTTGTTACCGAATATTTTCAGACACAAACAACTGCAAGAATTTACCACTGCTATATAAAAATATCGCTTGGGACCTATGCAGGTCCGTAAAAGCTCTGTGCAGTTGGAGGATGCATTTCCTTGTAGGAGATCTGCTGAATTTTGATGCTGAGAGGTGCTGTCATACACCCCTTAGCGTGTAGGACCATACTGTTATGTGTTGCTTATCTTTAATAGGGAAAGATTAGCAGGAAAAGGAGTGGAATCAGCCCCATGCATTAAAATAATAGCTGTCTTTTACCATCTCTTTGCACAGGTAATTTTTGCTACAGTAAGCTAGTGCACGCACAACATCTGTGTATAATGGAGCGTACACGCAACAGCAGTGGACCCTGCCACCAGTGACAGGGCAGGAACAAAAGCATTAACCCTCTCTCCTCTGCCCACTTATTTTCTGACTAGATCAATTAGCAGCTACCAAAGGTTCAAGACAAAGAAGAGGTCATCTGTTAGCTTCTCTTACTTAAGCAGTGTTGGACGAGATTTTACAATCTACGTGGCACGTGTTTGACTATGCAGCCCTCAGCCTGGAGGATGAAGAGCTCACATTGGCGTCAGATGGGTGAGGGGAAGCTGAAGCTATGGTGGGGCTGCTGCTCGTCCCCAGCCATCCCTTCCAGGGGCCTGCAGCATCCCAAACCTACTCCAAAGCACTGAGCAGGGGGCTTGGACAATGATGGGGCCAGTCTGTGCTGCTCAGCCCTCACCAGCCGAAGGGATGCTCGCAGCATGGGGCGGGTACCATCCTTAGCAGCTCCCCCAAATCCACCTCTCCTGTTCAAGGCAAGGATGGATCCAGCCAGGGGACACTAACTGCACGTGCGTTCCCTGCCACGCGGCTCTGTGTCAGCTGGGAAGAGAAGAAAGGGATTGCAAGGAATTTCTTCAGATGTATTCCAGCAGTGGATTAAAATAGCTGCTACTATTTTAATCTGGCAAAGTGGCAGCTAAGGCACATGCAGAACTGGCAGCATCTCCCACAAAGCAGGGATTCAAAGAGCAGCCTGAGCCTTTAGTAATGCAAATGCAGGGCTGGCCATGAGCACCCTGGGAAAGCGTGGCCCCAGGCCAAGTGACCCAATGGCGAGTATTTAGGATCAGGAGGTATAAATTCATACTGCCCTGGTTTCCTTTTAGTTATTGCAAAGTGTTGTAATACTATGAACCCTAAGTGTTTTCGGGAAACAATAAGAAATTGCTGTGCTCGATATTCTTTATTTACACCCAGCCCAGCTGGGGATTGTCTACTGAATTCTGTTGTGGTGACACCTAGATTTTAAATGTTGATTTTTGTTTTCTTATTCCAGAAGTTTCAGTGTAATATAACACAAATATTCTGTTTCCCTGTGGACTTGTGGTGGCGGAGGAGGGGGCTGCAGAGAACGGTGAGCTTTTTCTTTTTTAGGAGTCCTTTTATACATAACTGGAAAGTGAAACTCTTGCTTCGTCCCTCATTTTTATTTTGTAAGGGGATGTTTGCTGTAGGCCTTTTGCAACTGGCGGAACTAGATTTGAAATAAAGGAAATAAAATTTGTCTTCACTTCTTCAGAAACTGTAAATTATTTATTTGCTATCCCTGGTAAATCTGCCTTTGCAAAATCTCACTGTGAAATGAGCATTTCTTTGTTTCACTGGTCTACAAGATCACTCCCTGAAGATTCATCAGCCCTGCTGCTCGGGAGGCTCTGGGAAGAAGCTGGCCTCAAAGCTTCCTTTTTTTTATTATTTGGTAATGCTTGGGGTTCTTTTTGCTTCACCTTCATTTATTCTTTCATTCGTTTTACAAATTAGGTAATTGCATGAACTCATCTGTGGAAATTTAAGACCTCTTCCTGCGATTTTTTTTTGCTCCTGTATCTGATCCCCTCTCACACAGGTTAATCCCACAAGACTGTGTTGCCCGAATTCAGCATCAATTTCAGTAAGCAAATATTTATACAGCATCCGAGATGCAGTCTGTACACAGAATGACACCAAATTAAGTTAAATCGATATTAAGTACTCTAGGATTGAAGAGTGTCCAGGCAAAAGGGTGGTACCAGTTTAACTAAATCTGTTTCAAAACCAGTGTAATTAAACTGGAATAATTTCACTGTGAAGGGCAGATTTCACCTTTCAGATTTCTTGAATACCTTTGGACCAAATCCCACTGTATTTACTCCACATAGGACTACCTATTGAGATAGCATTAGGTAATATTGTGTCTTTTCCCACTCTTCGTTTCAGGGTCATGTGAAATGATTTCCCCCTTGGTTTTAGGAAGATGCCACAAATATTTGTACGAGTCCTTTAACAGCCTTTCTCTCCAGCGTGAAACCACTGCTGAAGACCACTCTACATTATCTGAGTTAGTCTCTTACCTACCTTAATCAAGCAAATGTTGCAGGTTTTGTTCTGAAGTAGGTCAGATGATGCACCAGGTTTGCATTATATATCTTGGAAGTGGGCACAAAATGTCCCTTGGACCATATGGCCTGCAGCCCTGGGCTTCGCTGGCTCACACTCGTTCTAATTCCTCCTAATCTGCTCATAAGCACCTCCAAAAGGGTGTTTCACACACCTCACCAGTAATCTCTTTCAATGCCTGGTTGCTCTTTGGCTCTAATGCCAGATGGTATTAATACACCCATCACTGTAATCATTCAGACAAGCAAACAGTGGCAGGAGCGGTCCCAACTTCTCGCTTTTCCCACTGATTCAGGGGCATACTTGAAAGAGCCCTTTCATCCCCATGGATCCTGTTCCCTGGAGTTGTCCCAGGCTGACCTCATCAAAAGGGAATTTGATGTTTCAACAGTTTCTCAGCCAATTTCATGCTGGGATAAGAATCAGTGGTGATGGGACAGTATCATTTATTCACTCTCTGACTGTTGCCCAGAAGCTTGGTACACGTCCAGATGCCAGCCCCACACCAGGTCTTCCTATAAAACCTTTCACAGGACCGAGATCTATATGTGAAATGGAACTACTGCTGATACCTCGTAACTCAAAAGCTAGCCTGCCTTTTGTCTGGCTCCAACTGATGGTGAAAATCCAAGATTTTCTGCAATGAACAGCCTGGATGGATGGTTTCTGATGCCATGTGTTGGGAAGGAGGTACTTCTGAAATCTTCTTGCACCCAGCAAGTACTGTGCAAATACCTCCCACCAAGTCCATCTTCCTGTGTGTGATTTCTACAAAGTTTATTTAGCAATCAGTCATCAGCAAAATGAAACTGTAAGGGATTATCTTGCAATTGTCTCGCAAGGTGGGCCCCTTGAGTTTCCAGGTCCTTGGCTCAAGCTTTTAAAGGCTGCTCGGTTTCCCACATACCCAAAGAGCTTTGGGCAATATTTGTATTCAGGAAGGCAAGATCTATAGGTAGACATAACCGCTAGATCAGTTCAATAGCTGGAAAAAACAGAGGTGCTTTTGGACACCTCAGGCTCTCCAAGACCCATCATGTGATCCGGAGGGAGACGTTACGCTCACATCAAGTGTGCTTGGTTTTAGGAATGAGCAGCGGTGATGCCATAGTGACAAGAAGCAAGGCTTTGATGCCCACATTACAAAGAATATGCAAACTTGTATTATTCCTTTGATTAGCTGCTCTCTGATATGTCAAGTCCATGAATAATCAAGCCTCATTTTCTAATTAGTTTTACTCATCACCCTGCTGCTCCATGCCTTTGCTCATTTGCATACCCTTTTTCTAGATAAGGGCCTTATTCTGTGAGGTGCTAGCAGAGCTTCTGTCCCTCTCCCACCACAGCATTTCTTTGGCCCTTTGCTGGCTGTTTCTTTGCTCTCAGCCCTGCTTCTCCTCCTGTGTAACGACCATCTCATTGCTCTGTGCTTTTCCACTCTTTCTAAGCCCTGTCTCCTCAGGACACAGGGTGGTGTCTTCATGCCGTCTGTCCCCCAGTGATATCTTTTGACTCCAGATTATGGATTATGGTTTTACCCAGCCTCAACAGAGAAGTAAAACTATCAAAGTACTGGGTTTGCACATGTCTTATGGAAGTGGGGGGGGGAGAGGTCCTTCTGGGGCAGTGGAGGACAAGGCTAGAGCATCCACTCCATCACTTTGAGGGCCCACGATGGCAAGAGTGGTTTTCAATGCCTGGCCACAAACCTGTTCAGCCATCAGCTGCTCCAGCCAAGAGAGACAATTCCATAAAAGAAAGCTGCAGCAGTTGGGCTGGTGATGGTTGTGTTTGTTATTTTAATAAATATGCTATTTTCATGACACGGGAGGCTTTTCTGTAGTTATTTCATTTATCTTCTCCCCCTTCCTGCACAGGTACTGTAAGAAGAATCACATTACAAGGAGATTTAGCAAAGCAAAGTTAATGGCTCGTTTGCATTTCTTTTAATCAAGTTATTCTAACTGTGCTATTGCGCAAATATAGTTTCCCCTCTGATTTGAAAAAGACCTCATCCTCCCAGCAGCTGCGGGTGCCCCAGCAGCTGGGGTTACCCCAGCCCAGTCCTGCCTCTCTGCCCAGGGTGTTCACGGCTGCCTGCACCCCTGCCTGTACCTCTGCAGAGCAGCGAACTCTGGGAGCCACTCTGGTTGAACTGACGTGAAACCTCGATCCTTTTAATAAGCTGGAGGTGTTAATGCCTAATAAAGCTCAGTTTTACACACCGGCAGCCCGCTTACCTCAAAGCTGATGTGTGTTTTCTTTTTGTTAGGGCCAAGCAGTCACCATTTGCCAGCCAAATGTAGAGGTGAAATTCAGATGCTGCGGAAACAAAGGTCTTCACAAAATATACAGGGATGTGATGATCAGTCCCGCACGAAGAGCTAACAATAGTTTCCTAAAGCTGCAAAAATCAATTTAGGGCTTGAGGCACTAGGCGTTTTATTGATCTGTCTCTAGGCAAATACTGGGTGCCTTTGCACACAAACCCACGCCTTTCTGAACGTTTCCGTGGGTAAATAAGGGGGGCCAGCCCAAGATGAGATACTGTGCCAGCTCAGCTTGACCCCGCTGTCACATCCGCAGCAGCAGGAAAGGGCTGGGACTGGAGGTGCTGGGGTGGCTAGGCTGGGGGGGGCAACTGCTGACAGGCTGGGGGGCAGAAGGGACCAGCCGGTGGAGAGGATGCTCGTAGGTGGGAGAGAAGAGGAGCAGTGGCCATACCCATGTGCTCGTCCGGGCACGGCCATGCACGCACACACAGAGGTGGGGGGCATCCCCCGTGTCAGCAGAGGAGAAGGGTGGTGTGTGGGAAGCACAGGGACTGTGAGTTTGGGGTACCGCATGCCAGGAAGACGGCAGAGATTTTTTTCCCACTGGCATTACTAGGTGCTTAGTATTTTTACTTGACCTCTTAACTTAAACCAGCTGCTGCGCCAGCCGTTGAAACTTGCCAGTGCTGTAAAACCTTAACAGCTCTGTTCTGTCCTACTTTTATCTCGTTCGGGGAGATTTCATTTCTTTAGTGCCTAAGCAAATGTTTTGTGTCCCTGGATCAAAGCTAGGGAGCATCATTTACATACTGTGGGTGAGAAGGCAGCAGACTGGAGACCATCACTCATCAGTGAAAGGATGATCATTGTTTGTTTAGCCCATTCCAAAATAATGGCTCTGCTGGGAACACCAACCCAGTATGCATCATATCTTTTATAGTATATATTAATTTAGTGTAGACATTAGGCCATCATTATTCACTCCTTTTAATTCTCATGTATTAGCATTCAGGATCGGTTTTAACCCGGCACACATCTTTGTTATTTCATAATGTAAAATAAATAAAGCTGGAGGCAAACGTATTTTTTTTTATATGAATGACTGTGAGAGAGTGATGGATATAAAGCACAGAAACATCTTTATAATTTTAAGGCTCGAATTTCAGAACACAGCGTTTTCATTAAATGGTGCAATCCATTCATTTTGGAGATACAGATATAAACGGAAGCAAATTAACTTGGTAGTTCTCATGCCTAGAATCTTTGTGATAAAATTGCCTATTATTGTGAGTGTAAATGTTTTCAAAATATCAGAGACAACTGGAAAAAAATAGAAAAGATGGGATAGGTTGCTCAAGGATGAAAACCATAAAGACATCCCCTCCAAACACCACACGTACCTGGTGAAATTACTTAAAGTGAATTGCTGTGCGAGGAGGAGAAAGGAGGCAGGCCTTTTTTGTTTTTTTTTCTTTTTATGATGGATAAAGGTCTGGGAGAGTGTTTTCAAATTATTTTCTTTGCTGTCTGCTGTGCATATTAGAAAATTCAGCTCCTGGCTGATTGGCCAGACAGAGAAACAGAGGCATCACAAGCAACAGGAGAGCAAAAGCTGAGGCGCTGTGGTGGGGAGGACTGCTCCCTCCGCCTGCTCGGGAGGGGAAGGAGAAGCTTGGACATTTCCAGCCCTACCTGAAATCATGGGTTAGTGAGAGGGAAGGAGCATTGCAAGGTGCAGCACCTCTGTGTAATGTCTGCAGCTGAGCCCACCTTGGCTCATGGAAGCATATCAGTTAGACTGGGCACGGCCAAACCCCAGGTCCTGCCCCGGCTGCTTTTCCTTGGAAGGACAGAAGGACACCGGGGATGGGATGAAAAACTCCTTTAGCCAGAAGCCTCATTTTTTATTTGTCACTTGTTACTAAGTCACTTGCAAGGCTGCAGTTCTCCCACACATTAATTGCCACAACATCAGTTGCACCCAAGAGGGAAAGAAAAAACTCAGGCTCATTTGCTGTGCTGTGCTCCCTGGCCCTGCCGGGCGTTTGCATGCGGCGGGTAGGTCGCCCTGCAGAATGGCACGCGGTGAACAGCAGCTTTGCAGCCATGCTCAGAGCACGGCCGGGGTGAGCATCGGTGTGCCCTCATCCACTGGGCCTCATTGACAATACACCAGGAGCTGGAGGGCTGAACATAATTTGCAAAGGACTTTAATCAGAGATAAAGCCAGAGAGTCCTCGTTATTATTGTTTTATTTACAGAACACTCTCATTGTGCAGAGGGGTTTCAAAATATGCTGACAGAGATGGCGCGTGTATTTGCTGTCTGAATCAACTGAAACCCCTTGGGGCGTGGTTTCAAAAAACCTGGGTGTTAGCGTGTGGTGTGGAGAGAAAGCACAGCTTGGTGCACAGTGGGGCCAGCGATGGAGGTGTGTGTGACGGATGGGCTGGACGGTGGCATCGCAGACATGCCACTGCCATTAAATTGGATGTTCCCTGCTGGAACAGCAGCCTCCGCCCTGGGCAACCTGCTGCCAAAGGCAGCTCAGACAAGGTGGGAATGGTTATAGGGCCATGCACGGACTTCTGAGGATGTGGTACTCTTCAGTCTGCTGCGCGGTCCAGCACCGTGGCACGAGCGCAGAGCACCTCGGTGCGCCCCGGTGCCGGGCCATGCTCAGAGCGCAGGGTGCCTAGTGCCTGGCCATGGCTGGACTGTGGCTCAGCACCGTGCACCCCGCGACCGGAGCGCAGACCACTGCGCGCCGGTACCGGCCCATGGCTGGGGCGCGGAGCTGCGCAGAGCTCCCCGGTACCGCAGCGTCCCGGCCCCGGTACCGCTCCCGGCCTCCGCGCCGCGCGGCTCACCGCCGCCAGAGAGGCGACGGGGGCGTGGCTCAACTGGGGGGGCGTGGTTCGACGGGGGCGTGGCCGAGGCGGGGCGGAGGCGGGGCGGGGCGGGGGCGCGCTGAGGGGAGGCGGCGCGGGGGCTGCCGGGAAGGGCCGGCGGCGGCGGCGGCGGCGGCGGCGGCGGCAGCGGCAGCGGGGCGATGGCGGCGGAGCGCGGCCGGGGCGGCCCCCCGCGGTGGTGGCGGCGGCGGCTGCTGCGGCGGCTGTGAGCGGCGGCGATGCGCGGCGCTCCCGGCGACGATGGAGGACCGGTCCCACAAGGTGCTGCTGGCGCTGGTGATGCTCTTCCTCTTCGCCGTGATCGTGCTGCAGTACGTCTGCCCGGGCACCGAGTGCCAGCTCCTGCGGCTCCGCGCCTTCAGCCCCGCCGCCGCCGCCGACCCGTACCGGGCGGAGGACGAGACGCCGGCGCGTTTCGTTCCCCGTTTCAATTTCTCCGCCGGCGACTTGCTGCGGCGGGTGGACTTCAACATCAAGGGGGACGACCTGATCGTGTTCCTGCACATCCAGAAGACGGGCGGCACCACCTTCGGCCGGCACCTGGTCCGCAACATCCAGCTGGAGCAGCCCTGCGAGTGCCGCGCCGGGCAGAAGAAGTGCACCTGCCACCGGCCCGGCAAGCGGGAGACCTGGCTCTTCTCCCGCTTCTCCACCGGCTGGAGCTGCGGGCTGCACGCCGACTGGACCGAGCTCACCAACTGCGTCCCCTCCGTGGTGGACAGCAAGAAGGAGGTGCGGCTCCGGCCCTCCAGGTGAGGCCGTGCGGGGGCCCCGGGCCTTCCCCGGCGGGCTTCCCCGTGGATCCCGATCCCTCCCCGGCTTGCGGTGGTGGCAAGGCGCCGGTGCGGCGGCGGCGGGATGGGTGATGGACCCGCTGGGCGCAGTCGTGGCGGGGATGCTGCTGCGGTGAGGGAGGGGTGGGTTGTGAGCTCGGTCGGTACCGAGCACCCCGGCACGGAGCAGGCTACAAACCGGGGTGCAGCGAGGGCTCCGGGAGCCAAGCCGGCCCGGGGCTGCCGTGGTGGGTGCAGCGTGCCTTGAGCTCTGCGGAGCAAACAAAACCTGACCCCCGCTCTGCTGCGAGTTAAGTGTTTCAAATGATGTCTCGCAGGCTGTCGCGATTGTAACTGCTGGTGGGGAGAGCCCGGGAGTTACAGAGCCCGGACCTTAGCAGCAGTGAGCATCGCGCACGGTGACACACGAACAGGCCTGGCAGCCCCACGGCTCAGGGACCCCCCGGTGCGGCTCTTCCACGGCTCACACAGAAGCGAGGGTCCTCCAGGCGCCTGCAATCTTTCCCCAGAGCTTTTCCATCTCTGGCAAATCACCTCGTTGTACTAAGCTCTCCGGGTACCCATGCTGTAGCTCCTGTGTACACTAGGAGTTAATGTTGGTTTTAGGAGTGTTCGTGAGCCACTGTATCTTGTTACATATGAAGTTTAGCTTATGCGGATGGAGGCCTTGCAAAGTAAAGGTTAGCCTTATGGCTGAATTACCTGCAAATATTTGCATCGTCCTTCAGCCCTAACCTTGTTTATTTTCTGTTTGCATTTTGAATTTTAGTGACGCTACTCTCTTCATCCCTGCACCTTCCTTTGAAATTGCTAACCTTGCCTGACCATAGCGAGGTCCTTGCCTAAATGCTGCCCCTGCCTTTCAAAAGCCCAGCTGGCTGCTGCTCCTGAGCAGCGAGGATCTGCTTCCTCTGCTCCTGGAGCTGTTTGATTACAGCCTAGCTTCAGTTGTAACAGACGGAGTAGCTTGTCCATGGCTGTGCCCGCAGCTGTACCGTGTAGCAGAATAGCTCAGGGTTTTAGTGTCTTTTCACATTGCTTCACTGGGAAATTAGAAGCTAGGGTATCACTCCTATTGCACTGTTAGACTAATAGCAGGTCCCCTTACAATGAGGGTACTGTTATATATCATGCTATCTGAAGTCAAGTCTAAGCACAGATTCACTTGAAATAGAAAGCAATTTCTTTCTAGAATTCCTATTATATAGTGTGACACTACACTGCCATCTAGTAGAAAAATGGTTAGCGTCATTATCTTCCTGTACGCAAGAAGCAGCTCTTTATGAGACTTGGCTATTGTGATTCCTGCTCTTTTGTTTTCCCTACTGCTTTAAAATTTAATTATCTCATTTTTGTGATATCCCATTTGCAAACATCAGGAACCAATTCCTTGCCCTCTGGGTCTATTAGCTTTCCGGTTTCAGGCTGCTGAGCTTTGCAGGCTACGTAGTTTATTTTACCTGTCCTATAAATATGTTGTTTGTCAGCAGAAATGGAAATTGCATAACGTGCGCTCTCTCTTCCTGAACAGCTTCCAGTGATCTTTCTTTCTCTTCACCCAGAGGTGGGTCTGGCCTGCAGAGCTGTAGCTGTGGGGCACGGATTCCCTTCCTTCCCCAGAGACAGGTCTGTCTGTGCTCGGGGTTAGTCATGCCCTCCAGAAAACAGGGATAGTCCTTGTCCTGAACCCACCACCTTAGGCAGAAGGGAATGCTATAGCTGACTTCTGAGAGGTCGCTAGGACTTGTGACTTGGGATTGAAGCCAGGAGAGAGGGTTGAAAATGAAGCTGTGATGATTTTGTGTTAGGTAGAGGTCTACTTTCTCAAAGGCTTCGAAACAATGTTATATTTTTAATAACGTCATTACGCAGCTTGCTTAATAGCTACACTTATTCTCCCAAATAATGTCTTGACAAGCAATTATTTGGACTGCAACTTCTAAATGTTTAAAAATACAGGAAGAAAAGAAGTTCTTAAATGAACAATAGTCCCTTCAAGTCTTCCTGCCCATTGTAATACATTGTCTTTAATTTTATTTTGCGTTCTCAATTTAGCAACATTCAGCTGACAACTAGTTAGTTAACACCTATTCCTAGTGCCAGTAACAGACACTAACCTAAGCACTTTCTGGACAGATAATAGCTTCTTTCAGAGCAGCAGTAGGTGGGGGATGAGGGTGTCCGAGTGGAAGAGCCTTGCTGGCTCTGAGCAGGGCCAGTCTGGCTGTTCCTGTGCTGGGGTTTTTGGGGGGAGGCCTGACCGTCCTGGGTGGTGTGTGCTGGGTTAGTGCTCGCGGGGAGGAAAGGCACAGCACAGCCCTGGTGTGCAGATCCTGAGAGAGGGGGAAGCAACTTGGGGGAGTGCAGAGCCCATTTGGGGAGCATTGTTAGGGCAGGGAGCAGGATTTGGTCAGGAGCAGAGCATGGTTTCCTCAAGTGAAGCTTGGCTTGACCAGGGTGGGAATTCCTGCATTTATAATCGAGGTGATTAAAAAGTGAGACCGGCTGTAAGAGTGATTTGAACTGCTTGGCAGCTGCATAATGCAATCTGTAGTTACTGTCTTTGGGCTGTGTAGCCTTGTCTGGGAATAACCAAATGAGTGGTCGTTGTTCCAGCAAACTTTTGAGTTTGCACCTGTGTGTGATGACTTGGCACAGAGGTTTGCCTTGAGGGGCATGGAGAGTCTACTTGTCAGATTGCTGATTAGCTGGGCTATTCTGTAGGGGCCTTTTCTTTTGTTTAAAAGTTGAGCCTTTGTTAGTCTGGAGGATGCTCTGTCCTGGATCTCTTACTGCTCAGCACTAGGTACAGAGTATCACTGTGATACGATCTGATGGGATCAGCCTGGAGAGTGCCCATGAAGAACCTAGTTGCCTGCAGCATTCATCCTCCAGCCCCTGCCCTTAATCCCATCACTAGTCTGCCTCTGTTTTCTTCGGGAATTGCAGGCTTGGAGGGCAGATTCCTGCACTGGAGCAGTGGAAATACTCAGGATGACTGTTGTGATATTTTTTTGTTTTGGATTTAACACAATGGTGCTTTCCTGTCTATGAACGTGTAGGTTCCCAAAACTTGGCCTTGTTTTGTAGTGGTGGCCTGTGCTCCTTAATATGAAGTAAGTAGCTAAATGGATCTCCCTCTCCTCCTGTGGTCCTTCCTTGCCCTAGAGGAGCATGAATCTCTGGGTGTGGGGAGAGGGATTTCTTTTTTTTTTCCCTCCCTGGGTCCCATTGGGGTACATGTTCTGTACGCCCCCTTTCCTGCTTGTTTCCTGTTCCACCAGTGCCGCTCACCACTGTGGCATCTGGAAATCTCGGGAGAGGGAAGGGGGAAGGTGCAGGCACAGCTGATGCTTTGAGTGCTCTGGATTTGCTGCTTGGGAGGTTGGTGGAATGGGCTGATGGTGGTGGCAGAAAGGAGGGGGTTGTCTCAGCTGCTTGGCATCGGCGGTGAGAAAGGAGAAATGTGCCTTTTCCTAGTCATGAGTGACTGACTTGGGTCACTTGATTGATTGTGGAAGCTTCAAAGCTTTTGGCACACTGAACGGAGGCAGCATCCAAAGTAACTGTGCGTGAGAGCATCACAGAACTGAGATTTCACTTGGCTCTGGCTAATTATTATGGGAAGTATCTACCGAACTTGTCTATAGCAATAAATCCAATGGCACCATTGCAAGAAACAAAAGGCCTCGGGGTTAGACTGGAAAATGTAATGAGACATGGGAGCAAATACAGATACCTACGTTCTTAAGTGGTGTCGTGGCTTTGTACCCTTGTCGGGTGAGAGACGTGGCTGTGGGTAAAGGTCAGACTGTATTTGGTGTCCCTCCCAGCTAGCATTAAAAGAAAGAGGTGTTCTCCATTGAGAGGAGAATGAGCTTGCAGAACTGCCTCTGGAGCCAGAAAGTCTGAGATTGGAAGAAATTTTACGCTGCTGGTATAAGCCTGTTGGACCAGGACCAGGGATGGTGCCGACTGGCTGTTGGGAGGCCTGATGCTGGCACCATGTTGTTGTGATGTGGGACAGAAGGCCCTGGCAATGCATGGGTGTTCTTGTCCTGTCCCTACATGTTAGTTAAACTCTTCCAAGTTAAGTCTTATGAAAATCTAAAGAAAAGATGCATTAAAACATTTCCCAGCAAACTGGAAGAGTTTACTGTGTGTGGCTCTGTTGGCTGAACAGATTAATCCTCATGCTCTTGGAAATGTGGTGGGATTTGCATCTGCAAATCTCATCTGCTCTGTGGTCTGCCGCAGTGTGCCTGACACCTCGCAAACCGGACCGCTGGCAGAGCCCTGGGAAGAAGGTGGCTTTGCTGCAGCAAGCGTTGCCATCAGCCCGGGCGCGAGCTTGGATCCTCCTGGAGCAGGCTGGGCCCTGCACATGGGTTTTCCCAGTAAGCTGCTTCTGTGTGGAGGGCGAAAAAAAAAAAATCATGTAATGCTGCCAGGGGAGAGAAAAATCACTTGGGGGGCTTGCTTCTTAAGGAGAGGCCTACTCAACAGCTGCTATTGAAACGGCAAAGGTGATACATAGCTGTGCAAGGGGATGAGCTCTGTTTCACCTGTAGTGGTGGACTTTGGGGAATAGTTAAGCCCCGTAAATTGGCACTAAACCCCTTGTAGGCAGGAGAGATGCTGTAGGATCCTACGGCGCCCCAAGGCTGGGGATGGATAATAAAGGCTTCGGCAGGAGGTGGACAATTTAAAACCTCTGGATGCTGGTGGAGCAGACACCATTTCCAAGGATGGGGTCCCCCAGCACTGCCACTTTGGGGGTGAAGCCTGGCCGGGGGGGCTGCTCAGGGAGAGAAGGGGACCAGCGTGGCTGAGCTGGAGGCTGTGAGCAAGCAGATGGGGTGACCTGCTGTAACTTGGGTCCTGGCCAGAGCACCGGGAGGGTGCCTGCCTGCCCTTGAAATACGCATCACTGAAACTCCCTGGGAAAAACTCTGCAACAATTATAAAGCTGAAAAAAAAGTAACGGAGCATTTGCAGAGATGCCGCCAGGCCCGAGCGACTCTGTGCCACTTCATTTATCAGTGGGATTTCCTAATGACCCTGCTCATTTTGGTGTGGTGGCTGCTGCGGCTGCAGGATGAGATACGTGGTGAATATTACCTTGCCACCTGCGAATGTGTGTCTGTGGCAGCTGGATTTTCCTGCCTGGCACCTGGTGGGACTGAAGCTGGGTCTGGGTTTTGGGGTGTTGGAAGCAGTGGGCCAGCCTGCAGAGCGAAAAAGGGGCTTTGAGGGGAAGGGCAGGGGATTATTTTCATAAGTACAAGTGGTTCCTTCACCTAATCCCATTGCAGGGCCTGACCTTGAAAGTCTTTGTTATAAACTTAAGTTTACGGTTTTTTAAGTTTGGACTATAGGACTTGTAAAGCTCTCTAAATTGATATTGCTGGTTTTGCAGATAAAGTGTTGGATTTCTTAAAGGACATCTTAAAGGGATTAAAAAATCATTTTCCATATTAGGTCTCTTCAGTTCTCCTCTAAATCTTTAATAAAGTACAAACTGACTTTTACTTATTTAAAAGTGTATGTTTCCTACTGCCCTTCATTTTAAATTTTGAGAATTTTTTTGTGGGTAGAGAGAAGACATTAATTGTTGCAAAAATAAATCCCAGTGATTGCAGTAGAGCAAGAAATGAGGCACAGGCATTATTCCTTGCACTGTTTATTCCATTTGTTATCCGAGTTGGTGCTCCCTAAAGAAGAGAGTGGGAATATGAACACTGTGGCGTGGTGCTGTTGTACTAAGACATGACTGCTTTTTCTTGAAAAGACACCTTTCTGCTAATTTTTTCTGGGAATTTATAAATATTAAAATGAAACTATAAATACATACTTTGACTGTATTAAAATGGACAGATTGTGCCTTGTGATCCCTCTTTGTAACTTTATAACCTTTATTAAAGGTTATCAAAGGCGCTTGGATGTCAGGCATCACCAATAGGTTATTTATTTTTATTAAAAGACAGATTTTTAAGTTTAACAAGTTGAGCATCAGTTCTGAGGCGTGTTAACTGAGATTAATTTGTCCCTCATTTATTTAAGCTGAATTGCCAGGAATCATGTTCTCTACTGATGTAAATGTCGGCAAAAAGGACTTATTAGTAGATTTGATTGCTTTGTAAATTTAACTAGCAGAGATGCACTGGCATGCCTAAGAGAATTGGTCTGTTTCTTGTGAACAGTTCAGTGCCTAATGAATCACTTCAATGTACTTTTCTGAAGGAAAGCAGAGCAATTTAAATGTGCAATGCATTGATTTACCTCAAATGGATTAGGCCTCTGTGTGCAATCCTTTGCATTAATTTACTTTCTGCACAACTGTAATAATAAAGGCAGCATTTCTGTATGGCATCAGCCCAAATAAGCTCACGTAACTTGCTAGAAAGCAAAATAATTAATATGTGGCTGAAAATGGGATGCGGGAATGGATCTTTCTGAGAGGACGTGGGTCTTGGGAAGTGCCGCTGGGTTCAGGATGCCTCTGGGAGCTGTGCCGAGGGCAGGACCGCGGGGCTGGGAGCCGGCGGGGGGCTGTCTGCGTGTCCTGTCTGCCCCCTGCGAGCACTGATTGAGGGTAAGGAGGAGAGAATTGTGTCTAAGGTACTTATGATTTCTTGACTTTATTGGGGGGGGCGGGGGAAGTATTTGTAGTTTAGTGCAACTTTAAGATATTTTTTTGATGTGGCCAGTGTTTTTTAAAATGACTGAGGAAACAGCACAAAAATCTGTAACTCCAGCAGACTTTAAGCATATTTTATTGCTGTAGTAACTTTTCAGTCCCCTCTTCCCCTCCCCGTAATGTCCAATCTGCCGTGCAGTCGCAGTGTTGGGCCAGCTCTGTCCTTGCTGAGCAGCCTGCGGCCAGGACGCAAAACTCTGGGTAATTCCTTATTTAACCACTTAGCTGCAGAAATGGCGTCTGGGCTTTGTTTCGCTCTGCGGGGATTACTGTGGCCGAGCAGCCCTTGTGACTTTCAGCCTTTTTTGGAATTATCCTTGTAGGCTTCTTACATACTTGCAAGGATTAATTTCACCTCCCCTTCTCAATGGGCTAATTCCCATTGCTGGGCAGCTGCCTGCCCAGATGTAGACCTGCAGGGAAGCAAAGCGCTGGAGCATCCCCAGCCGCTGCCTTCCTCAGGAGCCCGGTTCCCTGCTCCCAGTTTGGGGCTGGGATGCTCACCCGAGCAGCGCCTGTCGGAGTTTGCAGCATCTTGGATGGAAGCAAAGCTGACTGGGACAGGAGGTGCAGGATGGCGTTTTTTGTAGGGGAGGATGAAGGCAGCGTGGTGACCAGGGTGGGGAGGCAGTGCTGTTCCTGCCTTCCTCCTCCTCCTGTTCTTCCTTGGCAGCTGGCACTGGAGAGCGAGCATGGATTATTTTTTGTGATTGGTTTGCTGATGCTGGCAATTGTACAGTGTGTTCTGGGACTAATAGGGTGGCACCGAATTATTCAGGCGTTATTGAAATGAATCACATTTGTGATGAGTAATAAGTAGCAGACTTTGGTATTTATGAATAATTAACACAGTAAAGTTTTTCTTAAACAGACATGAAGAAACGATTTAATTTCTACTGTGAACACTCTGTAAAATTAATGAAAGATAATTGCATTTGCTAATGTGAGACTAAGAAGCCAAAGCAATCTATTTTTTTGTGTTTAAGTTCATATTGCTGATGTAAACAGTGAATGTATAATTCCTTCAATATGTTTTCATTGGGTGGGACCTGTGTTTAACATCCAGTGGGGTGTTTTTTGTTGAAATAAGAAGTCTATTGGTAAACACTTAACTCGCTGTTGCCATTTCCATCCACTCATGTATCTCTGGGTGGGTAGGGTATGTATGTGTATAACAAGATAATGTTTTTGAATGAGTGGCAATTAGGACCAGCTTTTTTTTCCTCTTCCCTGACTCTAGCCTTCTTCCTCAGCTGTTCATGCTTTTAGAGACAGAATCCATTTAAGATACCGCTTATATACAGCTTTAAGTGAAATCTCCATTTATTTAGTCTTGAAAAAAATCATTAGTCTTTAGAGACCTGTAAGTCTTAAGATCCATTAGGGGTGAGACTCAAATCATGTTACTTCTTGGTTCTCAGCTGCTTATCCAACTCTGAAGAAGCCAAACTTTTGATGTGATATAACTAAATATATGCAGCTATGAGGGAGATAATCTTGCAGCATTAAACGATTTTGCACATCTCCGTAAAAGCATGAAGACGACTATGCCTTTCATGAGATCCTTGTAGCAAATGCTTCTAATTTCCCATAATCAAAAGGACTGTGAAGTTTTGTTGCTCTTAGAGGTCCGAGTAGCTGGAAGATCAATTCTTCCTTTACTTCATTTTGTGTTGGGTAAATTAAAACATTGCAAGGCTCCCAGCAGTGGGAATCTGCTCATTCAGACTGCTGTTTGAACTGTGGGATCCTTCAGCAAATGCCCAAATCAAGTGAGTAAAGCACTCTCTGCAACTGATTATTTTCTCCAAGCTTCTTTGAGTTCAGAGTAAAGCAACTGTTTTAACTCTCCTATTAAGAAAAACAATGTTTCCTTGGTCAAAGCCAGAGAAGCTGCTTTTGAGAGTTGCTTTTTCAGGGTAACTGAGGGGAGAGCATTTCCTTTTGCCTGTGGGAAAGCTATTCCCTGGAGCAGTCCCAAGCCATTCTGAGGTTGGTTTTGTTTTCTTTTTCTCTCCTTGCGAGTTCAGAGAAAGTTATTGGGAATGTGCTTGTGTCCTGCTTGAGCAAAACCTACCACGTACTAACTTTCTCCCTTTTTTTGGCAGCAGCTAACTCATCTTGATAGGGAAGATGCTGCAGGAGTTGTCCTCCCACAGTACTCGTTGCCTGCGGAGGACTTTAATGGGGCTGGATGTGGGTGGAGGCATCTGTCCGTGCGATGCTCCCAGAAGAGCGGCAGGCTTCGTTCCTCCTGGAACTGATGTCACCAGTTGTAGATGGGGAGGAAGATGGCTGCATGGCTTCTGCCTTTCACAGAGCTGTTTGTTTTTCTGTGGGGATGTTGGATCTAATCAGTACAGTGGTAGCATGGAGAAGTAAGACAAAAGCGCTCAAGGAAATGTCAGACACAACAGGATGCATCTGCTTGATGATAGCTGAGTGACTTGCAAAAACATAAATGGCATAAATTAGGCTTTAACTCCTTCAATTCTTGTGTGCTGTAAGTCAGTCACTGGTAAGAGAAAAAGCTTTTGTGTTGGCATGGTCTGCCCATTACGTTTTCTCTTTTCCTAACTGTGCATCTTTAGCTGAAACTTCAATAAGTTTTTTTATTTGTTTGTTTTGGTAATTTCCAATAACTTTAGGTCAACAAACTGTGGAGTAGAGTTTTGGCTTTCAAATAAAGCTGACTTAAAGGTCAGTTGTTTGGCTTTCTGGCGGCGGGTTGCTGCTGGAGTCTGTCGTCTTGGCTCTGGTCTGCGTGGGAGAAAAGTGGTGGCTAAACGTGGGAGTGGGATTTCAGAAGTCAGGACTTTACACCTCGGATGAGTCCTGTCTCCATCACCATGCCTGTCCTCTTCCTCTTGGCCTCTGCCTTGTCTATGTAATTCAGCTCTTTGCATCAGGATATCTTTCTGTGTGTATGTAGCATAAAGGATGTTGGATTTCCTGGCCTGACTGCATATAGTAGCTCTGCTGCCTATACATGACTAATCTTAGGTAGAGGCACTGGAAATACTTTTAAGTGTTTAGTTTGAATTCAGGGAAGCTGTAGTTTTTAAGTATAAACCAAAGGTACTGTACTGACAGGTGACTCCAACCTGCCATGTACGCTGCCCCATGCTGATGTCCTGTGGGGGCTGTGGTGTTTGTTCTCTTCCCAGCAAGGGAAGAAGAAAGCTCCCTGACCATGTAGCTGCTGGTGCATGGTCACACCACTCAGTGCTTTCAGGCCAGAGCTCTTGCATGATCTAGTTTTCACCCCCTTTCATGGATGAAGCAGTCTCTGACTTCACTCTTTGGAAGGAACAACTTGGGAAGAGCAGAAGCCTGGTGCAGTTGTCCTAAAGTATGGTCTAAGCATGCCCTGAAGGTATGTCTGTGAGCCTGGTGCTCTGGCTCATAGAAAACCGTAGTGAGAAAAGCTAGGACCTGCTCTCCTAAATAGGAGACATTGGGTATCTAACACCAGATGTTCTGCCCAAAGTCAGTTAGAATGAAACATTGCTGCTCTGCTTTAAGCTTTTGCTTTGTCTTGTTGCAATGGGTGACTGTTAAGGCTGCACCTGCTCAGAGTGGAGAGGACTAGACCATCAGAAGGCAGTGGTAGCAGAGACCTAAGAGAAGCTGTAGTCAGTTCCTTATATCTCTTGAACACTGTTAGTTTGCAAAACTATCCTGTATAGCCATTTAAACCAGTCCTGCTTCTGGAACAGGTCAGATAGACAGACCCCAGGTGAGCCCATGTTCTTGAATGTAACTGGTGCATTTTGCAAAGCAGAGTTACAAATGCCTTTTTTTCATCCCATTTCCAGAGAAGAGGCAGAGAAAACAAATGAAAAGAGTAGTTGCAGCTGCTCCTCCTGAGAAGCTACTGGCTCACTTCCCATGCTGCTAGTTGCGTTTTGGATGTCAGCAGCGTTCTGGGTTGGAATATGAGCAGTCCCAGAATTTTTATGGGTAGAGGTAACTTCCTCACTGAGTTGATTTATGGGGTAGTGCTGAGGTTCAGCTGATAATACCTGCTGGAGTTTGGAGATCGCAGCTTGCTAGCAGTGATGCAGAACAGCTGAAGAGGGCGATGGCTAGGGATGAATTTTGACTGGGGAGTAGTTCTGCAAGCTGTCTTATCACCCAGCGTTTTGTGGCATATTCAACATGCTACCACATGCAAGAAGAAATTGGAATTTTGCTAGAAATACAGTCAGCAGAAAATGTTGCCAGGGAAATGTGTGAGCACTGCCCTATGTTTGGATTACTGAGCTCTTTTGTTGCTTGCAAGGACAAAAGCCTGTGAATAAATATCCTTGTCTATGAGCCTGGCTAAGTGCTTTGGACCTGAGGTTTGGTACAATACAGCTTTTGGAAAAATCTGCCCTAAATATTTTTTAATTTATTTATTGGGACATTTAACTGAAGGCACATAACTGAGAATGGTGCTGATATTTCTGGAGAAGGGTTTGGAAGGAGGTTGTGCATCACTAGGTTTAAGATGTGCACAAATTATATCTTGTCAAGCCTGAACTCTATTGTGTGAACAAAAGTACTTAGTATATGCTTAAGCAATATATTTTAAAGTGTTTAAATGTATTGCTAAGTGTCTTGCAGAATAGGGGTCAGTCTGATGGCGTGAGCACCTTTTGTTGCCCTGGGATGGTGAAGTTTCCTGCTCTGCAGAGTTGGGATTTCATGTGTCTTTGCTCTCTTTTGGGATGGCAGCTTTCCCTGTTCTAATTCTCCTTTTCCTACAACTTGGAACTGGTCAGTGCTGCAGCTGCGTGTGCACCAAGACGAGCAGAGGGTGTAGGGCCTAGAGACTTGCTGAGACAAGTGAAAACTGAGATTCCCTGTTACAGGACCCAAAGACCTAGAGAGCAGCTTGGGTAAGTTGATGCGTCCATGTGACGGTGTCCGTCCTGGCTAGTATATCGAGTTTGGGCTGGAGACCTGGAGAACCAGAAGCAGCAGCTGTTTCAGACTGTGCATAACAGCCAGGCCTCTGCAGGAGAAGGCTGTAGGAATAGACGCCTTTCCTGGGCAGGTTTGGTTTGAGGGTGTAGGGGAAAAGGGGAGTTTTAGACCTCTTTTCCACCAGCATCTGGGAGAGCATGCCCAAAAGGCCAGCTCCATCTGACCTGAATCCAGACCTCCCGTCAGCCAATCCCTTTTATAAAATTGGTCAGTGTATCAGGCAGCACAGAGGAAAACAACACAGAAAGGACTTAAGAATAGCTGAGCTCATAGCGAGATAAAAATTTCTCAGAGCCTGGATTATGGAACGATCCAGTTATTTGTAAAATATATAAGCAGATTCTCTGCCTCGGCCGTGGTGGCTCAGCAGTCGTGCTGGAGGATTTGATCGTGTGCTTAGCCCATCCTGCTGCTCTCCCAGGTACAGCTGAGGTCTGGAAATTGAGGTTTAAGGCTGACAACTTGTTTATTAAATGTTGCAAATTAACGGTACTTTGGTGTCGTCGTTTAACCCCAGCCAGCAACTAAGCACCATGCAGCCGCTCGCTCACTCCTCCCCCACCCCTGGTACGATGGGGAGGAGAATCAGAAAGGAAAAAAAAAATAGAACTTGTGGGTTGAGATAAAGACAGTTTAATAGGTAAAGCAAAAGCTGTGCATGCAAGCAAAGCAAAACAAGGAATTCATTCACCGCTTCCCATCAGCAGGCAGGTGTTCAGCCATCTCCAGGAAAGCAGGGCTCCATCACGCGTAACGGTTACTTGGGAAGACAAACGCCATCACTCTGAACGTCCCCCCCGCTTCCTCCTTCTTCTTCCCACAGCTTTTTATTGCTGAGCATGACGTCCTATGGTCTGGAATATCCCTTTGGTCAGTGGGGGTCAGCTGTCCCGGCTGTGTCCCCTCCCAGCTTCTTGTGCACCCCCAGCCTCCTCGCTGGTGGGGTGGGGTGAGAAGCAGGAAAGGCCTTGACTCTGTGTAAGCACTGCTCAGCAGTAAGAAAAGCATCCCTGTATTATCAACACTGTTTCCAGCACAAATCCAAACTGTAGTCCCATACTAGCTACTGTGAAGAAGATTAACTCTATCCCAGCCAAACCCAGCACATTTGGAAACTGCAAATATAGGCTTTTTTAAGGAATCTAAGACTCTCTTGTTTCTTGTCTAAAGGGTTGTTTTTGCTTTTCCTGTCATGTTATGTTATTTTCCTGGAATTAGCAGGACAGTTTTGCTTCTGCTTTTCCTCATGTATCACCTGAAGTCATGAAGGTGAATTGCTTCCTGCAATAAACCTGTGTATTCACAGAAGAGTTATGGGTATGAAGTAGAGTATCATACTTCATTTTTTACCTTACAGTAAAAATATTTAATGTCTTATATAATGTTCTATCAAGATAAATGAAATTCTGGTCTCTTTACTCCTGTGATTAAAAGATCTTTTTAAGTATATTTGTATGTCTCACAGTACATATTGGAATCCCAGTACTTGTACCTGTTGCTTATAATGGAGGGTAGGTTGGTTAAACCTGAGATCTGGCATCTCATGATGATGGATACTCAAGCTGAAATCTGATCATCGAGAGAAACTAAAACAACCTGTGAAGCAAGTTGCTCTTTTTTGGCAGCAGGCATTACCAAACTGCTTTCCTGTGACTTTCACCTCTGCATATTCAGCTTACCTAGAACCTGTTTCCTTATTGAGGACAGCTTTGGGGTGGAAACCTCATCTCCTCCCTCCAAACACAGGGCAGGTAGAAGTCATTGGACACATGAGCATTTGCAGATGGCTTGCCTGTCTAGGGCTGCATCTTGTACGGTGCGGCTAATCGTTGTGGTTATGGCAGAGGGCTGACTTAATTTTCTATGGAAAGGGAAAGTGGGCATCTGGGGTGCGATATAAAGGCAGCAATTGCAATTCTGGGCTGCCAGAAGTCATTGCCTTTTTGTATTTGTGGGAGTTTGTGTTGGGCTCTGTTACAGCACTTGGGAGACGCACTTTCTTTTGGAAGTGGGTTATGGTAGGATGCTGAAGAGCATGTTGTGTCCCAAGGGTGTGACCTGTGCTAGTGTAAGTGATCTTAAAATCTTCAGTGTGCTCGCTTGGGATGTTTGGAAAAGGGGAGAACAGAACACAGGCTTTTTAGCTCATGTGGACAACATCCTTGTATTTTACAAGTTGTTTTTCATCTTTGCTTGAGCAGCTGAGATGAAACATCCCTTTCTGTTAAGAACAAAAGCAAAAGCTTTCACTTTAATGCAGGTACCAGGGCTGGGATGTGCTGCTGTCATTTATTGCATCGCTTGGCTTTGATCCTTGGTTGTGGTGTAGGAGTGCACAGTACAACTCAGGAAGGTGTGGTGGTGAAGTGGTTTTAAGTCCCTGGTCTAGACTGACGCCTGTGTCCCTGGCCCAGAGTAAGTTAAAATCACTCCAGGCTGCAAGCACTGTCGACCTCTTCGGGGTCACCTACAGCAGTCGCATCCCCTGGTACATGCAGCCCAGCCAGCTCTTCCCTTACTGTCTGCTTTCCCTCCTCGTGTGCCCCCCAGGCAGGGAGATTGGAGGAAAAATTGCTGGGAGGAGTGTCAAAAGGCTGTCTGTTCCCTTCCCTGTTTGAAGATGGGGATTCTCTTACTGTTTTTTTTTTTCTACACCATTTTTGTGTTAAACAAGAGCAGCCTTTTTGCAAGCTCCGCTGCTTCTTGGGCTGGGAGCAGGGTGAGTATCTGCCTAGCAGAGATTTTGTGGTGAAATTTATTGTTGCTGTACTTGAACACTAACCTGAGGGATTTTTTCCCTTCTCTTTAAACAAGCTTTTTTTTCCCCCACTAATGGAAAATTTCAGCTTGTCCTCCACTTAAGCACAGTTCAGGCTTTTCCAGGAAAATGGAATGAATCAGTAACGCTTCCCTCTCTTGCTTCTTGTGTACTTAGCTAATGGTATTATTTTTATTGTGGGTTTTGATTGCATAAAGGCCGCCTTCTGTCCCCACCAAACTGGCATTGTTTTCTAGACAAGAGAAATCTTGTCTAGATCTCTAAGTCTTGCCAGGATCTCTAAGGTGCTGCTTCTCCCTCTGGGGCTGTGTTACCCCCAGACCTTCAGAGTTTGGAAATCATGGATTTAGGAAGAGGATGCAGCTGAACAAGGGCGGACAGACACTTCTTACAGTGCAGTGTTTTACTATGGGCTGAGGGGTTTTGATTCAAATGATGTGCAGGGCTGAGGATCCAGGAGCACAAGGGCAACTTCGAGTTTACCATTTAGTGGCAGGGAGAGGCAGCTTCCATCCACAGCTGCCAGGCAGCCTCTTGGTGCTGCTTGGCTCCCTTGCTACCACTCACTCCTCCTTGCAGCTCCCAGCACTGTCCTAGAGGTTTGTTCTTGATTGTTTCACCTTTCACGTAGACTTGATGCTCTCTAGATTGATGTCTTGAAGAGTGGGTTTAAAAATCAAATAGCAAATGACTGCACTGTAATGGATGTTATTGCACGAGACATTATATTATAGAAGTCACTGTGGTTAAGTGGAGTATCTCTGGAATCTTGTTTTTATCAAGACGTTTATGTTCCCCTCTAATTTTTGTGGAGAGTCGTTTAGATGTTTTCCAGATTAGAACATAATGGAACTGCTAGCTATAAATGTTCGGAGGAATCCATTACACATGGTGATTTAGTGGTTAGTCACAATTACTTTGGAGATACAGTGTCAAATTTAACACCAACCTTCAAAACCACGTATTGTGAAATCCGGTCATACTTCCTGTGAGATGCTCCTCCAGCCTCCCAGAGAAGAAAAAGACATTTTGTACAGCAAGATACAAAAGCACTTTGGAGGGGACAGGCTGATGCTGGAAGAACAACTCGGTGTAAGAAGCAAACCAGCAGGCAGTTTTTCCCCATAGAGTTTTAGCCTTTTTCTTTTTGCTTAATTAAAATCCAGAAGATTGGTGGTGGCAGTGGGTTGGTGTGCTTGTTCCCCTTCCCACTGGAGGTGCAGGTGGAGGCAGCGACTGATGGAGCTGGAGCAGGATAGTCCCGTGTGCTGCAAGCCCGGGTCTCCTTCCTGCAGCAGCGCATGGTGCAGGGCTCCGGCTCCTGCTGCGGGAGAGCCGCCTGCTCCCGGACAGCAAAGAACTGGTCTCCTCAAGATCTAGACTGGTGTTTTTGTTCATGGTAATGGAGATGTTCCTGCAGGTTTGTTGAAGAAGGCACAATAGGCTGTAGAGCTATAGCTAATAATTAGAGCAACTTTTGCATAACAGAAGTATCGACAGACATTTTCACTTACTGTAAGGTATAGGCACCTGCTTTAACCACAGCCTGCGAGTGGAAGTTGTTGCCTCAGTTTAGCTTTCAAAATACCACGTTTTCCCTGAGATAACTACCTGCTTGTTGCAGTTGGCTGCCCGTTCCCGTATCCAACCCAACGAGAGTTGTGTGCAGCGTCTTGAGCTGCACCTTCTCTGACATCCTGGGGTGGAAATTGTTGCTCTGAATTGAGCGACTTGCATCTTGCTGGTTTTTGTTTGCTGAGCGGAGGTTTTATGACCTGCAGGGCTGGTGTGTTTCCTTGCTCTCAGCTTGTGAGTTGAAAGCGAGTTTATCTGAAGACTGTTGTAGCACTCTGTGTTGTAGGCTTTAAGCCCAGGGTGGAGGCTGTCAAAATGAAATGTGTAAACCTGAAATTTAGAGGATGAGCAAGTAAATCCCATTAAATTTGTGTGTCTTAGAGTCTCAGACCAAAATTTGGAGTAAGGGATGAGCTCATGCAGTTGGGCATCCCACAGCTCCTCAGTCGTCTTTGTTGTCTGGGCATATTTGTTTCTGCAGTGGTTGGTGCTAGAGATGGCTGCAGGTTACCTGAAAGTGCTTCACTGTCAGTATTTTAATAGCAATCATTTAATAGCACATTTTAAAAAGAACATTATTTGGGATTGTTAAGACTTGGCCTTGATTTGGAGTTCCTTCTTGATACCTGGAGGAGATATTGAAATTCTAGGTTTGTGCAAACTTAAAAGGGTCAGTGTGCCCTGATCGATAGCTGAGTTTACTAGTAAAGCTTTATAAAACATCTAGGAATTTTTAGCTAATTCAGGTCAGACCCCTATTTCTTACCAGCCACCCAGAAATTTGAACAGTTTAAAACCTGTGTAACACACAGGTCATCTAACCCTTTCATTCCCTTTGGTTTAGAATGTTACTTTCATTCATGAGCACAAGAGAAGCTCTTAGAAGAGGTAACATTAGAGGACTTCAGTTTTGTGTTGAAACTAGAGTTTTCCGGGAGCTGCAGCATAGCAGCAAGGTTGCCGGGAGTCTGAACTACCTGAGGAAGGAGTTTGTACGTGCTGTTGTGCCTTCGGCAGCTCATCCTTGGCTTGCTCCTGGAGGCATCCGAAGGGCATTGAAAATGTCAAAGCGGACGCTGTGACCTGGGGTGCGCCCATGCTGCCTGTCCTCTGTGTCCTGGGGTGCTGCCAGGTTTGATCTTGGCTTGATCTCCGGTGCTGCCTGGTCTGTCTGCTGCGTAGCTGAAATTTGCACACTCCCTATCGTGTATGCCGTGGGCTTTGCAGGGGTGATGCTTTCATGGCCTGACTTGTCCCTGTTAGAGACAACAGTGCTCATCTGTTGATTGAATGAAGAGTCCCATTCCCCGGAGGAGTGGCGGCCCTGGAAAGGAGATAATTCATGCCCTGCACCAGCTCTGTCTTAAATTGGCTGAAGAACAGGATCCGGTTAGCTTTAATGATAAGAGCTGGGTTTTTGCAGTGTCAGCTGTTTTCCACGCGGTTAATGCTGGGACCACAAAACTCATTAGAGTTGTATGATGGGATGAGAGGTTAAAAGCCAATGTGATACCTACAATGTGCTCCAGCCTTACAAAGGAATGTCACTGCATCCTCCTTAAACACTCATAATTAGCAATTCCTGATTTGCCCTGGCTCTTTGGAGCAGTCTGCTGGGAGGACAAGCTTGTGAACAGCACTCAGCTGCCTGGCTAGGGCTGTTAAACAAATGTGCAGTTTTTGACATTCTTCATTTTTAGGGCTTGGCTTCATTTTGGTGATGGGAGAGCATTTTGTGATCTCTGAAGCGTTCTGTAATGCAGCAGTGTATGGGAGTGACAGTACATAAACCAGAACTATATTATTGCTTTCTAAGTGTATTTTTTTAAACTTTTTTCTTTTAAACTAATTCCTGTTGGCAACTCAACCGAGCATATGTATCATTCCTAACATTTTCCTAAAATCAAATCTGGTACCTACTTTTTTTTACTGTTGCTTTTAAAGGACTGATTTTTTTTTTTCCCCAGTAGACTGTGTTCATCCTGCTCTCATGACTTTTTTCCTGTTTAATTGCTTTAGTATTGCATTGTGTTCTGCTTTCACTTTTTAATTGGCAATCGTATTATGTCCATGGTGGAAGAGAGGGAATTTCACTGTGGAATTGAAGGCAGAGATTTGGACCACTGTCTTTTCATTTAATGAGGAAAGTACTTCATACTTCTCTTTAAACTGTACCTGCTACAACAATAAATGATGTCTGCTTAAGTGAAGCTTATCAGATATATAATACACACTTCAACTCTCTCTGTAAAGAATGATAAATTAGGGCATCGATGGCAACTAATCAAGACTTTGTGCCATGGCACAGCCAAGGAGGAGGGTTGGTGCTGGCATCACAGCGGGTGTGGGTTGCTGTGGGTAGTAGGGATGTGGTCAGAGGAGCCTTTGCTCCTCTGGCTCTTGAGTGGGTGGGTGAGAAGGGTCTCAGCTTGGCTGATGGACAGCTCTGTGCTCTCTTCTGTGCCTGTGGGCTTTGCATGGCAAGCTGGTCAACCTGGCATTAGCACTGCAGCAAAATGGGCAAGACTTGATTAAGATGATTTCAAGGTTAGAATTTTCTTCTTCCCAATGGGTTGGGATACCCCTGCTGCGCTTATATTCCCCATGCCTGAATGCTTAGATGCAGCTTTCATGCATTTTCTTTGCACTGGTTACACTGGGAGCTGGCTCAGTGTAGAGCTACACCTGAAACTGGCCAGCATAGCTGCTCATACTTTTGCCAGCTTCTCACCCTGGGTCCTGTTTAAACCACCCAGCCAATTTTGTTAGCAGAGCTGAAGTGTTTGTCTGCTGAGTTAGTGTATAAATAGCTTTTGATATAGGAGTTCAGCTTGTATAAATGCTGTAATGTCTTGTCTGTGATGGTTCCTGCACTTAATATTTTAGGGTTCTTAGGGTATGGCACAGACTACTATTGATCGCTTCTTATAGGTGCCTGTAGTTAGCATAAAACAGGAAAGTACAACTTGTATTGTGGGCACTTATTTATAAATATCTTGGAGCATCCAAGGAGCCCCGGAGGGTGCAGTTTGAGCCCCTCGGCGTGGGGCTGCGTACTCAAGTCATCCCAGCGCCTGGACCAGGGAGTTCAGAGCTGAAACCTCTAGCCCTGCCATCAGCAAGCACCGCCGCCGTGCACCTGGAGCTCGCTACATGGGTAAGGAGGCATGAAGAAACAGCAAAGCAAGTTGCACTTTTGCATAATAATGACGAGTCTCATCCTGCCACCTGCCCAGGCATTGTCGCTTTGGGGTCACATTGATGCAAATATGCTGTGCTGTACGCAGGGAGAGCGCGCATCTTTCCTGCCACTTTACCCTTTTGAAATGCATGCCACACAGTCCTGGAATTCAACTTAATCAGAGGCAGGAATGTTTGTACCAAGATTGGCTGATGTATTTATTTAACCCAGGATTAATTTATAAACTCTATCTCTACCTGGAGAAGTTTGATTAGCATTATAAATCCAACGTGTGGTGGATACTGAAGGAACTTGATCTTAAAAAAAAAAAAAAAAGCTGGGAAATTGGAGGGAGAATTCAGATTTAAATTGCAAGGCTGCCTGTGGTTCTGGAGGAGCTGAAGTTGGTAAGGTCGTGTCCCCTGACAAAATGTGTACTGTTTGGGATTTAATTTTTTATTTATTACAGGTATCTAAAACATGCTTAACACAGCAACTGGACATGTCTTAATGGTTTAGACGTGGTAACAATAACAGTACTTTTTTAAAAAAAAAGCATAAATGTAGTTGCTAAAGTACAGGATATTTCATTCCCTAATATGACCCGTGGAAATAAAAATGGAAATCCCAACGAGCAGCTGTGATTGTGGTGTTTCATGTGATGCATAAGATTTTCAGCAAACATCAGGACGTGACTGACAAAACAGTGCCCATGTGAATGCGCATCTGTCCTGCAAGCCAGATGTGTGTCTAAGCCTTGATCAAGATCCTCGTGGCCATCCTGCAAACATTAGCAGAGCCACTGCTTGCAGAATTTACTTCTATGAAGTTCAGAGCACTGGGATTTTCCTCCAAGGGCAGATGCATGGCTTAGGGGACAAAGGGAGATCTTTTCCTGAAGAGTGGTGCCCAATATTGATAAAGTTTATTATTGAAATTGATTGTAACTGCAGGCCTGTTTGAGTGCAAGGGATATTTTTATAGAATAAGAATTTTTTTTTTCTGTGTTACTCCCAGAGGAGTATTGCTTGTTGCAGCTGCCTCTAGGATTTTGGAGTCATTGGGGAAGGTACTTGTCTGATTTTTTGTTTGTTTGTTTGCTTTCCCAGCTGTTCCCCACTACGTGCTAAATGGGTCTTGTAACCTAAATGGACGCAACTCATGGATGAAAGAAGGTAGCTAGTGGGAGAGAGGACAAAGTGAGGAAATATTTCATGATGCAGTTGAAGTGAATGATTTTGCTGATTGGTGAGGTGGCAGGCGGCCATCTGCTCGCTCTCCCGATCCTTTCCAGTTGACCTTAGCTTTGTTCTTGGTGGGTTTCTCCTAGAGCCTGTCACAGAGTTGTCGGAGAAGTGCTTACGGAGAGGGAAGACCTTCACCACAAACTAATTCACAGGAGGTTACTCCTTTATCTCAGACCTTGCCTCTCTTGTACCAGGTTGCTAAAGCCACTCTTGCATCATCTGTCCTTATCCCGGAGCAAACGTTAATGGACCCAGCGTCTCTGTACTGCTGATGCAGGCAGAGGGTCCTTGAAAGCAGGCAGTGACAATGCAGAGTTGGCATTTTCCACTAGGTCTGCTAATTAATTAAGGTCACATGTTCCAGCTATTAGTTTGGCCATTGCTTTTCTCCATTAAGCAGGCAGTGAAATGCCAGGGAAGGGGAAGAGGGATTCTCCCCTCCACAGAGCACCACCGTGAGACCCGGGTGATGGTCATAGGGTGCTGTTGAGCCGCGGGTAGGCCAGCCTGTCGATGGGGCAGTATCATTTGCTGCTCCAAATAGGAGAACTTGTTTTATGTGGCAGCAGTAAATTATGAGAAATTCTGCATGCTGGAGTGTTTGCCTGATCTTTCTAACGGTCTGTTATGGTGAAGGCTTGCTAGAGAGCAAGGTGTTACTAGCTAAACTTGCTAGGTGCATGCTGGCAATACTGAGAAGCAGGCTTTGGTATTTTTAAATAAGCAATCATTGCTCTGCTTTTTCTAAAAAAAAAAAAAAAATTTAATCAAGACTTATTGTTGAAATCTGGAGGACATTCCAGTGCAGAGTACGTCACCTCCGCGATTGTCTAGACAGGTTACCTGTGTCCCTGTTAAGCAACCTCATTATTTATTTATAGTTATTTATTATAATAAATGTGATTGCCTGCAGTAAGACGCTAACTCCACTGAGTCATATTTCAGATCGCACAGCTGTGTTGGTTGAATTTTCAGAATAACTAAAACATTTGCAGCTGCACATACAGCAGCCTCTGACTCTTGGATGGCTCCAGTAGGTGCTGTTCATGGGAAAGGCACAAGGGGAGGAGATGCTCAATTTTGGGGAGGAGAAGGAGGCGTCCTTCAAGCTCGCACACTGCCTGACCTTGGATGATGTCCTTGTGGGGTGCAGGAGCCAGTGGAGCTTGCTGTCATTGCTGACTTCAGCAGGGCTAGGATAGTACCCTGGGTGCTGCATTTAAACACTTTAAACAGTTTAAAAACATCCAGTCTGTACACAAAAATGGAGGTTTTACGGTTTTGGTGTATTATCACAGGGATCATGTTCTCTGCTACAGGCCCATTGACTTTGGTAGAGTTACTTAAGATTTGCCACTCTCAGTGGCTATGATGAAAATTTGGTGTGTGGTTTTTTTTCCCCCAGAGTTTTGTTGTGCAGAAGGAGCTTGCCGGCATCCTGACAGCTCTGGTTTACTGGGAGAAACCAGAAGCTTGCAGGTATCTGACTTCTGTCCAAAGGGAATGACTTCCTTTTTGACCAGTTATCCAAAATCTGGGGTCCTTTTAGCTGTTTGGCCAAAGGAGACAGTAAAGCTGGAGATCTGTGTGTCCTTTCCTCAACACAGGAGAGAATTGACCAGGGGGAACAGTTTCCTTGCTCACCTTTTCTAATTAGCATTCAACCTAGAAATGGTCCTTGCTTTTTCTCCCCTTGGAGTCTCAGGTCTGCATCTTCTGGGACTGCTCTTGCCGCTGTCCTGGTTGTTAAGCCTCTTTCAGAAGCTTTGCAAAGCTCCTCTGTGTGGATTCTGCTGAATTTTGGACATGTGCTACTTCCATGTGCCTGTCCTCTGGGTGTATTGTGATTGCTTCAGCTCCTTGGCTCTAGGGACAAATAAGCTCCTTTATTTATCTGAAATGAGGTGTAGCCATCACACCCATCTGTTCGGTGAGGTGGGACCCAAGCCTTATGCAGAAGACAACCTTGTACGCTGCCAAGGAACAGTGGAAAGCTTATCCAGTGGTATATTTTATATGTATTCTGAGTGGCAGAATTATGTATAGTAGATCTGTTTTGGTTAGGTTGATCTGATGGCAACATATGGTCAAAATGGTTGAGCTTGGCTAGACGGATGTTTTCTTTCCTATAGAACTTAATTTTATTAAAGTGTGAAAGAACATTATATTTGGCATTTTATGAAATTACTTGAGGGAATTGAAGTTAGTTGTTCCCTGTAGCATTTGATAAAATACACAAAGGCCAGAAGGAATGAATGATTCACTTCTCGACTGTCAGCTGTGGTGGAAAAATGAGGTGAAGCTGGATTTGTGATTTGAAAATCTGTTCATCAGCACTGGAACTTGTCAAAACATAATTTCATCTTGTTAATTTTAGTGAGTTATTGACTCAAAAGTAAATCATAAAGATTTGTAGAAGGAGAGCAAAACGGTGTTTTACAGTGAGTGCTTTTTTTAAGCTTGATCTTTTTTTTAGGAAGATTTCATAAAACTTCTTGCCGTTATAAAGTTAACATACTCTTGCTCCAATAACGCCTGCCTGATTGCAGAATTTGAGGTTTAATCATGCACCATCAAATTCTATTTTCAAATTTAGGGTTAAAACAGTCTTTCAGGCTTAAGTTAACCTGCTCGCTTTCATTTCAGTGCACATAGTGGCAGATAATTATTGTGCATGCTGTATTTCTCTCATTAACATTAATAGGTTAGTATTATAGCTTCTGCCAGACCACAAATAATTGAGGGGTACTTCAAATATGACTTAAAAAAAAAAAAAAGAATTTCCAAGGAATTGTACGCGGTGAGGTAATGAGTGTTGTGCAGCAGAGACCAGGTAAATGACTTAACGAGTCCAGATCAGCTGATAGTCAAACATAAAACCTGTTCAAGCTTGTTAGCTAATCTCATCCATAAAACTAACTGCCTATTCTTCATGGATGTTAACCCAGTTATACTAATGTTTTAAGGTAAAAAAACCTACAAAAGTGGAACAGTTACATTTGAAAAGGGAATAATAAATGAGCCTTTCTGCTGTAGTTAAGCAGACCTGTGGGCTGATTCAAACACTACTGTTCACAGTGTTACAACTGGTCGTGTTCGATTGCTGCTGTTGAATGTGGTTGACCAGCCGCATCCTAAGCAAGCTGTGGGGATGGGGACTTCCAAATTTCTATGCCAGTGTGTGCATGCAGCAGATGGACTTCTAAGAGAGGGGAAGAAATAGGCTGGTTGTGGGAAGGATGTATGTGGAGGGAAGGAGTGCTTACAAGCCCTCTTGTATCATCATTGACTTAGGTGAGTTCATGTCTAGTAATATATGCAAGTAGTGCAGCATTTTAGGTCTGCAAATTACTCTAGAATCCCTGGATGAAAAAGACTCTATTGCTATGAATTGCTCATAAATAGTTTTGCTGGAGCCCTAACGAAATAGCAAAACTTGAGTGGTTTGGGCTGTTCTTGGGCAGTGTAGGGTGTGTTATGTCCTTTCTGCCTCCCGCCATCTCCAGAAACACTCTGCAGTGGAAAATGCACGAAGGTCCAGTTTTGTAAAAAGTAGTGGGATGTGTAAAAGGTAGTGCTCATCTTCAAAATTGGCTTGTCTGGCAGGGTCCTTCTGCAATACATATTTTTTCAAGTGATCTTTTTTTTTTTTTACTGTTAAAAAGCAATGCAGTCTTGGGATCCAGCTGTTCTTCCTGTTGCTTTTGGAAGCGTACACCATGGAGGTGCTCCAAGGTGTGTGATGGTTCCACCTCCAAAGAGAAGTCAATTTGCGCAGGAGGGCCCGGGGCAGCCGTGTCTGTTGGCACCATCAAGAGACCTGAAGGAGCTTGGAGGCTGAAGGTTCTTGTAGACACCTCAAAGCACTCTTAAAAGTGTTTTTGTATAAGGAGGGGAGCTGCTTTCCAGGTGATTTCCTGTAACTTTATGGCAGGGCTTGCTATGGGAGAAAGCCCAGAGGCTGGTTAGTTTGCTTGGCTTATGGATGGTGTGGGCAGCTTGGAGGTGGGAGTCAACTCTTCCCAGCAGGACTGGGAGGTGGCAGTCAGGAAAAGGTGGGAATCTGAAGTCAAACAGCTGGTTTGGTAGAGAAGCAGGGATGGAGGAATATATGGTTGGAGGCGCAGTCGAAGTTGCTGGCTAGGAGAAGGACCTTTCTCCTCAGCTTTCTGAGTGGATATCAGCAGGGCAAGATGCCTTTGTCAAGGTCGAGGAACGTGCTGTAGTTGAGTTGAGACGAGCCGTCCCTGGGTGGGAACTGCTGCGCGTGGCTGGGTAGGAAAGGCTGTTCTTTAAGTCTTTTGCAGAAGGAATCAGCAAACCTTAGATATAGCCTGGCTGTGAGGATCTCAAGTGGTTTGTTAAAAGCATGTTCGATGAGTGTAGACATGAAGGGAAGATGGGGAGACAGCTGGAGAGGCAAGTGCATCCGAGCCTGGGAGAGAAAAGCCTGTGTGCAGGGCGAGGGAGGGGAGCCGGTGGGGAGCAGGAGGAGCCTGTGTGCAGGGCAGGGGAGGGCTGGGGGTCGCAGGTGTGTGGATTCATCGCTCCGGGTGCAGTGCTGCTCCTCAGTGCTTTGCATTTCTGGTGATGGACCTGGAGAAGTCATGCTGTGTTGCCGAAAGGAACAAAAATCCAAATACTTTTTTGCCATTGAGGATGCAGGGTACTTGTACAAAAAGCTGGAAGAAAGGCAAGCGTTAAACAATGAAGATCATTTGAGCCGTTGTCGGTATTCTGCTTGTTCCCTCCCACCGGTTTGCTAGGTTTTAGTAGGGCCTTAATAAGGGAGGAAGAAGATATTGCGATCAATTTGCTTTGCAGTTGTTTTGGAGCTAACTTCTGGTGGCTGTAACTGCAGCTGGGGTGGGCGGGCGTTAGGAGAAGGAGTCTTTAGCAGAGAGATGCTCCTTGGAAAACCAGTTCAACCTCCCTGGTTGTAACCAGCTCTTCCTCCCCGTGTCCTGCTTTCAACCTTCGATTAAACTTTGTTCATTTTAAAGAGAAGGCAGGTTCTAGAACTTCTTGATGGTGTGTTAGTGAAACCACTTGTGGCGTTGGGTGTTTCTGCTGCTTCCTTTACCAGTGCTATTGAGACTGAGCTCTTCTGTGGTTTCCCATCTCAAATTCTGCATAGGAATTGTAGGAGTGGGGGAATTGTTCACTGCTTTCCTGTTAGTTTACGCTGTAACATATCCATGAAATTGGTATTTGGCAGGATCTTCAATATATATAATCTATCAAAGAAAAATTCTTGAGTTGGAGGTAAAGAGATGCAGTAGTAATTTGGGGGGATACATTTCTCCCTTCTGCATCTTTTTTTTTTTTTTTTTTTTTTTGCTGATGTTAAGATCAATATTGAATAAGTGCTGTTTTGAAAAAATTGACATTCAGGTGGCCAGAAACAGTAAACAACAGACAGCAGTTGAAACAGTCCTAACACGGCCGGGCAGAGGAACGTGATAATTCATAATGCTCCCAGTTCGTTAGAAAGATAATGTTTGCGGAAATTAAAGCGTGGCGCAGAACTGCTCAGGGGTTCTTTCCCTGGACCATGCATATGCTCACGCTTTATTTGCAATTAGTCTGCTGTTATGAATGTTTGGCTGCTAGCAAGCACATGAAAATCTAATATCAGGCTCAAACTGTGCCTCCTTTGTTTATAAACAGCTTTTCTTTTCCGTTACGCTGATAGAGCATGATACAGAGACATCTTGCGATAGACTATTTCAGTATAAGGTGCCAAAAATGAAGAGGAAACATTTTATGTGATTAAACAACTGAGACGTTCTGACAGATGTTTGCAGGAAAAGCAGCAGTGCTCAGATGTGGTTAGTGCTCGTGCGTGTGTTTGTGCCCCAAATTCAGGGGGAGGTGTTAATAGCTGGCTGTCTCATGCAGATTCCTAGGACCCCTTCCCATTTCTGTGGGCTTTGCGGTGTGCATTGTACAGCGGCTCTGAGTGCATTTGGCATGGACTCAGTTCTTGGTGCTGGGCTAGCTGCAAAATCCTTCCCCATCCCGGTCCCAACAGCTTTCTCTCCTCTCCAGTCTTCTTTTTCTAGAGACTTCCTTTTTCTTAGCATCTTCGCTATTGGTTTCCTGGCTCATGGCTCTGTCTTGCTTGCTTGTACTTCAGGAAGTTATTACTGGTTTCAGTGAAGGCTTTTAACGTAGATCTTGCCAAAATAAAATCATAGCGAAGGTACTGGTTCTGCCTTCTTGGCCCTGGCTGCATGTCCTTCCACTTTAATTCCCAGCCAGATGTTTTTGTGCTTTAAGGGCAGTTTATGTTGGGGCTTTGACAATTTTTGAGTATTAGAACAGCTTTAATTTGAAGTTTGAATTCAAGATAATACAGCTATGGCTTTTGAAAAGTTGCAGTTGATTATTTCTTATGTAAGTAGCAGAAAGGCCCTAAATACTCGGAAGTTGTATTTGGAGAAGAAATAAAAATTAATTCAGACCTGTCCAAGCTAGTCTGAGTTTTTTTTGCTCAGATTAGTAGAGCAGGATGGACCTTTGTGTGATGCATAATCAAGTTGGAAAGTTGTTTTGAGTCAGACTGCAAAGGTGTAATCCCCTTCAGGGATTATGGTACATTTTGCATATTGCCTCCAAGTGCCTATCTGAGGATTCAATGGATGCTGCTATCTATAGCACTTTGGAAAGCATTCATTCATAAAAATGGATTTTAACAACAGCTTTGCAAAGACCTGAAGGAAAGCAAGGGTGCCTGGGAGAACAAGGAACATCACTGATTGCCTGGAAAGACATTGTGATTCTGGCAACTGCAGTGATGAAAAAGGACACCCACCTCGTGTGCCAGGAGTACTATAACTCACTTGGGGTTGAGTTCACCCCAAAATGGAAGAGCAGGATGAATTCATACAAGAACAACTGTGGGCTACTGAAGATGCAATGTTCCTAGAGCCAGCTCAGGCAGTTTTCACTTGAGTTTGCCCCCTTATATTGTGCAGATTTGGAAATAGGGTGAGTTTAGAATAAAAATACCCAAGAATTGCATCCTACAATTGAGTCAGGTAATACATATTTCTCCTCTCCCCCAACCTGTGCAGCCCTCTCTTGGGGAGTCGAGCAGTATTAGTTCTCCATAGACTCCTACTGCGTCCTTCTGTTAAGCCATCTCCCCAGCTTATTGCATGCCCTGGCATGAGTCAGTGCACCAATAAAAGAAGAAAAAAAGGGTGTATGTGTCATCCTTTAGTCTGCCAGCTCCCTGAACCTGGTTTTTACTACAGGAGCACTAAGGTGAAGTCTTATGCCAGCAGTATGTGCCAGGGATGCTTCTGCCCAGGAGGCAGAGCTGTTCTTTCGTGGCCCCATTAAATTGCCAACTGCATTGATACAGCAAAGTTAAATCCATGTGATACTGTCTGCACATCTGCCAGGTCAGACTAAAGACCTGTCCAGCCCCGACAGCAGATGCTTGGGTACAAGTATAAAAAATAATCCAGATCTTTTCCCTTCTACACTTGACAGAAGTCAGCAACCCAGTGTAAGCAGTAAGGCATTGCTAAAGTGCTGTTTTATGTGTTTAATGGCAAGAATTGTCTGATTTTCATCAGTGGGACTCGAGATATTTTAGCGATGAATGGCAAGATGGCAAGTGTGTGGCTGCTTTCCTAGGCCAGCTCTCTGCTTGTAAACAGCTGGTTGTGTTGGAGTAAACCAATCCATGGTTTGCCGTTAGACCTTAATTAGGTAACAAATGGTAATGTGTTCCATTATATCTATTTAGTCTCATTTGCATGGGGTGGAAGGTAGTGTGAGGACTCTTGTTTGTTGGTGCATGGTTAAGAGGATTAGATGTAGCTCTGCAAAGGTGCGGGCAGGATGGCGGGGAGCTGGGAAGGTGGGACGACGTGTCCCATACCATGGCTTATGCTGTAAACCTTTATATAAAAGAAAACTCCCCCTTTATCCTGCTGTGCTTATGTCGAAGGAAGCACATTTGTTCCTTTAGACTCGGTTGTGGGAGAATGCTAAATTATTGCTTCATCCTACAAAGGCACTTGGTGAATGGGGTGGAGAGATAGCATAAAGGCTAAATAAGTGTAAAAGACTTAAGCGTTTCTAATTTATGGCACAGTGCTCACAGGGGAATATGCTCACGAAGACCTGCAGCATCTTTTCCTATTGAATGAACAGATTAATGATGGCAAATTCTGCCGTGTTAGGGACGTGTGTGAGGTCACTCCTTGTGCTTGGCCGTAGGAAATACTTCAACTGGAAAAAGCCACCGTTTCCTTGCGGCTGCTTTGGATTCTGCTTTTACAGTCGAGAGAGCAGACTTTTTCTGGGATAGTTTTGGAAAATATTTAATTAAGCAGCTCTAATGAGAGGCCATTATAACTGCAAACAGAATTATTGTTATCATCATTTCAGCTGTTAACATTTTAAGGGCAGTTGTTCACAAACTGTTCAGTAATTAGAGCCCAATTCACTGTGGAAAAATTGTAGTTGGGCTGCTCCTGCAGCAAGTGTAACAAGGAAAGGAGCATTTGAAAAGAAGTCCTTCCCAGGATGTGCGGATGTGCAGTGGACATGTGGACCCATCACTTCTCCATAACGTAGTCTGTCTTCAGTGCAGGCTGCAAAGGTTTAGATCCTAGAAGCAGCGTGGGTTGCTTTGGCGTGTGCATGATAGGCTTATTCACCATCAGGAGTACCTTGAGATTATTTCATGGTCCTTTTTTAGGTATGCAGAGCAGAGGCAGAGGTTTGGGACAGAACTGTGGAAACTTGTACGTCTGGCACAGCTGCTCTAATGATCATGGTCTATGGCAATTCTGCGAACATAGTGATATTGTTATATTAATGGCCAGGTGAGCTTTTTAACCTCCTAGGAAATTAAACAGTATGAGGAGGGGAAAAGTGCAAATTACCTTTCTGTTCTTGGTAAGAAGGAGCACCTTACACAGCTTGATGCAAATTGTTTCTAGTTAAGGAATGTCTTAAAATGCAACTCTGCAGGGTTGCTCAGCTGTAGCTATAGTTAGAGCTGCAACTATAGATAGCATTAAATTTATTTAAGTGCTAATGAAGTGAAGTTTGGCATTTCCTCTGAGACTTATTTTAGAGCAAGTCTATCTGAATTGTTTAGCAGCTTTGTGCACCTCATGTTCAAGCACTTTCATACTGCTTAGGCTGGGCAAGTTAATGCGGGGCTCTGTCGGTGTCTGGCTGAGTGAGCGCTTTGCTTCCTCAGCCTGGTTTAGGATGGTCCTGCAGAAGCTGTGCTGGTTGTACCAGCCTTCCTGCTGCTCCTAGTCCTGGCAGGGTGGCAAAGTGCAGCTGGAGCACGGGGCTCTGCTTCCTCGGGGAACCATCTCTGGTATTAAAATAACTTCGTGTAAATCTCATGCTGAGAAACCCTGATTCTTGTGGTTTTGCTTTCTGGATTAGAGCACAGGCTGCAACTCTTGATTGGTAAATCCTCTTTCTAAGCCAGGGAGGTGGGGAATGTACAGTGCTGGGCATGCAGAAGGCAGGTTAAGAGCTTTAGCTCAAGAATGGGGCTTGGTGGCGGCACAGAAGGAGCTCTGGAAAGTGTTTGGTGCCACGTCTAAGCCCTGAGACTCTCTGAACTTTCTTGTATTTTCTCCTCTTCAACTTAAGTAAATGTCTTCTCTCCTGAGAGCAGATCTGTAACTTCTGTTGGATCTGGGCAAGGCATTTTCCAGTTAGCAGTGGTTTGATCTTGGCAGAGGACATGGTAGGAAGTCATTAGTCGTCTTGGAAGAGGTGCTGCCAAATGGCCGTGGTGGTGGTGGGAGATTGCGATGTTCCTATCCAGTGACTCAGTGGGAACGCGTGGCCTGTCGTTACAGGACCATCCCTTGGAAAGCGGGCCTAGGAGTCAGGGTCAGGGACTGTAGATGGGTTTCTGGCTTGAGGGCTGGCTTCTCACAAGACTCTGCTGTCCTGCAGAGCTGCTTTCCCATTTTACATGTACGAACCACGGATAAAATGGGAATCCGGTTTGGCACCGTTTTGCAGCTGTGGGAGAGCCAGGTAGTGAAGTGCTGTGTAGTTTTGGTCGGAGAAATGGTGTTTTTCCAAGGGAAGGGGAAGATGTCTTGTGCCATGAACAGTAGCTCGTGGTGTACCTTGGGCTACTGCAGAGAGAGAATTAATGATGCCTTCAGAGACCTGTGAGCCAGCCAAGGAGCATGGTAGCCCCAGGATGCATACTGGGGTCGGAGGAAGCCAGTACTGCTCTGTTTCCTTGCAGGCTTGTTCCTGGAGCTGAGGCAGAAGCTGATCTGGCAGTGAGCGGAAAAACCTGTTTCGGTTAGCATTTCCAGTGCAGGGAATAGCTGTCGATGCCCTGGAGCTGAAATCTTGTTGCTTTGCCTGCAGGATAGAGTCAGGACAGGCTGAGCAGTATCTCAGTGAGCACTGCCTCTCCTCACCTCACGAGCAAACTTGCTCGTTGGGTGTCCCTGGAGCACAGGGTGGTCTGAAGGCACTTTTGGGAGGATTTGAACCTCAGCTCCTCAACAAAACACCTGTGACTCATGGTAAATCATGTACACACTCTCTGCCTCAGTTTCTCCCTCTTCCCCATAGAAAAATCTCCTGCTTTTTGTCTTCTCTGTATAAGGTACAAGCAGATCTGTGGTGCCTCAGAGTGGGGAGCTGTGCAGTGCCCTTGCAGATGTCCCAGGTCCTTCACAGGTTTGTAGCGAGCCAGGCACAACCGTCTCCTATGAGAGGTCCTCCACTGCTGTACTGCAAGGAATAAGCTGAGATTTCCAGCACTGAAGAAGCTGATGCTCGTTTCTGTTCCCATCCTAAGCAGTCTGCTTGCAAAAGAATTTATGATAACAAAAATATTTTTTGTGCAAAGTGCAGTAACATAGAGCAATAAAACCCTGTAATTGCAGCAGGAGTATTCTGTGTTAAACGAAACTATCAATTATAGTTTGCATAGAGGTTTGCTAGACTAAAAAGGTGGTGCTTTCATGTGAAAAAATATTCATTATCTTCTTTCAAACACACCTTAATTGCCAACATCAAAGTTATTAATTAAGCAATACATCTTGCAAAACTGGATTGGCTCATCCAGTGTGTGTGGAGTGTGGTAGGAAAGGTACGGAGAGCGTATGAGCCTTCTGGATCCTCGCAAGGGAGAGCTGTTAAGGTGAATCCATTCCTCTCTATAAAGGCTATACTCAAAGGAGTTGATTTTATGAGAAATGTCACGTTTTAGGGTGCAGTGTACTTGCTTTGGCAGCAAAGCTGTAACAGAAACAGTGACAAATTCTTCAGCTAGTCCTTTTGCTTAGCTTCCCCGCTTGACAAACACTGCCTGTGCAGTCCCGTGCTGCAGCTGGCTCTGGGGGTGGCAAGGCTGTGTGGTAGGCATCACTGCTGCCAGGCCTGCCTGTCCCTGGGGCTTAGTCCCAGATGGTCCAGGTGTCCCAAAATGTGGTTTGGAAACATCCATAAGAAGAGTAGTTGGAGCAAGAAAATGCAAGGAAGGAATTTGAGTTTTGTTTTGCTCATCTGTCCCCAGTTGTACCTGTGCTGCTGGTTTCCAGTTGCTTCCAGTGCTGTAATGAAAAGCACAGCTGCTTTAAAAAACAGAGGTATCCTTCTTGAGCTTCTTATTGCTAGATACTTGAGGCATTTTGTATTTCCATGCTAGCAGAAGTCTCTTGCCTTGGATAAAATTCAGTTTTAAGACTGCAGGTTGAGACCTGGAAATTTAATTTCTTTAGCTTCTGCTAACTCAGTTCTTGCTCAAAAATGGCTTTTCTGTATAATGTGATTGGTCAGCATCATATCTGATTAGTGCAAGGAGAATCTCAGATCAGCTCTGTTGTGTATCAGATGCTTGTTGTCTTCTTTCTATTTTCCTTTCCTCTCCTTTGTTATATCACTCAGGAACTCACCAAAATTAATGGTGAAAAGCTGTCACAGAGAATGGTCCTCCTGGTTACAGGTGAGACTACAGAGTACAGCTGGATCGGTGGGTATCCAGCTCACGCTGTGCCAACCAGACCTTCCCCTCCAGGCATCTCGGTGCCCCCTCCCTGGGCAGAAACTCTCCTCACTCTTTGCTAATATGCTTAAAGCCCTTTTTGTGCTTGACCCTAATTTTGTTACAGGTGTGAACTTGCCATGATAACGATGAATAATTTTTTTTTCATCTATATGATTTTAGAGAATGATATTATCTTCTGTTTCCCACTAGCTCTGGAGGAAACTATACCTCTAAAGTATTTGTCTCATCAATTTGCAAAGACATCTTTATTGCCCTTGGTGGATCATAAAGGCTGGTTTCCAAGAGGGATGTTTACTGTAAAAGCTAATGAAGACATCATTGCTTTCCATGGCATCTCGTAGCTTGTTCTCCAGAAAGAGTGATTGACTCCTTGTTGTGGCTGTATTTTAACTTCTGCTAGGTGTGTGTTTTTATGAATTTTTTATCAGGTTGTTAATGGTGGAGTTGAGGGATCAGACAAAGAGATCGTTGTCTAAACTGGCAGGGCTTGCTTGCAGCAGGCAGGGAGGATGCCTGGGCACTCTATTTGCTCTCCAGGTTTTCTTTGAATAAGAAAGCGTTATTGTGTGCATCACTTAAAATTAGACATTTAATAATTAAACATTTTTTTTTAAGATTTTCTCTCTCTCATCTCAGTGTGAGTAGGAAGAGTGTTCCCAATTACACTTTTATGACTATAGATTTTCCACTTCGCATTCTCAAGAGCATGGAAACATGATTAATGTAAAAGATTGTCAAGCAGCATTAATCACTGTTGATTTCTTATCGATTCCTGCCCTCCCCTTTTCCCAGAGAGCCGGTGTGCTTGCACTGGCCGGTCAACTTCTGTGCAGTGAATAAAATCTTACACCTTTGTCGGTGTCCTCTTGCCCTGCAGTTCGAAGGAGTGCGGTGAAGAGCCAGGGAGCTGCTCATCTGGGACTATTGGGAAGCTTTAGTCACAGCAGAGAGAAATAATGGGAGGAGAGTATAAGCATATTTTATTTGATGCCGTTGCTTCGCTGTTACATGCACTAAACTACACACGCAAGACAAGTGGTTTTACATCTAGTGTATATTTTCAGCCAGGGTGGCCTTTGCGAGACATAAATGACATAAGGTGAACAAACTGCTTATTAAGGTAAGACAATGAAGGCCCAATTTTAAAAGGTTAAGATGTACTAGAAAGTATCAGTGCATCCTCCAAGTCATTAATGCTATACAGAATGCACGGCGTGTGGTATTTTGAAAGGCCACTGTAACCTTTTCAAGCATGAAGCATGCTAAAAGGAATCCATTTCCTTACTGCCTTGAAAAGAGAAATCAGTCTTAAAAAGCCTCAGTTTTTATTCGTTTAAAAAGAAACCTTTCCTTGGAGTGTAAAAAGAGAGGGAGGATCCTTAACGCTAAGTGAGCAGTGAGCTGTCTGTTGCAAGGGAGCAACCCTGGAAGTCCATAAGCGATGTGAGATGTAAAATTTTGTTTTTTAAAGAGAAAAATATTCTCACTGTTGTACTTTCTTCCCCCAGATCCTTAGCTGAATTTTAAATTTTGCACAGGCTTGTTTGTCTCTGTTCAAAACAGCGAAACGTGGCGGGTGGACCAGTGTTGCCGTGTGGGATCTCTGTGCATCTGCATGCGGCGTTTGTGGTGGGGAGCGGAGGTGAGGAGGCTGCGGAGCGGAGGAGAAAGGGGCGGCTTCGCCCTGCCTGCATGTGAGTGGTGTCCTGGGCTGCAGGGTCTGAAGTATTGAAACAGCAGTTACAGATGAATGCATTTGGAAGTCTTGTGTTTGGTTTGGGGAAAAAAAGTCCAACAGACAAGTTTTCAGGCGAACAAGCTGCAAAGACCTGAAAAAGGGTTCCTATATTCCTGAAAGCTTGTCTGGTATTTGGAGTTAGATTGTTTGGTCTTATCTAAAGGACAACAGCTACCTACAGAGCAAGCCTTGCTGTCCGGTGCTGTCAGGCAGCAGCACCATCGCTCCCGCTCGACAGGTCTCTGTGCTTCAAAACCCATCGCTTCTCATTACCTGCCAGCACCTTGAGAGCAGGAGCAACCATTCCCTCCTGCCCCACGGATGCTGCAGCCGTGTGCCCATCCAGTAGGTGTTTTGGGGGCAGCAGTAGTACCCGAACAGACAGCAAGTGATTGACCTGCTGCCCCACTTCAGATCTGTTAAGGTGGGTTGGGCAAGATCGTAGTTTCAAAGTGCTGTGGAAGTCCACAGTTGTGCCTCCTCTTGCTCGCATGGTGCAACTTGAGGACTACTTTTTGCAGTATTGTTCCCCTGCCTGCTTTGCATTTGCAATTGCATTTTAACAGAGAAGGTTGTGAAGAGTTAACAAGCCTCCTCAGACTTCAGGAAGCCCCCAAGTTGCCTTTTGCTTAAGTCAACTTGCCTGTTAGATGACAACACTGAGTTAAAGCAGCTGGTCTTTGCAGCAGGCATCTTGCTTTTGTTGCTGAGAAGGTCTTCATGAAACAAATTAACCAGATGCAAGTTTTGACTTAAGCCCACTGGGAACTAGGAAGATAGCAGACCATCTTGCTGTAAGTTAAATATGAACACTATGAAAGAACAATGGAAGTGCTACTTGTAGTCTGTCCTTGGCATCTGTTGGCTAAATGGCCTCTTCAAATACACACTACAGCTCCAACTTCACTTAGCTGTAGCTAAGCTCCTGATTGCAATATGCTTTTTCTTCCTGACTATTCAGCCTTCGACTCTTGCAGTGTCAGTGGAATTAAAGAGCATAAAGAGCAGGGTTTTACAGTCAGTGCTGCTGCTTTTGCTCATGAATCCTGAAAGCTGCTCCAGAAAAGCAGAGGTTTTGTGTGTGGAGGGAAGAGATGAATTAAAATATTCTATTCCCTCCTGAACACAGAGAAAGAGAGTCCTTATGTGTAGATGATCTCATTCAGTGGGTGTCTAAAGACTGAGTGAATGATGTGCAGTGTGCTGGGGTTTTTAGTACATGTGGCTTGGGAGTGGGCTTTTTTGCTTTTCTGAGGGGATGGGGGAGATTTTGGCCCATCTGGGGTTTCTTCAAGTTTGGGATTTGATTTGCAAGCTACGTTGTGCAGACTGGCAACCAGGCAGTTGTCACCCAAGTCTCTCCTTTCAGATGTTACAGCTCCATCGCCCCCCTCTAGTTCTCATTTTCCTGAAAACCAAAGGCAATTTCAGTGACCTATTTGGGACTCCTATGGGACTGCTCCCGCTGTGACACATTCAATGATCAGATCATAAAAGGGGAGTCTAGAACATGCAAGGAAGGGACAAAGCAAGGATCTTGGCAGCTCACCAGCCTCGCTGTCTTTCTTGGCTGAGGCTTGCAAGCATCAAGTTGCACTCCTGTGTGGAGGAACAGTGGTTTAATGTTTGATAGTGATCAGATCAGGAGGAGAGCAGAGCACCAGGCATCCGACAGGTTGTCAAACCTGTCACTTCCCAGCCTTTTCTTCCCCTTGACAAGGTTAGCCACTGACTGACAAGGGTACGCTTTGCCAGGATGGCAGCAGAGCCTTTAGAAGGAAGAAAAATGCTTTCAAAAACGAATTCGGCTGCTTTCCACGTATCGTAACATCTCTGCGCAAAGCTGCATTCTCAGATGTGCCTTTGCAATGACTTTGAGTCTCTTTCTTCCTCCACTTCCCCGTTACTGGAAAAACAAACGCACACATGCAACACCTTTTCCATAGACTGCAGTTGCTTGTTGGGTGGGATGTGGATGGGCTGCGAGCAAGATTACAGGGCCGTAAGCATCCCTTACGATGGCTCCTGATGTGGCATGGGCACCTGCAGTCTGAGGACTGGGTGCACCCAGCCATGTGAATATGCCTTTGGTGACATTGGTATTACAGATAAGGAGACTTTGGGAAGGGATGAATTTCTTGTCTGAACTGGAGAGGTTTCTGTCTTGATCCCTTCCTCCCCTACCCATCCTTGCCTCTCTTCTTTTTTTCAGGATATTGAAGGCATGAAAGTGCCACAGTTTGTCCATCTATTCGTTGCGCACAGTATTGACTGCTGTGTTGGTAAAACCAGTTCTAGCTAAATATTTTTTTAAAAATGCACATTCAATACTCCCTCACTCCGAAGTGCCTGTGAATTTTTGCAAGGCACTTTGGCTCTAGGATTTTGTAATGCAGACCAGTGTACATCTGTGTTGCACACTTTCCTCTGCTGTGTGCACATAATCATACATAAATGCATGTGCCTTCGATGTTTGCTGCAAAAGGAAATTCTCTTTTCCCAAACTGTGGCCAACCTCAGTCGCATTAATATGAAGACTAGAGGTTTGCAAAACCTTAGTAGAATCTGCATTCACTGTAGGAGTGGAAGGATGTTTGCTAATCCTTTTCCCATGACACACTTTATACCACCTTGGATTTGGTATAGTTTTCGCACTGTTGAATCAAAATCATAAAGATGATTGTCGTAAGGCATAAAAAAGTTAGCATGCTCTTATCTATTTTAATTTTGTTTGAATGATGCCATCTGCTTTTCTGATTATGGCAGGTAGTTGAAGGAGGAGAATGTACCGGTTGGGAACTGCAGAAACAACACAATATTTCTTATGGCTGATGGGTTGTTATTTTATCTTTTTTTAACATGCTCAGTCATGAGTGAGAAAGCAAAAATCAATGTTAGGGAGAAACAAACAAAGAAGAAAAATTGAATTATCAAATTAGTTTAGGTAAAGTTCACAAGTGAAGAACTTGAAAAGCGAATGTGCTGGTTAAGTGAGAAAGCCATGCATCCCTGTAGGTCCTTTGTGCAGAGTTCATTCAACAGCCTTTCAGAGCTCTGAGCTCTAATTGCAGTGCTGATTTCCTCTAAACACCAAATTGCCAGATAATCGTAGCCAGAAAGAGGTAGATATGTGTGTGCTTTTGCAAGATAGGTTAGTTGCACAAATTTCCCTTTTGGGAATAAGTTATGCTTGCACCCTCTTTGTTGGTTCCTTGGGAGGATGAAGGCTGCTGAGCTGTCCCTCTGCTGTGGGAAATGCCGCTGGGATGTTATTTATCCCATAAGTGAGGATGTGCTTGCTGTGGTCTCAGGGGTGAGGCAGATCCCAGCCTTTGCAGATGCATGTGTTCCCTCACCTGCATGGGGCAACGGCTTAGGATTAGGCCTGAAACTGCAAGACTTCCAATGAACGCAGTTATTTTTCTGCTGAAGTATTATGACAACTGAGTGGGTGTATTATGTAGAAAGCTGCATATTCGGAGTACTCACTGCTATTTGCCATCAGATCCAGAAAGGTATAAACTGCTTTTTTTGTTGTTGGCTTTTTTATTAGAAAGGCAAGAAGCAGCTGCTTAGCTGAATGTTGGTGCGCAAGTTGGTTGTTTGATATTCATCATGTTGCTCTAGGCATCTGTTGACAGGTGGGAAGAGTTCTTGGTGAGCCGGCTCATGGCTTTATTGCCTACCTGGGTATAACTGCTGCTTGGAAGGCTGACAAGTTAGCAGAAAACCACTACTTTGTGCTGTGCGGAAATCTGTTAGTATGGGTGGATACAGATCGAGCCAAGCAGATAAGACAGACATTAAGTAAATGCCCTAGACATGAGAATGAAGAGCCGAAGCTGAGCTGTTGTCATGCTAATGCTGCACAGGAGCATGTTGTTAAAAGTGGTGATATATGGCAGTTGCTTCATTATATTTAGTTTCCATGTCATGTTGGGAATTCAGTTTAACTCTGGAAGATGATACTTGTCTGATGAAACTGGTATTAGTGCCCAGTCCAGTGAAATAACCAGCTTTGGAGACTGAGAGGATATTGGGCTCTGGAAAGTATTTGCCATGAAGCTGAGTAACTTCTTTGTGGGTGTAGAAAGCACGAATGTTTAAGTGAGGTTCATGGTGTCTCGGTACTTCTCATCTAGAAGCTTCCCATGTTCTTGAGGACTAAATGATCTAAAAGACTTCAGTTAGAAAAAGGAAAAAAAAAAAGTTGATCTTATGACACAACGCCATATATCTACTATATGTCTTCAGAATGTATGAAGACAGTCTTTGACCTGCACAAATATCAGAGGTCCATACAGTTGCTTTAAGGTCACTTGAATAACCCTGTAGAATAATATGCTGGCATTGCCTTTGACAGATAGCCTGGACATTTGCTTGCTGAAGCCAGTCTTCAGAGCCACTGTGTCTTGGTAGCAAAGACTGTAATAAAATTGTTCGGTTCAAAACAGACCGTTCTTCATTTTGACTCGTAATCAATAACTGTCTGTGGCTGATGTCGCCTTGGACTCTGTCTCACGGGGACTTATTGTACAGTGAAGTCCTCTATGCTAATCTGTGTCTATAAATGAAGATACATCTCTGTGAAGACTTCTGTATCCTTCTTGGGCTGGTGGAGAGCTAGAGGCTGAGAGGGGAGCCCTTGTTGTTTAGGGGCTTGATAGACTTTGATTAATTTGGATTCTGGATCTGCTTTTTCCTGAAGAGATGCAAGATCTAGTATATTTAGCTGGACAAGTGGTATGTTTGCCATGTCTTTGGCAAATGTCTTTGCGTTCCTCGAGGCTGAATAAAACAACAGCCTCAGTGTTTCTGGCAAATGTGCATGAAAGACAAGTTTCGGCCAACACGTCGTGCATGTGGTGGAGTAACAGCACATGCAGGACTTTTCCCACGACCAGGGACCCCAAGTCGGTTGCGCACAGCGCCCATCTTTGGGCCAGCTCTTGGTGGGTGCACAGGGACGGGTTTGGGAGCAGGGCAAGCCTGTGGCAGTGCTTCTCTGACCCCTCTGCTTGACGGGACCACATGTCACGGTGGCACCCTGCTGCCTTCCAGTGAGATGCTGGTTGGTGATGAGGATTTATTTAGGGATGTGGCTAAGTAGCACAGGAGTCTGGCTGGTTCCCCGTGTCCCAGTTCAGCAGCAGAGACACTGGGAGGGAGCTGTGGGCAGAACATCCTGATTGAAACGTGAGGCTCGTGTGGGATCTGCTGATTTACAACTTGCTTCTGCTCTACTGGAGTTGTGGGATTTTTTTTTTAGATGCCTGTAAAGGCATCTTTATATGGGTGTCTGAGGGAGAGGCTGGTGGCGTGGTGGGAGGATATTGAGTTACTTTGAGCTGCTGTAGGATGCAGTGTCTGTTGAGCAGGCAAGTCTCTATTTATACACGCGGCCGACGGTGGGCGTGCGAAAGCTCTTGGGCTTCTGCGCGAGCTACTGTCTGTGCTGATGTGAAACAGCCAGATGGATGCTGGGGAGGTCAGAAATGCTCTGCGTTCCCAAACTGGGGCTGTACGTAATATCTGATATATTTGCTATCCTGTTACTAACTCTTGCCACAGCACGTGCAGGATGCAACCTAGGTGCAGCAGAGTACCCACCTTTAATGCCACGGTACCTGCTGGAGAGGCAGGGCCGCGATGAGCAGTAGGTCAGGGGATGTGCAGCTGTGGTGTGGGGTTATTCCTGCAGCCGTGCTCCCTCGTGGGCACAGAGGGGGTTTAGGCACAGCCCAGCAAGGGGAAACGCCGTGTGCCGGGGAGGGAGCAGGACAGCCGTGCGTGGCTGAGCTCCAGAAGAGCGGGGGGAGCGCGTTGGTGGCTGCTGCTGGATGATGATGAATATGAAATAGGAGCAGGAGAACATGGATCTAACTCAGTGTCTGCCCACATTGTTTCAGACCGTGGCTTAAATTGCATTTCTCTCCATCAGCTGAAGCTGCCTCTGCTCTGCCGCTTTCCTCGTTGTGGCTGTGTGGTGAACCAGGCTGGGGAGTTAATGTGGGGTAAAAATAACTGAGCTGAAAGAAAGAGTGCGGCTATGGCACACCGTACCTCCGAGAGAAGTGCTCACCAAAATGCGCCCACGGGGGCAAAGCAAGAACCTTGCATGTCTTGAGTCTTACATGGCATGCTGAAACCAACTAAGAGCAGTTTTTCTGTTTTTACACTGGGTTTTGCTGTTGTTGGAACACTTCTTCCTTTATATGAACTGTCTTACGCTGTGGGGGAGGCTTAAGACTGGTATATTAAGGTGTCCTGACTCTGCATGGTTATCTTACAATGTGTGGTGATGCTCCAAAATGTGCAGCTTTGGGATCTTTCTCCCTTTGGCTATCAGCTTCCATGCTTAAATTGCATAGCTGGCAGTAAATGCTGCCAAAATGTCATGTAGATGAAGCAGCTTCATAAGAGCTTTAGTGCCACAACCTTTCCCAACCCCTGCAATTACATTTTAATTCAATATTTCATTGGAGTTTTCAAATAATTTTAAATTAATAGGGACCAGATTGTAGGGGGAAGAGCTGGCATCGTTCTCTGTTTGCTTACAGAGTCTTCTGCACTACAGATACCCAGTTGATACACACAGCTGGGAAGCCAGGTTTTCTCCAAGGACAGCTGAACGATTCCTGTTACCAGTGAGAAACCAGAGCCCACCCAGAGCTTAAATGCCGAAACAGGTCCCAGGAAGGGATCTGCAAGGAGGGGGGTGTTACACATGGGAGGGGGTGGGTGTGGGGAGGGACGGCAGAGAGCAAAGCACTATTTTAGTTCCCTCCTTAGTTTCGGAGTGTTACTAACAAACAGCAAAGCTGTTGCACAAAAAGTCCTCTGCTGTGGTGCCTGTCTCTGGGCTTTTGAGTTTACAGATTGTGAGCAGGCACGCAGCAATGTCTGGGGGGCCTGCTTGATTTTGGGTGCTTACGGTGCTTCTGCCTTGGCAGGCAGGAGGTCTGCGATTTGTTCTGCTTTTAGAGAAATCCTTGCAAGTGCATCCACAGGGAGCTGTGGGCACCTTCCCCTCGCCCTCGTCCACCGTGCTCGCAGTTTTGGCCTGGCTCTGGCAGGCTGTGACATCTTTAGCTAAGCAGTCTCCTTGCCATGGGGGCTGAATTATCCTCTCCGATGCCAGGGCTGAGGGATTTGCTGCCAGGGGCTGGCTGGGAGCTGTGCATGGCTTGAGGCTGGGTCGCCAGCTTCCCAGGCAGTCCTTGAGCAATGGGCATAAAAAAGGATGGCGAAAATCCCACTGATTCCTCCAGCGGCAGGATTTCACCCCTTTTGCTCAAAAACAATTAGGCGAGGAAAGCACAGCAACAATGGGCTAGCGATGGGCAGGCTTGCATCAGACCTCTTAAATGTGTTAGGCTTGATTGATTTAAACCACCAGGTTTAGCCACAATTTAGATCAGCAAGCAACAGCCTTCATTTAAATAATTGACCTGAATCTTGTTTTTTGCATTTATATTTATTAAAGTGATTCTCATGGGCTGGTAGCCGTAAAATATACTGAGGACGAGTGGCTGTGTTGCATCGGATTTGGTGTTCCTTCTTTCTTAGTCAGGAAAAAATCCAGTGTCTGTGCATACATATTTAATAAGTTGTATAGATTTATATGTGTGTGTTAGGATTTGTAGCATTCTTGATATATTAATTACTGTTGTTTTGCCTGTGATTTTGTCTTAAACTCTCTTTGGAAAGAAACTGGAATTCAATTACTGTGCACAAAAATAGCATTTGCAAAGCTCTACTGAAATATAATTATCTGAAGTGTATCAGATGCACACAAGCAATACTGAAATGCCCTTTGCATTAGGACTGCTCTTCGAATGAGAAAAATTTGTACTAATTGCCTGTTTGTACCATGCTGCTAAAAATCTGAGGATTAGTAGATCTCATTGTTTCTTTATAAGCAAGAACACCCAAGTAAGTTCCCCACTTTATCTAACTCCAGTTAGTTTTTCAAGTCTGAGAGGATGAAACTATTTGAAAAGCCTGGGACTAGTGCAGTACCTTCTTGCAGGGTGGATCTGCTGAGTTCCTATGTGCTGAAGTGGTGTGATTTAACCCCAGCCAGCAGCTAACCACCACGCAGCTGCGCCCTCACTTCCCCCCCAGCTCCCAGTGGGATGGGGAGGAGAATCGGGAAAGAACGTAAAACCTGTGGGTTGAAATAAGAATGGTTTAATAACTAAAGTAAAATATAATACTAACAATAATGAAATATAATAATAATAATTGTAGTGAAAAGGAATATAACAAAAAAAGAGGGGGGAAAAAAAAAGAAAAACCAGTGATGCACAATGCAGTTGCTCACCACCCGCTGACCAGTGCCTGAGCAGCGATCCGCCCCTCCCAGCCAACTCCCCCTGTTTATATACTGGGCATGACGTTCCATGGTATGGAATACCCCTTTGGCTAGTTCGGGTCAGCTGCCCCGGCTGTGCTCCCTCCCAGCTCCTTGCACACCTGCTTGCTGGCAGAGCATGGGAAACTGAAAAGTCCTTGGCTTAAGATAAGTGCTACTTAGCAACAACTAAAACATCAGCGTGTTATCAACATCATTCTCACACTAAATCCAAAACACAGTACTGTACCAGCTACTAAGAAGAAAATTAACTCTGTCCCAGCCGAAACCAGGACAAGAAGTCACCTTCTTCGTCCAGTTCAGTGGCTTGAATGCTGTAAAACTTTGTCACCAAACCTTTTATAAAAAAGTTTTCTCTTTAAAACAAAGGCTAAAATCCCATTTCTGGTAACAAATAATAAATAGAAGTATTTGGGATCTTCAACTGATGGTGAGAGAGTAAGAAAACGTATTTATGATGTGGTTTGAGAATACTATTTCTTGCTTAAAAAAATAGCGGTGCAGATTCCCAACACAAATTATTGCTTCAAATCCTGGTCTTGGTCTTGCAACTGTATTGCTTTCATGCGGGAGTCCCACTGAAAAATTTGCTGCCCAGATATAAGTGCAGGCTTTGAGCCACTGAAAGTATTTCTAATAAATTCACTTTTCAGCCAGCTGAGGGAAAAGCAAGCTTCTGTTAATAAGAATCTTTGTTATCTTGGAAAGTAAGTTATGGAGAAACCATAACATCATCAAAATGTGTTAAAATAAATAAAGTGCATTTTGAGCATTTGCTAAGGAAAAGATGACAACAAACCAATGTTCTTTAAGACCTAAAGATAGGGACTCTGATCGTGAGAGCGAAGAATTGGCCATCTCTGGGCTGCTGTGCTTTCTGATACAGGATGGAAATGTATCAACTTCATTCAAAAAGGAGAAAATTATTTTTTCATCCTATCTATAAATAGTTTCATCAACTCTTCATGATCAGTAGATTGTGAAAAAGAAGCAACTGTGTGACAGACTTCGAGGTCAGAAATTTTGTAATTTTAGTGGGAATAAAAAACTATAGTTCTTTGTTGGTGTGGATTGACATAAATTAAGTCTGACATTGCCAACAGTGTTTAAAAAATTGGTAATGCGATTAGAGTGATTTAACGCTGACTTTACATAGAAACATTCTTAATATTTAATCAAGTTAAACACAGCTTCAGTCATTTTCTTTTACGACTTAATTTTCCACCCTAACATGGACACTTTGCAGACAGTGGTGGTGCGAGACCTTGCAAAGCTGCCGTGGCACGTGCCAGTGTGATGCAAGCTGGTCATAGCCTGTACCTGGCTCTGAAAGGGCTCCTCCAGCTCTCTAGAGCTGTCAAGTCCTGGTCCTCCTGTGATTTGGTCGAGCAAATTTGTTGTCACCACCATTAGAGATGCCCCATGGGGTCACAGTAACAGCCTGGCCCTTTGCATCTCTGCTCTGCCCCATCAGTCCTTTTGGCTGCTCCTCCCTGGATGCTTTCTACCTTGATGGTAGAGGTAACGGTGGTACCTTTATTTGCACTGAAGCTCATCCACCCCCCCCCCTTTTTTTTTTTCTTATTCACTCCATTTTTTGAGGTCTCTCGTCACTACTCAAATCAGCAAGAGAGATGTTTTGAATCAGTCTTTTTCAAACTTCCCAAGTTAGATTGATATTTTTTTAAGTACTTCACTTTTATCAGTGGATAGGAGTGTTAAAACGTGCTGTTTACAGTTGTTAGCATTCCTGCTCTAAATTTGTTGTTACGCTTGCTGAACAGGCAGGCACACTCCGAGCTAATGATGTGGCTTAGCACGTGTCCATCTACACGTATTTTTATGTTGGAATGGCAAATGCCATGGCTCATGTTTACTACAAACTGCTTATCTTGGATGGGCACTAAGTTGCACTTGCATGGGGGTTGGAATTTAATTAATGCAGAAATGTGGGCTTAATTTTTTTATTAATGAAAAATCTTAAGTGTGCTAGATGCCTTAAAAAAAGAAGCATTTAAACGTTATTTTCTGCTGATTTACTAAGCAAAGGAAAGATGGGATCAGATGGGTCACCAGAGTCACTTTTCAAGGGACATGGGTGCCAAGCCCTATTTGTTACAGCTACGTGAGGAGTGTGAAGTACTCATCTGCAGTTGGTACCAGTGGGAGCTGGGTGGCCGACCAATTTTTAGGATGCTTGTAAAAATCCACTGAGCTCCTGTTGACATTATTTGGATCTAAGAGAGTTTTTAACGTTTCCGTGGTTCATGCTGGGTGCCCAAAACAGCTGACCCTGGACGGTGGTGCTGCAGAGCTCGCGTGTTTGATGGCTTTTCCGTAGCTATGGTCCAGCTCTCTGCCTGAAGGGATGGAGACCAGGTCCCTCCAATGCTTTTCTTGGCGTCTGCTATACAAAATACATGTGCTTGCTAATTAGGCAGCAGATTTTAAAACCTGACCTACCATTAGCAGCTAAAAAGTTCCCCATTAGGAATCTGATTTGACAGTGGGTTTTCACACTTTGACATGAAACAAAATTTAAACTTTCTTTTCCTCCCTGAGCTGTGGCTGGCAGTGGCCCGTGGTAGCTGCTGTCTAAATGGATGCTCACCTACATGGCGCAAAAAAGGTGCATTTTTGAGTTGAAGGCTCCCAGATGCTGGGGTGGATTTCCCTGGGATCCCCGTGCTTGTTGTGTTTGCATCTGTACACAATGGCGCAACAGGACGTAGATGAGAAGAAAGCCGGAGCGGAGCATCAGATGCTTTAATATCCTACCTCTGACTGAAACAACCTCCCTGTGTGGGAGATAATAAACATTTCTTGTCTCTTAAGGGAAAATCATGCACAGACAGAGACAAGCACATATAAATAATTTACAAAGCTGTAATACACTGTAAATAACAAGCCTACTGAATAATGAATTAACCCAACTGCTGATTCATAGGTGAATATCTCTTGTAAAGCAGAATTTTTATAGATTTTTACAGCTCAGTTAATATCCCCTCGTATTTTATTAAGGCTGTTCAGGTGAAGTATTCTGGTAATAATATGTATATCTTTGGAAGTGAGACGGGGCGGTTGCGGGCTGCCGTGCTGGCGGCAAGCCTGCCGTCCCTCCGCACTGAGGAAGCAGAGCCTTGCTGGGTCTGGGCAAGCTCTGGCTTTTGTTAGTCAGGCTTTTCTTTTCCTCTCAAGCAGGCAGCAGAGATTAAGCAGGAAGAATTTTGATGTGGCCAAAGAATTGGAGAGCTGCAGGGAGGAAGGAGTCTCCGAGCATCTTTAGGATGTTTTTTTTCCAAGCTTCTGGTAATAAATAATGCATTCAACCTACTTTGGCTGTGCTCTAGACGTGGTGAGATTTCTCCGTGCCTTCGAGGACGGGGAGGTGGCAAAGCTGCTGGGTCGGGATTGCCACCCGCCGATTCCCGAGCCCCTCCGTGAACACCGCATCCTTCCCAGCAGTAACGACCGCGTGTCCTTAGCCCCTCTCAGCAGCCACTCAGAAAGAAACCAAACATGACATTTGCTTCCTCCATGCTGTTTCATCCTGTTCTTGCCCCTCTTTCTCAAACAAGCCTTAAGAAATAAAAACAGTTGCTAAGCTACCGGATAGGGAACATCACAGCATATTGTTGCAGTCCCGGTATTAATGCGCCTTTCTGAGCACCGGGCAAGTGGGAAGGGCTCTCTCGTAGCTTGAATTGTTTGTCAGTTAGTGTTGTACTCCTATTGCAGATTATATTGAACGTGTCAATTTAATTTATGCCCAAATAGATGGAGATTTTTCTCCATTCCCTTCCTCTTGCTCCTGTTTAACGTAGGCTGGCGGGAAAAAAGGTATTATCTGTTTTCTTTTTCGTCTGTTCTGGGGCATGTCACTTGTCAAACATGTTGCTGCTTTGTTTTATTTCTGATAGCTTAGATAATTGCTTTCATAAACGATAACTAGATTTCTTTCATCTGGAAGTATGTTAGTTGTAAATTGCATTTTCTGTTAAAGTGTAGATGTCAACACTGATTTTTCACTGGCAGTGTACAGTGCTGCCATTGAAGGTGTCTGTGGCAAGGGTGCATCTTTAAGGTTGAAGAAAATACTTTATGAACGAGAATTATTCTGGGATGATGTGCTTGGGGTACCCGCTATGCCAATCGGGTGATTTTAGGGTGTTTTCTTGTAAAGAAATGGGCCTTTTGCTCAATATGCAAGGGTTTCATATAAAATAAGTTCCACACTCGTTTGGCTCGAGGTGGGATGTGCCAGCATGAAAGTATTTCCTCTCCTTAAATGCTCTCAATCTTCAATTCTGGCCTGCCTTAAGCACCTTACCGTGTAAGAGGAGAGTAGATCCTGAGATATTCATTGCAGAAGAGGACACTGCTGCCCGTTCTCTTCTAGGTAGCTCAGGATGGGATTATACCTGAGTTTAAACCTATTTTCCATGAGCGTAGACCTTCCATGTAGAGTTTCTTTATATATGATGTTAAAAAACAACCAGTGCCACTAAGGACACGTTTTATATAGGTTGCAGTGAAAGTAAATCTGAAATAGCACAATATTCTGGGTTCCTATCTCCTTTGCCTGTCAAAATACCCCATGAAATCCTTGCCAGTGCTCGGTGGTGTATTTAATTAAGCGAGCCATCAGTTCAGCATGCCGTGCGGATGGCTTTGCAACGTGCTCGCTGCCGCCGTTACCGACAGGGAAGTGCCGTAACGTTTCTCCGTGCCCGGGGAGCAAGGGGAAATGCTAATTGGTCACACATACAGCTCTCCTCGCATGCTGCATAGCTCCATGTGGCATTGGGCCCCAATTAATTCAGAAAGTTGGTGCACACACATCTTTTCCCTCATTGCCCTTCTGCCAGGAATAAGCTGCTGGATTTTTATGCTCAAAATGTCATTTAAAAAGTCTCACCGAATTACCAGGAATGTAACTTGGGCTTGAAAGGAGGAGGGTATAGTTAGGCTCATGGCAAAAGTGTAGGGTTTTTTGTGTTGAAGATGTTTTTGCAGTCCAGCTGGCTGGAGAATTTCAGTGTAGCTCATTGAGGCTTCAAGGCACAGCAGTGGAAGTAATTTACAATGCAAAATGCTATTTTTTCTATTTTAAAGATTAACAGAGCCTAATGTGGAGGGAAGAAAAGTGTGTGAAATTAGTTCTTTAACATTTGTAGCTTGTTAATACTTAAATTCTTCTTGATTAAGAGAATATAAAAATGCTTCTGTAGTGTTCTGCTTTTTTTGCCCATGAAGCATTTTCCTTTATTCTTGCCGTTCTGTGTAGAGAGATTTCCTGGAGGCTGAGGAAAACTTCCTATTGTAAGGAAAAGAGAAAGAATAAGCACTATGAAGACTTCCAAATTGCTGGGGAAAAAAATAAGAGCAAAATACTATGTGGCGAAAGTCTTTCAAGATTTTTATTTTTTTTTAAACAAAATTGTAAATTAGGGATATTTATAGTTTCAAATAAAGTTTGTATTTATAAAGAAGAATGTGCTGAGAGCTCAGCTGGGATCTGACTTTTTACCCTGCCAGGCGCTGTACAAGCACTATCATGCGATGCTTCCCCGGAGAGGCTGCGGGCTGCCCTTCACTCCCTCCGGCTGTGGGACGGTGTTCCTGCAGAGGTGGAAAAATGGAAATGATAAAGACCAAGTCATTAGTGGAAAATCCTATTTAAAACTTTTGTTCCCACCACTCTGTATTTACTCACTATCTTCTATCTGAGCAAAAAATAGTCTTCCGTTTTCCGACAAAAGCACTGGACTGTGAGTAACTTTTCTGGCATTATCTCTTCCATGTAAAGCCTTTAAGACCTGTTCATGGTGGTTCCCTCTGCATGGTGGCTGCAGGTTGGGCTGAGAGATACCCCAGCAAATACCGCAGGGAGGTGAGACCTGCTGGCGCCTCTGCCCAGTCCAGCTTCCAAAGCGGGAGGATGCTAGTCTGTCCCACCATCCTTGTTTTAATAAGGACTCAGGTTTGATGCTGGAGCATCAGTGTGCAAAGTAATCTGTGGATTTCATGTCTGAGGGGAGTGAAAGTTTTTTCGTAGTAAACAGCCTGAAAGACGGGTCACAACTGTGCTGCTTCCACCCCTCCCACAGAGTGTTGCTGAGCATCTCTTAAAGCCGTGTCTTTGGCCCTCCGTTATGCAGCTAAAATAAGAAAAGATGAATAATTTGCTCATAAGGTAATTAGTTTTTTGCATCTAACCATTGTCAGCTTAAGCCTCTATTAGTTAACGAGACTTATTCTTTTCACACCTGAACCTCCTGTCCCTCCCAGGACCGTGATGGTCCCTCTCTGCGCGGGTGACACCCCACGGTGAGCAGCTGTGACTGCTGTACCGCCAGCAGCAGGGCTGAGCTTTAGAGATGCACACAAAAGAGAACTCATGCTGCCTGGAAAACCGATGGGGGGGGTGAGGATGTGATCAAAACCTGCAAAACCACATGTGCCTTGGAGGGACCAAACAGGGGATGACCGTTTGCTGTCTCTCACGGTACAAGGGCCAGCAGGCATCAACTTCAAACAACCTGTGGGAAGTGGTTCCTGATGACCCCTCATCACTGCGGGTACTCAAAGTTTGTGTGAGCTTAAAGACTGGACAAATTCACCTTAGGATGCTGGGATAGAGAGATCTTTGGCCTAAGCAAGTATCACAGTCCTTATGTTTTAAGGAGGGCTTACTCTCTTGCTGCTGAAACCAGCCATGCTCTTCCCTGAATCCTGCTTCAAGAAAGGCAAGCTGTGCCTTCAATGATGTGCAATCTGCTGGGCAAACCCAGGGATGCCACGAGGTGCATTTGTGGTGTTTCAGTGATGCTCTGCAGTCATGATGGGGTCTCTTCAAAGCTTGGTCTGTCCCCGGGGCATCCATCTCAAAAAGAATTCATTGAGGATGCTGGTGCCAGGTTCAAGAGCATGGTACAGGGCTCTTGCACAGTGCTTTTTGTCTGGAGTTCCAGTAGTTCTCTCCTAGAAAAGCTCATATCAAAGTCTTGTGGTGGCGGGAAAATAAGTTCAGAGACTTGCTGTGACTTGATGACAGAGCCAGACTTTCATAACCTCCTAGTTTGATTCCCCTTCGAGTGTACTGGAGCTGAATGTCTTATAAGAAAAATCTGTAATTACTGGTATTGTTGCTGGATGAAAGGTTAAGAAACAAGGAGAGACTGTTGGCTAAAACTGGAAGTGTTAGCAATTGAGAGGTACACTTGGGTGGGAAAGGCTAAGCATTGCTCTAGGCTTAAGCATCAACAGGTCGGCAAGTCAAATAGCCTCACGAGATCCTTCAGCCCTATCTTCTCCAATTTTCTGCTGGAGGTTGGTTCTACATTTAATGTGATGCTTTGCTCCCTGGGTGATCTCAGTTCTAGACTCATTTCTGTACTGCATGCTCTTGCCCTCTGAAGGTGATAAACCAACTAAAGTTACCTGTCAAGACCCTTGGCAGCCAGAAGTAAAGATAAAAGGGATGAAGAGAGACGGGGTCTTTCCTTTGAGGCTTCAGACACTTTTTCAGCTCCACGTGCTCTGAAATCTCCTCTGGTACCAGTTCACCCAGTGTAAATGAGGAGCTGCTTCACATGCAGTTAGTCCATCCTTGGCGCGTGAAGAGCTATGGACTAAAAAAAGGTAGCTATGGTGTCACTGGGGCTGGTTATAGGTGGGCATGTGCAAAAGCCATTGTAGCTCTTTGGTGTCACTAGGGAATGGGCATGAGAGGACAAGCTGTTGTGGGGATGGGCATGAATATAGGACAGTTAGGTGTACAGGTTGCTGGTGTTGGAGCCTGCTTTCAAAATGAGGCAAAAGTATCCAAGTCCTTCGGTTGAGTAACGTTTCTGTAGAAAACTGGATTTGGCCCCTGGTGTTGTGCTGTCTCCTGCTTCCTAGCTACCCTTGTTGATGAAGTCATGTGCTCTGTGCTGCTTCCCTTTGAGGTCTTGAGCCATCACCTACCCGTCTGAACCAAGGCAGAGGGACACCTCTCCTCTGCTGTGGGACCCACCGCCCCAGCCATCTGCTGCTCAGTTATGGCTTTAGTCTAATACTGCTTCTTCCAGTGTTAAATGAAAAAAGTGGCCTCCATTGCTTCGTTTGGCCTTTATCACAACAAACAGTGAGTTTTCACCTCTGTACTTGTAGCTTCCAGTTAGACTCTTCGCCAGGGACTCACAGGCAAATACTTTGCTGAAGCGTCAGAAATCAGTTGGCATAAGGTGCTGCTTCAATACCCTACCACTTGTCCTACAAAAGGGGGTGTGTGGGATGGAAGGGAAGAAGGAGAGCGAGCACATCTCTTCATATCACCTCTCTTTGACACCAGAGCTCGACGGTTCCTTTCTCTAGATCTTAGGATAATGAAGAACCGTGTTGGGAAGCAGCCTGATGCACAGATGTGCTGATAGATGTGACAGTCCAGAGAAACCCCCTACATCAGCTTTCCACATGGAGTTTGTTAAATTTAAACCTGTTTAATAACCTTAAATTACAACTGACTTTAGAAGGATTAATGTGTTGTCTGGAGCCTCCTCAGCAGAGTTGTTTATCTGCAGGGAAGCAGATGCATCTTCATCTGCTAGCAAGGCTCCAAACCTGAAGCTGAATGCTTATGGGCAGTGTATTGCTGTGGGGATGAGCGGGCCAGAGATACATTTTGGCTAGGAACTGAGGAGGTTGAAATGCTCATTAGAGCAAGAGGTTGTTCGCAGCCTCCTGGGGAAGTCAAATCCTGATTATTTCCAGGATAGAGCTTGCTTAGTCTTAGGAGCGGGAATGAAGCCATTGCAGCTGCCTGGGACAGAGCTCAGTACATGGAGATGTTTCCAGGCTGGTGTCCCAGCCTTGCTACAGCACCCCTGGGCAGAATGAGATTCAGAAAATGGCGGTTCTTAAAGGGCAGTGAAGGAATTGCTGTTGTCCCAAACCTCGCAGACTTCCTTGGTGCCAGGCTTCTCTTCAAGTGAGGTAGAAGTGCATGCCAGGTGATTTTTGATTATGGCATGGTATAGATGACAAGCCAGCATCTGCTATGTCTCCTGTTTCCCTGGCGAGGCATTTCCCCTGCATACTGCTTCGTGCCTGTTGCAGCAGTGCATCTTGGCTAGGATTATTGCATTGCTGTGCACATTTGCGATTTCAGAGAGGACAAGTAGAATGAGGGTTTGCACGTATAGTATGTACACCTCTATATGCTCTGTATACCAGAGTTTGAGGAGGTTATGTTGACCCCTGTGTTTCTAGAAGACAGTTCCCTTTGGACTGATCACTCCCCGTAGGTGAGTCTCGCTCCTCTTCTGAACTCATCAGATACTTCTGGCCTTGGACATGGCTTGCCCTCGTTGAAAAACATATGGTTGCACATGCAGGCCAGGTACTGCGTCACCTCTTATGAGTGTGGCATTGCTCCTGGTGACCTCAGTCAGAGCACTGCAGTAACGTCTGCTAGGATACCTGTGTTTGGATGAAGGGACACTCTATAGCCCCGAATTATTTTCCTGGAGATCTCCCCTAAAGCACTTTTGTGTAGTACATTGTGTATTATTACTACACAAGTAATATTGTGTAGTGTATTGCTTTATTGCTCCTGGATGAGTACTCATCTTGCAGCATTTCCTGTCTGAAAAACCTTCAGTTGTGTGTCATCACTTGGTTTTGCATGCTACTGAGGGTGAGTGCGGGAGGCAGCCTTGGCCAAGGGTGCTACAGGGCTGTGGGTGCTGGGCCGCCCGGGTACCTCATCCCAGGGGGGAGCAGGGGGCTGGGGCCCTGCCTGCACCTCACAAACCCCACCAAGCCTCCTCTTACAAAAATCGAACAGTGGGTACAAGGGGAAGCTAAGCAGAAAACTCAGTTGAATACCAAGATGAATCTGCTTTTGATTTTCATAATTTTTATAGGGAATTGTAAGACTTTAAAAAATCCTCTTTTTATGTTGTTCGTGACTTTTTTTGCTAATTTGACACTCTGGGATGTTGTTTTACATTTCACGTTGGTCTCTAATCACAGAAAATTATAGCTGGCCGCACACGCTGGCTTTGCATTCTTGCATCTTGTTTATGTTCATTTGTACTAAGGGATAGCACTCACCGTGTCTGCCCAATTTATTTTTCTCCGCAGCAGCAGGAATTTCCAATACTCTGGAGCTTCATTACTGTGTGCAGGAAACTAAATTCAAGGTTATCTTATTTGAACTTTACGACTTCTTCATGTACAATGTTTTATTTATTTATTTAAGGTTTATGAAACCTTTCAAAAAAGAAGCCCTTTAGAAGAAATGCATGATGTGTAGCTTATTAAGAAAACTTAATTTAATTTTGAGATTTAAGGAGCTTGAATTATGAATGTCCCAAATATTTGATTTCTGCCCTGAGATATACGGAGGGGAGAGGTGAGCTGTTTGAGCCAATGACTTGACTTCTGACGTCTGTGAGCCAGCGAAAAACATGTTTTCAGAGAGGAATGAATGCATAGGTTTTATCTAATGGTTCTCCTTGGTGTTTTTTTGAGATCTCATTTTAACGTTTGGGTTTTACCCCATGACCTTTCAAAAGCTCCCTTTACTGACAACTAGAAGATAAGGATATTCCCCCCCCCCCCAGTTTGATTAATAACCATTTTATGAGTCACTCTTAGTGCAGGCTGATTTGGGCTGTTGGTTTGTTTATTAACTGAAAGACTATTTCTTAGTTCCGAACACACCTATAGCGATCAGAACAAAATCTCCAGATGTTTTATAGGGCTTGTAGTTAACAGCAGCACCTGTTGGTTTATATTTTGAAACCTTTCCTTGGATAAAAATCCCCATGAGGTGGGTTTCTGCTGTAATTACTTCTTTCCACAGGAGCTGGTCCTTTGACACTAAATCCACCCCCTACTCTAACTCACAGCATTAAAGGTCATGTCCTTGCTGACGCCTCCTGAAGCAGAGGAGCACTTTTTTGGATACGTGTAGTAAATATAACTCACATTAATTTTTAGTAGTGGCTGAAGGATTCCCCCCCCCCCCCTTTTAGAAAGGTGCCGTTTAGGAAAGCTTGATCCAGCAAAAATGCCGTTGGCAGCTGGGTTTCTGGAGTTGTTCCCATGGTTTGTGTTGTCTTGCTGGCCTTGGTCATTCATCAGTGTGGGTGGGTGAGGGAAGTGCTTGTGGACTGCGAGGTCTCTGTGACCCAGTCCGCTTGGAAATCTGCTGAGTCCTGGAGCCGCAGAAAGTAGGGCTTTCTGCATTGCTGTTGCTTGAGAAGCACCTCTTGGCTTCGCCCCGCCGTTGTGCGCATTCGGAATAAACTCATGCTTTGCTCAAGAGGGCTGTTGTACATCGAGGTCTCCTTTTCTTTTTCATCATCTAACAAATAAATAGCAACTTGAGCACCGAATAATGCTGCTTTCAGAAGAAGCCTCCATGCATCTTCCTTCTCTGTGGGGAAAATGCTGTCAAATGTTCTAATGAATGAGTTTATTTTGGTGCTTTGGAAAAGACGTGGGCGGTGGCTGTTGGGGGGTTGTGCTGCTGTGAATGGGCGTCTTGTGAAGCCTGTCGAGATGGCAGCACAGAGACTGACGTCTCTGTGCCCAGACAGCAAGTGCTCTATGGGCAGTAGTTGTGGAAATGCTCCCACTCCCCTGCCAGGTCGTCCCAGGCTGGATGCACAGGCGGTTGGGAGGAGTTGGGGACAGATGGCATAAGGGAAGAGGGGGATGAGCAGCGTGCTGGGACCCCGAGGATGGGGTTTCAGATCCCGATCTGGACATACGGTTCCTGTTGGAGCTACTTGCATCAGGTCTGTCTTGGGGAGGGACAAGAACAGAGATTTTATTTATGTCTGTGGTGTGCTGAGATTCCTCATTATCTTACAATGCAGCCACAATTATTTATTTAAGGCACTCATGCCCTGTGTGTGCCACACCGGCCACGTGTCCCCAAATAGCCTATGGAAGGCTAAAAGGCAGCATGGTTTCCCCTTTCCTTGTTTAGCCCTGGCATGACCAGTTGTGCAGTCTGCAGAGGAGGGGGCCAGCTGCTCCGCCGTGGGGACCTGCTGCCCGTGTCCAGCCCCAGGGCTGTGATGGAGCCCGGGGGTTCCTTGCTGGTTTGCAGGCTTTCATGCATGGTGTGCAGCAGGTCCCGTGCTTGCGTTACCTTGTAGAGCTTCCCATCAGTTACAGAAACCCCTGGCTTCTCTCCTCTGTAAAATAACCAGGCATTGATGAAGGATTAGTGAGGGATTTTAATTTAGCACAAATAATTGGATTAAGGTGGAATTTGCTTCCCGTTAGTTTTAGATTAGCCAATACAAATAGATGGAGCTTGACTTTGGCCTGTTCTGCATATGCAAAGTGCTGCATGGAGCTGTTTCAGGGGCTGCCAGCCGCTGCTGATCCATCAAGTATCGGTTTCCTTATTTGCGTTCGTAAATGATCAGTGGTTAGAAATGTAGTTTAAATCTACAGACATGAAAATATTACAGAACCTGAGTAAGATAAATATATATTATCATCAATGATTAGTATGGAGAGAAAGAACCGATAGTTGATGGATCAGCAGTGGCTGGCAGCCCCTGAAACAGCTCCATCGTTGTTCCTTGAGACACACAACCTCTAGGTGCTCTTTCATGTCTGTAGATTTAAACTACAAAGGAGAAGTGCCATGTAAGTTTCTGGCATTAAGGACATTGTCAAAAAATTTGCTAATGGAAGGGCTGCAAGGAGAGCAGGAGAAATGCTGGATGTAAAGTAGTTGTATCAACCTGCCATGCCCCAGGATGTCGGAAGCAGGAGGGGATTTCTGTACTGTGTGAGCACAATCATCACCCCCAAACTTTACCAGACAGGAGCAGACAGGCTTGTTTTATAGCCCAGGAGATACAGTGCATTCATTAGTGGTCTGTTCATGGCTATCTCATCTCTTTGCTGGAACCTTTCTTCTTTTAAAACTTAGCTTAAATCTCCTTGAAGGGAGATTTTTTTTTTTTGTAGTACCACTAGGCTGCTAATTTTTTCCAAGCGGCTTCAAAGCACTGCCTTGAACAGTCTTATTTGCAGTCAGCATTTGTCCTAGGGATGGATTTTTACAATGGGTGCTTTGTAAAACTATTTAGCGTGTGGAAGATCTTAGGGCTTTTTTTATCTCTTTCTGATGCACCACTTCATTTGATTTTTTTCTCTTTCTTATCATTTCTGTTTAAGGGTTTGTGAACTGATCCCGTTATTTTCAGAAGAGAATACCAAATAAACAGTGATTAGTACGAAATAAGACTCATGGCTTCCTAAAGGATGTGCTTTAGAACTGGTAAACAGTTGTAATTGCTGTTAGATGAAAGTAGCAAATTGAATACATTCTTATAATAATTATAAAGAGATAGATAGACTATTCTTGCTCTCAAATCTAGTTCGGATTAGTATAATGTTCAATTTTCCTTGTAGAGGATGATCTGTGTAAAAGTTAAATGTAGTTATAAATGTGTTCATAAAAGCTGGTCTTAAGTCAGTGAAAGAAACTTGCTTCTACACAGAGGCCAGGGAAGCAACTGTGGTGTGTTTTTTCTGAGGGCAAAGAACTGAATGTAATATTCTAAGGCCTGGAGACCATCTCATCTGGAGTGGTGTTACAGCTTTGCTGGGATGGTGCCAAAGTACTAAGGTCTTTGCTTGCAGAAGACCCTAAACGTGAGCCTTTGAAAAGTCTTGAAAGCTCTTCCGTTTCTGCCAAAGTCACATCTGAGAAAGGGTGGAAGGGGGGTGTTTTTGCAATATCACTAGTTTAAATTAGAAACCTTAAAAGAAATAATAATAAAGATAATACTTACTGAGTAATTAATTACAGAAAATCTATATTTTTCTTAATGCAGCTGCATACTATCCTATAAATTATTGGTTCCTTTGAATTCAGTTAAATCTTAGGGAAAAGCCTAGGGTATCCATATAGTGTGGGCATGCATCTGTCAGCATCTCTGTGCAATGTGTGGAGGTCTATCAAAGAGGTCTACCAAAGAGAAGCGTCAGGTCTGTTCACACTTGTCCTTTGGACAGGACTGGCTTATGGCTTTTCAGAAAATGAGGGTCCGCTGGAGCTGTCAGATGTCCCGTTGCTGACCTGTGCACTCTTTGCTTGCACTAAGCCCTGGGGATGCTCCAGGGGGATGGCCCCTGGCATCCCAGCCCTGACAGGATTCTCGTGTGTTGTTCACCTGAACTGACAGCCAAGAGGAGGAGGCTCTCTGCCAGTGTGCCATGCCCCGTGCCAGTGTGCTGTCCTCCCACACTGTCCTCCGCGTCCACTTGTTCCAGCAAGCATGCAGGTGTGCAGGGAGGAACACAGGAGCACTTGCAGGGAGCTTTTCCTGCCCTTTACCGTTTGTTATGTGACTAAAATGGCTTTCCAGCCGCAGGGGAGGCAGATTTTGGTTCAGTCAGGTTGCCCAGCAGTAAATCACTGTGTCAGAGCTATGCAGGCGGTGGTGTGATCCATGCTGGTTGCTTCATCAAACAGCACAGGCAGGGAGTGGACAGTGGGGCTTTTCCCCTCGGATGCACTGCCCAGGATGCTCCGTGCCACCCACGGTGGGAAATGCCATGGATGCCCATGGGTTGCTGCCTTCTCCCAGCGCTGGCAGCACCCAGCTTATTGCTTTGCGGTGCCAAGCAGCGGCTGGAGGCTCTGCAGTCAGCTTCTTAACACGCAAATTATTTTAAAAGAGCCAGTTTTGTAGCTAAACTTAGTACGCTTGGATGTCATCCAAAACTCCGCAGCAATAATGCAGCAAATACAACTTGTTTAAAATACATTAAATATGCAGGTTGGCTCATGGTAGCTAAGCCCTTGCAGACAAAGAATAGGTGAAAACCACTAACTTGCATTGTGTGCGTATATAGCATGGTTAATCATTTGCAAATAAACATCCAAGTAGGGAAAAAATAGTAAAACAAACCATCAAATTGCAATGTTACAGGAACGTATTCTTGGCAAGAGCTCTTTTATTTCTCAACTGAAATTCTTACTCAAATCTGAGCTGTAAAATATACCAAAAGAAAAAAAAATAAGCCTGTTTTAGTTAAACAAAAGCAATGGATTCAGCATTTGCAGACTTTGAAGAGAAACTCGGCCTGAAACTAGCACAGGAATCCTAATTAGCGCATTTTCCTAACAATAGCATCATCTTTCCAAATGAACAGAGGCGTACAATTGAGGAATTTTTAGCAGAGTGATGTTTTGGTTTTGAGGCACAATTTGATGAATCTGCAGTTACAGTGTTCCCAAAAGTCTGTCCCAATGCGGTTCTTCCAGATTTCACCTTCTTAAGTACACGTATGAACAGTGATTCACCTGAGTGTTCAAAAATAACAGCAATTGGACTCAAAATGATAGCAGGCAGATGATTCACGTTTTTAAAGGTTATTTGTATCAAGGTACATAATTTTTTTTAAAAAAAGAAAACCCCTCATAGCTATTGGTAATTTCTGTATGTGGCCATTAATAGAGGTTTTAATGTATAGTTTCTTAAAAACATCAACAAAAACCCACTACCAACCCCCAAAGAAACAACCCCCGAGCCCAACTCAGTTAAACATCGACAGGCTTGAGCTGAATGCAGTCTTTCAAATCGATTTAAGCAAAGAGTGTGCAGCTTTGCTCTGCCCTTTTTATGGTACTGAGATGGGGGTACTGCTTTTTAATTGAATAGTGATTCAGAGGGCAAATAGACAGATGTATTTCTAGGCCAGCTCAAACCCTATAAATGTGAATGTCTTGTGCAGGTGTAGGTATCTGTTATTTTCAGTCTCTACTATGGGTTATGCTTGCATTTATGGTTTTATAAATGTTTGCTGAGAGCTGATGGGTCAGGATCAGAAGTTGGGCCAACAAGGGGATGCCAGCAGGAGGCAGAGGGTGAAGAGGAGGAGGTGGATGAAGCTTGCTCTAATACCAGGAAGACTCCTAGTTGCAGCCTGGGCTCTTGGTGGGGATTTGGACCAGCTCGATACCAGCTGGACTGGAGTCTTCTGTAGTATCCTTGTAGCCAAACTGGGGAGATACAGACTGGATGGGTGGACTGCAAGCTGGGGGAAAAACTGGCTGGACCATCAGATGCAAAGGAGAGTTGTTAAAGGTTCTATTTCAGAGTGGCGTTCCTTGGGGGCGGATGAAGGGACCAGCACTGTTTAGCATCTCCATGCTAATATGATGATGTTTTGCATCTCCATCGTTATAGAGACGATGGAAGTGGGGTATGTTCTGTTCCTTTTGTACCGGAGATCCAATTGCTTTAATTACCTTTGTCAGCTTAGCTAACAGGTGCAGAGAGAATATTTTCTAGTTTGGATTTGTTTGTTTGAAGTTGAGAAATTATTTGGGAGCTGGGAAAAAAGAGGGAACTGGTAGTGGTGGTGATACATATTCCTCCTCCAGCCCCTTCTCACAGCCTTGTAGTAATAAAAATGAGCAGCAGAAGACCCAACCCCAGACTCTGCAACCCAGGAGGAGCAAGATCCCATCTTCAATGTGGGAATATGTATATTGACTTCTGGAGCAGTCGCAGTGAGGCCCTAATCAAATCATATATCGAACAGCAGCCGATTTCAGTAGGAAATACACCTCTGTCTGCATTTAGAAATGCTGAGCTAAATTTTGGAAATCTGGTCTGTCACAACTGGAGACAAACCTGTCAGCTTTGCTTTACCTACGTTTACACACCTTTCATTAAAGCAGTTTCAAGTGCAGGTGTGTTGTTAAGAGGATGCCATTTGGGCTTTGCCAGGCTTCAAATTCAACTGCCTTAAAGGATCCAGAATCTGTTCTCTGGTATTAATAGTTTCCCCAATTGAAGCTGTTGCCTCTGTGGTTTCTGCGGGGTGACATAGGCTGGGGTATGCTGCTATTTTATTGTCTTTTTGGCCTGTGGTCACATTGTGGCAAGAGCATGGTTATCAGCTAATTGCAAGTAATCTTTCTTCTTGCTCTAGATCCAGTTTTCTGGGGGAAGATGATTGCTGGTGGTAGAGCCAGGGTTTGTGAAAGATACTCGGCGATGGGTGCTGGTGTGGGTGCCTCCTCGGAGAGCCCAGGGGCGGAGGGAAGGCTGTGCTGCCCAGCGGGCTGGGGAGTGCACGGCATTTTATACAGGAGGGAGGAGAGGACAGCTCATTCCCAGCAGTGAATTTTGAAGTGAAGCAGAAGTGCTTGGCAGATGCCTGTGTGTTTGGTGTTGTTTGGTTTTTTTAACAGCCGAACAATAAAATGTAATGTTTGGAGGGGGCGGGAAGGGACTGATTTTTATTCCTTCGGGATGTTGTCTTGGCTGCTGTTCCCAGGCGTTGGAGTTGTCGGGGTTCTTTAGAACTGTCTTGCCTGAATGAGCTCTGCCTACCATAGGAATGAGGATGGGGGAAAGGATTTCAGGAAAGGTAGCTTTTAAATGAAGGTGCGTTGT